>NW_023495761.1:0-1200000 GCF_904425465.1 Colossoma macropomum
CAAATTAAAGTTGCTTCCATACCTGCGAAATGCAGTGGTAGATGTAGGAAACGTGTATGAAACTGCAAGAAGAAAAGACATGGTCCTTTCTTCTGGTCATGAAAAGCCTGAAAATAGTGACACAAAGAGAGGAAAGAACAGATTTCAACTTTACTGTGATATAGGATTGCTAGCATGTAAAATAAATTGAGAGCTAGTTACCAAACCCCAGCTGAGTTGACCTTGTTGACCTACTGTTTTAACTGTACCAGTCACTCGACGTCTCTCCCTCAGGTTTCTGTTTTGTATCCTCTAAACTCGAGAGAGAGAAGCAGGGAAACTGCTCTGTGGTGTTTGAGCCCCTTAACCTGCGGCACCAAGCTAGCAGCCCAACACTTCACAGAGCGCAGTTAGTACGGAAAGTCAGAGAGGCCATGAGGTAGTTATAATTTTTTGGATTGTTATCTTGAAATAAGAAGTTAATTAACATGTTACCTCGAAAATAACAAAAGTTGTTATCTTGAGCTAATGAGTTAATTATCTTGTTATCTCAAGATAACAATCCAAAAAATTATAACTACCTTATGGCCTCTCTGACCTTCCATAAGTTAGCTAACCTAGCTAGTTTCTGTTTTTCTGTCACTCACAAACACCAGTTACTGGACGTCTCCCATTCAGATTTGAGCCCGTGTTCATCATGGGTCAGCACAGGTCAGCCGGACTGAACCGGTCATCCAGCAGAGCTATTAACTTAGCCTAAACTCGCGTGTATGTAGCTAAGCTAGGTTATTTAGCTGGCTAACTAGCTAGCAACTCTAACAAGTGTACACACCAGTTTATTATACCATAAATTCGACACCGTCCCACTTTAAAATTGAAATTTAATAAGGCGTCTTTTTCATATTTTGTGAGAGTAAACAGTCATCTAAAAGAAGAGACTCGCTAGAACACCAAACCTTTACATGATGGCTAGTTAGGTTAGCTAACTTAACTGTTAGCAAGTGATGCTTATTTTCGTTTTGACATTGAAGAGTTCAACATCCACAAACTACAGGATTAAGTTTGAACAAATATCCGATTGAAAAACTACTGCTACGTCAAATAAACCAATCATTTACTCACCAAACACGTTTTGAATCCTTCCGAAGTTTTCAGAAGCAGCTCTAGGGGCGCAGTTCCCGCCTCCGCGGAGAAACGTTGGTGACGGAGCTCAATACCGGTGGAATCTGCTCTCCTCAATACGGGTGGAATCTGCTCTCCTCAATACGGGCGGAATCTGCCTGTGTGTTTTTTGTCACACATCAATTACAGAGCCTCGTCCATATCCGGACCCAGGCCGATTCCGATGTGCCGACTCTTTGCCGTGTCCGCCGCAAAGCTATGAGATGGCATTAACATAGTAAAGGTTGATGAGTCAATTAAATCATCATGAGAAAGTTGGACCAACTGTATTTTTCAAACTGGCCACACATTTAGCAAGATAGATTATTTTAGTGACCATCTAAGAACACCTTACCAACCACCTAGACCACCATAGAAACCACTTACAAAAATCCTAGCAACCGTCTAAAACACCCTTACACCCACCTAATAAACACTGGCAACCACAAATGATTGCTAACATTGCTGCACAGCAATATTGACTTTCTTCAAGAAATGCATCTTTCTAGTAGTTTTACTTTCCATTGCACATTAAGTGTCAGATTTACAAGGACATCTCATAAAATGACAGTAAATTACGGTATAATTAAACACAGATGTTTGACCTTGAAATAAACATTATTTAACAAACATATACCATATTTTAACATCTTGTTTCTGTGGAAATGATGGTATGATTTTGCTGAATAGTGAAAAGTGTTATACTGTAAATGTAAAAGCAGAATCTGTAATTTAAGTCCAGGTCATGTTTCTATGCTAATCTAAAAACTAAAATTTATTCACTAGCTGCTAACTTAATTTTGACTTACAGCACAGGAAGTTTGACATGTTTGATAAGCTGCAGAAACTTAATGGGCAACTGCTACCGCTACATACTTGGAAATTGTTTGTTTCCTAGCAATAATTAAAAAGGTCTTACCTTTGGGAATTTGGAGGACTGCAACCCCTGAAACGTGTAGTCGCTGGTATCCAGTGAGGTGAGGCACAAAATGCATTGGGTGGAAGTTTGAGGTGACTAAAACCAAAGACCTCCCAGTGAGTGAAATCTATCGGTTTTCTGCATCGTTGTTGTTCCTGATACAACATAAGTAAATTCTACTCAATGTATCACAGCTAATTTTATTCAACCAAAACTGTGTAAAATGCAGTTAATAAATCATTCAGATTTATTGGATTCAGCTCAGTTTGATTTCTAACTGAACACAGCCTTTTTTATTATGTATCAGTTACTATCAGTTATTTAGTAAATATTAATGAACTCAGTCCCACTTTTTACAGTGCAGCACCTCAAAAGGCTCTTTAATAAAATGTGTCCTTCTAGTTTTTCTCATTTACTCAGACATCAGTGATGCAGTAATGAGTTAGAGCTCCTGATAGAAAACCTGGAAACACATCTGTCAATCATGCTGAGACAGACATGTTTCATTTATAACAGATAATCCAGGTAGAAATATGAACTAATGGAGCTGATATATATAAGATTTTAAAGCTGTTCTAACTCAGTTCACTGAGCAGGTTTCTCCTCTGATGAGTTTAAAGTGAATAATTGATCTCTGATTTTTTTTGGAGTGGAGGATGCTGAGGAGCTCCACCATCATCTCCTTTCTGTGCACCAGCTCACCAGGGACCACCAGGGTGAGGCCAGTAAGGGGCGCTGCCCAATGCTGCAATCACCCTGGGAAGGCCTGTGTGTGTGTGTGTATGTGTGTGTGTATGCGTGTGTGTGTGTGTGTGTGTGTGTGTGTGTGTGTATGTGTGTGTGTGTATGTGTGTGTGTGTGTGTGTGTGTGTGTGTGTGTGTGTGTGTGTGTGTGTTTCTTGTGTTATTTCAGGCTCTTAGGATTGGCAGTGGGGTGAAGAGAAGGTGTAGGGCTGGTTGTGACTCCACAGAAACTGTTGTTTAAAAAACGTAAAATCAGGTTTAATAACTGATTCAAATATCTTCAGGAAAACACTGCAGATCTCAGTTCTGCCAATAACACTGAAATACTGTGGCGTCAGTGTAGAGTAAGACACAGAGGAGGCCATGATTTCCACCAGGAGAAGTGCTCTTTATTAAACACCAGGGCAGAAAGACACAGAACAAAGCAGTGATATGCAGTGCTGGTAGTTCAGGCCTGTCTGGTGTTTGTAGAACAAATCTAGCTAAATGCAGCTCTTCTTTGATGTTTCATGAGCAGCAGTTAAAAACCTCACTGTCTACATTTTGCCAGTTGGTAGACATTGTGACAAAGTGGTGACCTGAATAGATGAGTTAGTTTGAGTTTTAAAAAGTAAGAAGAAGTTATAAAGGATCAAATTCTGCTTTCTATTTATATTTTTAAAACAAATAACATAAACAGACAGGAAATTTCAGATGTGTGACTAAAATATATAGGCTAACAGAATGACTGATATTCTGTTCATGATCTTTAGTGGAACAAATGAATTCTCACTAAACCCACATCCTCAGTTCACAGCTCACAGTTTCATACTTCAGTCTGTGCAGTGATGCAAAACCACATTTCAACACTTCAACTGGAAACATTTGTACAGTTCACAAACAATGTTAAAGGACACAAACAAGAAATGTTTTCCACGAAAGCTGATATTATAAAAATGTAAAAATTGTTATTATTTTATCATCATTTATAAATCACACTTTTTGGCCAAGAAAATAAAAAAAGTTGAAATTATGAAATTATGTAGAACTGTTGTTTGACTGAAAGACAGAAACACTGTAAAACTTGTACTTTAATTGTACTTTAAAAGCTGAAACAACCTCCAAACACAAAAGCTCAAAACACCTTCCATTAAAACATCTTTTATCAAAATCAGTTTGAATTAAAATCTTCAAGATTTTTTTTAAATAGCCAGAAAATTTGTATTCCTCATGTAAGTCTTTTGAAGGTGATGTTAGCATGTAGGCTAATTGTTCTTTCATACATTTCATCTGTGATCTGAGACAGAATCAGTCGTTTTAAACAGATGTTAAAATGAATGACAGTTGGACTCATTGAATGATTTCTGATGAATTCTGCTGGTGAGGTTTAATAAAATGACTGAAATGACCGTTGAGGTTCTCTCTGTAGATCTGATCACCAGCTCTAATCCTGAAGACTGGAATCTTCTGCTGCTCCATAAGACACAGTTGTCAGCAGGTCCTATGAACACATCAGCCACTGAGTCTACTGCACAATAGTGAATGTGTAGCGGTGAACATAGTGTTCATTCTTACCTTGTCTTCTAGAGACGGCTCTGAATCTATAAGACACACATACACATCTTAATGATACGTATTATTAATACATATTAATGTACATGTAGTAAATCATACTAGATCGGAAGTTGTGTTTTAGTACCTTTGCTGTTGATAGTTTTAAACAGTACTGTGATGATGAGCACTAGAGTGACCACAATCACCACAATAGAGTAGACCAGATAGAACTGCTTTACAACACTCTGCTCTGTGTCTCTGATATCTGAATAGAGCAGACACACAAAATAAGAAAGTGAACAAGAATCAAATCACTGTGTATTTGCTGAAAATGTTGCTGTTTTATTCTGAGCACTTGAAATGTATTTAAACAGAGATTATAACAAAATTATGGCTCATTATGAATCAGGATTATGTATCAGTCAGTAAATACATTGTCTTATGCTGAAAGCAGAAGCTTGTTGGTTTGTACAATGAGCTTTGATGGTAAGTTCTCTTACATGTTGTTTTATTTTTCTTGCTTAAAGCTTCAGAGTCCAGGTCCACAGCTGAAAGATCATAAATAATGGGTTTTACAGCAGCAGATTCATTTCAGTTTTCTAGTTTATGTTTGTATTTGATCACACATATAAGAATATCCTCTATTAGACACTGTGTTTACTTTCCTCAGTTTATCTGTTTATTGTGTGAAATGAGGTAAAAATAAGTCTCTTACTTGTTTTGTTTTCATTGCTGACAACTTCAATGTCTGTATCAGAAGATGAAAGATTATAGATTATTAATAAACTCATAAGTGTTTCAGCATCTGACTAATAATCAGGGTTTATATTTGCATTTAATCACACATATTTAAGAATATATAACTGGTTATGTCTTTACCTGTAACAGTGACATTGATAGTGTGACTTGCAGTGAATACAGGTCCATCAGATTTACACCTGTAAAGTCCAGCATCCTGCAGAGATAAACTCCAGAAAATCAGAAAAAATATTCTTTCATTCTCAGTAAAATTCCTCCATTCTGTTGCAGTGTGATTGGACTGATTCAAAGGTCTGCAGTGATCAGTATCCTTAATTTTACACCATGACACTGATAAGTTCTTCCAACAGTGTGATTCAGTGATAACAGTACAGTTGATCTTCAGAGTCTCTTTTTCAGGAGATTTCCACACTGTGTTCCGAGGAGCTCTGAGAGACGGAATACAGTCCAGAACAGGCTCTAGAAAACACATTTAAATAGAAAGAGATTATTTTATAATAATAATAATAATAATAATAATAATAATAACAATAATAATAACAATAATAATAATTATTATTATTATTATAATTATTATTATTATCCATCCATCCATCCATCATCCAAACCGCTTATCCTTCTGGGTCGCGGTGGGGTGCTGGAGCCTATCCCAGCTGTCATCGGGCGGAAGGCAGGATACACCCTGGACAGGTCGCCAGTCCATCGCAGGGCAGACAAACAGACATATACATCCACACACACACTCACACCTAGGGGCAATTTAGCACGTCCAATTGACCTGACTGCATGTTTTTGGACTGTGGGAGGAAACCGGAGTACCCGGAGGAAACCCACGCAGACATGGGGAGAACATGCAAACTCCACACAGAAACGACCCTGGTCACCCAGCCGGGAATCGAACCCAGGCCATTCTTGCTGTGAGGCGAGAGCGCTACCCACTTATTATTATTATTATTATTATTATTATTATTATTATTATTATTATTATTATTGTTGTTGTTGTTACTAGTTATGTAATTATATAAATGTAAATAAGTAAGCTAATAAATAATTAATAATAATAATAATAATTATTATTAGTAGTAGTACTACTAGTAGTAATGGTATTATTTAAAACATTTTTTGAAGCAACTAATTGAATTGTTTTTATATTAATACAGTGGGAAGAAACATTATAATGTAACGTTTTATGTGTGTCTTTTGTTCTGTAGTACTTTTAAATTTTATACTCATAGTTATAAACACAGTCTGGTACATATTTATAATCACAATCTGTTACTGATGATACTCGTGATTCTCAACTACAGCTCTTTCTTTAAACTCTTCAGTCTAGTTGAGTGTTTTCTCTGCTCTAATCCACCTGATCAGCTCATGAAAGAGTGTATACTGAACTGATGAGCTGAATCAGTGATGTTAGAGTAGAGTGAACAGAGCAGTGTGCAGATGATGAGAGACTGATACTCACTGCTGAAATGGACCAGAGCTGCAGAAACATAATGATCACACTGTAAAAATGTTCTTGTCCAGTAATCTGGACATTTGGACTCAATGAGGCAAATGATTCTTTCATTAGTATAACAGGCTTATACATTACAAACTACTGTTATCCAGGATTTTTGTTTATTTGGTTAAAAGTAGAACCTTATGTTTATTTGAGATTGACAGTTGATGATGTTCTGTAAACTTTGGGATGATATTGTTTTTTCAGTAATTTTAATGGATTTCACTGACCAGTGTATTAGTGATTAAGGCATTAATTATTATAAGTCATTAAGCACATGGAATCTGCAAGAGTTTGAAAAAAGGAATGAATTCATTATTATCAGAGTATCAGACACAAATACAAAACTAAACATTTTCTGTTTTTAAAGCTATTTCTGAAACACAGGAACTTTATTTCTGTCTATTAATGTTTAAAATTAATGTAATGTGTCATACATGAATCTATGTATTATATAATATAGTTTTTGTAAAGATTTTTACTTTTCTCATAAGTGACCTCGACTGATTCAATCATTTGTTCATTTTAGATGTTATAATGTAAATCTGTGTATATGCTTTATGATCTATGTTTATTGGTATGGCGTAAACAAATGCTTATGAAAGTTATTTAAAATTTTAGGAGCCATTCATGCAGAAGTTCAGCTCAGTCCAAAAGTTCAGAAGCTTTTTCATGCAGCTGTTCATCCAGAAAACACAGGAAAAGTTGAATGTTTGCTTTGTGTTTTGTTTGTTGGTGATAATAAACATCTTCACTTTTTAAAAACTCACACTTCATGCACCAATAGACCAAATGTACAGTTTACACAGTGAACAATGTCTCATCAGATCAGCCTAAAAAATACTTAATTAGTGACAAGCAGTAGAAAGCAGTAGTTTTATTCATCTCAAATGACACTGATTGAAAGAATCATCATTCATCTTTAATTCATTTGTTTAGGTTGAATAAAACTAGTGAATTTACTTGTTACCAATTTTTTCAGGTTGATCTGACGAACTATTTTTTATATTATATTTTTATATTTTAGCTTTCCCAGTAAACAAAAATGAAATAATAATAATAATAATAATAATAATAATAATAATGAATTTTGCAGTTTTGGGACTGAGGAGGTTAGATTATGAACACTGTGTGAACACAGAAGTAATAAAGAAAGTATACTGTAAAATACTTCATCAGTTCAACCTAAACGATAATTTATGTGATGAAGGGCAATTTAAGTAATTAATTCAATTGCATTCAACTGATAAAAGTACTTTGAAAGAAACAATGTAATACAAATAAAACAGGTTAGATTAACAAACATTTTACACCAATTCAAACCTCAAAATCTCTTCCAATCAACTTCTGTCCTGTTTCACTGTTACAGTCAACTATTAACATAAAGCTGAACATCCTGACCAAAAATAAGTGTTCACTACTATCAGTGACGTCACTGTTTATATATCTCATTAATTATTATAATCATCATCATTACTCTGAAATAAATAGAAAGACTGTTCAAATTTAAATTTGTTTAAACTGAATTAATCACTGTGTACAGTTTGTTGTTTTCACTTTTATTTTTTTAATTTGTTGTTTTGAAATTAAACTACAATGTTGAGTTCACTGAAGCTCTTATAGTGAGTGAACAGAACAGTAATCAGTGATTTACAGATAATTATTAGCTGTAAATGCTGTAAATAAACATTAAGAATGTGTCCAGATTGGTGAACTGAGCCGTAGATGACTCTAAAATAACCGAGAAGCTGAATGACATCAAAAAAGAAGTTATAATAAAACTCATACCCAGAATTCATCACCATTCAAAAGAAGAGACAGAAAACCTTCCAAAAATATATAGTAGATAGATAATTACCGTCATATTAATCACATAAATGTTAAAATATTTTTTGGTGAAAAATTTGCAATTCATTTAAAGCTAAACTGTAAAGTATTTATTGTACGTAAAATAAAAAATATTAATATGGTATGTGATTAAAAATGTTTGATTTACAAAGATATTACTGTACAAATGGTTCATCATGACACCGAAAATGTTCTGTATAGAACCAAAAGAACCGATTTGGTGCTGTTTAAAACATCATTAATAGATCTATTGTAGAACCGCACGCAACAGGTTTTCAATCTTAAAGAAGAAGCATTTAACCAAACAAAGAACCCTTTATGCATTTAAATGGTTTGTTGATTGTTCTCAGATCGAGATAGAACCACAACGAACACTTAGAGAACGGATTTATAAGGTTGTAGTGTTTATGAAATACATATATTCTCTCTCAGTGCTGGTGTTTTAGTGTCTGATCACCATTATTATCATTATTGTTTGAAGTGAAACAGTGAAGCTGTGACTGACCTTGTGAGTGTCCACTACAGCTGAACAAAAGCAGAATTAGCATCAGCAGATTACTGATGACCTGAAAGATACAGGACGCCATGAATGATGATCTTTTTACTGCAACACGAACAGTAGGAGTGAATATGTGTGTGTGTGTGTGTGTGTGTGTGTGTGTGTGTGTGTGTGTGTGTGTGTGTTTATTGGTCTTTTACACTGAGTGTGAAGAAGTTCTCCACCCACTCGGGTCTCTACAGTGTCTGTTAGTTCAGATTAGCTGTGAGAGTCAGTTTGTCTTGATATCCGGTGAGTATCTAACTCATCAGCTCTCACTGCAGCTGAAAGGAGGTAAAAGAGCATCTTCCATTTAGTGGTTGAGCTGTGAATTAACTCTACTGCTCTGTGTGCTTTTGTAGTTCTGAGTAGACCAAAATCAATGGAACAAAGTCAACCCAAAGTTACCCCAACTTATACAGTCCTCAGTTTGTCAGAATGGAATTAGAATGGAAGAAATAAGCAGACTTTTACTGTTTTAAGTACACTTTTATCGTGATGAGCACTCTTTGAATGTTAAATCCCACCTAACATCTTTGTCAACATTGTATATTAACAGTGGCGTAACGTCAGGGCCTACAAGGCCTTCTCTGAAGGGCTGAAATATTTGTGAAAAAAGAATAAAAAGTCATATTTCATCTGAAGTGGTTCACACTCATATCACACTGCAATTGTTTTCATTTTCTTCTAAATCTGTTTTCAATTTCACTTTTTTTTATTCACTGTTTGTGTTGGAAGTGCAACTTCCTGCTGTATTAAAAAATGACCTATTTAGAAATCTTTCTGCCATTGTGTCTAGCAGAAGGCCCAGCGTCCCCTGCCCCCACCCCAGACCTTTGTTGTCTTGATAGCATACCCTTAAAACTAACATTATGGACCAGTTTGATCAACCAATCAGATTCTTATTTGGAATTATGTGGGCGTGCTCTGAGCTCTCCAAGGTCTTCCATCTGGCCCTTGTACAACTGCACTGTGTGCCTGAGTGCATCGTGAGCATTTAGAGCGCTAGCTAGCTAGTAACTATGTAGCAAGCAGTGTAGTGAGAGGCAAAGTTTTTTTGGTGAAATAATGGAAACTACCCGACACTGTCAACGAATTGTGGACAACACCCCTTTCAAGACAGACATTCAATAAAAAACTGGATATTGTGAGAAAAAGGTGACCAATAGCTTATCTTGAGCTACCCAGGCAGGAGGAGGGGATATGTTTATAATTTTCAAGTGAGCAACTGGGAGCCTTCTAACTATTTTAGTTTCTGTGGAAAAAAAAAAAGTCTGCACTCAAACATATTAAAAGATACGTGAGGAACAAATCAGTACAGTCGCTATTAAAAGGCACTTCTTTTGGAATTTAAAGGCAAGAAGCAGCTGTATGATCGAGTCATAGAACAGCTCTGCTGAGTTTAAATGTTTTCATTGCTGTTTTCATTGCTGACATTGCAACAGGACTACTAGATGCGTTATTAAATTAAATTCTGAATGACTCAATAAATAACAAAAAAATAGTAATAGTAATAGCAATAGTAATTATAAACCCAATAAGCACAATTCGTGACTGTATATTCATTTTCTTTACTTGTGTGTTTGTAAGATACAAATAAAAGCCACTTTATACTTTAGGCCAAAACTATCATGACTCTGTTAACAACTCTTACATCAACAGCTTTTAGTCAGGTTTCAGATTTACAACGACCAACTGTCAGAGCCAATGGCTGTGCTTCACTGCTGTGAGTGTTGGGTTCTCCACCAAAACTTGAAAAAGAGAACATTCTGGTGAAAACAAATAGCTCAAAAGTGAAGTCGATAGACTTTGGCTGTGGTGATCTGATCAAGGCTGCCCCCTACAGGAAAATATGCAGGCAGTAACACTGCAGGGACTAGTTAATGTTTCAAAAAAGAATCAGCTGGAATATAGTAAGAAAGTATTGTTCATAATTACACTGATAATAATGTTTTTCTCTTGCTTCACTTATGAACTGAGGATTATTGTCTGTCCTGCCATCATCTGGAGTCTGGGTGCACTCCTATTCAACATCTGTAGTTACTTTTCCTTTAACAAGGAGACGGAAGTTGTTAGTGCACAGCTGAATTTCAAATGTGGACAATTCAAAAGTGAGATAATGCAGAAGTAATTTATTAAGACAACTGGAAAACTTTAAAAGTAAAATGACTAAATATATCATTACTTCATCAGTCAGGAAAACACACAAAAGCTGATGGAGAATCAGAAACATTCCATCATGTTTGACCATCTCTAAAAAATAGCAAAAACATGTGTGTGCCAAGCTCACTGAGGAACCCCAAGCTTTTCCCGTTGCTTAACAGGCAGCTCTAACCCCACAAAGGCTGTTTTCAACCGGGCTAACTCAGAGTTCAGTCCATAGCCCACAGGGAGTGGGGTTGGTGGCTAAACTAAAGCTATTGGCTGAAGCTGTGGGCCGTCATTAGAGGTTCATGGATAGGGGCGCTAAGCCTGTATTAGGGGGGTCTGGGGGCATAACTTTCTGTAAACAACAATACAAGGCAAATACTGGTGTTGTTGTTTCCAAATACTGAAGAGAAATCTAAAAACAAGGACTATAAAGAGCTGTCAGTAGTGTTATTTCTATCCCTCTTGTTCACACTCTGCACTGTAAAACCAGAGACCCTCCCCCAGGTCTGATATGATTGGCTTACAACCTATATGGTCTGATATGATTGGCTGAACATTACATTAGTCAATCTCTGGTAATGCAGCAGAGGGAGCCCTGCATTAGAGCAGCAGCGCCTCCCCCAGGTCACGCCCTGCTATTACAGTATGTTGATAATTTGGACTAATAATATATATTTACTTAGGACGTAGGAGCTAAATAACACTTAGCCTCCACCTGAATTTGACCTAGCAACGCCCTGCCTCAGCTCGCCAAAAATGCAAGTGTACATGAGGGGGCGCTCACAGCTCGATTTGCATTTGCAACAGTTGCGTAAAAGTGAAAAACAAGTACAGACGTACAAGTATCTGAGTGTGCACTTGGACAACAAACTAGGCTGGAACTGTAACACTCACTCTGTGTGCAAGAAAGGCCAAAGCTGCCTGTACTTCCTGAGGAGGTTGAGGTCTTTTGGTGTTCACAAAGCTCCTATGGACATTCTACCAGTCTGTTGTAGCGAGTGCTCTATTCTATGCTGTGCTGGGGCAGCAGCATTAACAAAAGTGCTCTGAACAAATTAAAAAACTTATTAGGAAGGCTGGCTCTGTTCTAGGAGTCAAGGTGGACCCTCTAGATTTTGTGGCACAACAAAGGGCTCTACAAGGAGTCTTCTTACTGCAGAGATGGTACTGATCTCCTGCTGTCTGAACTGTGCTGAACCACATCTCTATATCACCTCCATTCTCAATACACACTGTGCAATATATCATAACCTGCTTCTGTACTGACACTCTCACTGCGTACTATCTATCTATTTATCTACCTACATGCACTCTGCAACTGTAGACCTGCTCATCCTTAATGCAGCTTTAAATCTCACTGCGTGGCTGAGGGCTTGATGCAATCAGTTACCACCACAAATCAACACTCTGATCGGTCACCACTCAGCGCACTTTTATAAGATTGGTACAGAATGAGAGAGTAGAGTGAGGATGTGGATGAGAGGTGTGATGCGTCTATTGTGTATATATGCATATATGCATATACACATATAGTGTGTGTATTTTTCATTAACTTTCTCATAATGAGAGCAAATGTGTAAAATTGAATAAATAACCACAGACAGGACTTTGTTGCAGATGCATTTATTTTTGCCATTCTATGAATCCTGAACACATAATGCTTTATAAATGCATTTATAAGGTATTTGTCTTATTCTGCTGAACATAAGATTGTACAAATGATTACATACAAATTGTATATATCAGACCGCACCTTCAAAATGAATTTGTGATTTGGTTTAATAGCCTGATGGTGACGCCGTTGCAAGCTGTTCAAACAGACATCTGGGTCTAAACCCCTGATGAACAAGCCAAGGGCGACAGCGGCAAGGAAAAACTCCCAGATGTCAGGAAGAAACCTTAAGAGGAACCAAGACTCAACAGGGGAACCCATCCTCCTCGGGTCGACACCAGATTGTAAAGACTGAAAACTTCGTCATCAGAAACGGAAGGTGGGGATGGAAATTTATAAGGTGTTAAACTGGAAGGAGGAGGGGTTTCAGGCACAGTCCTCCTCCTGAATTTCAGTTATTTCATAACTCCATTTATAGTTACACACATAATACTTAATAAAATAAGAGTTTAAAGCTTAATAATGTCAGGATTCTTAACAAATTATAGTATCTGTTCATCAGAACATTGTAAACATGAATGATGTTTTACATTATATCATATTATAACAAGGTTCTTTTATATGTTCTGCAGAGCCAGGCCTTCATCCAGCTAAACATTTATTGGGTAAATTAAACAATTCTGTATTAAGTGGGACATTAAGGGCTGATTTTGGTGGACCTGGCACTGCACCAAATTGATTTTAATAAGAGTTTATTTTTTTAGACATCATAACTTTTATATGTAGTTTGAATTTGATAGACTTTGTTTATTTTTAACTGGAAACTGTAATGTCAGGCTAGCTGGTGCTAGACTGTTAGCATTTAGCAACCAAGGCTTAATCAGTAGCAGCTCAGAGAAATTTATGTTAGCCAGTAGAGACAAACAGTAAATGACAGCTGACTTATTTAGAAATATAGTTAACTTAGCAGAGGCTTTAAGTGAGATTTACTAATTAAAGTCTTCAACAGTTCCTGCATCAGCAGAATATAATTTAAAAGACATTTAAAATGATTTCCATCACTTAAAGCCTGTAATGTTCTGGTATAAAGCTCTATAAAATGTTATAGTGTATTAATCATAAATGTATACAGTGTTCTTTTGAAGAGATATCATGATGCATTATGGATCCTAAATTATTGAAGTCATAAACTCTTGCTTTATAAAGTGTTCTGTGTGTAATTAGAACAATTTAAATGTTCATAAAAGTTTATGCCTGGTATTATTAGATGTTATGTAGACCATACAGCATAAATGCTTTTTCAGTACATTATGATTACAGGATTCATTGGAAGAGCAGTACTAAAGATGGTCGAGTCATACATGTGAAGGGGTTGGGCAGGGCTTTGCAAATGGCTGAGAACATTCTAGAAAGACGTTTCCTCGTCTTCTTGAAGGGCATCATCATCGATTCTCTCTGCAGAGCTGCAAAGGAAAAGATGAATCAGAACCACAGCAACTGATAAAACTGTTTTCTTATGTAAATATCCAGTTCATTCTGTTATACTCTACTGTACATTTAGACGAATAAAAAGCGATATTATGAGGCACATTTGAACTTTGAGCTAATGAAATACTTGGTCATGAGTGTGTCCACTGTGAATGAATGACTGTGTAGGTCATTTTTCATGTACTTGAAGATTTCCAGAGTTGGAGTCAGACTGATGGTTTTGGGACACCACGCCAGCAGGACATGCTTTAGTTGACTTCTAGATGAGCAAACATTGAACAAAGAAGACAAAAACATCAAGATTAACAAAGGTAACATAAAATCATACATTTAACATAGTAAGTCTGAATGTTAAACAATGATGTGATAAGTGTGTGTATATATATAAAATCCTTACCTTTTGTCCGAAGCTGATAAAAGGAGCTTTTTTTGCCCACATAGAAATTAAATCTATGACTCCTCTTTTTACACCCGCTTTCGGTCATTTAATGGGCTGGAGCTGGAAGAGCACGTCTCCTTGCTCACTGTTTCACTGCCAGCCTTGGTGGAGGGGGAGGGTGATGCACCAGTAGACTTGACTTCATGTACAGAGATGTGATCAGTCCTCTCAGATTCAGCTTGCTCGGAATTCACGAGCAATGCCAGAGGATCCTCTGTTTCTCCAGAGGTTCTGTAGGTCAAGCTCAAAGGTTTGTTTGAGCTGCTCTCCTGGGCTTCAAGACTCATACTTGTTCCTTGCATGTCTTGGTCAAGAACCGTCAGTGAAACTGATAGATCAGTTCTATTTGAGGATCCTGGTTTCAGACTCAAAACGTGCAGGTACATCATTTTCATGTATTTATCCACAAAAACGTTGACCTGCACTGAAGGGACCTGGATAAGATGCCTCAGTAGATTGTTCCTGATCCATGAAGTTTCTAGAACTGAGTCTAAGGAGTACTTCCAAACCTATGATGGTCCAGTCATGTTTCTCACAAAGATGAATGTTGAATTGGTCAATCCAGGTCCATGACAGTGTATTATCTCATCAGATATGAGATTCAGTCACTGGTGAGACTGAGGCTGGGTGACTGTTACAATTTGAGAAGCAGAATCAATCTTCTCAAAAATGACACCATCGTCACGGCCGGTGGCCCCACTAACTACCTGAACAGCCTCGCTAAAGAACTCCTCAGGCTTAACTGTTGTGCCTTTGACTGTTGGCTGTTTAGGAAGGGATGTGGAGATGTGGAGAGACACTTTAGAGGAGCTTGACAGAAGTAGCTCACTCTTGTTTAACTCCACTACTTTGCCGATGATCTTATCTGTACAAGAGTTGAAGCTAAGCTGAAGTATTGGAGACACTGTACGGCGTGGTGACCTGATCAACATGGCGCTCCCAGTGCAGGTATGTTGCAGACTGTATGGGAAGTTGTTGGCTGATAAAGACATTTGATCCCACCACTGACATCTTTTGTACAACTAATGGTGAGATCATCTTTTTGGGAAACATTACTGACTGACTGTTTCCCTTGTTTTAGCATCCTCAGGCTGAGTATGTGTCAGTTTAGCCTCCAGAATGTTCAGCATCTCTGTAGCTAGGAGACTGCTTATCGTCTTCCAGTTCTTGAGCAGTGGAGATGCTGTTGAGGAGGCAACCTTGTAGATGGACTTTTCCATCGCCACTTTTACTTCACTCACAAAATTTTCAATATTGTCACATATTCGATCAGATTGGTCCACAGAAGATCTGGATTGAGACATAATGAGACAAACACAAGAAGAAAATAGTCATTAAAATACTATTAATGTCACATTTGTTTTAATACAAAAACAGAACTGTGAGGTCTTTTATATATATTGATAGTTTGCTTCATTTTATAGAATCTCTGCATTCAGAAATGGGAAAAGGGGCATGTGCATCGATTATGGCCTGTATCTTTATATAAACCTATGATTGATGTACTTTCATCATCTGTGTGTTTCATATATTTGTGTGGTTTATAATCTGTTTGTTTACAGAAATAACTGTTACAACAAATTTGGATTTCAATCATTAAAACAGAAAACTTGACATTATCATTTTAAATTTCCTGCAAAATGCTTTAAAGAAAATGTTTAAACAGGCTTATTTTTCCATGTCTGCTGCATTATGATCCATTACTATTACTACTACACTAGTAAACAGCAACATAGATGTGGTCAGCAAGTTATAACTTATGAATTTGAGTTTTTTCCAGTGATAATGTTTTTCTTCTGCTTTATTCATATATTTTATTTGGGATGAAGGTGCAGTGGAGTTAGTGGTGGTAGACTTGCCAGACAGACTCAGATTCAGCTTTTTTCTTTAGCTTTTCTTCTGCCATGAGTGCTGTTTCCATCCCTACCGCACGAATCAGAGTTGGCATGTACCTCTGCATTGCTGACTTTGCTACAGAGATCACGATGTGTCTGCAGTTCTGATACCTGTTTGAATGTTTCACTATTTGGGTGTAGAAGCCCGAATGTCATAACTCATATAGTGCACTGTACAGAGAGTAGGAAGCCTTTTTGGGATACAGCCAGTGTCCATATAACTACACAGTACAATTAGTAATCTGCTGTTTTTGTTTACTTGTATAGAACATTCTGTGGAGCCAGTTTTCCAAAGACCTATATTTTCTTTTTAATTGTTTCTGTTTCTCATTAAAAATGCATTTGTAAATGTAAAACTTTATTTTCAGACTAGTTTACCTTTCGCCTCTGTATCCAAAATGTCTGAAATCTCCCGTCTTAATCTCATCACATCATCCAGTTTACAGTACCAGTGGTCCAAAGTGGCATTTCTCACACAACTGTTTATTTTCACACAAAACTGTTGATTGTTTGAGCACAAGTTCTATAGATGGCACATTTCATCATTTCAAGAGCATTTTAGAGAGGCAGAGTCTCTCAGAAGCAAAGATGGGCAGAGGTTTACCAATCTGCGAAAAACTGCGTCTAACAATTGTAGAACAATTTCAGAAAAATGTTCGTAAATGTGAAATTGCCAAGACTTTGGATATCCCCCCATCTACAGTACATAATTTCATCAAATGATTCAGAGAATCTAGAGAAATCCCTGTGTGCAAGGGACAAGGCCAATGGTCAATACTGGATGCTCGTGACCTTTCGGCCCTCAGGCAGCACTGCACTGAAGGCATGGTTCTGTACTGGAAATCACTGCATGGGCTCAGGAACACTTGCAGAAATCATTGTTAAAGCTGAAAGTTAAAGCTGTATCATGCAAAGAAGAAGCCGTATGTCAACACGTTCCAGAAACGCTGCCGTCTTCTCTGGGCCAAAGCTTATTTAAAATGTACTGAGGCAAAATGGAAAACTGTTCTGTGGTCAGATGAATCAAAATTTAAAAATATTTTTGGAAACCTAGGACATTGCTGTCTTCAGTTCTAAATTAGTTAATATTTTTTATTAAATAGTAAAATGTCCCACCTTTAACATCTGTTATGTGTTGTGTGTTCTGTTGTGAATAAAATCTGGGTCTATGGCAGAGGTCACTAATAGGCGGACCACGGTCCAAGTCCGGACCCAGAAGCTGTCTTATGTGGACCTGGATCTATAACCAATAAACTATGGAGAACTATTTAATTTCGACTGGGTGGTCCTATTTTAATCAGCTTAACTTTTCTAGCCTTTACGGTAGCTTTAGCGGCCGGAGGCTCACAGACCAATCGCATGCATTGTAAATATCACACGTGACGCTATTCAGCCAATCAGATCTTTGCATTACGATGAGCACTGAGATTTGAGTGAGTGACGCACACACAGGGGAGAGATGGGGCGAGACACATCAGTCGGAGAAGAAAGTGATTCAGAGGGAAGTTATTTCACATTACGTGCTCTAAAAAGAGAAAACTGACAATAAATATTAAAATATTACTGAGTTGTACTTGACATTCAGTTGTCGACTGCATAAGATGTTGATATACCTACTAGGCTACTTTAGTTTACAGTATATGGCACTGAGTCATAATGCAAGTTAGACATTATGATATTCTGGACCTTTGCTTGAGGATATTTTCTCTAACTGGACCTTAATGAATTTTAATTAAAAACCCCTGGGCTATGGGATTTGAAATTCATTGTATTCTGTTTTTATTTACATTTATTTACATTTTACACAGCGTCCCAACTTTAGGAATTGGGGTAGTAAATTAACAAGGTTTGATTTGAGATATATATGTATAAAGGCTGCCTGTTGGCACTGTTGGGTAGTTTACCACAGCATGACTAAGATAAAAATTTAGAAATGTATGAAAAACACTCATTCATCACTTCTGTCAAGCAAAGTCCAAACTTTTTTGAAACGTGTTGTTGGCAAATTCAAATTAGGCATATATTTTTCAAAAAACAATAACATTTCTCAGTTTCAACATTTGATTTGTTGTCTTTGTACTATTTTCAATGAAATATAGAGTTTAAATGATTTGCACATCATTGCATTTTGTTTTTATTTACATTTTGCACAGCGTCCCAACTTTTTGGAAATTGGGTTGTATAGAAAGGAAACAACTGAACACAGTGTCAGGCAACAAAGACAGTGCCCTTTATGTGCATCCTAATGACCTTAGCAGGAGTCAGGCAGAAGGCCTTGAAGGTTCCCAAATGGTCACCTTTCACTCAGTTCTAGGTTGATAGGAATACCCAGTAGGAGAGATTGGAGACGGACATAAACAAGTCCTTATCTCATGTCACGGTGTCCTTCTCAAGGTACATGCCAGAAGCTTCACAGAGACATGCAAGCCAAAAAATACATTCTCATTATTATTCTCTATTCTCTATTTTCAAAATATTAAAATATTAAAAAGATGCTAACTTGATTATGGGAGACAATATGTATTCATTATATAGTAAAATAAAAGATAAAGCACCTTAACACATCTAAGAGAGAAGTGGCGCATTTGTTCATACATTACCATCCTCACAGTCTAAGATTTATAGTGAAACTATGCAGTGCAGTTAAATGCATCCAAACATCTTATGTTTCCTATAAAGAAATGTGCTCCACAGATATAATAGATATTGACAGTTTTTAATTGATTACAGAAGAATGTGTATCAGTTTATTGATTTTCTGCTTCCAACAAATAAAAAAAGAAAGTTTTGTGAAGTTCCTCAGAGACTATAGTCCTCCAGGTGACGCAATATTGCATAGTATACCTTGGTCACATTCTCATGCATCCAGCCAAATGCTCTTAACCCTGCCAAAAGACAGACAGTCCACAAATGACAGTTTTTAAGTGGTAGGATCTGGTGCAGTTCACAGCAAATGCCTGTCTTCTTAAACAATCCATCAAGTATTTGTCCCTGGTTTGGATATACGGTTACTTCTGCATGAATGCATTACTAGGTTTATACTATTTTCAATGATGGTATGGTTCAAGAATCTTGCCAGAATCATGCAATAGTTGGAGTAAGGTACTTAAAAACATTCCTCAGGGCCATGAAGTGTTCAGTTCTGCTGTTGCACTGAACTGCTAAACACAAAGAATAAGATACAGATTCCAGTGGACAAGCAGAGACACAAAAGCTTTGTGGTGGTCAAACAATACACAAAGAAATGTAAAGATCGAGAAATAGGCATTTGGGCAAATGGGCATTGTTATTTCGCACCAACAGTCAAAGTAGCCAAAGAGTACACAATTACACACCAAAGGCTGAAGAGTCATCATAAATGCAGTCATTAAGATCATTTTCATGTCATTATATCTACTTCACCCCAGGGTCGGACTGGGAGAGTTGTTCAGGCCAGGAATCATGGCAGAACTCAGGCCACACACATACTGACAGCTACTGTATCTGCATGAATAGGTGTTTAGTATGGGTGTTTATGTATGTTTGAGGTAATACTAAATACCCTCCATAACTGCCCACTCCTTAATTATCAGCTCAGCCACCTAAACTGTTCCAGATTTTTTGAAACACACACTTCAGGATGTACATATCCTTTGAGCATACAGTACTCAAAATACTTGGATATATGAAGTTTTAAAGCTCTCTAAGAATCCAACTTTTAACAGGCTGAGAACCCAAGTTGTTATGCTTTTTATGTTTTTCTCTACGTATATGTAAGTTACCAACAGTATGGTGATCTTATTGCTTTACATTAATGAACATGCAAGATAAAGGTGCATTAATAAGTTAATCTATAATCTTTTTTTTTATTATTAGGTAAACCTAATGTAAGCTGTACCTGGAGCTCTCCGTGAACTTGAAGGTATCTCATGCTCTCTTTCTGGTTGTGAACTATATCCACCTTTGAAAAGAAAAAATGAAAATACAACTCAAATGTCAATTTAAATGCATATTTTTTTCTGACCTATCTAGCACTATATAGCATCACCAAACAATGTATGCAATGTATACTATGTGGCTCAAGCTTTACATCGTGCCAGGATATAAAGAAATACTGTATGATTTATTGAAAAAAATGCATCTCAATCAGATCCACACTTGTTTTATATAAAAGGTCATAGTGTATAAACGGCTCGGACAACTCCGGGTGCATATCACCTTAAGACTCATGTTCTATAGATGTGGTGATGTATATACCCTGCTAGTTCACGTTGTAGATGGAAATGAGTGCAGGACGTATTAAGCTTGTTGTTAAGAAGGCTGTGATCCTTAATGTGCTTGAGTTAACGTGAGACGGTTGTATACTTGTGAACGGTTAGCATCGCCTTTATGTGGGGACAATGGCCACTGTATGTAAACGCCATTATGCAGTACCCTCGAATAGCCAGGGGGTGTCGCCATTGTCCTTTATGTAACCTGGCCAATGATAAATATGTAATATGAGTCCATTCATTCCTCTGAAGAGTAGTAGTCCCTTTTGTATGTAACTCTAGGTTACTGTTTCTGCCAAAACGGGCACTGTAATGTCTACTGATAAGTTTATGTTTTACTGCTGATTTATTCTGTTATTTCAGACTGATGGCAATACTGAATATTGTTAAAATAAAGTGAAAAGAAGGAATTACATCTCCTCATCTTCCTTCCTGTGTCCTGACCGATACGCAATCCTGTTTATTGCCAAACCAAAGCAAGTACGCTTATTACTTCACAAACGGATAGTGCTGATCATAATGCAACTTTACATCCCTCAGTTGCTCAACCTGTAGATGGAAATTAAGAGGTGGCAGCTCTGTCGAAGGCCAGTCAGATGAGAAGACTTTTACCAGTTAAAACAAAAACATTTTGAATTGATGTCTCAATATTTCCTTGAATTCTTGTAAATGCAACTTTAATAGAATTAAAGTACACAGAAAGAAAGAGGAAGAATGGAGGTGATAATGGATTGAGAAGAGAGGTGTTTAAGCTTTCAATTAAAATTATTACTGATCTTTGGATTAACTTAACCAAGAAAATATGTCATAGTTTATTAAACAAGCCTACAGAGCAAAATCACACTGATGGTGAAATTTATGTGCACTTACTTTATGATCAGATTTGACCATAAACAACTTTGACAATTACAACATGGGTTTAATATGAACCCGACTATATATATATATATATATATATATATATAAATAATGTGATCTCTCTAAGCTTATTATTAGTGTATAAACTCAATTGCATGTTGTTAAAAGAGTTGGGATTCTAACTACAATATTAATAAGAATCAGAAAATCAAATGAATAAAATCACAGCTTACCTGCAGCAGCTCATTATGAAATACTGTATAAACTATTTATGTGCTGTGCCATAAACTGTGCAGCAATAGCTGGGCTATAATCTGACTGTAAACCTTGCATCTATATGGTGTTTGTAATAATCAGGCAAACAAGTGTTTTTGAGAATCAACTTACCCTCTTTAATCCAATATTTATTATATGCTCAACTGCATTACATTTGTATTCTCATAAACCAGCATGCATGTAATTTATGTTAAAAGTAAAACATCTAGAGTAGTGCCCTTATGATACAAGGCACTTTGGCCTCAAATTTACAGCAACAGTGCTTGATTTGCTTGCTTTGCATCTGTTGAGTCAACTTAAAAAAAAAATTGCTAAATGATTGCAGTTTATGATTTCTAAATGCTATTTTACTTAAAAATAAGTAGGTTAAAATAAGATAAAACCTCTTTATCAAGCATCAAACAAACTTGTTTAATATCCATAAATAGAATGTTAATCTGGATATAATCACTTTATCTAATCCACAAGGTTCATTTATTCTGTGCCATTTTAAATGTTTTTACATAATGTGAAACCTTATTCTGAACCATTTTACAAGTATTCATATGATACCATCTCCACTGGTATCATTAGTAACACTCCTCTTTTACAGTCACTCATTTCATTCCTTTAGACTGAAGGATTAACAATTAATTTTCATATTTGAAACTACTGTTTAAAACAACCAACCGAACACAAGTTGTAGAAAAGAATGATTTTAAAAAATAAATAAAAATAAAAAAAAATAAATAAATACCCTAAACCTACATTTTAAAGCTACCACCCCTCCCCGAATTTGATTCATAAGGAAAGAATGAACACCAATTTTACATACTGCAGGATTTATTTTACACAAGAAGTCATTGTACAAAAACCTTCCAGTGCAAGGTGAGAAACACTAGTACTCATCTTCCTCTTCTTCAGCATCCTCAGCAGAATCCGCTCCAACCTCCTCATAATCCTTCTCCAAAGCAGCCATGTCCTCTCTGGCCTCCGAGAACTCTCCTTCTTCCATTCCCTCACCCACATACCAGTGCACAAAGGCCCGCTTGGCATACATCAAGTCAAACTTGTGATCCAAACGGCTCCAGGCTTCAGCAATGGCTGTGGTGTTGCTCAGCATGCACACAGCCCTCTGGACCTTGGCTAGATCGCCACCAGGAACTACAGTGGGTGGCTGGTAGTTGATGCCCACCTTGAAGCCTGTAGGACACCAGTCCACAAATTGGATGGAGCGACGAGTCTTGATGCTGGCAATGGCAGCATTGACGTCCTTAGGCACCACATCACCACGGTACAGCAGGCAACAAGCCATGTATTTACCACGGCGAGGGTCACATTTCACCATCTGATTGGCTGGCTCAAAACAGGCATTGGTGATCTCGGCTACAGACAGTTGCTCATGGTAGGCTTTTTCAGCAGAGATAATGGGGGAGTAGGTGACCAGAGGGAAATGGATACGAGGATATGGTACTAGGTTGGTCTGGAACTCCGTGAGATCCACATTAAGAGCTCCATCAAAGCGTAAAGAGGCGGTGATCGAAGACACAATCTGTGCAATAAGTCTGTTGAGGTT
Organism: Colossoma macropomum; assembly: GCF_904425465.1. NCBI lineage: Eukaryota > Metazoa > Chordata > Actinopteri > Characiformes > Serrasalmidae > Colossoma > Colossoma macropomum. The sequence continues at coordinate 23,506 of NW_023495761.1, forward strand.
GTTGTATGAGGGACGCTCAATATCAAGATTGCGCTTACAGATGTCAAAAATGGCCTCATTGTCAACCATGAAGGAGCAGTCAGAGTGCTCAAGTGTGGTGTGAGTGGTCAAGATAGAGTTGTAGGGCTCTACCACCGCAGTGGAAACCTGGGGAGCAGGGTAGACCGAGAACTCCAGCTTTGACTTTTTACCATAATCCACAGAAAGACGCTCCATCAACAAGGAGGTGAAACCAGACCCAGTTCCACCACCAAAACTGTGGAAAATCAGGAACCCCTGGAGACCCGTACACTGGTCAGCCTACAGAGGGAGAAAGTCATTAGGAACTCGTTAAGACATGTACTGCCATTCAGCGCAAAAAGCACTCTACACCTCACCATTTTGCGCATTCGGTCAAGTACAGAGTCCACAATCTCTTTGCCAATGGTGTAGTGGCCACGAGCATAGTTGTTGGCAGCATCCTCTTTGCCACTGATGAGCTGTTCTGGATGGTATAGTTGCTTATAATGCCCATTGCGGATCTCGTCTGTGAATACGCAGTTACAAATTAAGCACCGCCAAATGATAGCCTACTCTAATACACAGTTGAGGCTCTACTATAACCCTGAAAACATGGAACAGGTCATTTGGACCAAAAAGTGGTTAAAACATAACATGGCTCAATCCTTACCTACAACCGTCGGCTCCAGGTCTATGAAAACAGCACGTGGAACATACTTTCCAGCTCCAGTTTCACTGAAGAAAGTGCCAAAAGAGGAATCGGCCAGGGCGGTGCTGCCAGTAGTGATCATCCCATCAGGCTGGATGCCATGCTCCAGACAATACAACTCCCAGCAGGAGTTACCCATCTGGACACCAGCCTGGCCAATGTGTACAGAGATACACTCCCTCTGTTGAACAGAATGTTTCCGTTAACTTATACCAGGGGTCATCAACGTAAATATTAAGAGCCATTTGCCCTTTCTTAAATAAAGAAATAGAAAATTAACCAACCCTTGGGCACCACAACATTTTATGTACATGTTACCATCATGGCTGTAAATGTGTCTCAGTATGTGCTAATAGAGGCTAAAAATAACGATATATGAAAAATGCAGACTAACATTGCTCTGCTTTAAGCTTTACCTCAGTTATTGCCGTTTTTCTTGCATCTCCAGAAAAGAAAAACCCTTTCCTCAAAGGTGGAGTAGTTTTATATAAAAGGTCTCTCAGTTTTCCGACTTTTTACGAGGCCCCAGATTGTAACTGCTGCACCATTTAAGGTGGAGCGGAGAATTCGAACAAGAGGCTGGTGAATAGGAAACTGACTTGAGTCATGACTTTGACAGTTTCTCGTTGCACATTAGACGTTTTAGGAAACCAGCTGAGTGCTTACAAACGCTTACAAATGCAAAAAGTCCATTCGTCTCCAAACTGTCGATGGTCGTCTGAAATCTCTCTCTTTGCCTTTTCTTTAGCTACTAGCTCGGCAAGACCGCTGTCGGCGTTGCTATGGAGACCAGCAGTCTGCGCACCAGTCTTCAGGGTTAAAGGTCCGCGAATAAGCCGTAATACATTAACTGCAGCGGTTAAGACTATTTACTTTTAAAATGACTATCAAAGCTTTATTTTACTACAGAGGAGGGTCATTTTAAGGTCTAATTCTGGCCATGTTGCCGACCCTTGAGTAACACCAACAGCAGCCATAACACAAGTGTAACGCGTTAAAGAAAGAGTGGTGCGAAGGGCACCAGTGTAGTGCAGCGTTAACTCACCATTGTAACGCCGGAAACAGAGTAACGTCCCAGATCTGCAAAGACACAAAACAGGTGTTTATAAACAAGTCAGTGAGCGTTAACGCCTTCCTGAAGCATAACCCATCAACAACCAAAGCGACTCTTACCCACACAGCTGTGCCTAATTACCCTACCCGGGCAGCTTTATGAAGAGCGCCCTCAATTGGTGGGGCGTGGTTTTTTTAATTTAGACCGGAAGTGAGATCGTAACTGCATGTCCTAGGCCAGATTTGTGCCATGTCCAAATCTGCTTTCCAGTTGGTGCATTTTTATTGAATTTTCTCGAAAATGCACGCTCGAGCATATTCTAACACACAAAATGCCTTTTCATTTCTGGTGAACGCCATCCTTCAACCTGAAAAGAAACATTAACAATTAAACTTGGTTAGTTTTTACACATTTTGTTAAAAATTGAGATCATTTGAGGGAGAATTCTTTATGTTATTAGACTACGAAATTATGTCAATTTTTTGGGACGCCCTGTATATTTGCGCACATTTTATTGTAGTACGTTCACAGCCATTCAATAAACAAATACATAATTATATAAATAGAAAGAAAGAAAGAAAGAAGAAAGAAAGAAAGAAAGAAAAGAAAGAAAGAAAACGTATAGTATGCTCTTTTACAGCACTTAAACTGTAATAAGTGAACAAATTATCAGGAGATCAAAATGAACGCCAGTGTTTTCACACTTTCAGTGCACATTTGGCACTGAAACAATGCAAGTCAACAAGTTGTGCATGTGTTTCCTCCATCATTTCGAGATTTTGGCTGCTATAATTTCCGAAATCCACCAGGTGTCGCTGTGCTCTATGTTTTCAATGCGCAAAGGTCTTTGGCCGGCATATTCAGAAGCTTCGCCCATTTCTGTATACCTGTAACGATAACTGGCTGATGTTGCTCATGTACCGGTTGGTTTGGCCACTGATCGATTTTTTACATCGATCACAGCCTGACAGTATTTGTACTATGTAATTTCCAATCACCACCACTGTAATAACACAACACTCAACAGTGCACCGTTTCACATCAAAACATTCTGAATGACTTTGTTTCAGTTACTGAATTATGCAGAATGTTTGTTAAATTGTCTAATATAGGATTATCTATACTCACAATGATGTTGGGTTACATAAAGCATTTCCATTGACTGGAAATTAAATAAACAAAAGGATGTTCTCTCACCTTTGCGTAGTACTTTCCATATAGAAATATTATCAAATCACATACATGTTACGGAACAGATTCTTTCTTTATGTAAATCAACATCAGTGCGACAATTTAACAAAAATTCTGCATAATTAGTACAGTTAAGTACAATTAAATTTCATAGGAGATCAGATATAAGATTCACTTGCATGAAAAAGGAAAGTTAAAAAAATAGTTTTTAAAATAAAAAATATAAAATTATTCAAAAGATACAGAGAAAATAATCTCTTAACCACAATGGTCACTATTAGATAAACAGTATAAGCTCTCATCTTTGAGAGAGAGGAGAAAATCAAGATCCAATTTTGCTGATCTGAAAAAACAGGTGTTTTCCCGCTGTGAGAAGACACCGTGGAGGAGTCTGAAAGGATGTGTAGGTGACAAGAAGCTCTTACTGAGAAAAGGAAATAGACTAGAAAGAAGAAAATCTGCAAATCAAACAAAGAAGCTGCTGGCGTTCTCAGAACAATGGACTGACCACCCCAAAAGTCCAGACCTCAACATCACTGAATGTGTTTGGGATTACTTGGATCGTGAGAAGCAGGAAATGCAACCAACTTGTAAGACTGAACTTTGGAGGTGTGAAAAAATATCCCTGCAGATTTAATTAGAAACAGTTAGAGTCCTGAAAAGAATAGAAACTGTAAGACTAGCAAAGAGTGTACACACTAAATACTGAGAAATGTGAAAGTAGATTTAGTTGTATATATGTTCTGTTAAATATGTAGTTTCTTCTTTACTTTACTTTTACTTAATAGCTATTTTGACTGGAAAGAAAACAAATGAAGGGTGGTACTTGACTTTTCCACAGTACTGTAGATTGTACGTGTATATGTATATATATATATATATATATATATATATATATATATATATATATATATATATATATACACATCTAAATATTTTGTATGTCTTACCACAGATAAGGTAGAACCAACCTTTGTTATTTTGAGGCCCAGTTGTAATCTCTTCCTCTGAGAACTGATCTTAGACTAAATGTTTGCCACTCAGAGAAGCTGTTGTTCAGTAATGGGACGTGTGATGGAGCTGTTGAGTTGAGGCTAAGCTTAACTGCATGTCTAACCACAACACACAGGAGATGAGGTAACACACACCCCGTGTGTTAGAGACCCAAGTCGTAAAGGAGAAATAAGAGTGTGAAAGAGAAACGGAGATGACAGCTGAGACAAAGGAACAAAAGTTGTAACTGCACTTTCTCTCCCACACACTTCTGACAGGTGATGTGCGTTAAAGCTCTCTCTGCCTGCACGTTAGGCACTCCTGGCTTCAACTGTATCTGCTAGAAAGGTGATCGTTCATGGCGTCCTTCATCTTCCACATCATCAGCAGCCTCGCCGTCCTCCTATGGTTATCGCTCATTATCTGTGGAAATACACAAGGTAAGCCCTGCCTGCTCCTGTGGCTCATGATAATCAGGCTTTGGATCAAAGTGCTTTTTTTACATTAATCGTCAGTGAATGCATGCACACTTAATCGCTCGCAGATTAGAGCCTAATTCAGACTCTTATCTAGGACTAGCTATCCTTATTTGATCTACGAAGCATTTTCATTGACAAAGAGTATTAATCCAGTTCTCGACATAAGTAGTTGGGCACATATTGGAAACTGTAAAGGCCTAAAATGAGCTGATCATGATTAATTGTGACTTTAAGTCTGGGACTAGTCTTTACCCGGTCTTGGGTACTGCCCCAAATCGTGGGGTTTTTTGTTCTTGTTCTTTTTATTATGCGTAAGAAAGAAAAAAGTATTCAAAAAAACAACATGTGCCATAATCTTCACCCAAACAAGTCAAATCTCATCACCATTAGTCCAGCATTTTTGTTTACAAAAATTCTAGGATCAACAGGCCCTGAATAGAACAAATAGAGGACATTTAAGATCAGTTTCTCAGATTAAGCCAAAGCCTAGACTATAAAGAATGTACAGTGGTAAAATGCCCTTGGAAGTGTTAATTAGTCCAAGGCTAAACTCAATCCAGTCCATGTCCCGGAAATTGGAGTGTCAACAAGGTCTTTTTATATGCAGTCACATGCTAAAGTTAAGATTGTGCGCCCCTGATTACTTGTTTTGTTGATTTTTGAGAAAATAGGTTAATACATCCTTTACAGAGAACACATTTTAAGGCACACTTACTGTTTATTTGCTGAATGAAAAATGTGAGGAGAAAAACATAAAATGTGGCATACACACACACATACACACACACACACACACACACACACACACACACACACACACACACACACCAAATTCACAAGGATTATGTTATGATCTATATAATGACCGAAGTCATTATATGAGATACTAATAAGCTAAAAATATACAAAATCGTCATTTATAGTGTACTTTTTATTGGGAGATGTCTGTTCCAAACTTTTTTTCAACTTAAGAGAAAAGTTTAGTATTTTTAAATTGTTTTATATATAAATATATATATATATTTCTTTTAAAGTTCAAAGATTTATATTTACAATGAGTTAAATTCTTATTTAAAAAAATTTTTATTTAAAAAGTGCTGCTCCCTTTTTCATGTCAATACCGAAACAAAAAGAGTTTTAGTCCTTAAGCGGAGCCTTATTTTAGCCACACCCCTACATTTTAGAGCAGAAAATGAGACTGTATCCCTGTCCCTCATTGCCACATGGTGAGCAGTTAGATCTCATTGTTTCAAAGTACGTGTCCCAACATCTGAAAATCAGAGTGTAGCCTTAATATTTATTGCTACCAAAACACAATCAAGTACAACCCCATTTCCAAAAATGTAAATAAAAATACAATGCAATAATATGCAAATCATCTAAACCATATTTTTAAAGGAAAATATAACAAAGACAACATATCAAATGTTGAAATTGAGAAATTTGATTGTTTATTTAGAATTTTGTATTTCAATATATGCCCATTTTGAATTTGATGCCAACAACATGTTCCAAAAAAGTCGGGATGGGGCATGTTTACCACTGTGTTTTATCGCCTCTTTTTTTTACCAACACTCTGCAAGTGTTTGGGAACTGAGGAGACCAATTGTTGTAGTTTTGAAGGCGAAATGTTTCTCGTTCTTGTTTGATATAGGATTTGAGCTGCTCAACAGTTCGGGGGCTCATTTGTTGTATTTTTCATTTCATAACCCTCCAATTGTTTTCAGTGGGTGATTTGGACTGCAGGCAGGCCAGTTTAGCACTCTTTTAGATTCTTTTAATACGGAGCATTGCTGTTGTAATACAGACAAAGTGTAGTTTGACATTGTCTTGCTGAAATAAGCAAGACCTTCCCTGAAAAAATTGTCATCTGGATGGCAGCATATGTTGCCAAAACATGTATATATCGTTCAGCATTAATGGTGCCTTCACAGATGTGCACGTCACCCATGCCATGTGAACTAATGCACCCCTATATCATCATGAATGCTGGCTTTTGAACTGTGCACTGATAACAAGCTGAGTGGTCTTTAGCCCGGATGACACAATGTCCATAATTTCCAAAAACAATTTCAAATGTTGATTTGTCGGACCACAGGACACTTTTCCACTTCTCCCTCAGTCCATTTTAAATGAGCTTGGGCCCAGAGAAGGTGGCAGAATTTCTGGATCCTGTTTATATATGGTTTCTTCTTGGCATTTTAGAGTTTTAATTTGCAATTGTGGATGCAGCAACAAACTATTACTAGACAGTGTTTTTCAGAAGTGTTTCTGGGCCCATGCAGTGATTTCCACTACAGAATCATGTCTGTTTTTAATGCAGTACTGCCTGAGAGCCCAAAGATAATGGCCAGCAAATACTGGTTTTCAGTATACAAAGATTTCTCCAGATTCTCTGAATCTTTTAATGTTATTATGTACTGTAGATGATGAAAAGCAAAAGTTCTTTGCTATTTTATGTTGAGAAATGTTATTCTTGAATTGTTGCACTATTTGCCCGTGCAGTCTTTCACAGAGTGGTGAACGCCTCCTCATCTTTACTTCTGAAAGACTCAGCCTCTCTGAGGTTATCTTTTTATAAACAATCATGTTACTAACCTGTTGGCAATTAACCACCCGGTGTTTTATTAACATTACACAACTTTACCAGCCTTTTGTTACTCCCGTCCCAACTATTTTGGAACATGTTGTTGGCATCAAATTCACAATGTGCATACATTTTTCTGTAAACAATAAAAATTCTCAGTTTCAACATTTGATATGTTATCTTTGTACTATTTTCAGTGAAATATAGGGTTTAAGTAATTTGCACATCATTGCATTTTGTTTTTATTCACATTTTGCTAAGCGTCCCAACTTTTTTGGAAATGGGGTTGTAAAATGTTTTGTGTTTTAATAGAAATATTATGATTTTATGTGTGTACAACTTTTCACAGCTGTGTTTGTTAGCGATGTGCTGGCTAGTGTTTTTGAGGTATGCTCAAAATTCAGCTGAAATTGTCAATATTGATGTTTCGGTAGTGTTATGATTGTTTTGGTAGTGACAAAATTTCAATATATACATAATTATACAGAATTATTTATAAATAAATTTAATTAGCACATGGTCACCTCATGCAAAAGGATTTCAGTGTCAAAGGTCCAAAAAATATTTTCAACTTTTCAACTTATCAAGTAATATAACTAAACAATTAAAACTGAAGAGAAGACTTTTTAAAACTTTCTGTAAAGTGTAATTTTAAAAAAATGCAATTTCTGGTGAGGAATAAATTAGGAAACATATTTATTCCCACTTAAAATGGCTAAAATCACACACAGTTGTATCACATCAGGTGCACATGATTAGAACATTGTTACTCAGCGTTTTGAAGTAGGCTTGCCTTATTTAAACCTCAGACATTTAGTTTGGTGTGCTCCTGACTGTTGAAGCGAGAGTGAACACCATGGTGAGATCGAAAGAGCTGTCTGAGGCCATCAGAAAGAAGATTGTAACAGCTTATGAGTCTAGTAAGGGATTTAAAAAGATCTCAAAAGAATTTAAAATCAGCCATTCCACTGTCCAGAAAATAGTCGATGTGAAGGACATTCAAAACAACTGCCAACATGCCCAGGTCTGGCCATCCAAGCAAGTTTAGCTCGAGAGCAGACTGCAAGATGCTAAAAGAAGTCTCAAAAACCCTAAAATGTCTTCACGGGAACTACAGCAGGCTCTTGCTACTGTTGATGTGAAAGTGCATGCCTCTACAATCAGAAAGAGACTGCACAAGTTTAACTTTCATGGGAGGTGTGAAAGGAGGAAACCTTTGCTCTCTAAGAGAAACATGAAGGCCAGACTAAAGTTTGCCACAGGTAACGTAGACAAAGACCAGGACTTCTGGAATAATGTTCTTTAGACAGATGAGTCTAGAATTAAATTATTTGGACACCATAACAGAAGGCATGTTTGGTGTAAACCAAATACAGCATTCCAGGAAAAGAACCTCATACCACTGTGAAACATGGAGGTGGAAGTATCATGGTTTGGGGATGCTTTACTGCAGCAGGACCTGGCCAGCTCACCATCATAGAATCCACCATGAATTCTACTGTGTATCAGAGGGTGCTTGAGGAACATGTGAGACCATCTGGAAAAAAATTAAAGCTGAAGCGGAAACGGACCCTGCAACATAACAAGGACCCAAAACGTACCAGTAAATCCACCAAGGACTGGCTGAAAACTAAGAAATGGAGAGTCCTGGAATGGCCGAGTCAAAGCCCAGATCTTAATCCCATTGAGATTCTGTGGGGTGACTTGAAACGGGCTGTACATGCAAGGAACCTCTCAAACATCTCACAGCTGAAAGAATTCTGCGTTGAGGAGTGGGGCAAACCTTCCTCAGACCGATGTCAGAGACTGGTAGATGGCTACACGAAGCGTCTCACTGAAGTTTTCCTCAGTTAAAATACGCATTTTTATTGAAGTTTTTGTTTAATGAGTAAAATAATGAGTTAATTTTTGTTGTTTACTGCAATTAAATCACTTAGACATTGATATGTGATTAGACATTGATATGTGAACATGTATTAATAAAGAACTGAATATTTAATGGGGTGTCCTAATTTTTTCACATGACTGTATATATATATATATATATATATATATATATATATATATATATAGATATATATATATATACAAATCATAAGCTCTACACCATGTTTATTTACAGAACTACATGGATATTCAAATTATGCTTGAAAGATTTCAGTTCCCCTAAAACATTTCAGAGAGAGAGCTTATTGTAATGTCCTCAAAATTTTGGGAACTTTCTCTTTTTTCAGTCTTACACTAAAAGAGTGTGTTAAAAAAAACAGGATGTGTGTTTTTTCAGATCAAGATGGAAGAGGTGGGGGCTAACCTTCACCCCTCACTAACTCCCCCTTCTAATGCAAAACACACACCCACTGAAAGAAGTGTCACAAATATGTGTGATTTTGAGAAATGAAGAGAGCAATTTTCGACTGCTTTTACGTGTCTGCTGTGGGGGTGTGTACACTACTGAGAATAAAGGTTCCTTAATGGTTCTTGGCTTGGATGTGTGTTTCTAGGAAAAACCTTTAATTGATGTAGAAGCTTTACTTTATGAGATGGTTCTTTAAGCTTTAGAATGGTTCTTCACACTTACACATCTCATTTACAAAAATGAGGGATCAGAAGAGGGAATTAAAAGTAGTTCTTCTGTGGCGTCTCTCCAGAGAACCTTAATGCTGGTGCAGATGCTGGTATACAGTTGGGTTGTGTAGTAAGCTCCCCTTAAGCTTATGTCACTGTATTGAATCACCTTATATGTATCACACAGCTTGACCCTTACCAAACTCTTTGTTTTTCTTTACATTTAGTTGTATCCTATCAGCTTTATTGTTTTATTCAGTCAAAACGGCCATTGAGAAGGGGGAAATCAAAAGAAAAGAAGTGAAAAAACAGGGGTTTACCAGAAATGTGTAAATGTGTAATTAAAAAAAAATGTGTAATTTTCTGTTAAATATATATTTTCTGCATTTTCTTGATGCAGATAAATGAACAACCTTTACTTAATGGCTGCTTTAACTGGAAACTAATTAACTGAAGGAATGATTTCAGACCTTTGCACAGTACTGTATGTTAGCCATTCATCTGAAATTTTATAAACTTATAAAGTAAATAGTAATGTCTCTTGCTTTCTTCTTCTGATTGTCTTTTATAGAGCCTGTTCTGGACTGTATTCCGTCTCTCAGAGTTCCTCGGAACACAGTGTGGAAATTTCCTGAAAAAGAGACTCTGAAGATCAACTGTACTGTTATCACTGAATCACACTGTTGGAAGAACTTATCAGTGTCATGGTGTAAAATTGAAGACACTGATCACTGCAGACCTTTGAATCAGTGCAATTACACTGCAACAGAATGGAGGAATTTTACTGAGAATGAAAGAATGTTTTTTCTGATTTTCTGGAGTTTATCTCTGCAGGATGCTGGACTTTACAGGTGTAAATCTGATGGACCTGTAGCCACTACAAGCCATACTATCAATGTTACTGTTACAGGTAAACACATAATGCTTCATATATTTTTATATGTATGTGATTAAATACAAACATGAACCCACATAATTTATTTGTTTATTTATTATCTGTAATCTTTCAGCTTCTAAAACATACATTGACGTTGTCAGCAATGAAAACAGGACAACAAGTAAGAGACTTATTTTCACACCTCATTTCACAAATAAACAAATTAATGGTGATAAAATTGTACAATCTGTTTATTGAGTGGTACAATCATATTTAGTCATTAAAATCAGTTAGCATGTTCTCATTTGTATATTGTTCTACAAACGTCCATAAACTGTTTGCATTGCTTCATTAACAATGATGATGTGTTCCTTTAAGCACTCTCCCTGTAAAATACTTCCTGTTTTAGACAGTTCTATAAGTGAGCCTTCAGACAGTCCAATGAGTGAGCTGTGGCCGTACGTCTATATCTGCAGTGGAATTGCTGGGCTGGTCCTCATAGTGCTGGTTGTGGCTCTACTCATCATCCAGTGCCGAGGTATAAAGTTTTATTCCACATAGTGAACTTATAATTCATTAATATACTGTACATGTAAAAATATGTCATACTGAGATGATTTTCTGTTAAATTTAAATAGGACCGAAACAATCCAGGAAAGAGAAAACAGCTGACAGTCAGGTACAGTGCACACATATTGTCCCTGTCAAACAAGATCTTGTGTCTCTGAAATGCTAACTTTATAGGAAAAGAAAAGACTTTATACTTTAATAATTTATTACTTTAATATATGGGTGTTGCACTTGCAAGTCTCAGCTGTGGAGTTTTGGATATGTGTTATTATTTCTAATGCTTCTATTGCATAGAAAATATCTTATTAGTGTCATAACTCATTTTCACAAAATAGATTCCAAATTTAATGAATTTATGCAATTTATGAAGAACATTTTATTCTAAATTTCCATTGCAGCAGTTCATGCTGCACAATTACCTGCATAAAAAGCAATTACGAAATTACAAGACTAGATTCCTGCCATTGAATCTTCATTGCATAAATATTAAATTAAAAAATGTAATAAATATTGTTTTTAGTAAGATATTAATATGACTTTTTTCTGTCCCACATTTCTACGGTTACAAAAAACCTAAAATATGTTTTCAAAGCCAAAAAAAATCTAGTTTCCATGACAGCATAAGTAAGCAAACGAGCAAAATCACAAAGTGTGTGAAATGTCAGCGTCTCTGGATTCATGAAAAGGCTAACTAAATATTACATATTAATATTTGATGTCCTTATCATACTTATTCAAGTTAAACTCAAATAAGTGAAATTGTATGACAAGGCAAATATAGCAGACCACACTATATGCTATTTAAAAACACTAAAAATAAATTTTCCCGCAGCACATCCTTACTGCATAACAAAAATGAATTTTTTGTAAATGCTCGTTGTCCAAACATTTGCACAGCCAAAAGTCCCTGTATTTGCAGAAACACCCATATGTTAATGATATTAACCCATGAATGACCAAATCTGAAATTTTAAGTTTAGTCCACGTTCTCTGAGCTTGCCAGAGCACAATCCAAAGAAACATTTTAAAACGATCGAACCATGTGGATAAAAAGTTAATTTTATTGCTTCATTTATCATAAGACATCATTGGTAACACAAGACTGATTTTGTGAAACAACATAAAATTTGGATTGTGAATGAAAGTACGAAAACTATATGTAATCAACATAATTCTAACGATTACTATCGGATTGTGTAACTATACAAAACTTTCTCACTTCAGACTGAACAGAACAAGTCCTGCAGAATTTATCTGTATCGTTCTAAATTTAGTTGTTGTACATGAAGGGGTTAAAAAGGAAATTAGGCACATTTGTTTTCTAGTTTTCCTGAAATGTACACACAGCAGGAAGCAACTGGTGTTGTCAAAGGATTAAAACGAGGTTTTGGAATGACAGCGATGATATTTTAATCTTATTTTCTTGCATTACTAACAGTGGATTTAAGTTCTCTACTGAAACTTTCCATGAACAGTCACAGTATCTCACCACATATTCATCTTTGTCTGCAGTCGAACGCGAGCCAAATGCCTCCTTTTACTCCACCTGTACATGAGAACATAAGTCAAGGCAACACCCACAGTCTTCCAGCCCAACTCAACCCACCATCACCCTGCATCTACGATAATGCTCCTATTAGAGTGTCATCTCAGAGAGACGGCCCTTCCAGAAGATATCCAGCCAATCACATGGCAAAGCCAGGCCAGAACCATGACCGCTTCAACATGGAGGTAGAGGAAGAGGAGGATCCTCTGGTTTACGCTTCTCTGAATCACAAGGCTTTGTCACGGGGGCAAGTTCGAATCAGTCATCCAGAGGAGACCTCCGAATACTCCGCCATTCGGCTCTCCTAACTATTAATGTTGCATGGACCTTTTAGGCTGACCTGAGAACAGTTTTGTGTTTTCTTTTATAGTGGTTAGGGTTTCGATTCAAATAAGAGTAGCTGGTCCTGGATCAGAACTGTGAATTGTGCACTTATTCTACAAGAACTGTCAAAGACTGTTCATCCACACACTGAGCAACTGTGATGGAACCTCATTGCATAGAACATTCATGTGTTTTGTACATAAAGGCAGCAATTTTACGACAGTAACTATGGCCTGAGATTGTTAGTGATTAAAAAGAAACAAGTATGGTCTTTCAACTTAAAAAATGCGCAATCTATACAGTTCTATGCAAAATTCAGAAGCCGTGTCATTGAGATTACGGAGTCTGAAAGGATGTGTAGCTGTCAAGAAGATCTTATTTAATTTCCAGTGAAAACAGCCATTAATTATAAGTTATTCATTTTCAGGAGATAGTTCTGAAGGGATAAGATATAACACAATCTACTTGCATAAGAAAGATGAAAATGAGAGGAAAATTAAAAAAATAATAATTAACAGATGCAGAGAAAATGAGCCTTAACAACCGTGCAAGATCTGGTAGACCAGCAAAACTGCCACCATCAGATAAACAGCACTTAAAGCTTTGAAAGAGAGGAGAAAATCAGGCTCCACTCTTACTTCAGATTACTGAGTCTGAAAGGATGTGTAGCTGTCAAGAAGATCTTACTGAGAAAAGGAAATAGACAAAAAAGAAAAAATCTGCAAATGACACAAAGAAGCTGCTGGTGTTCTCAGAACAATGGACTGACTGCCCCAGAGTCCAGACTTCATCATCACTGAATATGTTTGGGATTACTTGGATTTTGAGAAGCAGAAAAAAAAAACTTCTAAGGCTAGACTTTGGAGGAGTAGAAAAATATCCCTGCAAGTTTCTTTGAAAAAGTGAAAGCAAGTCACTCATAAAGATTGGGAGCTGTAACAAATTATGAATTATTTGATATTATATTTAGCAGTTGAGACTTTTCTGCTAAATGTGTTTTGTTTTTGTTTGTTTGTTTGTTTTTTCCTGATGCTGAAAATGAGTCATTTGTACTTTATTTGGTCACATTCACTGGAAATGAAAAAAGGGTGGACTCTGAACGGTACAGTTTATAAATTCCCTTCAAGTTGTTATTTACTTTTTGAATTAAAGCAACACATCATTTTACAGTATATTAAACATTCTTAGACAAAGAAACTTAAGTAGTTTTCGGTTGTTCCAAGTTCCAAGCACTCGGCCAAACGCTTGTCCCATCATCAGGAGACCAAGCTCAAAACCCAGCAGTTCCCCTGTTGCTCGTGGCTGAAAGCCCACAGTGAGTAACCACACGCCAACAACCCAACACTTCCTACTCTGTCCAACAGCATGCATGCCCCTGTAATGTATGCCCCCACACATATGTCAGAGGCCTTTAGAAAGTGAAACTGAATTCTGTAAGACTTTTGGGTTCCATGTTCTGAAGTTGATCGAATTGGTGGGATCAGAACACTGACTGCATGTGATCTTTACTGCATCAACCCTGATATAACAGCAAGATCTGGACCCACATTTATCCTCTCTTTAAAAGTAAGGTTGCTAAAGTTTACTGATATAGAATCATTTAATTATGCTGATAATTATTTCCAGTTTTTTGGGAACACTTACAATACTGTTTAGAAAGTTAGAGACCACCCTTTGATTTATCCGATTTCCAGTCAACGCAGCCATTAAGTATGAGTTATTCAGGAAAAAAAAAAGAAGACATAATTAACAGAAAATTACGCAGAAGCCTCCACAATATTCATATTCTTTCATTATTTAGTCTTTCAACCCTGCTACTTTTATTATAGCTTTCATTCTTTTCAGGAGACTTGCTTTCAGCTTTTCAAAAAAATCTGCAGGGATATTTTTCAAACACATTCAGTGATGTTGAGGTCTGACATCAAATTAAACTTATCGGCCCATTAAATCTTACACCACATCACAGGTGTCCAGTTTCAATGTTCTAGTACAAAGTTTCTTCTTCTTTTTTTTGTCTATTTCCTTTTCTCAGAATTAACAAAAGGGTAGTCTGTGGCTTTTGTGTGATACTGTAGCTACACTTTCTCTTTAACCATTTCATTACAATCAAAAACCCTGTATTTGCACTTTGTATGTTTCCATGTTGTTGACTGTAGCCCATCTGTAATTTCATAATTGATTAGCCCCTCTTCCACGCAATTCAACAATGAAAAAGAACCACCATAGGACCACCACTGACTAGATCATGTGGGCTGTCACTGTCTTAACGTATGTTAAGCCAACAAGATTTTATCCCAAGTAAATTTGGATCATGAAATTTTAACACAATGTAAAGAGCAGCTGACATTATTAGATGGTGTAAAAAAGCTAAAAACTGAAGACATGACAGCAAACATACTGAAGATAATGTTTAATAATTATTTAGGTGTGATTGAACAGATGTATATTGGATAATGTATGGGCGAATTTTAGATATGACAACTTCTCAGCACCAAGCCTGGCTTTAGAAGTGCATGATGGGACGCCCTTGTGCAACACAAAAGCAAAGAGCCCACAAGTACTACAATGCATGTTTACATTTCCTGTGTGAGGAAGGGGAGTGTGTGACGAATGGAACACACCGTGGCGTGACTCTCACCTGTAGTGGTGTGCATTATGTGTGACCTCAACCTGTTAAGGGATTAGTAAGATATTCCTTTGTTATTTCTCACATTGTATCTGTATGTGTGGGCACACGTTAGTAAATTACTTCATTCTTACTTTTTACACTGTACACCCTTAAACATGAAGGCCCCTCGGTGGTTCTTGGTTCATGAAACTCACACATCTCGGTAGTTCTTGGTTCATGAAACTCACACATCTCATTTACACAAATGTTCTTTAAAAAAAACAACTATGGAAAGGTTCTTCAAGGACCCAAAAGTGGTTCTTCTATGGTTATGAGTATGAGTATGGCACATATCTGTAAGTCATTCCACTGATTTTTCAAAATATCCACATAATTCAGATATAAACAGTCATTCAGAGTGTTTGGATGTGAAATTGGCCATTCTACAGAAACTTTCCGAGTTAGAATTGTTCTCAGTGGTTGTGACAGGAACCAGACGTCTGAAACATTTTAATAACTTTAAAAGCTACTTCACTGAAAGCTTTCACACAAAAGGGTTACAAACATTTTCTGGTGTCTTAGACACTGATTTATAATAGTCTTGAGATAAGCTTCTGGTCTGAACTGTGTGTTTTTTATGTCTTTAATTCATGCAGGGTGTGCAGAGGCAAAATAGAGATTTACCTCTCATTTATCCTTATCAACATTACATATAGTAGCTCAGTTATACCCGTTCCAGGCTGGTTGGATATATTATAAGTAAAAACAATGATAAAACTTTTCTGTTTCAATAAAGTTAGTGATTAAATGACCATAAAATGGATTTTACCAAGTTTCACTGTATGACCCTAATACCATCTGATAACCTGGATGAACTGTTCTAGGAAAAACTTTATTTGGTACAGAATTCTTACTTCATTGTGTGAAGGTTCTTTTGAATGTTAAAGACGTTCTTCACACTCAGACGTCTCATTCACAAAAATAGGTCTTTAAAGGAGTCATAAGCTGAAAAAGATTTTTAGTGGTTCTCCTAAGGCAGGCATGTCAAACTGGGGACCTTCTGGGCCAAAGTGCTGCAGAGATTAATGGTTGATTGTGATTTGAGTAGTGAACTGTGGTCCTAGATCTGTGTTTAATGGTTAAAAGAAATCCCATCTAGCCTTAACAATAGAGAAGTGATGAGACAGCTATGACAGTACAGGTCACCCTTCTACCCCTCAAATGTTCAAAACCATTTTCAGTTCCGTTAAAGTGTTGGTCAAAGGACTAAATCAGGGAATTGGACTTCTTTTTTAGTTTAATAGAGAGGTTCCTCTGTGAACTCGTTTCACATGCAGTTTGACTGTATTGTGTCTGGCTGTGAGGTTTTGTGTTGTCACAAACAAAAGATCCTTCATTATGTCTGAGTCTCTTTGAAGTAAAGACTGTATGTACCTTAGGCAGCTAAGTCGGCTCTCAGAGGATGCTGTGGTAGAGGATGTATGATCTGCGGGTTTCAGGAGCATGAGTGCAGAGCATGCAGGCCTGAGGTGACTGACAGCTCGTGTTTTATCCTTGCTATCTGACCTAGTCCTTTACATGGGTAAAGGTACTGACTGCTGTTCTGGGTGTTGGCCTCGCTGCACACCTGAGTTCATGAAGAGATAGCGAGTAGTTTAGTTTGAGATACATTGGTTCGCAAGGGTTTGATCTGGGAAAACACCAAGGTGTGCGATGAATGGTCCCCTAGGGGAAAGCATTTGAAAAACCCCCACCTTTAAGCTAACGAAAGCTGTAAAATCAGTGGAGCTTACTACCATCACACTTACTGTCAGTCCTTCTGACCCTTTCAACCCTTTTTAATCCTAAGATTTGTCACTCAATGCATTAAATTATAATAACTACAGTAAATTATTCAAAAGTGTGAGTACATATACAGACCCATACACACTTAAAAATAAAGGTTCATGAATGATACTTGGATTAGATATACAGATATGTGAAATAGGTACAGGTATTGGTATAGAACCTTTACATTAAGTGAAGGTTTATTAATCTTCACACAAAAAATGTCTCTTTAAAGAAGCACCCACTGAAAGGTTCATTAGGAAACCAAAAGTGTTTTTTCTATAGCTCCAAATAAGCATTCCTTTACTTTTTAGAATTAAAATTGTTGGTTTCAAGGGGCTAAAACATCTGCAAGGTGATGTCGGGCCATACTCCCCCCCACAAGTGGCAACTGTTGCAAAGTTGGACAAGCTTTACAGCATGTTGACAAAAATGTAATTCAACCTAATAAATTTAGAGGAGTTCAGGAAAGGGAATTTAGAGGAGTTTAGAGGAGTTTAGATTCCACTCTGTGGGAGCTTAGATATCACATAACATTGGGTTTCAAGTTCAAAATGCTACACTACCAAACTAGTTTCTATGCAACAACTTCTCATTTGGTTAAGTGGGATTTTTTATTGATGTTTATGTTTCTTGCAAAATTAGCCACAAAAGAGCACATTTGTGAGAAGAGAGTGGGTAGATCAATTTTGTGTGAAAATTGCCGCTTTAAGCAACAACATCTGTACAATCTTTGGTCAGTTTCAATATCGCAATGGCCTGTACTCTTACAGCACCATGGCTTTGAGAAGAAACAATGAAAATTGGGTATAAAAGTGAGACTCGCATACAATAGACCAACTGTAGCATCTTGTTGTGTTTGGTTCAAAGATTTTTCCTCACAAATGATACATTTCAGGTAGATCATTTAGCACTGCAGAGATGTTTCTGAGTGGAGTGTAGAGAGCACTGTTCATCCTTTGTGGTTAATGAGTGACCGTGAACACTCGAACACAACCTGCTTTAAAAAAGTCCTACTTTCAAGTTCAATGATTTTGGTTCCCTAAAATTGTTTTACTTTCTAGTTTACAAAAGTAACAGGAAGGCTTCTTGGGAACAATATAAAAAACAGTTTGGGTTTCCTACAGAACTTTTCTTTGGGTGCTTCTGTAAAGAGACACTTAACGTTAAGGTTCTATATCAATTAAATATTTTTCACTTATCTGTATATATAATCCATGTATCATTTAAGAATCTGTATTTTTAAGATTTACTTGTTACTGGTTAAAAAAAAACTCTGCTTTAAATGAGTCTACATGCTAAAACAGATTACTCAACCGTTTTAAAACATTCTTTTTACAAACAACTTCAGTAATAAAGCATCCTCACATTGGCAACTGTGCAAGTTTAGAAGAGAACAAAATTTGGGTCTTGAAATGGATCCAGTCTAATGCTGAGTATTTTCGGTATTTAGAGAAAGCTTTAGGGCCAAAGCACACATGCAAACAGCACAAAGCAATGGATTATTTGGATTATTTGGATTATTGGATTATTTTATAAGTCTAAAAGTAAGATCTATTTGCAGCAATTAGTTCTTAAACTGAATTTTAGAAGTTACTACAGAAAGTAAAGTACTTAAAGGTGCTTACTTAATTTTGCATTCACATTTTTACAGCTTGTCTTGAACTTCAAATTATCGATATAGCAAGCCAAACCAATTAAAACATGTGTTGTCCAGTTGCCTTTGGGGTTTCTATCATTCATACAGTTTACAAAAATGAACAAAGGAACATATTTGACAATAAGGAGTATATTAACCAATAATTTCAATTCAAATTCAATGTAAAGCTATGTTTAGGCACTGTCTGTGGCAGGATGTTCTGTTTTGATTTTGCGATTCACGCTTGTTATGGTACTTTCCTGTTGTTCAGTGCAAAGTACTGTGACCATTTCTGTGGGTTAGGTGTAGAAATTGGCTGATGATGAGACAGACGGTGTTTTGTTGTTTCTTTCTGTCTTACTTCTTTAAAATGTCAAACAGTCCAACTCTGCAGAAAACTGTAACAGTTGAAAATTTGAAAATGAGGATATCAAGTCCACATTTGGGACTCACTATACTTATAAACAAGCTTGCACAACAATTAAACAATATTAAACAATACGACAGTGCAAAACAATGACTTCTCTCATAGTGTTTTTAAAGCTAGTTAAGTAAATAACAGTACAAGCAGTTCCATCGATGGTAAGTACATTGAATCTAAACATAAACTGTCTAAACTGTCGATGAGGCAAACATATTTAGTCCAATATGTATGTAAAATGTACTACGTGTAGTGTACTGTGGAAGACTATGTGAGGGAAAAGTCCCCAGACTATGAGTACACTTCCCTCTAGTGGGGGCACACGCGCAGAAAATAAAGCACACGCTTAGCAACGTGGAGACAATAGCAAGGTACTTGAGGGCAAAAACGGTGTTCAGTGGTAAAACTGTTTCCCTGTGATAAGCCTGGCTTCTGATCTAATAACCACAGACAACAATGGCCTCATTAAGAAAATGTTTCTTTTTCTTAGCACAGATTACATTCTTGACTGGCTGGGAAACTTAGACATCAGCCTTTTATAAAATATATAACACAAAATAAAGGTCATTTAGTGTTTCCAGTGAAAAGTGTTTTCATTTTTGATTATTTTACGAAATGATCAAGCTCCATTTTCTCCTGATAATATGGTGATTTACAGAAACATTCCATAGAAAAAGTCCACAGACCTATCAGCCCAGTCATAAAACATACTGTATAGAAGGCACACTGCAGCTCTGTCAGCTGTGTCAGCTTAGTGTCCAGTCATAGCAGCATTTTCATTCATCCTGGTTCTTCTCAGTCAGGCTAAAGAAAGAAGGAAAAGAAGGAGACAAAAAGAGTGTAAAAAAGAGTGTTGGTGTGTTTTCTGTGTTTCCAAAGTAATGTCCGTATTTTTAGCTGCCTTTAAGAGCTGTAATTTCAAGTGTATCATTATATTTCATATTAAAACAATCAAATCCATTTACGGGTCAGATCATCTTAAAATCTGATAAAAACTGTATAAACAATGTTTAACAACTTGAACAACTGAAAGGGCCACATTCCATATATATATATATATATATTACAAACCTTAGATATTTATATGGTTCATGTTATCCAAGGCATTAATTGAGACAGTAATAAGCTAAATATATACAAATGTCATTTATAGGCTTTATTGGGAGATGTCCTAATTTAAGCCCTAAATTTCAACTTTTGAAAACAATTTCAATGCTTTTAAGATCTTTTTTATTTAGTTCAAAGTGAAGTTGAAAGAATGAGATTTATCACAAGTTTACATTTTTAAAAAACTTCAAAATATGTTGCCCCACGTTTTCATGTCAACACCAAAACACAGAGTTTTAGTTTTGGGCGAAGCCTTATTTTAGCCACAGCCCTGCATTTTAGAGCAGGAAGTGAGACTGAATCACTGTCCCTCATGGAAATAAATGTGTCCCAAAGTCTGAAAATCAGTGCGTAACCTTAAGAACTGTCAATGCCGAAATACATATTTTGTGATTTACTGAAAGAATACTATGATTTTATGTGGATTTGTGTGGTATGTGGTTTCTATAGCTGAGCAGCTGGACACAAGCCTAAGATCACTCTGCGCAATGCCAAGCATTGGCTGGAGTGGTGTAAAGCACATCTGGAGCAGTGTAAACATGTTTTCTGAAGTGATGAATCATGCTTTACTATCTGGCACTCTGATGGACGAATCCAGGTTTGGCAGATGCCAGGAGAACACTACCTACCGGAATGCATAGCGCCAACAGTAAGGTTTGGTGGAGGAGAGATAATGGTCTAGTGCTGTTTGAGCTCAGACCCTAGTTCCAGTGAAGGGGAATGTCAATGCTACAGCACACAAAGACATTTTAAACAATTACATGTTTCCAAATTTGTGACAACAGTTTGGGGAAGACCATTTCCTGTTCCAGCATGACTGTACCCTGCTGCACAAAGTGAGCTCCATAAAGACACGGTTTGATGAGTTTGGTGTGAAGGAACTCCAAAGCCCTGACCTCAACCCCATTGAACACCTATAGAATGAACTGGAACGCTGATTATGAGTCAGGCCTTCATATACACATATGAAGACGTGACAAATTCAGGGAAAACCTGAATAACTGGATGAAGAAACAAGTGTGGAACATTCCAGACAGATGTACTAAGTACAATTAACCAATTAACATCTAGCATAACATGCAACATAAAACATGTTGAGCAGTCAATAATGTGACATCTTGCCTTTACATCACTGGGAAAGAAGTCAGCAAACTGCTTTGCGAAGGGTGGTTGAAAGCACACATTCAATTACTGTTCATGCGTTAGTGTGATATGTAGGGAAAAACAGAAGAGCAACTGTTTCTCATAATCAGACTGTGTCAGCAAGAACAGTCCACCCACAACTACACAGAGAGTGATGTTGGAGTTGCAGTGCGTAACCATACAAATACAAACGCACATTTGAGAGTTCTGTGGTGCAAAAACCATCTGCTCGTTTCACATATGTGCCATCATATATCTTTTTCAACTAGCTCGGCTCTCTCTGTGCTACCTCTATGCTCTGTCTGTACAGTTGACTCCAAAATTTTCCCACCTCAGCCTCGCTTTGGATTTGAAGATGCTGTGAACTGAGCATACAGGTACTGATTTACAAAGATGTGGAAAAGAGTGATTTAATCTGATGCACCATATTTTACCAAGTGGGCATGTGTAGCATACATCAGGAAAATAGTACAGGCCTCAATGCTTGACCCCTACAGTTAAGGGGTCTGGTGGGTCTATTACACTAAGAGGGGCATTTTACTGGCATGGGTTGGGTCCATTTGCACCCTTAAAAAGAAGGGTCACTGCTAATTAAGGATGTCATGTTAGGCATGTTAATATGAATTTTTTTCCAATACAGGGGTTGCAAGACATTACTCACAGTGAACTGCAACACAGTTAGATTTCATGCTATAAAATGGATGATGCCAGGAACGTTTTCATAGTTCTATTTAACACAATCCATGATATTCTTAAAAGTGATATCCCAAGCGTAAAAACACCCCACAAGGTTTCTCAGTCGAGTACAATAAAGTTGGGCAAAAAGCAGCAGACTAAACAGTAAGTGCCGACATTGCTTAACGTAAGGATCAGATACCTGTGCTAATACCTCAAATATGCTAACTTATTTGTGAAGACATTACTCAGGTGTGTCGTGTTGCTCGAGCAAGGATTGAACCACGTTAGAAAACCCCCTCTCACTCATTTCAGCCAGAAGGTGAGAGCCACAATTTATATAGAAACTTAGATTGTAAATGGACTTGTAATGCTTAATTCATTTAATACAGATTTTTTGAGATATTTGTTTACTTTTTTATAGATAATGCACTTTTGTTTACATTCTTTGTATGTTTTCTAAGAAAATGCCAGTTATTCCTTCAAAACACTTTAGGAATTGCCCAAAAAATAAATTCTGTAATGAAAATGCATCTTGTTACACCCCTACAGCTAATTAATACAAACTTATTCTGACTGATCATCTTTATTCCTTGAAGAAACATTTCTTTTCTGATTGGAGTGGTCTCTTCCAGGAGGTCAATGCCTCCGTCCACAGGGCATGAGGAATCGCTTAATGGTTTGATGAGGATGAAAATAATTTGAAAATGCTTTCAAACTTTCCATGATGTGGGCCCCTTAAAATAAGTTAATAAAAATACATAAAAAATATGACGCCTCTTGAGATAAGTCATTTTAAAATTATTTTATATTATTTTCACACAGTCTAACCTCACTAAGTCCTCAGCTCTTCTTTTGTCTATATAATGCATTTTTCAGGCAATGAAGGGAAACTTTGCCCAGAGCATGTGTGCCAACACAGAATCTGCTACCCTTTCATAATTTCCGTTACACCTTCTTCCTGACTCCCTTGAGATTCCATCACTACGGAAACAGATGCCCGGTGACAAGCATTCCTCCCTCTGCTAACGGCTGATTAATTTATCCCATCTGATCAGGATTCAACAGCATATTCAATCACAGATGAATGCAGTACAAAGGTGGGTGTACTTATTTTCAAAGCACACTAGTATAAACAAATGCTGTAACTGTTCCACGTTCCATTTAAATACATTTTACACCGTGCTTTTGTTTTATGCTACTGACACCACCCGAAAAATAAACAATACAAATAACAGCATCTCATACACTGCAAGAATATAATAATAAATATATTATTTTAGGAAAATAATCACATGCTCACAATCACATTATTCTACTATTTATTTAAGATTTTATGTATTTCATATTTTATTCTTTCCCTGCATAATTTTAACACTAAAAGATTGGTCAGTAGAGGGGGGTGCAGTGCACTCACTGTTTGACTTAAAACTTCACCCACGAGCACAGCCATTGGTTCACGAGCCAGTGAATGCTGTCCTTTCATTGGCTCTCTCCCATAACATCTGCATGAATTAGAGCGTGCTTTGTGTAACTGGTATGTAAATGAGGTACAGGTAAGCTGATTTCAGGCGCTTGATTTCATGCACTGGAGCTGATTCATCAGAAGCAGAGTAGTTCTTCCGTTACTAACGGCAGTCAAATTTGAGCTCTTTTTGGTCCAACTTGAATAAAGAAAAAATCAATATCTGGTAAAAATCTTAAACTTGAATATAAAATCCTATGATAATGGGGAAGAGACTGTTTTAATAATGACAGCTACTCCACAGTCATTGATACACTAGAGTACCCTACAGCGTCCTGAGCTGCATCGAGCTACTGTCGGGTTTAACTTCGTCTCCTCATCATCGCTAAGACTACATATCTCCTTCTCTCAAAAATGCATGTATTTTGTAATGAATGTAGGACTTTTGCTGAAGGACATAATGTCTTTTGTGTAAACATAGCTATTTAAATGTGGCCAGCACCTAGGCTAGAAATAGCCAGGGGAAGTTAGCTTGTATGCCTTTGTACAAACAGTTGATAGCTACGCCTGTCTACATATACTTTACTTAATCATGCATGACTTGCAAATCAAGCTAATCCTGCTCAGAGGGTTAATAAAGACAGCTGCTTGTTTTCCCTTATGAGAAAAGAGAAATTTAGACTCATAAATGCTCTACGGCTTGTGCCGCACATTGTTTCGGTTTAAAACTGGTAAAGCTCAATTGCATCTCAAGGTGCTGAGAAGTTTAAGACAAATTTGACTTGGACAGTTTTGCCAAAAAATCAAATGTACACAATTTTCATCTTACCTCAGATGCAGTTTGATCAGCCAAAACATTTGGTGTTCAAATTTCACTTTAGTTTAGCCCTGGAGCTACAAGGCTAACATTGCTAACAAACACTAGAAGTCAGCGGTTTCCAAAATCTTTTCCATAAATACATCACCAAAACGTTTCTCAACCCACTCAAACCACGTCTAGGTCTTCATTAAGTTCACGTAAAACTATAAAACTAAAACTAAACTATAAAATGAACAAAACATCACCGTGTAGCTGTCATTTTAGACTATAGGTGTTGTGCCAAATTCCAGCTCTTCTTCCCGTGCACACGGGCATGTGGATGCCTCAGACTGCATTTGTGATTTCTATTGTTCCTTTTTTATTAATAAGCCCTAATCTTGAATTTTTAAACTAAGGAAATGTGTCAAATGAAACAACAGTAGTCACAAATGTGATCTAATATTCATATGTCATGCAGTGCTACACTGTGACCTAAACCACATGCATCCTTAATGAAGACTTGGATGTGGTCTGAGCAGGTTGAGAGACATTGTGGGGACATATTTACGAAAAAAAAAAACAAAAAAAAATCGAGTGACTATTAAATTGTACTGTTTGTTAGTAACGTTAGCCTTCTAGCTTCAGCAGTAAACTACAAAAGTTGTGGCGGCAACACAAAATGAGTCGGCTGCTGAAGTACATATGGTGGTTTTTCACCAAGCTGTTACTTTAAGTCTGCAGCAGCCACAAAACACAGAGCCATAAGTCTACAAATATGTTTTGTAGACTTATGGCTCTGTGTTTTGTGGCTGCTGCAGAGAATATGTGATGGTTAACGTTTAGACCAGCTAGTCACATTAGGTGATAACATGTTTTAGCACAGCAGTCAATACATGATGGAATTTGACCCGTTTGTTCAGCAAACTAAATCATTCCTGGACACAAAATGCCAGAAACTCTGCTCCAGAGATCAAACGATGAAGTGCTAATTTGTTTGACTGTAAGGAGCCGTCCACAGGCAGCCACGTCCTCTTCACATCTCAATACAATAACACATTTAAAGGACTCTTCAAACTGTAATTTCCCGTTTGCCAGCAGCAACTCAAACGCTGTCACTTATGATCTAAGGTAAGGATGGGAGGTCTTCTTGTAAGAGACAGGAAGTGGTAACTCCCCAGATTTCCTGCGGTGCTGCAGATAAATATGGCCCTGCAAAAACACTTCACAGTACCTTGGCTGACCTAGATTTTCTTTGGGTTTTCTGTGTGTGTTTTTCTCTTATTGTCATTTGAATACAAGGCAGTCTATAAACAACTGTAACTTGCTTTATGGTTTTAAGGGGAATTCCACTGATTTTCAAATTGTCTGCATAAAATAAATGGTTGAAATGTAAATAAAAGTCATTAGGAGTGGTTTGAAATGTTCTGTTCTAGAGAAACTTACCAAGCCAGAAATGTTCACAGTGGTGGAGTTTAATGCCACTAAAAGTCCCCTTACAGAAAGCGAAGATAGTTTGTAAAGTTTGTTGCCTTCAACACTTTCCAAAAATGTTAGGACAAGAGCATGTTTACCACTGTATTACATCACCTTTCCTTTTAACAGCACTTAGTAGTTGTTTGGGGACTGAAGGCACAAACTGATCCAGTTCTTAAAGCAGAATATTTTGCCATTCTTCTGTTACAGAATTCTTCACCTGCACAACCATTCAGGGCCTTTTTTGTCGTTGTATTTATAATGCCCTGCACATTTTCAATGGAAGGCAGGTATGGACTGCATGGAGGCCAGTCTAGAACCTGTAGCACTGTCTGATTACACAGCCATTCTGGCCAGAATGTGGTTTGGCACTGTCATGTTGAAACAAGCATGGATGTTTTTTGGTGAAAAATGTATCTTTCACTGTTAATGATGGTTCCACGGATGTTAAGTTACCTATGCCTACCATAATGACCCTTTCTTCTTCAGCATGGACAACACAACAGCCATTATTTCCAAAAACAATCTGAAAGGTTGACTCGCCAGTCCACAGTACATGTTTCCATGGTGCATCAGTTTATTTCAGATAAGCTTGGGTCCAGAGAATTTGGCAGCGTTTCTGGACGTTGTTGATGTATTTCTTTAATCTTAACTGTTTGTCAGAGTATTCTTGAGCCCATGCGTGATATCCATCACAGCTGCATGCCAATTTTCAGCGCAGTGCTGTCTGAGAGATTGAAGGTCATAAGCATTCAGCTGTGGTTTTTCAGCCTTGTCCTTTACACACAGAGATTCCTAGAGTGTAGAAATATCTAAATACTTGCAAACGCTTATTGACGAATGTTGTTGAGGTTGTTTTTAAACTGTTAGATTCTTCATTGATGTATTTTTGACAAATTGATGAGCCTTGACCCACCTTTGCTCATAAAGGACTAGGCCTTTCTTGGATACTCCTACTATACCCAAGCATGATTGCATCACCTGTTTAGGATGCTTTTGAACATTTCAGAATATTCCTAGTCTTACAGTCTCAAATTTTTTTGGAATATGTTGCAGGCATCAAATTTGGAATAAGCATATATTAACAAAAACAAAGTTGATATAGTTAAACTGTTTTTTATACAGTTCAATGTGGATTTACAAATGCTTTCTGTTTTCATTTGCATTTCACATACTGTCCCAGCTTTTTGGAATTGAAGTTTGATTTTGGTCTTAAATCTATTTTTTTTTTAAATCCACATAAAATCTAATGCAGATTCAAGACAAAATAATTCTAAAGCTAAGCAGTCCCCAAAGAAAACATTTTTTTTTCAGATTTTACCACTGTCAACAAAACCACCATATAGAAAGTCATTAAGTTTCAAACCATTCTGAATGACTTCTCAACTTCATCCCAACAATTTAGTTATGCAGAAACACAGAAAAACAGCCGGAGCTCCCCTTTACGTATATCCTATAATAATTCAGACTAATATTCTTCAGTGCCTAAGGGCTCCAATCTTTGTAACCAATCTTTCTTTCACTTTGTCTCATACAGTTTCCTGCCTGGAGTCCTCACAAGCAGATCTGAAATGTTGATCTTTTATCTGAAAAACCACACTGACAACTAATGAACGGGAAAGTCCAGTAATTTGTCACCCTACAATGCACTAAAATTAGGTTAAGGTCAAGTGCAGACTTCTACTGATAACTAGGTGATTCTTGGGCATAAAATGTGTTTTAAGTATATTCATATGCATTTACTTACTTGCTCAAAATGGTAGTAACATGTAACAAAATAAAAATCTACTGTGTTTGGCAGGTTATGTTTTTTACATACCAAAGTAAATGCAGTGGCAGTATTGAGAAATCATGTTATTAATGGAGAAAAGTAGATTAATGGACAGAAATTGCCTCGGTATTAAAAGATTAATGATGTTTGGGAATTCTCACAAATCGTCTTGTGGAAGTGACATCACTTCTGTAACCCTCATCCCTCATCCTGCAGCGAAATGCCAAGAGACTCAAAGCTGGCCAAAGTCTATTTACAGAACTGCTGTCATATTCAAAAATTCACTATGCTGATGAATGGTGCCTTGTTACAGGTCAAAAACCTCACAAACTGCTACACAAAAACAACCCAAAAGGAAGCCTCATTTTAACCATACAGCCAACACCTGACACATTGGTTAAGCTAAATGACTGGCCGCGCTTTGACACAACTTCAAAAGTAGGTTCACACCTAAAAGAGGCTGCTGCTGCTAAGCCAAAGTGTGGCACCATGTGAAGCTAAGTTACGCAAGCCTTCACAAAATGATGGCACTGTGTTAGTTAGAGTTATAGCATTTATAGCTAATGCTACAATGAAAGTTACTGAACATCGTGACTTAAAAAGTATCCATCCCCATTTTTTGGGGTGTTTCTAAAAACTGCATATTATGAGGCAACTATGCAGGCAAATTTCCATAACAGTGGAGTGACCACCCTTTATTTATTTGATTTCCAATCAAGACAACCACTGAGTACAAGTTATTCATCTTTTATGCAATATTTCTAAGGAGATTACATATCAGATAATCCATTTACAAAAGGAATAGAATTAAAAAAAAAAGAAAAAATGGTACTACTAAAACCATGCACGACCTAGTAGACCACCAAAACTGTCACCATCAGATAAACAGCACTTAAACTCATCTTGGAGAGAGAGGAGAAAATCAAGCTCCGCTCTTGATTGAGATCTGAAAAGAATCCACAGGTGTTTCCATCCTTCCATTGTGAGAAGACAATTCAACACTATGAGTCTGAAAGAATGTGTAGCTGCCAAGAAACACTTACTGAGAAAAGGAACAGTGGGCTGCCAAACACAGACCTCAACATCACTGATTGTGTTTGGGATTACTTGCATGGTAAGAAGAAAATGCAACCAACTTCTAAGGCTGAACTTTGGGGGTGTGGAAAAATATCCCTGCAGATTTCTTTAAAAAACTGAAAGAATAAAAGTTGTAATAAAGTCCAAGGGCACAATAAACACTGACAATTCGACATTTTATGTAGCTGTTGGCTTTGATTTCTGGATTTTTTTCTGGGCTGAAAAGTGCATAACTCGAACGTGGTGGCAGCTTTGATTGGAAATTAAATAAATGAAAGGTGGTCTCTTACTTTTCATAGTACTGTATACTTACAGTACCATGAGCACCTCTGATTGAATTCTGTGCCTTGTTGATTAGTGAAAATAAAATATCCTCCATGGGGAACAAACTTTTACAAAGTTAATTTTATGTGCCATTTCTACTTATTTGAATTTGACATATTGGGGAAAAAACAGTACAAAATATGTCATGCAAAATGTTTGGGCATATGCCACATTTTGTTCTACGCTCATTGTCCATTTTATCAGCTCCACTTAATATATAGGTGCACTTTGTAGTTCTACAATTACAGACTGTAGTCCATCTGTTTCTCTGCATACTTTGTTAGCCCCCTTTTACCCTGTTCTTCAGTGGTCAGGACCCCCGTGGACCCTCACAGAGCAAGTACTATTTGGGTGGTGGATCATTCTCAGCACTGCAGTAACACTGATGTGGTGGTGGTGTGTTAGTGTGTGTTGCGCTGGTCTGAGTGGATAAGACACAGCAGTGCTGCTGGAGTTTTTAAACCCCTCAGTGTCACTGCTGGACTGAGAATAGTCCACCAACCAAAAATATCCAGTCAACAGCGTCCTGTGGGCAGCGTCCTGTGACCACTGATGAAGGACTAGAGGATGACCAACACAAACTACAGCAAGAGATGAGCTATCGTCTCTGACTTTACATCTACAGGATGGACTGACAAGGTAGGAATCTGTAATAGAGTGGACAGTAAGTAGACACAGTGGCAGCACTGCTGTGTCTGATCCACTCAGACCAGCATAACACACACTAACACACCACCACCACATCAGTGTTACTGCAGTGCTGAGAATGATCCACCACCAAAAAGTGCACCTATATAGTAAGTGGAGCTGATAAAACGGACACTGTTTTAGAAATGTCTATGAGGACACTTAAACATTTGACAGAAAATGCTTTACTGACCATCTCAGTGCGAGTTGCTAGCACTTCTTCAGACAGACACATAAGCATATGAGCAGTACAAGCACTACGCAGCCCACAGAGAGGAGGATGATGTGGGTATTGCCAGCTGCAACACAAAAAAGAAAAACACGCCTGTAAGCCACAGCTTAGCGGGCAAAGCAGACAAAACAAGTCAAACACAAAACAGCCCAGCACACCGAAAGAGAACTGACTGTATAAACATTACAGTGCTCAATCAACAGAAAAACAGACATCAGAGACGGTTCACAAACACAACACTGCTAGCATGCAAGCGAAAACAGAATACTGCATATTTTAAATGGGCCTGAAATCTTCAAATATTCATAAAATGCATTTTCTTTGTTATAATTTTCTTTAAAATTAAAATCCATCTTATTTATCTGCAATGCCTAGAGGACATTCCTATGATGATAATGCATATTTTAAATTCTCCTGGTCTCTCTTAAGAAACAGCCTGATGGATACATCCTTTTATATTTTTTGCCACAGTGTTTTCTTACAGTTATATGCAAAAGTTTGAAGACCACTGGTCAAATCATTTGACAAATTTGAAAAATCCTCTTTTAAATATGACATTGTTCTGCAAATTTTAGTACAGTATTTCTATTTATTTGCTGCATTTCACATATTAAGGAAAACAAAAAACATAAATATTAGAATGTAACATTTTGTAAACCACATTTTATTTAGTTTTTTTCCCCCAACAGCAAATACACAATAACTGTGCATTAAAGTGGGCAAAAGTCTGTTCTCTGTAGGGTATGTGTTAATTTATTTTTGCTTAGAAAATCAGAACACCCTCAATTCCGAAAATGTTGAGACGCAGTATAAATAAAAACAGAATGCAATGGTTTGCAAATCTCATAGACCGATATTTTATTCACAATAGAATATAGAGCACATATCAAATGTTGAAAATGAGACATTTTACCATTTCATGAAAAACATGAACTCATTTAGAATTTGATGGCAGCAAAGCATCTCAAAAAAGTTGGGACAGGTCCGTGTCTACCATTGTGTGGCATCCCCTCTTCTTTTATCAACAGTCTGAAAACATCTGGGAAGTGAGGAGACCAACTGCTGGAGTTTTGGAAGAGGAATGTTGCCCCATTCTTGTCTGATGTAGGATTCTAGCTGCTCAACAGTCCTGGGTGTACTTTGCCGAATTTTTTTTGTTTCATGATGCACCAAATGTTTTCTATTGGTGAAAGGTCTGGACTGCAGGCCAGTTCAGCACCCCGACTCTTCTTCTGTGAAGCCACACTGTTGTGATGGATGCAGTATGTGGTTTAGCATTGTCTTGCTGAAATATGCAAGGCCTTCCCTGAAACAGACGTTGTCTGGATGGGAGCATATGTTGTTCTAAACCTCTGTATACTGTTCAGCGTTGATAGTGCCTTTCCAGATGTGTAAGCCGCCCACGCCATAGACACTAATGCAACCCTGGAGGCATTTCTGGAACGTGTTGACATACAGCTTCTTCTTTGCATGATACAGCTCTAACGTGCATTTGTGGATTGCACGGTGAACTGTGTTCACAGACAATGATTTCTGGAAGTGTCCTGAGCCCATGCAGTGATTTCCAGTACAAAATTATGCCTGTTTTTAATGCAGTGCCGTCTGAGGGCCCGAAGATCACGAGCATCCAATATTGACCTTTAGCCTTGTCCCTTGCGTACAGGGATTTCTCCAGATTCTCTGAATCATTTGATTATATTATGTATTGAAGATGGTGGGATATCCAAAGTCTTGGCAATTCTATGTTGAGAAACATTTTTCTGAAATTGTTTCAGAATTTTTAGACACAGTTTTTCACAGGTTGGTGAACCTCTGCCCATCTTTGCTTCTGAGAGACTCTGCCTCTCTAAAATGCTGTTTTTATACACAGTCATGTAAATTAATTGCAAAATGCTCCTCCAGCTGTTTCTTATTAGTACCACTTACTTTTCCAGCCTTTTGTTGCCCAGTCCCAACTTATTTGAGATGTGAATCAAGTTCTAAATGAGTTAATGTTTTTCATGAAATGGTAAAATGTCTCACTCTCAACATCTGATATGTGTTCTATGTTCTATTGTGAATAAAATATGGGTCGATGAGATTTGCATATCATTGCATTCTGTTTTTATTTACATTTATTTACATTTTACACAGCGTCCCAACTTCTTTGGAATTGGGGTTGTATTTTTTAAGTCAAATGAAGGGTTTTGAAACTGTTTTTGTTCTGTTAAATCCATTTTTAATGTTTGGCCTCTAAAAAAAGTCCAATTGCTTGATTAATCATCAATTAATTCAATAATTGGTAGTTTACTCAGTCACATATATAACTGATAATGACTGCCCTAAATCAAATGCAGATATAATTGTTTTCCTCTCTGTCCAACACTGAAAAGATATTTTTTACACTCACTCTTGTTCAAATGAACAGAAATGTTTGTTTCCAGGCCTTGGTGCAGGGCTGTACACGTCACTTGCTTTTCATCCAGTAGTCCAGCCTGTAGCAGGATAGTGCTGACCACCATAGTGGTGCCATCCCCTCGCTGGTAATATGAAGCCTCTGAGGAACCCAGTGTGCGGTTATGATTCTCCACGTTCCAGATGAGTTCCGCAGGAGGGCGGGACACGGCTGTGCAGTTGGCCTGGACTACGCCAGGCTCAATGGTGACAGAGCTCACTTCAGGTTTGGGCAGGACTGTGAAAACAACACAAATGCCCTGATTAAAGGATGGCGGTTTAATGGTGAGAGCAATAATAGCAAAGTAACTCTTGAAAAACCATCATCAACTTAATTTTTGTAATTGTTGCCAACTACTATATTGGTGCACCATGGCATATCCAGGGCGGTGGTGGAGAGCATAAAAATAGCTGCAGGAGAGCAGTATAGGCGATGACACGGTTGCTATTTTAGGTTTATTTTACGCTGAAAATCAAATACAGTCACTAAACATAAACATGTTCAAGCCAAACATGTCATTACACATAAACCTTATCATTCACCTTGTAAATAGCTTTTGTTTACTTGTTTACCACTGCATAATGCTGATTTCAGGTGGCCTGCCAATGGGAGTTTAAATGTTATCTTAGCACCCAGCCAATGTGGTTTAGCCCTGCTCATTCACACTGAAGTCATAAAGAGTATTTCAGCCTAGACTGCATTTTGAATGAGGCACAATACAGGGTAGCCAGTCAAAACAGAGGTTACTTACATAAATAAGGTTCAAAAATAATCATGTGAAATTAACTTTGACTGTCTTTAGTACAAAAAACACACTTGTTGTAAGTAGATAAAAAAAATACAAGATCATTACAGAACATAGGTCTTTTAAAGATTTTTCCAAGCCAACACCCAAGACAAGACCCAGGGAGAAACCTTTATATTTAATAGTGCAAGGCTTCTGTTAGCATGTTCAGATGAACTTCATAATGTCGTCATAAAGAGTGGCATCATCTTCTCTCTCTTAACCCAGACAACAGAGGACACGTTTGGGCATCGATGAAAGATCTTTTAGGCATAGGTCACGTCTGTTATAGCCTCAGTGAAAAAAAGGACACTGTGACGTATGGTGCACAAAAAAGGGAAAAAAAGCTGTGAAAAGTGTTTCCATCCACTGTTTGGTTTTTGTGATGATCCTCTAGTGACAAAAGCCAGGCTGTTTGGAAGACATTAAGAGAGGAGAGAGACAATGGTCCTCTGTGTCCACGATAAACAGTGGCTCAGTCATGGCAACAGGCCTCGGTCCAAAGCAACCCCCTTAAACTGGCCTCACAATGACAGCCTAGCACTGTGAGGCCTATCGGCTTAGGATAAGGGCGAGCGCTCAGACCAATGGCAGAATCCACAGTTCAATAACTTTAGCAAGCAGTGGAGCAGGTACAGATAAAAAACCCCTCACTTTAAGCTCTGTTAACATATGGTACTAGAAACACAACACCACAATTCATTTTTCCATAGCGATACTGAAATTTTGGTTTTCTTTAACCCCATTTCACAGTAGCCACAAAATGCAATTACTGCCTCTTTTGGGGGTCCCTCAGTTGAACCATGCATTTTTTCTTCAATAACATTGATAAAATATTTGTATGATGAAAATGTACATGACTTAACTTATCAAACCAGATTGTCGTCTGATTAAGCAATAGAACACGAGAGGGAGTGTGTTATCATGAAATAATAGGGTCGACATTTTTAGGAGACTTTCAGCCCTGGTACAATTCCTATTCCTCCTCTCTTTCTGGCAGCTTCTCAATATCTGCATGCACTGAGTGTACTCTGACCCATTGACTGAGAATTGCCCAAGTGCACTGCAAGCATGCTAGCACAGGGATTGAGAAATGACCAGTGCATCCTGTGAGCCACTGACTGAAACTCCATTACTCCATGCTATGTTATTATATGTCACAAGGAAGTGCGCCTGTGGACCTATTTAAAGAAAAAGACGGGCCCTGTCAAGCCTATTACAGACTGTAAAAAGATTTGTGACCAGTAGCTCACCTTCATGCTTTATTCCTTTTTATTGTCCTGAAATGATGGTTTGTTTATATAACGTCTTCCTTTTCCTGAGTGGTGCAGTAAAGATTATGGGCTCGGGTACAGATTCATTCTCTCACTGCTTACACACACACACACATTTTGTGAAGTATTTTTCCTAAAAACAGTCCCTTTATTTCACTTACGGCAGCCAAAAAAAATATCTTGAGCCTCCTATGACCTAACAGACAATAAATTCGGCTGCACTGTTGCAGAATAAATAAACAAGCACTGCGGTCATGTTTTCACTGAATTCCATGGTGATGGTTTCCCAGTATAACAGAGTAGAAACATGACAATGTAGTGCATCCATAAGCTAAAAAAAGGGAGGAAAATATATTTGATCTGTCCAAAGGACCCACATATTCAGGAAAGAATCAACAGGAGACTCATACTTATAGTACATCGCCAAAGATTAGGAAATTTGTTAATTTATCTTCCCACAAAACACAGGGCATCCCTATTATGCAAACAATACAGAATGATGCATTCAAACTGTCCAATCCTCCTACTTTAATTGACATAGCTTCTTATACCGGGGGCATGCGGCAAGCAGTAGTTTCACTTTGGCTGTTTTTTTTTGCTGCCTTCTGCTATAAAAGCATATACAAAAAGCAGTGGGCTTAGCAGTGCATGATGATTTGCTGGTGGCCCATCGTTCCATTAAATTACCTCCTGACGGCAGACCTGGAGGCCTCTGACCCCAGGCGTGTCTGCATGCCTACATGTGGCTGCAAGTCTTTATTCCACACAAGCAGCTGCACCCCCAGTTCTACTTGTTAAATCAGTTGGTTGCAGTCTTCTAACAATTGATCATGTGAGGCCCTGCTCTCCTGGAATGAAAACCTGCGGCCACACTGGCCCTTTGTGGATAAAATTGAATGCCCCTGCCCTAGCCCATACCATACCAATCACACCCTTGCTTTATATCACTGGTATCCAACCGTTCTGAAGAGCTACATTCCTGCAGAGTTTAGTTCCAACCTGTATCCAATAAACTGCCAGTTAGGGACTGAGGGGTTAATTAGCTGGAGCAGGTGTAGTAAATCACAGCTCCAGCGCAAAACTACCAAAAAGTACCAAACTTTAGACACCAAACAAGTCATGGCTGATTCACTACATTTGAGGAAAAAGGTGCCAATCTATTACTTTAAAGTTCAATGTAAAATACAGTGAAGGTGTTGAACTGTGCCGTGCTGCATTAGGGATGGTCATATTCCTTCATGTAAATATGTGTATTTTAAAAAATCTGATATTTGATCACTGCCTCTTCAGTACTAATCATTATCATTCTCCTCCATGCCATCATCCTTTAGACATACCATACACAGCCAGGCACGCCGTCACGCTCCTTGAGCCCAGCGGGTAAGTGTGGAAGTCGCAGGTGTAACACCCCTCATCCTCTGTGTGGACTGGGTTTATGGTCAGTAGGCTGTGCCCCAGAGACTGGCTTAGCTTCATCCGGTCCTGGAATGGCACTTCCACGGTAACCTTGCCCTGCTTGGTGCAGGAGGCCACAGTGGCAGTGTCACCCTGCTCTGCTGTTTTCCTCCACAGGACCTGTTGGACTCTTTCCGAAAGAGCATACGTGCATGAGAGCGTAGTAGGTTTTCCACCAACTGCTGTTTTGTTGCCAACCGATTCCACCTTCGCTGAGAGGAAAAGGGGAAACAATTGAACATGGAATTAAACTGGACACGTCTCGTCTCCAGGTTTAACCCTAAGAAGTCAACACTTATTGCAGTTGTTTGGCTATACTATTTAAAAGTAATTACACAATTACATTATTAGTTACATACTTAATTACACAATGAATTATGACAAACACATGGCAAAATGTAACGGATATTTCTCTTCACAAAACCCATTCAATCTAAATACAATAAAATATATCCTCACAAATGTGGGATGAATTGAAAATGTACAATCTGCACATTTGACAGATTTTCATCTTGTTTCAATAGCTAGTGAGAACTAATATAAAATTCCACCATCCTTTTGTTATCACTCTCAATAACAGCGACCTCTATGGGTTCCTGTGGGCTGTTTTCTCAGAATCATATCAAGGACTTTATGGACTAAAATACATAATAATTGGATAAATTATACAGTACTGTGCAGACATCTACCTGGGCCATTAGAATATTATATTTAAAGGCATTTATAGTTCCCATTCAATACCTGGTTCAGCTGATCAATACTTTAAGTTAATGGACAATTCCACTGATTTTTAAAAATTTCTCTTTTATTAAGCTAGATAAAAAATTATGTCATTTAGAGTGAAAGGCTTTAATCTAGAGAAACTTACAAAGTCAGAATTGTTCACAGTGGTGCTTAAAGGAACAAGAAACTATTATGTTACATATATTATTATGTTACATATATTATGGTTATGAAAACACTGCCTAATGAGTCATTATTTTGAGATAAAGTTGTGGCCTACAATTTATTTTTAAAAAACACATTCATTGTGAAGTGGTATATGCAGGGTGTTCCAAGGCAAAATAGTCCACATAGAAAACTTATTTTTTTAGTTTTACTGCTATTTTACCTTCATAAACATTACATATAAAAACTCAAAAGACACGTGTAGGTTCACTGGTCATTTTGGAAAGTAAATAAAATGACTACATGTAGACATCTCAACCTCTGGTTCCTATCACCACCCACTGTAAAGAAATCTGAGTTGGTAAGTTTCTCTACAATGAACTATTTCACTTTAAACCACTTTGAATGACTTTCTTAAGATCTCAGCAGATGAACTGGACACATTTAAAAAAATCAAGGTGCCTCTGGTGGAATTTAACAAATCCATGCAATGAGTGGATCTATTTCCAGGAGAAGAGGAACCCAACTTACACTGTTCTTATGCAGTTACTGAAAACAAGAAGTTCCTGTTACTTTTTTACTGCATTACTGTGTGTTGGAATTTACTCCATTACACACCATTATCAATTGCTGCTTATCCTTGTTTTTTTTTTTTATTTTGCACACTTTTTCACATGATGAAAAGAATTCTGTCTTCATTTTTCATAGTAATCTGGTATTTTCTGATTTTGAAATAGAAGATGATAAGAAAGGAAGCTACACTCTGAATCTGCACAACCTGAATAAAGAACACCCAACCTTGCCCACTTCCTGTCCTGACCCTCACGGCCTACTGCACTGGGACAAAGTTCTTGTTATGGCATCTCTGAAATTCAGCCAAACCACTAGTGGCAACTGTACAGAGCAAAACACTCGCTACTCTCTCCATTGCGTTACTTAAGCTTACTTATACTTAAGCTGTCTGCTTCATCTGTATCATACTGTTGATTACCATGAACAATAATTTCAATGCATTTCCCCTGGGGAACTGGAAACAAACTCCTGCTGACTGGAGCTCACTGATAACAGAAGAACTGGGCAGTGGTAGAATTCTGTAAATAATTGTTAAAAATATGTGACAATAATGTGAATTTGAAACTACAACGACTACACTAACATTACTAATCTTAAGATGAAACAGATCGTAGAGAATGTTTTACCTGCTCTTACAAAAGTTGTATTCAACTTTTGAAACACTTTCAACAAGTTTCTTGTCAAAACAGCCATTAGGTCCAAGTTATTTCTTTTTCGGGAAATATTTCTGAGAAGATTAGATAAAACATCTACTTTCAAAAGGAAGGGAGAGTCAAAGTGAAAATCAGACCAAAAAAAACATGAATTTCCAAAACTGGAGTTCAAAAAATGATTAAAAGACATGAAGAAAATGTAAATCTTAACAACCATGCAAGACCTGGTAGACCACCAACACTGTCACCATCAGATAAACAGTGCTTAAAGCTTTTATCTTTGAGAGAGAGGAGAAAATCAAGCTCCACTCTTACTTCAGATCTGAAAACATCCACAGGAGTTTCTCTCCATCCTTCCACTGTGAGAAGACAACTCAACACTATGAGTCTAAAAGGACGTGTAGCTGACAAGAAAAACATTTGCAAATCAAACAAAGAAGCTGCTAGTGTTCTTAGACTCCCAGAGTCTGGACCTGAACATCACTGCATGTGTTTGGGATTAGTTAAATGTAACCAACATCTAAGACTGAACTTTGGAGGTGTTTGGAGATTCATCTGAAAAACGGAAAGCAAGCTTTCTGAAAGGGATGTAAGATGTAATGCACAACATTCTATTATATTTACCTGTTGTGGCTTTTTCCAGATGCTGAAAAATGAACTTTTATTTAATGGCTGTTTTGACTAGAACATAAATAAATGAAGGGTAAACGTTTGTACAGTACTGTTTCACATGTACAGTTTACTGACAGAATTCAGCAACTACCTGTTCGCTGAATTTATGCAAAGGTTGCATATTTGTCAAGTATGAGTGGTGATGTAAGATGAACTCCCTTGTCATGCAGGAAGGAATATTCTATTTCTATTATACAGAGATCATAAAGACCAACATCACCTTACCCTCTACAAAGAGGCAAGTCTTTCCTTGCTGCTGCCCAGTTGGGTACACGTCGAACACGCATGTGTAGCATCCCTCATCCCCTGGTTTGGCCTTCTGGATGGCGATGGCACTGGTGTGCACTTGTTGGGTGACCAGCTCCACTCCGTCACTTCTGGTGAGGCTGCCAGAATTCTGGGGCTGGTAATGGAGGACGGTCTTGTTCCGGACGTCGAGCCAGCGGACCTGTTTGAGGACTTCCCTGGCGTCTATGGTCACGTTACATCCTAGCAAGAAGGGTAATCCCAAACTTACCTGCAGCTGGGCTGGGGCAGTGACCTTAGCTAGGGCATGTCAATCAAAAGAAATCAGTCAATTAGATTACAATACACATGTGAGGTACAGTGAACTACCATTTCATCTACTTGCTCCTTAAGACAGCTATGATGGTGATGTCTAAATACATTATCATCTGTACAACAACAGTATAACCTACTGACCAATATGTAGCCCCGCAAGACTTTAGCTCCCCCAAAGAAAGTAATGAAAAGGTGTCAAGGTTTTAAAAAGTATTTTATGAGTAAACACTAAAATACGTGTCAGAAAGACACTCCTAGGGTGGGCTATATCATTTCTTAAAGGAGAAGTAAATGACATGGTCTGAGGTTTGACTTCCCCCATCGCATATTAATTTGTGACAATGTAAGGATCTAGGAAAAACCTTCTAGTGAATGTGTAGTGAGCTAGCTTTGTCTTAATAATTTAATTTAACCAGTAAGTTAAATGGAAGTGTGTTAACTGTTGGTTTACATAGCTAATTTTACTTTTGTACAGTGTTGCTTGAATATATGACACTGGTGACCTGCTAACTTCAGCTTGAAAACTTGTATTGCTAGCTAGTTAACCACCAGGTTGCTAGCTATCTCTACTTGATCTGGTACATCTAAATGGTAGCAGTTTTCATTTTCTGCCATATACGTACATTAGGATAACCCATCTATCAGCAAATGAAAGCTGAACATTATTCAGTGTCAGAAAATATTTCCTGGAATCGGAGCATGGATTTGTATACCATATTCCATCTCTGCTATTATGTCCCCCTAAATCCTACACACTGCACCTTTAAAGAGAGCCAGTTTGTTTTATTTTTGCCAAATAACTAAAATGTTACATATTGGTGAGAGTTCCCCTTACTGACCTGTTAACACTGTGGCAACCAACCCCGTTCTCCCCTATATATTTGGGGAAGTAAGATGTTTTACCTTTCAGTGATACTCCTTGCTACTTAAGCCATAAAAGAGCTTCAATGCTGAAAAGCCATGCTACTGGAAAATGAAGCTAAAGCAATGGCTTCCCTACTTGTAGCAAAACTACCACCCCATTATCTCTTGTCATCTATCAAATAATTCATAGTAAAAATACTGAAAGAAATTATCGAAGTGAGTTAATATTAAATATGTTGCTATACTACAACAAGAGAGTATCATGTTGTGGGTGCAAAGACTACAATAGCTTCCTCAACTAATAACACATACTTGGCATTTCAACAGATTACTCACAGATCATAAAAAAATATTTTTTAATGAGTGGTTAGCTGACTAAGACTAAAGGCTGTACCTTGCAGTGGAGGGAGCAGTATCAGAGCCAACCACAGGCATATAGCTGGAGCACACCTAAACATCTTAACCTGCAAAGAACAATTAACAGTTTAGAAGCTTCAACAGACACCTGCTTGTTTTAAAGTTTTACTTTACTTTGTTTTTTGACAAAAAAACAATTACATCTCAGCTTGTTGATAAGGATCATACAATAAAAGACTAGACCTTTTTCTATAGAGGACCTTGATATTTGCACTTGTATGAAAAACACCCCACATATTACTTTAAATTTAAGCAGCATACAACACACTGTTGACCAACTAACATACAAACTTAGAATAATAAGCATTAAATCTGTATATGATCACAATACAGTATTAATTTGAGTAGCCACTTCTTCATGTTCTTGCTAAAACTAACAGAATCAGGGACTCAACAGAAAAACTCAACACTACTACTACTAGTGACTGCAAGAGACATAAAACAACAGCATTATATTAGTTGATGCAAGTGAAGACATGCATAGCGCTCATATTTGTAATTTCTATGGCTTTCTAGAGGTTCTGACTCAACCAACAGGCATGAGGAATGTAATTACTGTAGATTACTACAGGTGTTGACTCAGTCGCTGGTCATGAAAGGCATGCTTGCATTAGTGTACCTGAGAGAGCATAATTATTACATATGAGGAAAATGAATAGACATAGAGTAAGCCTTCAGACAGACATCATGGATTACCTAAGTGCGACACTTACTGTACACCCAAACCAAGACGTCTATTGTTAGAGTTACCACGCAGTGTCAGTGTCCTTCCCCCACACTCATCTTAGTCAGCAGCCATCGCTCACGGATAGCCAGCAAACTGTACGACATCGAACATCAAACATCAGAATCTGCACAATGTGGATAAAAAGTATACAGTTGTATACCAAATAAGTCAGTCATACACTATATGTCCAAAAGTAAAGAGGTGCTCATGGCTTACACTAGTGTTTTGTGATCTGTCATCTAGAGCATTATAAGCCCCTTCAGTGTTGGCTTTGGAGCAGTGGAACTAAATTCTCTGCACTAAAGAAGCTCCATCCAATACCTTTGGGATGCGTTTGAGATCCAGACCTAATCATCCAACATCAGTAACTGACCTCACTAATGCTCTTGTAGCTAAATGCAACCAAATATGCACAGCAATGTTCCAACATCTATTGTAAAGCCTTCCAAGAATAGTAGAAGTTGTTACTGCAGCAAAGAGAGAACAAACTCCCTATTAATACTCTTAATTTCAGAATACATTTTGGATGAGCAGGTGTCTACAAACTTTTGGACATACAGTGCACTTTCAAACCTTAGAAGTCAGAAGGCAGTGATACAAGCATGCATTTTTCCTCATTCATAGTGAAACAAGCAAAGAAATTCTGTTGAAAATAAAAACGTTCTAGCCCATAAAGTCCTTAATATGTGTCTGAAAAATCAACCCACATAGACCCTCAAAGGTCATCGTAATCGTCAGTGACAAACAAAAGCATCCTGTAATTTCATATTAGTTATTTCTCACTTGCTTGTTGAAACAAGCAGAGAAAGTCTTTTAAAACTAGATTCATTCAGTCTGCTACAATATGGGCCCCTAACTTAAGAATTACAAAAGGAAGCTATATTAAATTTGTAAGACATTCTTTTGGCATAGAGTAACGGTTCTCACAAAGAGTGGGTTCATTAACTGCATTAATGCAAACTTAAATATCATACGATACCATAATGTTGACAGTATACTGCTCAGCACTACCTAAAATCCAGACTTAATTTACCTAGACAAATGATCAATTATTTAAAATATTTGTGGACAATATTCAAGTCAGTTTTTCAAAGGTGGCTCAACACAAATAAGAATATTAAGAAGCAAAATTCATCTTTCCTTAATATGAAAATGTGAAAAAAAGCGTTTAAATGATTACTCAGTACGCATTTTAGAAATTTTATAAATTAAAGAAACAGAAATTGGTCTGTAGTTGTCCAAATCACCCAGATTTCTTTATGAAGTGTAATAAAATTGCTCATTTTTAAAATATTAGGTATGATTCTTGTATGTTAAAGGCTAGAATTTCTGCCAAAAAATCTTACTGTATACTGTTTACTATGTATTGTATAAGCCAGTAATAAAACCAATGGGTTGTTTTTTTAATGACGGAAACATTCAAACTAAAGCTGTTGATCTTTTTTCTGAAAGCATACTGGACTTTTCCGGTGAGCACAGTGACTTTACGGACATTTGTTCCAGTAATCAGCACCTTCTGACTCTGTGCTTTTGAGGGGTTTTTGCCAAGTGTACTCTCAGCAAACAACACCTAGTCATCACAAACCACCTGCACTCTGCAGCGGCATGTTACCTTTCTGCTTCTGTTAGCATCATCTGGAAAACATTTACATCCACGGCTTTGATGTCTAGACTAGCAGCCCAGGAGTTAAACAGTTCACCATAAAGCTTAACACAACTCAGACTCAGGAACGAAGAACTACTCACTTAGGAAAATCTGACTCCTTCTACTACTACTGTTATTATTATTGTTATTAGATGACTGATTCACAGATTCAGTAATAAAGAAATGTTTTCTTATGAAAACTGATTTACTAAATCTGACTAAAATAATAATAATAATAATAATAATAATAATAATAATAACAACAACAACAATAATAATTAAGGTGTGTACAGAACAAATAAGTGTACAGAACTCAAATTTAGGGCAAAAGAAAATGTTGACTCAGGAAAACATTGTTTTTGTTGTTGTTTCATTTCATTTATTTATGACACTCATAAGCAGTTATGAGCTTTTTGGGAATCAAAACTGTTTACGAAAGGCGGAGCGCTCTGCTTCTGCTTGGGCGCAAATAAAGCGGCTCTGTGTAACAGTAGCTATTAAATCCAGAGTCAAGAGTTTAACCTCAACATCCAACACTGCCAGGAAATCCACTCCTACTGGGCTACTGAAGGCAGACTTTGAGGGTTCTCTGTGAAAATGCCACAGGGCCACCACATGGCCTTCAAAGACCTCAAATAAAA
This sequence comes from Colossoma macropomum, assembly GCF_904425465.1. Lineage (NCBI taxonomy): Eukaryota > Metazoa > Chordata > Actinopteri > Characiformes > Serrasalmidae > Colossoma > Colossoma macropomum. The sequence goes on from NW_023495761.1 coordinate 67,237, forward strand.
GACCCTGAAAGAGCTCGTTGGGGCATTTTAACTGTGTTGCTTTACCAGCTCCTTCCCAATGGGAAATTAAACAGCTGGCTTCAGTTCTCTCTACCACAGCCACAGTTGCCACTCAGACCTCAGAAAAGCCAGATCACAAGCAAACACATCATGCCTGGTTAAAAAATGCAAGGCAGGAATTTGTTTCTCTGTGGTACTAAAATAGACGCAATAGCCTACTTTGGGGTCACAGATAAGAGACCCTCCTGACCACCGCTTTTGCTTACTGGAACAGGGTGACTACTGGAAATTTTTCAAAACTGGGTCACAGTGGTGAGCTACAACAGTTACCCCGTCTTAAGCTTAGCTTTATGACTTTACACCTAGCAATAAGCTTTTAACACTGCACCCCATTACACAGTCTACATGACTGCATGTATCATTAATTACCAATTCATTAATTAACATACTAACTTTACTGATGCTAATATAGTTAAGGCTACATATCTCATACTGTGATATATTTTTAACATAAAATTATATAATTATAGGAGGGTTATAGAATTATTAAAGTTTCTTATACTGTTAATATAGATTTCTTCTATATTAACAGTGTAAAGTCAGATAAAAAAGCACAGTAACAGTAACTTAAAGGCCGGAGAACTGTAGTGCTGTCTGCTTAGCTCTGAAAGAGGACTAAATATAAAATATATGGCAAACTGGACAGTGAAAAAAGTCCGTTATCCACTTTTAAACAGTAGGGTTATCAGAGTTAATTTGCATATACAAACAAAAAGTGATTTATGCTGTCACCTAGTAAAAGCTATGAGTTTTTTTCAAATGAATTTGTCATGTTTTTTCAAGTGAATTTAGCATCGTAAGACTCACCTTTCAGTGCAGTGCTCAGAGCAGGACTTCATCTCAGCTGGAGTGGATCTGCGGTGAGGCTGCTGCCCTCAGCTCACAGAGGAACAGATACCCTCCCACTGGAAGGAGGTAAAGCTGGGCAGTCGTGACAAACCTACTAAAGACTGCTTTCAAACGGCCTTTCACTGCTGCCAAAATCAAACGGGTAGAACACAGCGACATCTAAAGGCGCAGCTCGTCTCTGCCTGACCACACAGGCTGCTCTTAAGTCTGGAAGCAAAACTCAGCCTCCACTTCTCCACTCTTAGAATAATAACACCGTTTAAAGGGGAGTTTTCAAAATTTCTGCATAACTCAATTAATAAGATATTGAACAGTGATTTGATGTGGAACGATGCATTTTAGTGAAGCTTACAGACTCAGATTTCTTTACAGCGCAGGCTCCTACACCCTGCCCTGAGGGGCTTAATGAGCTGATTAGGGATCAGGAAAACGCTTGAACACGTGATGTATCGTTCGCGAATGAGTCGGCTCTTTGACTCGACTCGTTGATTCGGCTCTTAGAGGTGAACGGGAGAGACTCGCACAGAGCTTTTAATTAAGAACTTGAGACAAACCAAGCAGGTAGATCTCATATTTCACGACACTGCGGTAGCTGAAAATCAGAGGACCCCGCTTCTCGATCTCCTTGGAGCTTTCCAGCTCAGTATCTTCATTATTCTCCACACCTGCTACTTGTTATGTTATTTGCTCCTTTCATCCATTAAAACTTCCGTCATATTCATTTTTTAAATAACAAACAATATTAAATAATAAAAAGTAGACTAAGGTATTATCGAAATTGAAATGATTGATAATATCGCTAACTAGGCTAAATTTAGGAGGAAGAACCGAGGGAGCCATTTGGGAGCCCAAAGAGTCGCTTTTATTTGTGAGCTGAGCCAAATGATCTGACTCAGTGAAGAGAGCCTTTGACATCTCTGATATCACACTGAAAAAGAAATGAAAGTCAGGCTGTCCAATAATGACGAGAAAAAAAGTAATACTGCAGCGTCACGTGGTCAGAGGTGTTATTGCTCCAGACTTGAGGATTAAAACTGTGTTTAAAGTGTTTCAGTAATACTTGACTGAAAGGCCTTAAATCCCTCTGAGTGTTGCGGTAAAAACCAAAGTCTTTGTTAATTAATGCCATTTAATACATGTACATCACTGTGAGACTCCTTGTTTGGCTTCAGGTCCTGCTGTGCTGTTTACTGTGAAGGATAATTAAAGATCAGCCGTTATTTATACTTATACAACAGTTAGTTCCGGCCACGCCAGCTGATTGGTTAAGAACCGCTCTAACTGTGCTGTTATTTCGCCATAACATCATGTTTTTTTCACTGTATCACTCCGCTGAGTTGCTAAGCAACGACTTTGACAGCTGTAGGAGAAGCTCAAGCCATTTGAACGTTTTTACTTCTCACATTGCGCACAAACAGGAAATGGACACTTTTAAGATCACATTTGACCGACAGCCGGTTTGGTCAGACTCTGAAGATGAGACTACACTAAACTGAGCAAGCTTTTCAGTTGGCAGCTGTGACAGAAGAACGCCTAAACAACCTGGAATTAGCCAGAAATGAACCGAATACCAATTGCCAAACAAAATGGGCTGCAAGATGCTTTACAGACTGGCTGGAACAAAACAACATTAAAACTGATCTAGCAAAAATGGACAAAACTGAGCTAAACTTGATATTGCGGCAGTTTTATGGCTCAGCCCGATTTACACACTCCTTCTCGTGTTCTATTGCTTAAATAGAAACAAAATCCAAAATCCTGTCTTCTGTACCGTCCATATGCCTCTGTGAGGCCAAGATCGTATCTCATTGTTTAGTAAAACAGTGTCTCAGGCATGCAACATAATAACTTTCTGTGAGGGGGCTTTGAGTGGCATCAAACACTTCAGACATCTGGTTCCCATCACCACCGCTGTGAACATTTCTGACTCTGTAAATCCACACAGACCTCTCCCACAAGCAATAAGACTAAGCTTAGTCTTGGACTGCATTGCAGTTTCAACAGTGATTCACTATTTTAAACAATTTCAGTTTAGGTTTAGGCTTAATCTGGTGTGGTTGTAGCTAATAATGGAATGAAAGCGAACGACAGGGTTGCATATCAATATGCAAACATGATTTCTAACCTAAGCACTTGGCTATTGTAGGGTATTGGTCAGTATTATAAGATAGCCAGTGGGTTTTTTACTAGAATGCACTAACCAATAAGGACTAAAAGGGGCATTTCAGCCTAAAACTAACATCTAATATGTTGTCACCCATCCCTCATTGGTTTTAATGAATGCGCTTTTTTTTTGTCTTTTTGTCCCATATCATCTAATAAATACTGGCTAATAACTGCAGATGTGATATTTTGATCAGCAAACCAGCATCCTAAAACACAATATATCGCTGCTGTCGGAAGAAAACCTCGTATCTGCATTTTTGTCATTTTTCAGTTTTTGACATAATCTGAAAATGTCTGTTGGCCTTTACATTGTGTGTAAATTTCATGATGAGTGGACCAAAAGAAACGGTTCCACTGACTTACATTGAAAGTAAAGTAAGTTTTTCCTTCTCCTGTAAAGTTACCATTTTGGAGATACGAGGTTTTCCTCCGACAACAGTGATATGCTGGTTTTGCTAGCAGGGTGTTGCATTGATTCTAAAAGGTGGGATGTGATCATACTGACAGTTAAACTGAAATTATATTTTGTTTTTTAGAGCGCTCTGCTGGGTGAGTAGGAGTTCACAGACCTTTCAGATGTGTAGTGTATTCGGGTTTATTGTCAATTTGCACCCTCACTTGCTAGTGTGAGGGATGTGCAGAAGGTAAGGCAAGGTAAGGATTGCACAATAGAGCCTGGCTGCAGACATACACTCTTAGCCAGATGCACTCTCAGCCCTAGTGACGTCACGTGCACATGCACTCTCTGCCACAATGGCAGAAGAAGCACAACGGCACGGTAACTTTTGGCTGCTGCTGCTCAGCGATGTTATCACTTAATCCATTTTTCGTCCATAACACGGCTAGAGAGTTACATTTAATGTACCTCCCTTTTGAGAAAAATCATAGAACCCATTAAAAGTGTCCGTTGGTTCCTGGTGGTTAATGGTATTCTGTGTTTTCCTGATGGTATTAATGGGTATTAATACCATCAGGTAAAGGTATTCTGTGTTTTCCTGAATGGGTGGATATCACAGTGTAAAGGGTTCTGATCGTTTAATCAGGTGTTTTGTGACTGATTCCACATACATTTGATCGTTTCCTAATGGCCTCTAACGGCAACCATCAAGCCAATTCTCGTCAGGAAGCAAAACCATTAGGTTTTATTCCTAACGGCCTGCTCTCTACATTGTGACAACGCTGAAATGTAATTCTTCAGAAAATTATGACGTTGTCTGACAACTTTCTAGGAGGTTGTGATGACGTTGATGAGACAGCTGAAGTAATCGGTACTACGTTGACTGTATGTTGTCACAACCTCCTAGAATCCATTAGAAGTTCTATTTTAATCAATATTACAGTTTTTGATATCCAGCTCTGATCGTCTTCTACGGAGCCCCGCTGGTGACATCCTGTATAAATAAAAATATGCGTGGCCACGCCTTGTCAACGCGTGGAAACGAGATCCTAATGCGTGGCCATGACTTAGTAAGGCGTGGGAACGAGATCACGGCTTACTAAGTCATGGCCACGCATTAGGATCTCATTCCCACGCTTTACTAAGTCGTGGCCACGACTTAATCATCTCGTTCCCACGCCTTACTAAGGCGTGGCCACGCATTATTTTTATTTATACAGGATGTCACCAGCGGGGCTCCGTAGGGTCTTCAGCACGGCTTTCATGAGTTTTTTCTTTTTTCTGCGAATAAACCCGACATTCACGTCTTATCGTGGTGGGAGGTTTTATTTTGAAGGTTTCCGTATTTAATGACCTTATTATCAGTATGATAACGTTAATGTACATTCAGCGTAACTCTTGCTGCCCCACATTAGATTACGTGCTTCGTCGTTTTTCCTCATAAAACCGACAAAAACGCTCGTGGCAGCGCGTGCACTGACGTGATCAGCAGGCCGGCGGTGCCTGACTGCAGCCAGACCCTTCAGCCGCGCGAGGTCGCTCGCTCGCTCGCTCTCTAGAAAAGCCCGACGCGCTGACGTCATTCGTTCTGGCTGTATCCAGAGCTGAAATCGGTCTTTCGGCCTTTCCAGCTGAGTCCGCCGCCAGCGCAGCGCCTGCCCGACACCCTCAACACAATCCGGCACCATGATCATCTACAAGGACCTCATCACCGGTGAGAATCAACAGATATGTAGTCTGATAGGTTTAGGGGACGCGAGCGTGTGAGTATTTTTCAGTGTTGGGCTCGTTTAGTGGTGTTAATGTCCCTCTTTGTCGCGCCGGCGGACTGAGGCCTAAGTTTTAGCGCCAGCTGAGCGGCTACAACGGCTAAGTCAGCGGGAGTTGTGTTCGTTCATATGTTCTCTCTATGGCAGGGCTTTTTTTGTATGTTTTTTACCTTTTATTGCCGCTGGTGTGTTAGAATCGTAACGTTAGAGCCGTTAATTTAGTCAAATTAAGCCGTTGAGTGAAAATGCCGGTTTGTTAGCCTAGCCTAGCTTTCTGCCCGGCGTTTTCTGATTACGCAAAAGTTACCGTTAGCCGTCTATGTAGTTAGCGTGTTCTACGCTACGCAAACTGTGTATATTTTTTGTTGAATGACTCGTTTAATTCCCCAGTTTATTGTCTTCTATATTTATACGCGCTGGTAAGCGAATATGTCTGGCTACGGTGGCGCTGGCTGAGCTACACATGCTTGTTGTTGGCCGGCTTGTTGGTTTCTCAGGCCTCAGATATATTTAACGGGTCAGCTGATCGTAAACGCGGCGCCGCATCGGCCACTGCAGCTCGAGATTAAGTGCATCTGTTAAAGGTGAACGGACAGAGACCAAGAAGTGACCATTTCTCTTTTATGTCTTCCAGGAGACGAGATGTTCTCGGACATCTACAAAATCAAAGAGTCGGAGAACGGAATGATGATCGAAGTCGAGGGAAAGGTAAGGGGTGGGCCTGGTGTTCAGAAAAGCTTACCAACTAGATAGTCATCACATTTTAGAAAGCGGTGACTCACTTGTTCTTTGTGAAACGTTGCGCAATAGCATGACTAACGTAGTTTGTTTCGTACCCCCCCCTCCTCCCCCATATCGCACCTGGTGTGCGCTCTCTATCCATTGGTTTGATTTACTCTGCGTGTCCAAATGTTTGTAGATGCTCATCCAACGTTTCTTCTGAGGTCACTAGTATTAAAAGGTTGGTTAACAAAAATGATCAAATTTACAGATCTCCACTCCTCTTACCCCCAGAAATAGCTGATCAGCCAAGATTAGTTTAGTGCCCAATCTCTGCTGCTCTAATTTGCAATGGAGCTATGAGGCTATGAGGCAGAGACGTCTTGGGTGATCAGTGAAGTTTGGGGGAAAATTGTGTAAATGCAACGTTCAGATGAACCATCCTTTTAAAGTCAACTTTAAGGGCCATATATCCCACTTTTTTTTTATTTTTTTATTTAATTTTTCCACTTGAGCTCCATTTAACATTTGGGTAGTTCACATAAGTCATTTTCACATGACCGTTTTCTAACCTCTCTTTGTTCCGCACAGTATAACAGGCTGTTCTTGTTGCTGTGTTTAAGACTGCTGTATGTAAACTACCTTGGTTCTAAATGGTCGTAGAACTTCAGTATGAATGGGTGGGGCCCAAATTGCTCTAGGCTGAATTTGTGTATACATGTCAATGAGTTGGTTCTCTTGACATCATAGAAACTGTGAATTCAAAGTGCACTGTTTTTGCTGCGTACAGCACGAGGTCCATACATGGACCCTCGGGAATGGGTAATAAGTGGTACAGTCTGAAACTTGTAGGGTAGACTTTTTGAGGGTAGATGGGAAATATAATTTTGCCACAGGATGTTTGTGTTGTTTATAACCATTTCACACAATAAGAAATCTGTATTAATGACTACTTAGCATAGGAGTATTAATGAGTACTTAAAGGGGTGGCTACTCAATTTATGTACTGCCGTTGCTCCAGGAATGAACAGAATGCGTAGAAGTGTTTAATTTAGTGGTTGTTTACTCTTACCAGCTGTCTTGCTGCCTTCGATGAATGCGCTGTGTTATAGGCGTTAGTTTAGTTCACAACCAACAGTCAACATCATGGCATAATTTTAAACATCCTTTGAAGGTTCTGAGTTTGAGGTAAGACACTTGAGATAGGATGACACCTTGCTTGGATTATAGCAGCAAAGAACACAAGTCAGTGCTTTCTTTGAGGCCTTCATCCAAAAGAAACCTGTGGAAAATTAGTTATGATAGCATTTTTACTGACATTTTGATTCCCACTGGAATAATATAGGCTGAGGTATTTCTACAGCTTGTTCTGTAGAAAGTTAAAGGTGTCAAAATCCTTACTGACACAGGAGTGCACAGTTCATTAAAAATTGCTGACATGGCTCATTTGGACATCACTGAGAAACGCTGGTAAAAATTACGTTACCATAACTTCATGTAAAACTAATTGTCAGAATAGGGTTTAAGACAGCTTGCTTATGTTTTCCACCAAAATGCAATACATTTGTCCATCTCTAATATATTAGACACACCCACTTGGCTGCAGTAACCGACTGTACTCATCTGGGAAGGCTTTACACTAGCTATTGGACTATTGTGAGGATTTGATTGCATTCAGCCACAAGAGCGTTAGTGAAGTCAGGCACAACTGTTGGATGATTAGTTAGTGGATCACAATCACCACTGCAGTGCATCCCAAAGTTTTCAGAGAGCGCGGTCACTCGAGAATGCAGTTCCAATGCTCAGGTGCTTTGTACCCCTCTAGCAGAGGCTTGGCATTTTAGCTTTGTGTATGGCTGCTACAGAGCATGCCTTTCTGTTGATGCTTTTCTGTGGAGATTACACATCTGTCAACAGTGAGCGCGCCCTAAAGAAGTGGAATTCACTAATTAGAATGAGTCTCGGTACTTTTGGACATAACTTTATAACTTATAATAAAATTTTAATAAAACTTACTATAATTTTCTGTAACATTTGAATTGCGTCTTGCATGTTTGGTCATGAAGTTTGTTTCATGGAGTTCAGTCAAGCGATCAGAGAAACATTCATGTTGAAAGGGGGCTTCTTTAAATGTACATCCCTGCCTCCCACGTGACTCCTCTTTTCTGTGTTGGTAGATGATCAGCAGAGCGGAGGGAGACATCGATGATGCGCTAATTGGTGGTAACGCGTCAGCAGAAGTCTTGGATGAGGGCTGTGAGAGTACGACGGTCAGTGGTGTTGACATCGTCCTCAACCACAAACTGCAGGAGACCAGCTACGACAAGAAGTCCTACACATCCTACATCAAGGACTACATGAAGGCGTAAGTAAATTTGTTTCAAGTTCTCAAATGTTGAAATTCAGGGAGGATACTTCACGGAACAGGGTTATGAAGCTGTTCTTCCTCCCCGATGAAAGTGACCAGTTTTAGTAACACTTTTAAAGTGCTCAGAAAAAAGGGAAAAGAAGGGTTCATTGAGTGCAGTGTCAGCAATGTCTGGGGCATAGGAGCAAATACACTCATTCAACATTTTTGCCGCCTTAAAATCATACTTCAACAAGAACTTCCCCTAGTAAAAATGTAAAATCAGTGCAAGTTAACTGATGGATTTGCCTGTCTGTAGATAAAACAGACCATTGTGTTGTAATAGAAGCTGCTGCAATGTTCACCACCAGTTCTTTTGTTTCTATACACTGTTCTTTTTATTCTACTAAAACAAGTTGCCCAGACCAAACCACAAGTCCTAGAGACGTGATGCTTGGTTGATGGGTAGTAGTCCCTCCTGCTACTCAGATGCATGGTATGAGCCCTGGAGGCCTTAAAAGGGACTTTTGCATTCAACATTATCTGGAGGATCTGTATGTTTGAATGCAAATGCCTGAATCTGTTGTATTCGACGTTACACAGGCTTTTTCCTGCCAGCTGCCTGGGACAAAGTCAGACAAATTGGAACTAGTCCCTGGACTTTGATGCTAACTTCTCAATGTGTTTTTTGTTAAATAAATGTTCAAGCCTGTTGCAAGAGCTTTTTAAATTGATCGTAAATGTTAAATGCAGAAGTTCCTCCCCCCCCTCGCCCCTCAACTTTTCAGACTCTTGGCCTGTTTGGTTCTGCTAGCACATTTATTAATCTTATTGCAAAATGCTTTGAGTATATGCTGTAGTTAACGATGTAAGCTTAGGCCTTTTAACTTGCATTACTTCTGGCTTCCTTGTACTGAAGCTTGAGTTCTGAAGGCTAAAAATTTCTCTTGTAGTGGCTGAGGTTTTTTATACTCCTTGGACCTTTTTCAAAGCTTGTTTTAGGGATGCATAATAGAATTGGAGTCACTCTGGAAGAGCAGAAATGTTTAGGTGATGCTGGGTTAATGTGCTAAAACATCAGTATTTGTATTGCTGCACTTGAAATGCTCATTTGTCTGTAATGCAAGTTCAGGTAAATTTAGTCCCAATTTCTATTTTAATATTTAGTTAGTGACGGTTCATTAAAATATTGGGTATTGGCATTGGTCCACTATCAATGCATACCTAATTTGAAACTTGAAACTGCATACGAGTCCCACTGTGATCCTGCCTTCTGCATCTTTTGACAGCTCAGTGTCTTGTCTTGTAGCCACCTGGGTTTTAAAATGTTGATGCTAAAGGAAAAAGTCCCTGCGCTTTCTTCATGTCCTGTCAGTGGCTTGTGAGATTGAATTGGGGACAACAGAACACCTTAAGTTTTTTCTTAATTGATTGCACACTGAATATTTCCTTGATTCATTTCCTTATAGAGAATAATGTGCAGTTTATTGTTTTTGTATTTTAAATGTATATTGATTTGTATTACAGAGTTAAGGCTAAACTGCAGGAAACGGCTCCTGACCGGGTAGAACCCTTCATGGCTAACGCACCAGCTGAGGTCAAGAAAATCCTAGCCAACATCAAGAACTATCAGGTACGTTTGGTATGTTCTTGTATTATTGTCCAAGGAGTAGAAGGCCCTCTCGTACAGTGATGACTATCTTAGGACACCTTTGGAGGTCATGACCAATGAAACAAAACAATTTTATTCTGAGTACGCTTTCTGATGAGCTCATAAGGGTCTGGATTTCTTGGTGCATTTGATTTCAACTAAAACCCATTTCTCTGCAGTTTTTCACAGGAGAATCCATGAACCCGGATGGCGCTATCGGTCTGCTTGACTTCCGTGAGGACGGCCAGACACCCTTCATGCTCTTCTTCAAAGACGGTCTTGAGATTGAGAAATGTGTAAGTTTGAGTGGCCTGTTTGTATTTTTCTTTAATATGTAAGGCTGTTACTCTGAATGGCTTCTTGTATAAGCTTAAATTTCTGACCTGACCAGCATAAAGGGTGTGGCTTCTGAAAGCCTGGTTTCTGGCATCCTCTGATAGACCTTCTGCCATTATCAGTGGCCTCTAGGTTTGCACTAGGATGCAACAGCAATCTTCCTTGCGCTTTCTAACTGTCTGTAAAGTGGCAGTAGCGATTGAAGAAAGGAGAATAGACCAGCCATTTTATCCTTACTGTGATCTAGGAATGCATTGTCTTAAAGCAAATATCTACTGATATTGACGTGAATCTGATATCGTCTCCACGTTGAGTTCTTAGTACACTAGCACATGGTGACTTTAATGAAGGATATTTGCAGTAGATCTTTTTTTTTTTTAAAGGTGGTGACTAAGAAAACTAGACTAAATAGGGTGGGTGTGGCACACAAACCCAGGGTTTAATAGCGTTCAGACTCCAATGCACATCTAAAGAAGCCAATTAGAGACAGCAAACATCGTTTGTTGATCGTGATAAAAGGGAATTATGTGTAAATAGGATTTCTAGGAACTTTTTAAGCTTTTTAAGTGCATATTTCTTGGTGGTTGAGTGCCTGTCTGAGTGCACTGTAACGTTAGTCAGGAAATGCTCTCCATCATTGCACTGTGTGCTTTAATAAAATGTTGTCTCTGCAGTAAATTCCTCTGCGCGTGTCCTGAAGTGCCTCCCCCCATCGGTAGCAGACATCAGCTCGGTGGCTGTGAGGGCTTGCGGATCAATTGGATCACTCATTCCTCCCAACTTCATCAGAATCGGAACCAGAAGCTCTTTTTAACCCCCTTCCCCCCCTTTTGAGGCCACAACTTTGATTTCAGTGTCTGTCCATCTAGAAGACTTGAGGCCCTGCTATGAATCAACATTCTTTAGGGGGAGAACAGTATTTTTAGTGAGCTGAAATCATGCGGAGAGCTTGCGCTAAAAAGAAAAGATGCAGCTCACTAGGGTTTTTTGTTTCCTTTTTTAATTAGTTCTCACATTGGTGAAGTTGACTGCCTGAGTATTGGTTTGCTGTGTGCATGTCAGCTCTCAGACAGCAGTTGTACAGTTATTCTCCCATGTCCTTTCTCGAATCACAGGATTGTATAGGATTTCTTGGCACTATTTGTGAAATAAAATAAAGTCAAGCTGCTGACTAAACATCAGTCTTGTGTGATGACGTGTTGAACCACTGGTATCAGTTGCTTTATATGATATCCAAGTGTTGAAGGGAATTGCGAATATTGGAACAGAAAGCTCATGAGCACATTTAAACTGTTGACAAGGCTTACTGTGCAAATTAATTTAGTGCTCTCATTTGTTTTCCATAATCATGTTCACAAATCAGTATGTATGAGCCACAAGATGCCATGAACATCTAAATGAACTGGCAGTGCACAGAGTTGTGTTGAATGGCTCACAAGCTGTTTGGATGAGAAGGTGGAGAAAACAGTTGCATAGCTTTTTCAGCTACTGACTGGCACTAGCTTCTAGTTAGCTGCTGCTGCCATGTGCATGCAGTCAGGGGGACCTGACCTAATACAGTCATGCGGTTACCTATGTGGACAAGTACCTGATTTAGAAGCACAAATCCAAATTACTCAAACTAGGAAAAGAATCCGATTTTTTTCAACCTGGTAATGTGAATACAGCCTTAAACTACTTTGGTCTGTGGAGTAAGTTAGTGAATAGATCACTTCTAATACTCACTTGTTTGACATTAAAACTGCTGGACAGTGACAAAATACAAAGCCTAATGCAAAAGGTAGGTTATTGGCTACTTTAACTGTACTGTCTAGAAAGCTGAAGCGCAGGTTTGGATAGCATGGTACCTTTGAAATGAAAATCCATGATAAAATGGTTGCAAGCAACATGCGTATTGTGGAAATCTTAAGACGTGTTTACAAAGGTGATAGACCAGCTTATGGCCTAAAACAGGACAAGCTGTACTCAAATCTATTTTGCTGCTGTATGAAAGTAATTAAAGGCAAACCACATTTACATCACAAAGTTTTTGTAGAAAACATTTATTTAAACACAGCCTTTAGTAGCTTAAAATCACTGCTAAGTAAAAACACAAATGGGTTTAGCTAACCTTACAGGTAATCTTGAGCAACATGGTCAGTGTTGCTCTTCCAAAAGAACCGAAGCCACATTTATATGGTAGTTTCTAGCAAATCCAGCAAACAAACAAAACACTAATGTTTCATAAAAACAGTTCATCAAACCTAGAAGACTCTGAAGAATGGACTTTCATGGCCTTCTGCACGGGGCACTGAGAAACAGGAACTGCTTGCACTTGCTTGTACTAACCTTGGCCCGTTTAGTAAATGCCTAGAGGCCAAACGCACAGCTCTGTGGTAAGACAGCCTTATTCCTGTAATAGGAATAAAAGGGCAATGAAACAGATCAGCACTCAATGAAATAATCAACCAGCTCAGTCGCTCTTCTCCTCATTCTGGTAATGCCTGTATTCAGGCTTCAGCTCCCAGGTGTTCTTGTGGGTGCCCTTCACGTTGTAGATACCAATGTCGCGCAGGATCTCCTTCAGATAAATCTTCACAGAAAGAAAGAGTGAGAGACAAACAGTTGGTCAAAAAAAAACACAGTTTGCTGTTTTATTATGAACTGAGAAGCAGGACAGGCAAGATTTATCAGAGCCTTTAGATATAATTTTCAGAAAACATATATAAATATTTAAATATATAAAATTACTACCTAATTATTTGCACAGTACTAGCAGGGTACTACAATTATTTTTAGTATAATATTGTATAACCTGCACTGGCATTTGCACTGTTAAACAAATCTTTAATATTTTTTAATCAAATCAGGCCATATATGAATAAATCATGAAATCATTCAAATTCATTTTAATACAGGACTATGTTTGTACTGTATCTGGTGAAAAACAAAACCTTTCCAAAAAGATACTGACATGTATTTTCACTTTGGCTAAGCTTAGAGTTCACTAAAACTTACCACAGGCTGTTTGGTGATGTCCACTAGATCTTTTATGTTGTAATACTGGTGCTTCTCAAAGGCAGAGAAGAGCATATCCAGCACCTGTTGCCTGTCCGCTCGCGCCCTTTTTCCCTCTTCTTTCTTCTTTTTCTCATAGTCCAGCTGAGGGAAACACCACAGGATGGTGAGAACTCAGAAGGAAGCCACAGGAAGTCAGAACTAACAGTCATTCCTATCATATCATTCCTAGTAACATTCCTGTACTAATTATTTGGACTTTGTACTGAATTCACAGTGGGCAACATTAACTTCCATTACGCTGTCTGCCACTGCTTCATGGGATGAAAGTAAACGTCAATACTATTCACACATTCGGCTGTGGAGCAGTGGAAATCTCCAGTGTTCTCTGGAGTGATGGAGCTCCATCCGGTACCTTTTGAAAAGAGTTACAGTGGTGTTTTCCAGAACTAATCATCTAACATCTGTGCCTCTCTTCACTAATGCCGTTGTGGCTTTAAAAAAAACAAAACAACAAGAATGTTGCCCCAAATGTCAATAAACAAATGTTGACATGTAAACAATGGAAAGGTAGCAGCTTTCTAAGAACCTAAATCCAAAACACAAGCCGGCCTCAAAATAGCATTTTTATGTCTTGTAGTGTCAGACAAGATAAATCATTGGATTTATTATTGGTAATTCTACTGGAGACACCCTACTACCAGCGCCAACTGTGTTCTCAAACATAACCAGCTGTGCTACATCAATGCAGCAAGACACTACTGAAAAACAGAAAGGCCATATATAGAATCTGCCAATTTGATCCAACAGCATTGTGCATGAATATGATTGATAGTGTAGGTTTAAAACAGCTGACACAAATTTTCAGTGTTGACAACAAGCCATGAAGGGCAGGCCAGTTTTCATTGTGATGTGAGATCTATGAATTGGTACTGAAAACTGAAGCTGCAATAATTCATGATAAAGTAAATGCTCTGCATATGATTAATGATTTAAATACTCATATAGTCACATTTATGTAAAACTCATTCAGACTCACGTTATAGGCGTGGTTGGCCACAGGTTTGTAATTGGTGGTGACTGCTTTGTCAAGCTGCTGAGAGAATCTGTGGGGTTTCGATGACTCCTCAATCTGCAGCCTGCAACAGGACAAAACACCACTCAGTACCAGAGAGTAAACACTGAAGATTAACCTGTTCATTGTGTGTATGTTTATTTTTACCTCCACACAGCACTTAACAACCACTACAGGCCAGAGCACACTGACTTATTGGTCTTCAACAAACCTAACAAACCCTACCTGTTAGTGACTCCTGAGAACGTTGTCCCGCATTCAGTGTTCTAGAAAGTTCTCCTTACATTCACGTTGTTCTAGAACATTCTCTCCTATTCACACTGATCTAGAACATTCTCCCCATTCTCAGATACTCTTCCCCAATCCATAACAGTTCATTTCCATAATAGGCTAGGAATTAGAATGCTGGTGTTTGCTGGAGAACGCTGGATCAGCGCACCACAGCATGAACGAGTAGTTACACCCTAAAAGCGACTGTTTCATTAAAAACTGAAACAAACTGCTTTGTAATAATAAATGACAAGATTTATTCAACAATGTCATTGAAATTTTACACCTTCGGATCACAAAAGAATCTGAGCTCTGTGTACAATTGAGGGAGTCAAGGAAGAAGAAAAAAAAACCTCTAGCTTAAATCATCATAACAGCAGGCTAACAAAAGCATAAAAAGTGGCCCAAGCAGCCATTTAAATGCTGTTAGTGTTAGCTGGCTAGTTAAGAAACATTAATAGAAAATAGAAACATTAGTTTTGAAAAACTTGCGTTTGTTAGGCTCAGATAACTAAGTGAAAAACTACCAATCTTGCATAAAGTCAGTCAGAGAGGGTCTCCTTTTCAACCACCCAACAAACAAAATCTATTTTATTTTCTGGTCTGTCAATCTGGTGAGATCAGTTGTCCTAAAGTACATCGTTTGACGTGATCAAGTGATGCAATATCAGCATTTTGATTGGCTGTTTTGTGAAACTTGTTCCATGATGTTGAGACGCTTGCAATGATTGCAGCTGAATTTCAAATGAGTTGCAGGACACTTCGTATTATGCAATTCAAGTGCAGTTTATTTTCATGTAGGTTTCAAGAAACTGAAATTGTTTCATTGTGTAAAGACTGCCTTAGCACTGCAGTCGCAACCTGCTAGTTCACGTTCTCAAAAAGCCAGATTCAAATGATAGCCAGCTAGCAGTTGATTGACAGTTCCAAAGCTGTTGCTGCTTAGCCTTTAAAAAAAATGTAGTGTGACCATCCAAGAAAAAAGGCCATGTGCTGTGCAATGTGATCCTCTCTAATGGCTCAATATTCTAATGTTGTCAGTTGTAGAATTCTTAGAAAAGGAGCTGAAAAACCAAACAAAACACAGGGAACAAGGAGAGAACTTTCTAAATGTGTGTGCATTAAACCCTAATGTAACCTTTAACAGTCTGGAAGTGTCTGTATGCGTACACATCTGCTCACCGTTTTAACCTCATGTAGTTTTCACTGGCGGCTGGCCTGCACTCGGCTCGCTGCACCACCACTCCCTCCAGCGCTATTTTATCTTGGTGAGGAGAAATGCATAAACAATAAATGACAACACAGTCATGCCAGCTCAAAGCAACATACAGTGAAAGGAGGCTGAGTACAATCTCCTTTTCATCAGTGACAACATTGGCCATTGTTTCTGTTCCAGCCTGTGGTAGGGAACAATTTAATTACCGGAAAAAAGATCTGTGGACACTCCATTTGCAACACACCAACTGCCACCCACTCTTACACAACAGGAAGATTTGTTGCACAGTCTGCATGATTAATGCTTTCATATTTATATACAATTTAGAAGTCATACTGACAGACTGCTCTCTGCGTCTCAAGTGTCCACAAGACTTAGTCTTTTTTTATCATGTTTATGAAGGCTTTATGTATACGGCCCCCTCTGGACCGAGCAATATTCCTGTCAGCAGACAGGTGGCGGTGGTGAGGACTCACCTGGGCCTGTACCAGTACCTGAGCTGCTGCCTTCAGCGTCTGACTGGCCTATGAGAGGGATGGCAACATGAGAACCAAAGGAACCCACTCTCACACACTCACTCACGCTAGGGTCTCTTTCTGTCTAGCCACAAAGGAATTAGCAATGAGCCAAGCACACAAAGGCCAATACTTTAGTCACACGCACACAAACTCTCTGTAGTAGTGCAATTAGCCAATTAAATAACCTATTAGTCTGATTGCTTGCACACACATTCACTCATCATTCATAATCAAAACACAACCTGTCTGAAGTTTAAGTGACAATTGGGCCAAAAATCTCAACAGCAATTTTAGTTGATCAGCCAAGAAAAGGTTTGGTGTCCAAAGTTTGCTTCTTTCATTTTGTACTGAAGCTACAAAGGCTAATACAGCTACTAAGTAATGGAATCTTATAGCATTATGCAAACTGCAAGCCTAAAGCATCACAACTATTTTTTATTTATGTCATACAGTGTCAGAAACTACATAAACAAGACTTTTTGAGACATGCAGTTTGCACAGTGCTAATGGATGGCTGTAAGCTTCCATCACACAAGTAAAAACTAAAAAAGTACACTTTAGATATCAAACCTGTCTTGGTTGATCAACTACTTTTGGAGTAAAAGGAAAATACTGTTAATGTGAATTTTGGCCAAACCGTTTCTTTCACACAGCCACGCTCTGGCACAATCTCAATTCTCAAGCAAGCTCACTCCACTCCCACTCCAACAGGCAGACAACATCTGGCCATTTATCTAGAGCATGGAAGTCTACAAAGCACAAATGTCAGGAAGTAGTAGACCTCACCACAAGAACATTTTCAAAGAACTATGGGAGGCTGATCAGAGTTATTCCGGGACCAAAATTTTCAGTCAAAATGACCATTACGTACTTAACTTCATAGAAGCCCAAATATATTAAATATAAAAGCTATAATTAGATATTAAATATAATTTTTGTCAGCATTTCATGTGTCTATTCTTTATTACAGCTTCCATTTTTCAACAGATTTGCTTGCAGTTTTTCAAAAAAATCTGCAGGGATATTTTTCCGCACCTCCAAAATTCAGTCATAGACGTTGGTTGCATTTTCTGTTTCTCGGAATCCAAGTAATCCCAAACATACTCAGTGATGTTGAGGCCTGGACTCTGGGGTGGTCAGTCCATTGTTCTGAGAACACCAGCAGCTTTTTTTTTTTGCTTGACTGTTACAGGGCTGTTTATCTGATGGTGTCAGTTTTGGTCGTCTACCACATCTTAATCATCCACTTTTTGAAACTCCTGTTTTTTCCACTTTTTCCTTTGACTTTCACCTTCCTTATGCAAGTGGATTTTCTTGTAACTAATGTCCTTAGAAAATGTCTCCTGAGAAATTAACAACTTGTATATAATAGCCATTTTGACTGGAAATTACAGAAATGAAGGGTATTCATTTAATGCCAATTTCACTGCACACAAAAATAAAAAGGGAGCAAATGTGGTGCAGGGAAAGTGGAACAGTGAAGAATGGAATGAGGAGTGAAGAAAAATGCCTGGTATTGAGATTCGCCAATGCTGTCTCCCACTCACGCAGAGTAAAATCTTAAAGCTCAATCCTGACGCTAAAGCATAGTCAAGCTCAATGTAAGCACACCACACACACACACACACACACACACACACACACACACACTCCAAGCGCAGCACAAAAACACTCAAGTAAGAGAGGTGAAGAGACTGTTTTGATTTGGTTTGTCAAAACCAGAGAATGGATTAAATCACAGCAAGTTGCTACAATATGCACGCTATCGAATCACGCCCACAGCACGACACACTGATCGAATGAAAGCAGAGGTAAGGTTGCACACGGGCAACGGCAGAAGCTCAACAGAAACCAATAGGATCATCACACCACAATGCCAGGTTGGCCACACAGCACTGTGCACTTACAACAAAAATTACACTCGAGAGAAAAGCAAAAGATAAAGAACTGAGAAGAAAGTGAGTGAGTACAGTGAGGGAAAGAGAGAACAAGAAAAGTAAAAAGGAAGAATAAACTGAGCTGGCAGCAGGACCTTAAACCTCAACAGGCGTATATTAATGACTTACCATTACTGCTGTGAAGGTCATGTTCTAAGAACTTCTATTAGACTCCCTAATACTAACATTATCTCCATCTCCTCAATACAGGAGCACAATATATAAGAGGCTGATATTCACTGCTAAATTGGAAATTTGTAATTATTATTATCTGCTTGATACTGGAATTACAGCGAATAATTACAACTGACAATTTAGTGATCTACTATTAGCTTACACACACTGATAAACGTATAGTCCCTAATGGTGGGGATTTACTTTGTTTCCAACTCACATAGAAGTGTTTTGAGTTCCACTTATGAGGTTTGTGCCATTTTAGATACAAAAAACAGCTGTAATTCATTTTTACATAACTATTTTTCAACCTTTTCCTATCCCTTAAACAACTAAACCAGCTTGTTGTTTTTGTTTCTTTAAGACTGATATATACATATATGTATTTATATATATCAGTTACTTTAAGTTATTTATAAATGAGCTCTGTTCTGATTGGCTACCCTTTATTGTACCTCATTCAAAAGCAGTCTGGTCTGAACCATGCCTAATAATAAAGGGCTAAACTGCTGTAGGGTGAATGGAAGATATATTCAAATGAGTTGTTTACCATGACATCACAGAAATAGTCAATTTAAACAGATTTTTTTTTTTGGCTAAGTTTGCATATATGGATTACATGGACTGGGAAGTGAACGGTACATTTTAAACTTTTAACAGGTTAACAAGTTTTAACATATACTAAATACATATACATACACTAAGACGAAAAATTGCTTTTCAAGGTAAAAGCTCTTTAAGCCTTACTCTTAAACTAAGAATACATTTTGAATTGACAATCCAATCTCAGCTGCTCTTTAACAGACACTGCAACAAACTGCTTCTTTTCTCTTGACAAGACACACCTCATGCTACGACTGTTCATGATATTTGCATGTTGGCCGAAATAAATGGAATGTTTGTTATTCTCAGAGCAGATTTAATTTCACAAACGTATGTAGGCTGACTGTTGTAAGAAACATCAGGTCACCTAGTCATTTCCTTTGCATCTTCCTACTGAGGATTTCTGATGATTACACATCAGGTCAACGTTCAAAGGAAGCTGAATGCAAAGGGTCCGTAGTTCTTTTCATGTTTCATCTAAAAGAAGCCCAGAACTTTTAATAACAGTGGCCTCAAGCTTGTTAGCTGGTTCTCACCTGAAGAGGTCTCTGTAAAGACGGCCAAAGTCTGGCCACCCACAGTCTGCATGGTGAAGGGATGTTCCCGGGGGGCGCGGACCACAGAAGCTTTCTCGCTAGAGCTCTCTATCGTGGTCAACTCCTCATTCAGCGTGAAGGACACCTGATAAAGATTAAGTGATGCAAGCATACACAATGTACTTCTTATCTGTAGTAGCATTTGCAGAATATAATGAAATGGGCACAAGTCTTCTCAAGCCCTGTACCAACTGGCATCCTTCGGACCTTATCTGCGCATGCCAGACAGTCAGGGTTCTTCAATTCCTGTGTCCAGCACAGTTTGGTAAATTCTCTGCTCAAACACACCTGGTTCAATTCATCTGTTAGTTGGCAGGTGTAGTAGGTGCCGGAAAAAGAAAAACACCAAACTGTGCCAGACACCAGCACTCCAAGACTTAAACTGAAGCACCCAGCCAAAGGTTGTTCTATTTCTCATTTTGGCATTCAGAAGGGTGCTTACAAACACCCTCTCTGCAGCCTTTGATGAAGTGCTCATTCATGCATTGACTCACATTTGCAATCAAAAACACATCAAATAGGTTAAAATAGATAGATGCTGGCAAATAAATCACAACCTCCATTTTTTTATTTTTTTTTTGGCTAGCATACAACATGAACTACATGAATGCGGCCAGTCAGGTGAATGTGAGAACCAATCAGAGGCCAGGATGAATCAGACTGGATGGGTTTGTTTACAGCTTTCTGAACAACGTGGTGGAGAAGAGAATATCCAGGTATGAAATAAAAAAAAAATCTGTTCATTACTGAGCTGCACTGTGTTTGTAATCTGGATTGACCCACTGTAGATAAGAAAATTAGCTGAGGCTTAGGGCACATTTTGGGACAGTCCTTCGACATTTTCATTGCACCTGTACCTGCTAAGCAAATGTTCATGTAAGTCTATGGCAGAGAATTCATATATGGACCTCGAATCCAGTTTCTGTTCCTGAATTTTGTAATCTGCCAGTGGGACAAAGAGGTCTTGAATGCGTTGAATGAAACTGTTAATATAATAAATTAGCCAACTAGTGTCACACCCACTACTGACACAAATCTGATCACAAGTTCCTGGACTGGGGACTTGATTTAAGGCCTTTTCTCTATAGGAAACGCCAGGGTCAGCTTCAGCCAGTGCCAGGGTAAAAAAAATAAAATAAATAAATGTAGAACTTACCTCTGCCTTCCCTTGATTCCTTCAAAAAGCATGAAGAAACACAGAATGACTGAAGTGGCTTATGTCCCATTCACGTACAGATAGCTTTCACACACCCGCCCCCGAAAAGGTCCACAACCAAGTAATTGTTTAACCTACATACTTGCCGATCCGAAGTTTTCCAACTTCTCCTCTTCCTGTAGCCTTGGCCCATTGTTGAGACAAGTATTTCGGCACCTATTAAGACATATAACGTGTGAGAAACCCATATCTAAATCTACACGAAGCACGGCAGGGTTAAGTAAGTTAACCTACATCGACAACAGAGACACCTCGTCTCTGTCTCTGCTGGTAGCAGTGAACGAACCATTTAGCTAGCCAGGTTAGCATTGCTACAGACCAGAGCTACGAACTTTTACACATAAAGCATGTTTACAAGGAAATGACTACACTAACATGATCAAACCAAGCAACTGTAATTAACGTTAACTGATTTATGTACTGAACACAATCAGATATATACGTTGCTGGCTAGCTAACCTAACATAGCTTAGCTAAGGCTAGCTGAAGTCACTGTATCTGCACTCACTTTAACAAGCCAGACGCCGGTGTTCTGTTTGGCTCCGGTTAAATCCACGTCTCCTCTGTCTGACATCCTCACTGCCTGTTCAGATATGTTAGATATTAAAATGTCATGAAGAAGGTCTTCAGTAGGTCTTTGTTTCCTCTCATGCACGGCTAGTCTAGTCACGAAAGACCCGGGCACGCTTACCGTGAAGCTCGTACGGGGGCTGCGTTGGGACAAACAGGCCTAGTGCACGATGCCGCTAGATGCAGTAGGGATGGGCAATACCACCGATTTTCTTTTCGATTCGATATCAAGTAAAACAAAGAGTAGTGTCCCGATACCAGTACTAATTTTTTACTAATTTGATAGTTTGTACATCAGCATTAACAAAATGATCTAAGTCTGTTTGTGCTTGTACATCTTATTATTGTAACATGGTTGTCCACAAGAAACGACATATATTTCTAAAAATGACGAAACTATAGTTATTAAATAGTTAAATAACCTAATATTTGGCCTATCAGTGCCTGTATTTCACATATTCAAATTGTTGGTAAAAACAAACAAACAAAACACTTGATACCTATTTTTATGTAAGGAATGAATTTCAAAAGGAAATGTCAGGATTGGACTACCCAAACACAAACAGTTGCCTTTTTTCTCATTCGTATTTCTTCATCATGCTCATCTAGAATGACTAAATATATTTCTGAAGAGATTAGATATAAGATAATTTTCGTGCCTAAAGGAGAAAGTCAAAGGAAAGGGCTATGTTACCCACCCATGGATCACCACATATAAAGCTCAGGATCACCCGATGACAGGGTCAATGCTGAGACAGTTGCGCCACTTGGGAGCCCATAATTGCAGTTTATATATAAAGCTGGAATAAAGAAAGGTTGAATACATCCTCAGACTTTCAGATGCTTAGTTTATAACATTTTAATCTGCACTGTATACACCATCAACCATAACATTAAAAGCATAAAATCCTTTTATCTACACCTTGTCCATTTTATCAGTTCCTCTCACCATACAGGTGCACTTTGTAGCTCTACAATTACAGACTCTAGTCCATCTGTTTCCCTGCATACTTTTTAGACCCATTTTACCTGTTCATCAATGGTCAGGACCCCCACAGAACCACCAACAAGTTGATCAGACACAGCAGTGCTGCTGGAGTTTTTAAACACATCAGTGTCACTGCTGGACTGAGAATAGTACACCAAACAAAAAAATCCAGCCAACAGTGTCCTGTGGGCAGCGTCCTGTGACCATTGATGAAGGACTAGAGGATGACCAACACAAACTGTGCAGCAGCAGATGAGCTATCGTCTGTATTATCTGCTGTCGGCTTTACATCTACAAGGTAGGAGTGTCTAATAGAGTGGGCAGTGAGTGGACACAGTGTTTAAAAACTCCAACAGCACTGCTGTGTCTGATCCACTCGTACCAGCACAACACACACTAACACACCACCACCACATCAGTGTTACTGCAGTGCTGAGAATGATTCACCACCCAAATAATACCTGCTCTGTGGTGGTCCTGACCATCGAAGAACAGGGTGAAAGGGGCTAACAAAGTATGCAGAGAAACAGATGGACTACAGTCTGTAATTGTAGAGCTACAAAGTGCATATGAGCAAAGAGCATATGCAGTGATACAAGGAGGTGGCTTTAATGTTATGGCCAGTTAACAGGTCATTAACTTGATAAACGATTCTTCTTGAGTTTTGAATGGTAGTGTCCAGTTAGCCATGACCACATACTAGTCAGTAGTTAAAAAAAAATCTGATTAGCCCTAATGTTGAGAACACTGCACAGTTATGTCACAGCTTCTTCTCTAACAGCTTGGTCATTATGGGAGGCTTATATGCATAAATGAATGACATTATTATTGTTGTTGTCCAGAGAAAAACATCTTCCATTTTTAAATATTTGATAGTGAATGGACCAATAGAAATGCTCCACAATTACTTAGAATAAAACCTTTTTATATTAACTTACATTAACATTTAAGCATTTCTACCATTAGGTTACTATTTTGGGAGGGGGGGCAGTATGGGGGTTAGATTTGGTGAGGCTGTCTTTTTCTGCTGGCTTTTGAGTTGTGTACATGTAGGAATTGTGTAAAGAACCTCTATAAAACCTCTACAATATGTTGAAATGTTTCTTTATTCCAAGTCAGACGGTGACAAACAGGGTATGAAAAACTACAACATAAGATAAACACAAAAGAATGTTTGGAATCACATTTTAAATCACTTAAAAAAGGGTTACAAATCAACTTCATATTCTCAAAACACCAAAACAACACAGAAAATATTCCTGTACAATTTTATAGCATCACCACCAACAACTTGCAGTATGAATATTTTCTTTCATATTGTTCATTTCTTTGCACGTCTCAATATTCGAGCATGAATATTAGACATGAGCATTAAATCATGAATCTAAAACTGCTGAGATGATACATGATATTTACATCATTTTACATTAGCACTGTTTGGCCAATGAAAGCTAAAGAAAGCACTATTTGACTAATGAAAGAATGTTGCTGGCTTTCAGCAAGCTATAGCAACATTAGCTAGTACTATTTAGCTTACCCTTAAGCACAGCTCTGTTTTCAGAGGGCTAGCTTACCAAACAGTGCTCATAATAAATGAAAGCTGATGTTACCTTTCCATCCTCAGTACCCACAGTAATTAGCACTAACTGGCTAATCTTTAAATGGGTAGTTCAAATAAACAGTGCTAATTAAGGACCAATCAATGACAGACACAATAGTTCGCACTGGTTTGGTTGACCCTTTAAACACTCCTTGTCAACATCTCTATGACGGTTCCTCCTCAGAGGAACATCCGGTCCTTACTGTGTGAAAAGCGAGTGTTCAGCTCCTGAGACTTCTTCAGCAAAGCTTTCTTCTGAGCCTCGTCGAAGCGGTTGACCTGCAGGTCAGCGTCTCTGTCAAAGGGCCTCCTCTCCACTGGCTGTTTGGAGTCCTCCTCAGCCTTCCTCTTCATTTTCTTAGTATGCATGCTCAGGAGAGATTCACCTCTCTTAGACTCCTAATAAAGAAAAGCCAGTTTAAGACTGACAGAATGGTTCTAGTATCGTATAAAATAATCGTTTGGCCACGGCATAAAAAGATACACCGCAAAAAGTGATATCTTGACAAATAAAAGCGTCTTAAATATAGGTAATATTTATTATTATAAGATTGTTCAACCCATTTCTGGACATTTGTACTTATAAAAATGCCCCATCACCTGCTCTAGCAGAGAATTTTGTTTGTTTCAAGGCAGAAATAATATCAGTCAGGGCAGTAAGATCAGTTCAATTAATGAGAGCTTGCTTACAATTTAAATACTATTCTTTGGTTTGCCACTTATATTTCACAACATATACAGTGAGGTGCACTGTATATAGTCACAAACATACTCATACGAATGATATTCTGCAGATCTCAGGGTCAGTGGTTCATTCCAATTCGATGATAGAGTACAGAGCCAAAACAACAACGAAAAAAACTGGGGCCACTGTTGAGTTACTTGGGCTGAACAAACTGCAACTTACATTGTACTTGGACACTTTTTCAGCCATGTCTAGGTCTTTCTGAGAGAGACGAGGGCCTTCTTCTTTGGCTGGCAGACCCTTCTCTTTTGCTTCTTGTCGTTCCTTACAGACAAATAAAGAAATACAATTTTGAAATGTTAAAACCATTTACAATACATACCTAATGAAGTATTAAGGTTTTTTTTTACTCTGTACTGTATTTTTATTTATATTCCATTATTGTGTAAATTATTCTTTAAGACATATTTGTCAGGTCAAAATAATCAAATCAAATAAGATGTGAATTTTGTGAAATTTGAGATTTCAGGGTGCACTTTTATAATTTCCTAATGAATCATAAAAAAAAAGGTGGTCAGTGCTCCCCTCCATGATACGCAGGGGCAACGCAGCTCAGTTATAGTTGATGCAAATGGCTAAAATGACAGCTAGTTGATAAGTTGATACTTAACTCAGAAGTGGTAACATTACTAATAGTAAATTGTTAAAGAAATTATTTATTTGAGCAGATGAGTAACTCACCCTGGCTTTGCGCTCGCGGTCTGCAGGCGTGTCTGTCCAGATAGACCGGTCTTTATCCTCAGGGCCGGATCTCTTCTTGAAGGTGCGTGCGCCCAGCCCAATGTGTTGCAGCTCGGGCGGCAGCTCGGTCATCCAGCTCTCCCTCTTCAGCTCTTCAGGTTCATTCTAAAAATGCAGAGCACAAATAGCGATGGAGAAATTCTGTCAGTTTGTAAAATCTATTTTACAACTTGACATTTGGCTGCAGAAGATTAACGTTAACATTGTGTCATTTATAGGTATGACAAAAAGATCTGAAGGTGCCAATTTTACTGCATTATTTAATATAAGAATCACCTATAACGATTATATTGTCACTGAAGCACAAAAACTTTGTATCTCAATTTCTGTTTTTTTTTTGCACAATTTGAAAAGTACAGTTACCTTTTGCATTGTATTACAATTTCATGATGAAAAGAGCAATACAAGTGCTCCAACATTAACTGGAAAAAATAAAGGTACTCAGTAGTAGGTGCTCAAACAACATACTTGGGCTATTTTTAATGAAAGAAAAATGGGTGTATAGTTTTTTTTTGTATAGATTCTGTATATTTTATCCCTGACTTTTATGTAATGTCATTAATACGCGAATGTATTCAAATACTTCTGGAATGGTTAACAGAGTAGTACAGTGCATGTGCTTCCTTACATTAAATTAATCTTTAAAGAATCATAATCATAATGAATCACTATTAGGTCATAGATTGATATGCATTGCAACTCACTGATCTGTCACAATCATGAAAATTAAGCTGACAGTGACAGTGGGTTTAGTTGTATGATTGATATGTGCAACAGAACCAAAAAAGTCTTAAAATGTTCTTTTTAAAAAGCCAACTAGCCTCATATCTCCTTATTTAGAAACATGGTTAATAGTGCAACTACTATCAGCAAAGGTGGCAAAACACTCACATCCAGCCCCATGAGTTTGTCCTTCATCCTCTTCGCCCTTCTCTCAAAGTCTAACGCCACAGAGCTCTCAGCTGCATCTTTTGCTGGCATGGGTCCAACGACTGCATCATCCTCTCCTTCACTGCTAGAAGAGTCTGCTGTGTAGCCTGGTGGTAGTGCTGGCCCTATGGCCCCATCATCCTCCTCTGCATCCTCGTCATGATCCTGTCTTTCAAAGCCCGGAGGCAGCGCAGGTCCTAGCACCGGTGGCCTAAATGTGACCAGAGACAGGCATAACAAGAGGTTTGGGTGGAAACAGTACTTTGAAAATGCCCATATGGACTAAAGCTTAGAGGAACACTCAAGTGTTTTTGACCACATCCGTAACATATGGTGGGTCACTACAGATGATAATTTTGATGGATTTCCTTGCACTGAGAAAAAAAATTTGGTGACTCAAAACCCACTTAGAATAGTGTATTATAGTCTATTCTACATGCTTATTATTATAGCAATAAACGTGCTCTGATTCAAAAGGTCTAAGTACGACGAAATTATCATTTGTGGCAATCAACAGCAAAATGCTGGAATAATCCTATAATGCAAACAGTATTAGAACAATACCACAATGTTTTACCAGCACTTAAAGGGGAAATTCCACAGATATTTGGAACTATTAACTTTCTGTGGTACAGCTTTTAGGGACATTAAACACCCCCACTGTAAACAATTCTGATTCAGTAAGTTTCTGTAGAATGGAACGTTTCACTTTAAACCACACTGAATGACTTTGTGTACATCTTCCCCTTTAAGTATCTAATTTTAGTACTGAAATATTAGTCAGTCTCATCAGCATCAGTGAGCCAATCTGACAAATAGGTGGAATTCCCCTTTAACATGCATGTCATGACCATCTGCTTTTACCGTTCAGGTGAGCTCTCTTTCTTTTTATATCCAGGAGGCAGAGCTGGACCAAAGAAGCCATCATCATCTTCCACGCTTGGTTTTCTAGCTGCTTGTTCCTCTCTGCGAGATCTGCTGAATTAGATGAGTAAATTAGGTGAGATTAGATTCTTTCAAGGCTTTAATGTTACTGAGTGGAGTGAATTCTTTTTATTCCACATATAAATAAGATTACGAAAGTCGCTTTTTATCTTTTAATACACACTGCGAAAAAACTTGTCTGGGCATTCAGCAAAGCTGATTAATGTAATGCTGTGTTTACAGGGCTTTCCAAGAAAATTGATCTAAAAAAAGAAAGAATAATTCACGCATCACCCTGAATGGAAGAAAAAAAAAACTGCACTGGTCACCTGTATCTTTTAGGATAGATTTAATTTACTTGTTTAGCACTAAATTACCCGTGTACTGACCACAATGTTACTTGTGATCTTAGATCAGCAGATTCTAGTAATCTGCATAAAATAAAGAGAAAGTGAAGAGGCCAGTTTTTGTTCTAATGCTTTGAAACTATGAAGCTCAGTTCCACTTTTTTTAATTCAGCAGTCAAGCTCAGTTCACTTTATCAAACATTTAAAAACGTATGATTAATTTAGCTTTTATTTGTTTTATGTATATTTCATTTTCTTTTTAATTTTATGCTACTGTCTGTTTTATTTACCTCTTTCATTGCACTTCTTTATTAGAGTTACTGCTTAATTTGATCTCTTATTTGTAAAAATATTTCATGCTGCTAACCTGACTTTTATCAGGTGTTCTATATACAAACAAGCAGAGATAACTATTATTTTTATAATAATAATTATTATGAGTAGAAGGATTTTTACTATTAATTTTATAAGAAGAGACATACTTTGGTGACGGACCGTCTCCAGATCCCGAGTATTTGGCTCTCTTGAACACGACCTCCTGATCGCTGTCTTCTGATGAACTGGTGGATTCGACGGGTTTATACAGAGGAGGCAGCGCTGGACCTATGACTGAAAAACAACTTTGGTGACTGTATGAAGGCAAAGACATAAGAGCAAATACTTAAAAGGGTATTCCAGCCTTTTTTAATGCATAACTAAATGTTTAAGATGTAAACAAACTCATTCAGAGTGGTTTCATAGGAAAGGCTCCATTCCAGAAAAACTTACAGTGGTGCTGATAACTGATAGGAACCAGACACCTGTTGTCTTCAATACCTTTAAAAGCTACACCACAAAACGTTACTACACGAAATGCCATGAAAACGTTTGGGCTTTAAAACGTTTTTTAAATATCCACTCACAGTGGAGAGGTAAATGCAAAGCATTGTTGTGAGGCAAAACAGTCCCCAAATAAAGATTTAACACACTTTTACCATCATCAACATCAACACTACATATCAAATCTCAGAAGAGACGTGTAGGTTCACTGGTAGTTTTGGATGGTAAATGAATATTTGACTATTTGTGTTGTGACCCCTGGTTCCTATCACCACCACTGTAAAGAAATATGTTACCATTTCACATCAGTCCACTTTTGAATGACCGCGTTTACATCTCAAATACTGCATTATACATTCAATTTTCAAAATTCAGAAATTCCCCCCCAAACCACAACGTGTTAAGGCACCTCGTGCAAAGCCTGCAAATTAATGCTTTTCTAGACAAATTATGCATTAAATCGACATAGCAGTCACACATTTAACCTGTGTGTGGCTAATAAGTGTAGCCAGGCCAGAGCAGCAGGTTAAGGCTTATCCGCCAACAGTCAGACGAGGATGCATTTGGTTTCTATTCTATTCGCATTTTCCCGTTCCACCTTAAGTATCTGAAGCGCCAGAACGTAACTGCTGTACAGTTTAAGGTGGAACGGGGGAATTCTAACGAAAAGCTGGAGAAGGTGACTTCAGCTGCAGCGCCTGCGGACTAACATACTTCTGTCCTCTTCATCTGATTCATCACTCCTGTTCTCTCTCAGTCCCGGTGGCAGCGCGGGTCCGATTACATTACTGCCCGACATCGCCTCAGATTTATCCTCATTGGAAAAATGTTAATAAAACCCTCTTTTTACTTTCTCACCAAAATAAAACATTTACAGCGACAGAATTTCGGCACGATTTCCGGTTTATCAGCGAATTTCACAATAAGAGTCCTGAACCCGAACTCTTTTAAGGCAGTAGGGAAAACGGAGACTTGCGCCACCTGCTGGTTGCATTCAAAATATTTTGAAAGGATATTTTGATAACGGATTAAAAAAAACGGATTATAAGAACAGTAACTACAAATACAATAAGGAAGGAAGACGACTATTTTATACTTTTTTTTGCAAAATAAAGACAAAACAACAATTTAATAACAAACGACCTCCTTTATTATTAATAATTTAAAAGTTTTTTCTGCTTCCACCAACACTAAATCTCTTCCAGTGGAGGACATCAACGAAATAAATGTAACTCGTTACTGTACTTAAGCAGTTTTTCGTCTATCTGTACTTTACTGAAGTATTTCCATTTTGGGCGACTTTTTTACTTTCACTCCACTACATTATGTGAAATCTGTCCTTTCGGTTTATGTGTGTATAAAAACGTAACATGTCAAGACGAAAGAAGCGCGAAGCAGCGCACCAATCAGGGCACAGCACGCACACTTTGTTTTGAGCTTGTTTTGACCTGCTGGACATACCGACCCAGTGCAAGCATACGGTTCATCATCAGAGCAGCAGTGTAAAATTTTGGGAGGGTCTATTCAACATAAATGATGGAACTGACCTGACTGTGTGTAAATAGACCGCATTATAGAAATATGTACACATATGCAGTTGTGACTGATGTGTTTCTTTTTTCTGGATTTATACAAACACTATTTCATACATACATACATACATACATTATCTAAACCGCTTATCCTTCTGGGTCGCGGACACTATTTCATGTTACAATAAATTTGTTTTGGCTAGTTTATGTTTATTAACAGAGACCTACAGATGCAATATAGTAAAGGAAAACACATCTGTGAACCTGCGTTTAAAGTAAGTTTTATTAAACTTAAACTTGTAACTAAGTTGAATAAAGTTATTTAATCTTTTAGTACTTTTACTTTCGATACTTAAGTACATTTGAAGGCAAATACTTTTGTACTTTTACTCAAGTGGAGATCTAAAGGGAGGACTTCTACTTTTACTGGAGTGATATTTTACCTTGGGCATCTCTACTTTAACTCAAGCACATGATTTGTGTACTTCGTCCACCACTGATCTCTTCAGACATGTTGAAACTCCTCTGAAAGAGAAGGTGGTTCGGTTATTATTCCCTTTGCTTTATTTGCTTTATTACACAAGCTCTGTATTTTTGTGTACTGTTTCAGAAATAAAACTCAATAAGAGGAAAAACACCACAGATACAAAACAACAGCATAACGTTTTGCTGAGCTTTAAAAGCCAACCGTGAAGATGAAAATACAACTGAACTACAAAACCCATATCACCTTCAGTCTGTCAGTAACTGTCAATTAATCATTTGGATCACACACACGTGAATATGGTGTTGAGACAGAGCGCCACATCGCACAGCCTGTTGTGAGCGTCACCTCCAGTTCTAATCTTCGTTATATGGGCTGTATGTGGGATTCACAGCGTGTACAGTGCAGGTAACTCATCAGCTGCATAATGTTCAAGCATACAGCATGAATGCTCAAGTATATAGAGCTCCAGTTTAAAGCGCGTACAGTCCCACATCGTACAGCCTGTTACGTGTGCCACCTCCAGTTCACAGCTGATCTTCGTTGTGTGGACTGTATACAGGACTGTTCGCACATCACACTTCTAACAGGAACTCTACAAACTTGAGCACTTAGTTTCAAGTTTATTTGTCATTTGCACAACATGTCAGGACATTCATGCATTGAAATGCTTGTGGCGAGGCTCAGGTGCTCACTCTACAGAAAGTAAACAAAGTAAAAATAAAAATACAAAGAAATACTGAAACTGAAATGTATTAAATATACACAAAATATAGAGACAGGTGGGACCTATGTAAGGAGAAAAAAATCCTTTCTGCTATGTACAAATATATTTATATTAAACAAGGGATAAGGGATAATCTTTGAGGAATATATACATTTTAAAGTGACTTATACTGATCATTTATACTGCCAGCTATACACGTGTTATTAATAGTTATTTATACACTTCTTATTAATAGTTATTTATACTACCAGCTGCAGTAAAGAAAATGAAAAGAAATTAGAAAAGTGAATACATTTTCCTTGGGCAGGATTTTGATGACCACACGAATGCCTTCTGCATTTAGCACACAGCAGATGAATTTACTGTGATTTGTGTTGATTTGAAAGACAGTTTTCACGGATGACGAAATGTATATGGTGCCTTACTGCAACTCTGTGATGTGAAATGCCACGAGCTCAGCACAGCAGTGCAGTTCATGAAAAAGGCCATGTTTGATATTGTGGTTTACTGCAGTATTAAGTTTTACATTAAATCTTCTCAGTTGATTTTGAGTTATTGTGTTTTTGTATAAAATCCAAAAATGAAATGAGTTACTGTAGTGGAGTTATTTTTGCATGTACTCCCAAAAGTTTCGAAATATTAGAGTTATGGGCGACGCCCATTACGGTCTTTTTTCTGATTTGATTCGTTTCCGTTAAAATAGACCTAAACAGACAAAATGTTTCATAACACTGAGTCTGTGTAAATTTCTCTTTTAGCTTTTTACAGTCAAAGTCTGTTCTGCTCCTATTATTAGTATTATTCTACGTAAAAACGTTTATTTATTTTTTTTTGCAAAGTGTAGCTGAAATTAAAATTCCTGCTAAATTATTTATTGTGTTAAGTTTTATGATACAATCGTGGGAGCCAATAATTTAAAACAGGTGTGCTAGTTTTCTATATCAGCTGCTCTATTTCGCTGAGCCCACCATGGCAGACAGCAGCTTAAGGTATGGTGATACACGGCGCCACCACATCACACCAGCACTAGTCTCTCGCGTAACAGCACGACCTTGAGTGAATGATTGTCGTTATACGACAGTTTTATCACGGATGGGCCTATTTATTATTAGATTAACAGACAAATAGTGACGAAAATTGATGGACATGAAAGCATATTTACTATTATTTGGTATATAATTAAATTGCCTAATTACACAGATCTATTTCTCTATTTCTGTGCACCAATGAACTATATTTGTTATCAGAAACTGTAATATTGAATAAAATGGAACTTATTAAGGCTTCTAGGAGGTTGTGACAACGTACAGTCAACGTACTGATTACTTTTGTTGTCTCCCCAAGGTTGTCACAACGTCGACACAACCTCCTAGAAAGTTGTCAGATAACGTTGTAGAGAGCACCAAGCAGACAACGCTGTGGGCACCAAAACGTTGTCACAACGTGACTGTGTTTGCAGGGTCTACGCTTGAACATTAAGCTGCTAATGCTCCGATGCCTGCATTGTACAGGTTGTGAATACAGCTGTATATAAATATAACCGCTTACTATAATTTGCACACCTGACCTTGTTTACCTCAACATACTGTTCACTTCCAATGAAATACACACTATAGAGCTCCTAGCTGAGCACTCTAGCGCGAACAGCAGGGGGCGATCTACCGGCTGTGCTTACATGTACCGTTAGGCGGCGGACGATAGGGGGCGCTCACACTGGAAAAGCAGAGCAAAGCGGAGCTGAAACAGGCTCTGCGATGTCGACGGTAGTCGCCCTTTTGTTTGGTGTTGTGGTCGGTGGTCTCCAGGAGCGGCGGGACGCTTGAAAAGAGGAGCTGAAACCGTTCTCTGTCGAGGGTAAGTCCGCTTTCTCTTGGTCATCGAGGCTAAGTTAAGTCATTGCCTTTTCCTGGCTCCTTACAGAACTGACCATAAACGCGTTTAACGGTGTTGCTATAGTGATTTTTGCTGAAAGTGTTCGGTTAATGCGAACAAGACATTTAACGTTCGCCTCTCGAGAACCCAGATATGAGAGCTAGATATGTTTTAGTACTTAATACTGGTTACTACAACCGAATAACACTCTTAGCGTCTTACATGTAGGAATGAATCAGTGTTTATTTAACAAATGAGCGTTTAACAGTGAAACATTGCTGTCTCTGCTGTCTCAGTCATGGTCTTATCAGAGACAGCTGTCTGAGCTTTGTTTAGGTTCCTGTGTTCACCCAGTTCTTCTTTTTCGAGACTTAGCTAGGTTAATTAATTAAGAGATGAGCCCTCATGTATTCTGAATAGCCTCCTCATTAAAATGAAAATGTATTCCAGGACTAGGTTTAATCCCTGTCCGGGAAACTGACACAAGTAGGGGTGCTAATGTAGTTTAATGCTGTGATAAAGTTGAGTAACAATGCCAAATTACTGTGTGTCTAATAGGAGCCCTGTAGAAATGAATGAGGTATTACTGTAATGCATCTTGTAAGGGTTCCTGCAGACAGAGCTGAACTGGGATCCCTCGAGATGTCTTCAATGGGACCTTAACAAGTGGCTAAATTAGCAGGCTAGCTTTAAAGGTTAACCCCCAGCAACCTTGCTCATTAAAGGCTTTGCTAGACTACAAATTGTGTGAAATCCTCTTTACCTTCAGCTTGAGTTGCTCATTCACGTTTGGCAAAGAGCGAGCTGCTCTAGCTTACAGGTCATTTCATAGGTTTGCTGAAGTTACGTGACTTATTTTGATTGTTTGACTAACAGTTAACAGTAACAAGACACATTTTCAATTTCAATATTTTGATTCTTAATACTTGGTTGCAAAACCTTTGCAGCGAATGACTGCTTGAAGTCTGGAACTCACAGACTTTACCAGACCCTGGGTTTCTGCCACCCTCAAAATCAACTCTAGACCGTTTATCTGCTTACTTGTAAGTGATATGATGAGGGCAGAGAACACACCTGGCCATAGAACAACTGAGCTGCCAATCGTCCAGTTGCTTTTGAGCAGCTGAAAATGGGGGGCTTTATATGAAAATGTTTTTAATTCCTGTCGTCTTCACTTGATCTGAATGTAAATACTCTCAAATTATATCCAAAAGTCTGCATCTTATATGCACCATTTCATTTCAGCTCCATTGTGCTGTCGTAAACAGCTGAGATAACAGTAACCTGGTTGACATCCAAATATTGACGGACCTGACAGTACTAGATCTCAGTGCAGCATTTGATGCTATCAACCACAAAATCCTCCTTGATAGGCTGGAAAATCTGGTTGGTATTAAGGGACAGGCTTTGTCGTGGCTCCAATCTTGTCTGACAGACCGTTATCAATTTGTCAGTGTTAACAATAAACACTCTGATCGCACGCTAGTACAATATGGTGTCCCCCAAGGATCTGTACTCGGGCCGCTGCTTTTCTCTCTGTACATGCAACCTCTTGGTAAGCTAATTCGCAGATTCGGCATTAGTTTTCACTGCTACGCGGACACAACTTTACATATCTGCTAAACCGAATGAGGTTCTAAATCTAAATAATCTTGAAGAATGTGTTAAAAATATCAAAAGCTGGATGACCAACAATTTCCTTCCTCTTAATCCTGACAAAACTGAGGTCCTACTACTTGGACCCAAAGCAGAGAGATCACAACTCTTCAATTTTGAACTAAATTTAGATGGCCATATGGTCATTCCAAGCACTGCTGTAAAAAATCTAGGCGTCATCTTTTAATTCCAGTCTCTCTTTTAATACACATGTTTGCAACATTGCTAGAACCACATTCTTTCACTTGTGTAACATCGCTAAACTACGTAATATTCTAGCCCTAAATGATGCGGAAAAACTTGTGCATGCATTGTAACCTCCAGGCTGGACTAATGTAAGACCATTTTAGCTGGATGCTCCAACAAAAAAAGAAGGAATGCTGTTTGCTATCTGGTGTCGACCAGAGGAGGATGGGTTCACCTGTTGAGTCTCGGTTCCTCTCAAGGCTTTTTCCTCTTCCTCTTAGGGAGTTTTTCCTTGCCACTGTCGCCATTGGCGATGCTCATGGGGCTTTGACCTGGATTTTTCTGTAAAGCTGCTTTGTGACAACGCCTGTTATAAAAAGCGCTATATAAAGAAACTTTGACTTGACTTGACTTGACTTGACTTGGTACAGAATTGCTCAGAAAATTACAAATTTTATTTAAAAAAAAAGTCGACTTTCGTGAAAGATCGCAAGTCACGAGGTGTATATTGGCAATACAGTTATAAATTTCAATTCACTGTTTCAACCAGTAATTTTTCAGACTCCTCTAACAGTACTGAAATTCTTATATCCTTACAATTTACTTTAAATTTAAGACCCTT
Organism: Colossoma macropomum; assembly: GCF_904425465.1. Classification (NCBI taxonomy): domain Eukaryota; kingdom Metazoa; phylum Chordata; class Actinopteri; order Characiformes; family Serrasalmidae; genus Colossoma; species Colossoma macropomum. Next base: position 102,877 of record NW_023495761.1, read on the forward strand.
ATATCTGAATTTGTAGGCTACTAATGATGACATTTAGCCAAGAATTGTTGCTTTTACTAAATTTTCTTCTTCTTTTGTTAAAGGCTACATAAATGCCGCCCAAAAAGCAGAAGGATGCCACTGCCAACATCTCCAGCTCACTGGAGTCTGAGGACATCAGTCTGGAGACCACCGTGCCCACGGAGGACATCTCCTCTTCGGATGAAAAGAACGGATCTCGGAAGGTCACCAAGCAGTTGCTAGAGAGAAAAGAGCTGCTCCATAACATTCAGCTCCTGAAAATAGAGCTGTCCCAGAAAAATCTCATAATTGATAACCTCAAAGTGGAACACCTTACCAAAGTACGAAATGCTTCATATTCACTGCAAAGAAAGTGAAACTGACTTGCATATGCAACATGCTAAATCTGAATTTCGGTCAATACATAGATTGTTTGACTCTTTTTGATCTGAGTGGACTGATTTGTTTGTGATATGTTTTAGATTGAGGAGTTGGAGGAGCAGCTGAATGACGCTCTGCATCAGAAACAGGTGCTGGCGCTTCGGCTGGACAGCCAGCTCAAACTCCAGCAGGATGAAAACAGGTCAGTAATTGATAGAGTTAAAAAAAAACACATATTGTTTCTAATCTGGCCATAGTGGTGTTGGCACAGTGAAGATATAGCAATAGCAGTTGAGGGTGTAACGATGCCAGTACAATATCGAAAAACTGAAAACATTCACATTTGTATCAGAATTTAAAACTATATCACCAACAAGTCCCTCAGTCTGTTCTGATGTTCTGATTCATTGATCTGCGTTGATTTATGCAGAGTCATGCTGGAACAGGATAGGGCCTTACCCAAACTGTTGTTGCCAAAAAATTGGAGGCATATTCTTGTCTAAAATGTCTTTGTATGCTGTAGCATTAACATTATCCCTTCACTTGAACTAAGGAGATGAGCACAAACGCTGAGAAACAGCCTCAGACCATTATCCCTCCTCAAATTTCTGCCTAGCAGATTCACTGAGCTCTTTAGTACGACCCTTCTAGTGCCAGTATTTGTCTATGAAGATGGCATGGCTACATGCTTGATTTTACACACTTGTTAGCAGTGGGTGTAGCTGAAACACCTGAACGCAGTAATTAGGAGGAGTGTCCACATACTTTTGGCCATATAATCCATCAATCCTTTATCTTTGAGATGCTTCAAGAAAGTGCCCTTAAGTCGTCCACTCTGTCTCGCAGAAAGCAGCAGGCTTTGAGGAAACAGGAGATGGACAGCATTTTGCTGCGACAGAAACAGCTGGAGGAGACCAACAGGCAGCTGTGTGAGCGAGCTGGGGACATCCGCCGCAGCCTTAGAGACATAGAGCTGAGCGAGGAGAGATACTCAGAACTGCGAGAACTTCCTGAGGACAAGCTCTCCATCCCTGAATATGTGGCAGTGAGCATTGCTGAACATCTAGAACATCACTAATGTTCCTAAGTTGTTTTTGCTACTTTTGAGGTTTTCCTTTGACCTTTTTTGTCAAATCTGTAGTTTTTAGTACATATTGTCATTTGATAACAGCTCAGGACTGTGGTTTTTCAAATGCAGCCCTGGGGACCCCACTGCCCTACACAGTTTCAGATCTTCCCAGCTGTAACAACAATTACATTTCTTTCATGGAAACCACTGTCACTGGTCAAAACTAGGCATCTGATTGCATTCTGTTTGTTTTTGTATTGCTTATGGCCCACTTGCACTGTTTGTAAGATCAGGAGTCATATTGCATTTTTTATTCTGGGCCAAATCTGTGTGGTATGTAATTTAAGAACACATCATCTCAGCAGGCTTGAGCTTTGTCATGAGTTTGATTAGTGTGTGTGATGGAGGCAGGGAGTACTTGAATCTGTGCAAGTTAGGGGTCCCCAGGACATGATTTGAGAACCACTTCTGTAGAATCAATAAATATTAAAGTTTCTCCACCATACTCCAGAAGGATAAGGACGTTTTTGACATGAACTATTGGCTTTGTATGTTTTTATAGCCCCTCTTTAAATTCTATTAGGCATGATGATGGTAGTCTAATGTCACAAACATTAGGCCAGTTCTAAGGCTGCATGGTGTCCCATATATTACTCAAAATTATGATTTTGCCTCCAGCAGTTAATCATTGAAGGCTGTAACTGATCCATTTCTTTCAGTAGTGTGTGTGCTTTTCATATTCATGGGTTTCTGAGTAGTTCTACTTATTAAATGAGATTGCTTATGCATCACTGAAACTTATGTGAGTGATTCCACTCACTGATCTCAGATGTTCCTCTTGAATGGACTGCAGGTGATCAGTGACAGATGGATGTCAGGAGGCAATCCAATTTATAGTCTAAAATCCTATCAGGTAGCTTCTGAAGTTAATCTGGTCCATGCAGATTGACCAAGGCTGTGTTCTTTTGGCTTAGGTACGCTTCTATGAGGTGGTGACTCCTCTGAGGGCTCAGGTGACCGAGCTGCAGGTAAAGAAGAACAGTGTGAGTGATGACCTGGACAGCCATCGCAGCCAAATCAGATCCCTAATGGAGGTAGGGAAGACTGGCATTTCAGAATGCAAGTCCAATTGGAAGTATTGACTGCATGTGCCTTGAATAAGGTTGGCAATATGACAAATATAATATATAAGTAATATTAAATGTAAATGAATTTTGTCCATTACAGTGTGCATCACAAATATGACCAAACAGTAGTGGTGCCACATGTAAAAAACTCTGTGACATAATTTGTCATAATGTATCGAACAAGTAGAAAATATCATCATGTTGCCCACTCTTTGCCTTGAAGAATAAAGGTTATACTCTAAAAGGTATTCAGATTGAACCCTTTATTCTCAGTTTTGTTTTTCTTTCTATATGTAATCACAATTATTTTATTGCATAGATATGTGGTTAAATTACATTTTTGTTTGTTACATTCTGTGTTGACAGCATTTTAGATTTTTCTTTCTGCAAACCAAGAGTGTATGCACACCAATAACTTCCCTTAACTTATAGTAAAGTCATAATAAGACATCTTCACTTCTGTTTGCAAACACAAAAGTATTGTACGTTTAGAATCCACACTTTCAACAATACTCCTGCGCTTCCTTCAAAAGAGCTCAGTGAGAAATGAATAAACAGAATGTACGAAGAGACGTAATCAACATGGTATTTATGCCATTGTATTTCATCCAGACATGTTTGTCAGTCCCATAAAAGTATTCTGACCACAATAGCACTGAGATTATCATGAAATTGTGGAGTGTGTATCATTTAGACCACTGTATGTTATAGTTAAAGGGCCCTGAAAACAGACTTTTTCTTTTTCAAATAAAATACTTTGATGTAAACACTGTTTCAAAATGTACCATTCACGTCCCAGTCCTCACAGTCTCTGTACTGAAACTAAGCTTAAAACAGCCTGTTTTGAATGTATTGTTTTTGTGATGTCATGAGAAGCGAGGCAATGTAATTTGCACCTATTCGCCTGTTCAGTCTGCAGTAGTTTAGCTCCACCTATTCACACTGATCTTCTAGATTGTTTCAAATACAGAAAATCCAATCAGAGCAGAGCTCATTTATCTCATGTCACTATTAAAGACACAGTAACAGAAACAACCGGTTGTAAAATCTTGGTTCAAAACCACACAGATTTACACATGGACCTCAACGAGGAGAAAAATGTAGGTTATGATCTCCTGAAGATAATCTTAACAGTGCAAGTGAATTTATTCGATGTTCATGAGTGGAGTGATTTTTTCCCTTTCTGTTCTACTTATTTCTTGCTATGCCTCCGTTCTAACAGAGCTATGAGGAGGAAAGAAGGGCTCGCTCAGAGCTTGAGATCCGCTGTCAGAGAGTGACTCTGGAATTGGCCGACACCAAGCAGCTTATACAGGAGGGCGACTACAAACGGCAGAACTACGATAAAGTTAAACGGTGAGAGCACAGTTCTGTAGACTAATGTTAATAAGCAGTAATAATAATTATTATTTTTACCACACATTTACTTTGAAGATTACAACTAAATAACATTTAACTCATTAGTCAACAAACAGATAAACAACATTTAGCATTTATTATTTTTTTCTTACAGTTAATTAATTGTTAAGAAGCAGACCTTAAAATGAAGTGCTGCAGAAGATCCTGTTTCTCCAAAATAGCTTTATATGGGATATAAAGGATTCTTTTGACCTAATATCAATTAATGTCACTTGCTTGCTTGGTTTTTTTATGGCGGTAGATTTATATTTCTCTTTATACAATGTTTAAGTCAAAGTCAACTATTGTTATGTTTCTTACGTCACAGATATGTTGAGAGAGGAATGAAATGTTTCTTCAGGACTCTGTGCTACCATTAACTCTTCTGTACATTATACAATAACTGTACAACTATATAGTCATTATCAGTATTATTTAGTATTAGCGATTGAACCAACGGATGGTGGAGAACAGACCAGCTATTATATGCTTCCAAAAATCAGACATCATAATATCTAAGTCTCTGTGATAAATGAAAAGTAGCCAATAGCTCTTTAGGACATTTATTCTGATTGTGACTTTTGCTGCAGAGCCTTCGTTCTAATATCTTTTGATAGTTCACAGATCTGTGATTTGCACAGCTGTGACCCTGGAGCACAGAGGTGTGTTAACTTAGTTTGAGGTCCTTTCTTGCACCATCTAAGCAACCCAAAAAAACTGTTTTAATGTAGAAAAAATTAAAACAAAGCCTAACCAATACAAAACACCACCACCCACCTTCAACCATGATTCACCTATTTTTTTAAAAAAAAGAGTTGCTTATTATATTTAAGTGGTGTTTTAAGGATTGACTATGCCATTGAAAGCATAGTGCTGATAGTATTGTGAATGGTCTTGTTTTGCTCAGAGAGAGAGATGGCTATGAGACAGAGGTGAGAGAGCTGAGAAAGAAGCTAGAGATGATGGACCTGACGCAGACAGCCCTGACCAAAGAGAGGAATGACCTCAGTAAAGAGGTAATGCACAAACAGTTTTTTTTTTTCAGTATAGAGATAGAATAGACACACAGATGTAGTGCTGAGAACTATCATATAACCAAAAAACATTCTTAAATTTGTGTAAGTTATTTTTAGAACCCAGTTTCCAAAAAAGTTGGGATGCTGTGCAAAACGTAATTTAAAACAGATTGCAATGATGTGCAGATCATTTAAACCCCATATTTTATTGAATAGTACAAAGACAACACATCAAATGTTGTAGCTGAGAAATTTTTGTGCTTTATTTATTTATTTATTTATTTATTTATTTTTAATATGCCCATTTTGAATTTGATGCCAGCAACATGTTTCAGAAAAGTTGAGACAGAGGTAACAAAACGACTGGTAAAGTTGTGTAATGCTTAAAAAAATCACCTGGTGGAACATCTTACAACTAATTAGGTTAGTTGACAACAGATCAGTAACATGACAGGGTATAAAAAGAGTCTTTCACAAATAAAGATGGGGAGAGGTTTACCACTTTTTAAAAGACTGCATGATCAAATAGTGCAACTATTTAAGAATAGTGTTTCTCAACGTAAAATAGCTTGGGGATTTCATCATCTGCGATACATAATATCATTAAAAGATTCAGAGAGTCCAGAGAAATCTCTGTAAACAAGGGACAATGTGGAAAACCTTCAGGCCCTCAGTCGGAATTGCGTTAAAAACAAACAAACAATTCTGTAGGGGAAATTCACTGCGTGGGCTCTGGAACACATTGTCTGTGATCACAGTTTGTCACTGCATCCCCAAATGCAAGTTAAAACTCTACTCTAAGTTAAAGAGGAGAGGGATCATCCAACTTGTTATCAGCGCAAGGTTCAAAAGCCAGCATCCGTGATGGTGGTGGGGGGGGGGCATTAGTGCACATGGCATAGGTGACTTGCACATCTGTGAAAGCACCATTAATGCTGAATGATATATACATGTTTCGGACAAAATATGCTGCCATTAAGATGACATCTTTTTCAGGGAAGGCCTTGCTTATTTCAGCAAGACAATGATGAACCACATTCTGCATGTATTACAGCAGCATGGCTCCGTAGTAAAAGAGTCCAGGTGCTAAACTGGCCTGCCACGTTTTTTACTACTTAAAATTCCTAAAATTAGAATCAGCCTCACCACATCATCTGCAAATGTTTAGAACAATATTAGAGAGGATTTTTCGGAGTAGCCTGTCTTACTTAAACCTTAGACATTTAATTTTGGCCTTTTGCCCAATTGACTGCTGGGATAGGCTCCAGCCCCCTCCGCAGGACCCAGAAGGATAAGCGGCTTAGAAAATGTGTGTGTTCTCAGAACAATTAGAAGTCACCCATTCCAGTGTCTGGTAAATAACAATAAGTGGAGGATGGCCTGACTGCCAACAAGGCCAAGTCAGGTCATCCTAGCACGTTCAGCCCAAGAGCAGAACACAAGATGTGTAAAGAAGCCTTCAACAATCCTAAAATGTCATTATGGGACCTACAGATAGCTTTTGCCACAGTTGATGTCAAAGTACCTGCGTCTACCATCAAAAAGAGACTGCACAAGTTTGATTTTCATGAGAGGTCTGCAAGGAGGAAACCCTTGCTGTCAAAAAAAAACCCCAAACATCAGGGCAAGACTAAAGTTTGCCAGAGAACACCTAGACAAAGGCCAGGACTTCTGGAACAGTGCTTTAGACAGATGAATCCAAAGTTTATTATTTGGGTACAGTTCGGCACAAACCAAATGTAGCGTTTGAGCACAAGAATCTCATACAAACTGTGAAACAGTTGGAAATGTCATGTTTTGGGCCTGCCAAGCTCTCCATCATGGAATTTGCTGTGAATTCTTTATTGTATCAGAGGGTACTTGAAGAAAATATGAGACCATCTGTGCAAAAGCTGAAGCTGAGGTTTCAGCATGCAACATGACAATGACCCAAAACATTCCAGTACATCCACAAAGGAATGGCTCAAAAGAAAGAAACTGAGAGTTCTGGAATGGCCAAGTCAAAGCCCAGATCTCAATCCTATTGAGATGCTGTGGGGTGATTTGAAACAGGCTGTGCATGCAAGAAACCCCTCTAACATCACACAGCTGAAAGAATTCTTCATGGAGGAGTGGAAAAAACTTTTCTCAGTCAGTGTCTGATTGAGGTTATTTCAGCCAACAGGGGAAATAACATCTATCAGGGCATAGGGCATCCTAAATGACATCTTTTTTGTTTTTCTTTTTTTTGTTCTTTGTTAAACAAATGGTAACAAAGTCGAATTTTTACTGTTTTTACAAACATGATGCAATTACATCACCTTTATCTTTAGATATCTGTCGAACTAAATATTTAATGGGGTGTTCTAATTTTTTACCTGACTGTACTTGTGAGCTGTAACTTAGAACCTGTGATTCTGTCTTGCTCTCTTGTTACAGCTCAGTACAGCAACTGAAATCCACAAGCGAACGAGAACAAGCGTGAAAGGCTACAATCATGGAGGCATTGGAAACATAAACTGTATTTATGATATCCACACCTCATTGGGTGGAACATGCAGCTAATGTTGCTCTGGATGGTAGTGATAAAAAACAAAAAAGTAAATTCTATGGAAATCACGTGATTTTCATGTATAGTTTCAGGTGAACACCATTCTGAAAATAATGATATTGAAATACATATGGTAATGAATACAGTCTGATGAAGCTTATTTTGTCTGCTTACATAGCTATAATAAAGTGCACTGGTTTTTAAACGAAAAAAAATCTAAAATTAAATTTGTAAAATTTAGAATTTATTCTTTGCACATCTCTCTCTTGCAGGTTTCTACTCTGCAGCAGTCAGTGACTCTCCTCCAGAAAGATAAGGAGTATCTGAACAGGCAGAACATGGAGCTGAATGTGCGCTGTGCCCATGAGGAGGACCGCTTGGAGAGACTGCAGATCCAGCTGGAGGATACTAAGAAGGCCAGAGAGGAGGCTTATGACAAATATGTGGTTTCCAGGTCTGTACTGAAATGTGGGATTAAATATGCTCCCCTGCACTTAAAAAATCCAGACTAAAATCACCTCATGCATATTCCATTTGATTTTGACATTCAGGTATCCTAGCTAGGGCTAATGAATGGATATTCGGTTCAGTTAACCATAGGGAAAAGGAAAAAGGGCTTTGGCTGATATTAATGATTAATGATTTTTAATACACAAACATGGGGGAGGAAAAAACACACACACACATCTTCTAAGCTGCTTATCCTTCCTGTTTGGATATGGATATTGCACACTAAAAAAGGGATTACATTTGAAAATGTTTTAATATCTGAAAATAGAGATGTGTTTGTGTCAGATAAGTAATGGGGCTCATGAGCTTAGTAAGTATCTTTTCTCCTCAGTGGATGATGTGTGTTTATTTGGTTATTTCTTCTGGACCTAGCTAACATCAGCATGAGTAGTTAGCCTAGTTAGAAACAAAGCCGTGCTATCTTTTACTTCTCAGTCACATCCACAACAATGTGTCTACTCTTGTTAAAGCCCATGTATCAATTAACTAATTTGAGACAGCTGTAAAGCACTTGTAACTTAACCTGTTATTAAATGTATATCCAGAATACCTCATACTCGAAAAGTAGTGAGCAAATTGCTGATTTTCTTATTCATAGCAATTTCTAGTTAATAAACTACTAAGATAATTGCAGTTTTTTTTTTAATTAATACAACTTACAGCCATTTAAGTGGTAGTTATAGCTGCTTTAGTAGTTGATAAGTACTTGTGGTCAAATTTAGAGAACGCTACATTGCTCTCCATTGTGGGTTTTTTAGGTCTGTGTTTGGGCAGCCCTGCTCTAGTGTGTAAAGCTATAACCGGTTTCTCCACCAGGGATCACTATAAGACCGAGTACGAAAACAAACTGAGGGATGAGCTGGAACGCATTCGCATGAAGACCAGCCACGAGATCGAGAGCCTGCAGCGCACCTCCAAGGAAATGTACGAGAGAGAGAACAGGTGTGTTGGTGCCTCTGTGCAGTGGTTCAGCACCTGACCGTCTTTGCGCCTCAGTGCTTTAGGAAAGTGAGAAAACATCATACGCGCTTTTGCTGTCTATGATGTTTTGATCTAGCAAGGGAGTCAGCAAGAAAAAACGAGAGTGGCAAAGAGACACAAAACTGCCTCTCCAATCATTTTCAGTCCTATCACTTGTTTGTGTTGTGGGTGTTTTCACGTATTGCGTTGAATGAACCAAACTTAGTTTTGTGAAAGTGAACCCGAAAGGGAATTGGCCTTAAAGGACACTTGGTTCTCTTTCTGGGCCTCTTTAGTGTTAATTAGATCTTAATAACTTCTTGTTCACACACAGTGCTGATTTATGGGTAGTATGGCTCAAGGTCATCATCATACAAGAGATAGGGTTTGCCAAGCCATGTACAAACCTGTTAAAATACTCCAGTCGTGCCAAGCTGTTGAAAACCATTCAAAATAGTCGGTGCTGTTCCTGAGATTGCCTTTAGTTGAAATACTTTTTTGAAGAGTTTATAGGGTGCATTTTTACACGAATTGTGGGCCGATACCAGTATCCAATATATTTCATATAGATACAGTAACTACTGAGACTGATGCTGATACATAGGCTTGTAGAAAATGCAGAAAATAGAACTAAATCAAACTGGATTAGTATCACAGGAAATACATTTTATTTCTGTAGGGTTATAAATGCAGTGAAATTAATAAAATGCAGATATTTTTGCACAGTAGCGTAACATGAACGTCATATATTTGTGGCATACTGGTATAATGGTTATGACAGTCAATCTTTGAGGGTGACATGTGAAAAGGGGTTGAAAAGAGTAAATATTATTATAATTCTGTTATGAATAAAGGGAAACAAAGACTGAAATAAAGCATGAATTAAAAATTAACAATTAAAAAAAGCCTGGAAGACAATGGAAGAGTAATTTTAAGCACTTTAAAACAAAAAAAAACAATTATCAAAACAAGCAAATAAAATGATTAAGTACAGTACTAACAAATCAGATAAATGAAATGAATAAGATAAAAATTAAAAACAAATTTCGTACCTGAGAGAGAATTTCAACCAGTATACCAGATAAACCACCCACTACTAACCCAGACCACTTGAAATGCTGAAACGACCCAAATGTGAAAACGCCCTAACACACCTTGCACAGTTCATCTACGATTTAAAGGATGGATTAGTTGAAACAGTATTTCAGAGCGAAAAAAACACACACAAAAAAAATTTAGTGCTTTGGTCTCAAAGGCTGTAATAATTTGTTCATTCAAATCTGTGCAGCTGTTTTTACATCCCTAGTAGGCACTTCTTTACTAAAAAAAGAAAAATCTCACAAATCGATACACAGCCCATTAACTTCCACAGTGTGTTCACTCCTAGGGAAGTGTCCTCAAAATGGCCAGTAGGGGTGCTATTAGGCTGAATGTAAACTCTCCCTGCAACTGTCAATTGATACTATACTGTGATCTGTTTCTTTTCATGGAAAGCAACACACTCTTTTAGGAGAATTTACAATAATTATTTACAATAATTTAAGAAGTGTGAAGAGGTTATGTTGAAGGTGAGGTTTATCCTGGGCTGATCTTGTGGGTCCTCTAGTGGTGAGGGGGCCATTCCTGAGATTTTCTGCGGTGTCCTGACCACACGCTGCAGACACTTTTGGTCCTGTGCAGAGCAGTTTCCAAACTAAGTTCCTTAGAATTATGGCTAACTTGCCAGTTTTCTTGAGTCATTGCAGGTGATGCTGTTGTTGTTGTCCTTTCTTAATCAGCTGTGTTATGTTATAAGACCAGGCATGATCACTGATGTTGACACCAAGAAATTTGTGTGCTGTGGTCTGATGAATGAGCAATGGTTTGTGTTGCGCTTTTCTTTCTGCACAGTCATCTCCTTTGTTTTGTCAATATTTAAGGAAAGATTGTTAAGCTGACACCATGCCAATAAGTTTCCCAAATTTGTCCTATAGGCTGTCTAATCAGTCCCATGACAGTTGTATCATCAGCAAATTTGATGGTGGTGGTGGTGTTTCTGTGGGGGTGCAACACAGTCATGGGTGAACAATGTGCACAGCATAAGACCCCAGGAGTTCCCTATGTTTATAATTTGCATGCTGGAGGTGTCGTTTCCAATCCTGACAGACTGGAGTCTGTCCGTCAGGAAATCCAGCACACAGTTTCACAAGGAAGGTGTCAGTCCAAGAGTGTGGAGCTTTTCACTCAGCTTGGAAGGGGTGAAAGTGTTGAATGCCAGACTGTAGTCAATGAACAGCATTCTCACATAGCTGTCTTTTCTCTAAATGTTCTAGAGCTGTGTGGATGGCACTGCATATAGTGTCTTCTGTGGATCTGTTTGGTCAAAGCAAGCATAGCAGTCAGTCAGCTCGTCTGGCAGGGCAGCGTGGCAGTTGATTTCACCTCTGTGTTTGCTTTGATAATCAGCGAGCTGGTTCAGTCCTTTTCATATGCGCCTGGTGTCAGTGGTGTTGTAGTGATGCTCCAGTTTAAGTCTGTATTGTCTCTTAATGATAGCTAATAATGATTAATCGTCGTTGCCAAATGACTTGGCTAAGGTTGAGTTGAAGTTCACTTATAAACTGCCTTGTGTGAATGTCATAAAACGTATATTTATAACAGACCTATAAATGAGAATTGATCCTCCAGTTCAGATTTTTTGCAGTGAGTTTGTTTTTGTGCATCTGCAATTCATTTTATTACCTTTCCACAGAAACCTTCGGGAAGCACGAGATAACGCAGTCCTTGAGAAAGAGCGAGCTGCGAGTGCGGAGAGGGACATACAGGCCAGATATGACCAGCTCCTAGAGCAGTGAGTTTCCCTGCCTCCACAATTAACCTCTTAATGTTTACCCTCCAACAGGGATTTGAGAGCACCTTTGGCACACTCACTGTTCCTTTTATTGTTGTTGTTTTAAACATTTTGGTATTAAAATGTCCTTTATTTTTTAGGCTGGTAGACCCTTTGATGCTACCAGCGTTGTTATGCGTATATGGCGTGGTCAAACACGTGCGGGGCCGGAGTAGTACCATAGTGCATAATTATTTTTAAAAATACAGTAAATGTATGTTACTCATTAATACAAATCTAAAATTCATTTATGTTCAAGAACTGCAGTTGTGATTGACTAGCAGTATAGTGTGTGTATATATAGATCGCTCTACCAAATTGCTTCAAAGCCAGAGTTGAAAACCTATTTCAGACTTTTAACTGACTCACTAAAATCCTTTTGCTCTGAGTGATCCTGTACCACAATTATGTTTCTTTTATTTGAAAAAATCATGAATTGTCATAATACATTTTTTAGCAGTTTGCTGAATAGAAGGCTCTGACAAAAAAGCTAACACTGTTACAGTGACTAGAATGCCGTCAATGCAATTGATGAAGTACATGGTACATTGAGTGTCTCTGCTGTGGGGAGTGGGAGAGGTTGATGCCAGCAGTTGAACAAATTGGCATTGAAGATAAAAAAGATGTTTATTTCTACAATCAAACTACATAAAGCAATGTGTGTCAAGCAAGTTAGCTGCACATGGCATGAGTGTCTTAGTGAGCACAAAACAGACAGCGAAGAGGGAGAAAAGTAAACAAAGCACACCTTAAATCCACTTATCATTCATAGCACTTTACTTTAGACAGCTGCAGATTTTAGGATATCCTGTTGGTGACCTTCATGCAATTGTCAGATGAGAAATGATCACTACATACACAAAGTTTTTCATGAGACTGAAACACTTTTGCTAGTTTGTGGTTCATTGCCAAAAGCCAGAGATTGCATGTTTTTTATCTTTAGGGACCCGATGGTAATATGCTGGACTACACCTGGATTTCTTTGTTCTGTTTACTGTTTATACAAAATAGAACGCAACACCTTGTGTTATATCTTTGTTGTTATTTGAACTGCAACATCTAGACAACTGGCCTACAGTTACGCAGTCTTAGCTATGTGACATCTGTGTAGTGACGGAGGAGCACTACAAAGCAAGGCATTATGCAGATGATAAGGTAGTTCCAATTTTAGCTTAAATGTTTAAATAAGGTAGATCTGTGCTGTTTTACACTTTTTTCTTTAAACTTAACAATGTAAATTTTTGATCGATTTTCAAAGCAAAGAAAATTTACAGAGTTGAGTTTGGTGACAATCCAGTTCCAGCATTTGTTAACATTGTTAGCCTAGCATTTCCTGCTGTAAAGTGAAGAAGCAGATGTCAGATATCAATCATGTCTAGGCTGATTGACTGCAACTGGGGTAAGTGATAAATCATCTTAATTAAATTTTTTGCCAAAGTGTTCCTTTCACAGGTTGTATCTTTATAGGGGAAAGACAGGTTTTCTTCCAACTGCAGCAAAATTACAGTTTACCTTTGGCATTTTGAAAAACTTGACCTAATTTTGCTAAGGTCATAATTATTTGTTAATTGTGTTCCTCACACGGCTATTTCTACTGTACTGTACGTACTGAACGAAAGTTCATTTTCTTTAGGATGTCTTTCACTGCTCACGAAGCTGTACATTATGGCCTTGTCTGAATTCCTCCTGAAGACCTTGGCAAGGACTGATTGCTGACGAAATCACAGATGTTAAATGTATTGTTTCTCCCCCCGCGGTTGCCACCGTACGTCCTGTGCGTTTTAAAGATATGACAGTTTTATTAGCTCACTAATCAAAGCTCTGTTACTGTCACTCTTTCTCCAGACAGAGAGATGATCAAAAGACATACAAGTCATTCCTTTGTTAACACGTGTTCACATGTTTCTTTTGTTTATTTTTTTTAAGCTATTGTTTTCTCTTGTTTTTCGTTGAGAGAAAACAGAGCAGCAAGGGTGTCAGCTCAAGTACAGCCAGAGACGAGAAGTAAAAGAGAAGTCTTTTGGACGCTAATACCTATAATTATTTTTGATGGCGGTATTCTTTAAAGGACAGTCAGACACGCAGCGAATGATTCCCACGTTTTCTCAGACTTAAGCATGAGCGTGTCGCCAGTGTTTGACACGACAATTGTAATAATGTCATCGTGGATTTTTTTTTTTGTTCAGTATTAGCCCTTCATAGCTGAGAGTGAATCATTTAAGCCCTTATATCCAGTTAATGTAAAGTACATAATCCCTTTATTAATTTAATCATGTTCTTTTTGTTTCCATATCCAACTGAATTTTTGCTTCCATTTTCATGGTATGACAGCTGCTTTTTTATATGAAGACATCATTAATTTTAGATTTATATCAGTTTTTTGTGTCCACCACTGTCCACTCTATGAGACACTTCTACCTTGTGAGTCTACCTTGTAGGTGGAAAGTCAGAGACAGTAGCGCTTCTGCTGCTGCACAGTTTGTGTTGGTCATCCTCTAGTCCTTCATCAGTGGTCACAGGACGCTGTTGGCTGGATATGTTTGGTTGACTGTTCTCAGTCCAGCAGTGACACTGAGGTGTTTAAAAACTCCAGCAGCACTGCTGTGTCTGATCCACTCAGACCAGCGCAACACACACTAACACATCACCACCACATCAGTGTTACTGCAGTGCTGAGAATGATCCATCACCCATATAGTACCTGCTCTGTGAGGGTCCATGGGGGTCCTGAGCACTGAAGAACAGGGTAAAGGGGGCTAACAAAGTATGCAGAGAAACAGATGGACTACAGTCTGTAATTGTAGAACTACAAAGTGCACCTATATAGTAAGTGGAGCTGATAAAATGGACAATGAGTGTAGAAACAAGGAGGTGGATGCCTGATCTCTGTGTGCGTGCGTGCGTGCGTGCGTGCGTTGCGTGCGTGCGTGCGTGTGTGTATTTTGGGGTGTTCCGAAACAAAAAAAAGCAAACGTTGGTCTGCAGTTAGTCCTGGAGGACTGTTGCAACACTGCTACATCCTATTTTGCAGAACTGCCAAAGATATTAACATAATTAAGTTACAACATTTTGTTTGTATTCTGTAGTTTCCGTAACTTGACACATTATGTTTTTTTAAGTGTATTTGTTGAAAACGTTAAAAAATAGCCCTTACACTGCCCAATATCTGAATGACCTCAGTTGGGTTAACAGCAACAACAGTAGACAGCATAAACCAACTGAAATAACAGATAAGTGATTATTTTACAACCGGTTCAAACTACGAAAGTGAGAGTGAATAAATCAAGCGATAAGGGTGACTGGGCAGTGCCTACAAAGAAAAGAGGTTGTCTGCAGCAGTGTATTCATGACACTATAAAATGACTACATTAGTAGTCAACAGTAATAACAAATGATTCAAGTTCAGAACATGTACCACTATGCACATCTCAAAATGAAGTGATTTAACTGCAGAATATCAAAGTGGTAGCCAAATTGTCAGGGGGGCAATCCACCTGGATCATAATGTCAATGTAAACAGTCTATG
The DNA here is from genome assembly GCF_904425465.1 of Colossoma macropomum. Classification (NCBI taxonomy): domain Eukaryota; kingdom Metazoa; phylum Chordata; class Actinopteri; order Characiformes; family Serrasalmidae; genus Colossoma; species Colossoma macropomum. Next base: position 118,263 of record NW_023495761.1, read on the forward strand.
AAACCACAAACATTGGATCAGACTTGGCTAGTAATCAACATCAGAGTTCTCTGATTGGATTGAAAGAAAAAGAACTGGATCAGGACATCTTATAATAAACATAACAAGAACAAAAACAACAGAACATTTTTAAAAAAGTTATTAATATCTTGGTTGGATGAATACAGTTAGAAGAACCCAAGTTTGATTCCTGACTTCTGTTTGCACTCCAGCCATTGCATAGGTCTATTCAGTTCCACCAGCGCACACATGATTTAATATAAATGGCCCATATGTCATTTGAAAAGCACCTCTGGTCATTTTACATGTTTTGTTGATTTTCTAAGTGGAAATAAGTTACCATATCCTGTACAGAGAACACACTTAGTGTTTGTTTGCTGAATTTAACATATTGGTGAAAAAATGTAACACGTGTCCTGTGCAAAAGTTATGGCACATTTTATATTTTATGCTTTGTCTTTTGTCTTTTCCCAATATATTAAATAAATAGACATTGTGCACATACACAAGTGTCATCTTTATGTCTGTTCTCTATAGAGGATGTGTTAACTTATTTTCACTTACAAAATCAAGAGTAATTTAACTGGGGGTGTTCAAACTTTTGCACGCAACTCTACATATATCCACCTTCTCAGTCTACAGCAATTCAGCTCCTCTCATTCACACTGATGTTCTAAGGAGTGTTTTAGCCTGGACTTCTTTGTGAATAAGGCACAATGCAGGGCATCCAATCAGAACCAAGCTCATCTACAAATATCAGTCTTAAAGGCATAAGGGTAAACTGAGGTTGGAAAACAGTCATTTAAATATTAATTACAACTGTTTTGGTCCTTAAAACTATACAGACTTTAGAAGTGGGCCTCCAAGAAAATGTAGGATAATGGGCCCTTAAATGATGTGTTGATTACCTGAAGCAGGTACTGTATTGGAACTGTAAGTCCAGGGTTTTAATAGATTGTTTACTAGTTTATTAGTATTACCTTATTGTTTTCATTTTAAATAACAAATAAGTGCTTACTGCTCAGATCAATGGCTTTACCTATGGCTCAGACTTTCACACAGAACTGTGTTTATCGTTACAGTTGAGAAAATCGTTTTTCGTCGACAGGCCGATATATAGGGATGTGATAAGCCTAGTAATGATGAAATAAATGTTTGTAGAAGTAGTTTCTACTGTACTGGATTTAAAGAAAGCACTGTTACTGAGTCATAATTCCGTGCCTATGTCTGAACTTGATGTAGTATTGGGAGAAGGGGGGCTGCCTATATGATGACTGCTCTCGGTTAGGTTTGGTAACTTCACCAGCCAGTTCTACAAGCTTTAAGGCCTTTTCAGATTTGAACTGAAGTGCACTGAGTCAGTACTAAAGGCCTCTTGAAGGTACACCCTTGTGCAGGCCCTGCCCTTCAGCAGGGGCTAGACCACTTAATGGTTCTTGGTTGCTCCACACTAGCCAGGTTAGTTAGAACAGAAGAAGCCTTTGAAACCCGTCAGGCATTGGGTGGCATACGTTCTCCAACATTGGGCCAGCTTCATTTAAAAATGAATAATGTGGTGTTTACAGTATAGCCTACAGGGTAGAACGGGTGCTGAGCATAACTCAGGAAGGACTCCAGCCAGATGTTTCTCCATTCTTGGCTCTTGGCTGAGATGGACAGCACTGTTTATAAGAATTGTTATTCTGTTGTATTGTCGTATGTTATTAAAAGTTGTTCGTCCATAGAAAAACATTTTCCGATCATCTGAGGCGCTATGAAACAGAAGTGTGGAAGTGCAAAAACAGCATACTAGCTCCAACAAACGTATTTGCGATTTATTTATATATGTATTTATAATTTGTCATTTCTCAGCACTCTCAAACATTGAAAAGAAGTTTGTCCTCTGCATTTAACCCATCCTGTGCAGCTGCAGTGCAGCACCCGGAGACCAACTCCAGTTCCAAATTCCATCAGCTATTAGCCAAGGCTTTAATGTTTTACAACATGAACCTGACAAGAGTCAAACAAAGATACAAAACACGCATATTTCTGTTATAACAACAATACTTTTAATAGCCGTAACATTAGGAAGCAAAATGCGTGCATGTTTTTATCAAGTGTAAAGTTACTGTTTAAACGGCAAATAGAAGCAGCTTCATTGTGATGACTGGATCACAGAAGTTAGCTAAGCTAAGTTTGCTTGTAGCTAGAATGGTCTCATTTTACACTGGCAAACAATAGCCTACTACATACATACAACATTCAGGTGATTTATTTATTTATTTATTATTATTATTTTTTTTAACTTTCAAATTGTATATTTGGCACACTGCCTTTGTCTTGTCATAATTTAATTTAAAGTGTTCCCAAACAGCTGAGCTCTTTGGCATTTTGCCTTTCCTTTTACGTAGCCAACGTGAACTGAAGCATGACGTTTACTGCTGTGAGAAAGTGGGATGTGAGGTGCCTAAGCCGAGATGGTACTTATTTCCACATTTTAACATTTCAATTTAAAAAACATAAATATAGTACAAGAATGTGCTGACAAAATGTATTGTAGTGAGATCAGAAAATGGGGTACGTGTTATTTGGGTTAATTTTCTGCAGTGTTGTTTTCTGGGACAGAAAACAGTGACGGCGGATCGAGCCTTTTGTTTACACTGATTTATGCTCAGGGAGAGCAACGTCAGTCTACCGCTGGCAGCCGAGCAAGCTAGACGTAGTGGGGCTTGGAGTGAATTTTTAGAAAAATCGTTGCGTGTGAGGCAAGGCTAGAGCCAAATACAGCCTTAAAGCTTAACAGTTTTTGTGGAGCCACTGTGTCTTCTTCAGTAGCATAAAATGCTATAGTATTTTGCAGTTTACCTTTATTAATAAAATACACTTGTCCCAAAAGTGAAAATCCGATTACCTACCCAACAAGTGAATATAAGAATAGTCGGGTCCAGCCCCATTCTGTGGTTTAAGTTGTGTTTAACCACAAAAATATAAGATACACGGATGCATATTTGCCATTTTGTGGCTTGATGAAAATCTGAAAGTATGTTGGATACTTATATGTTATGTCTGTTCTCTGTGGAGAATGTCTACTTGTAATAATTCAACAAATGTAATTTGGTCAGTGGAGAACTGATAAACTTTTGCATATGGCTATTCATAACTCTAAGGCTGTTCTGATTTTTGTAGAGAAAATTCTTTCCACCATGCATGTAACCGGGATTTTTTTGTTTTTTAATTGTGAAGTACAGTATAGCAATTAAAGCGACTTGGTTCTCTCTCTCTCTCATTGGGGTAGTCTAACCTTATTCAGAAAGTTACAGAAGGTAAACTGATCCATTATTAGTCCTTTTGCATGATGGATGTTATCTTGACTGTGAGTGGCTATGATTTAGTGAAGGCAGGCAGGTGCAAAACATAAGGAAAGCCCCTCAGGTCATGCATAGTAATGCGCTGGTTGCCTCCTCTCACCCTGTAAACTGCGCCCGAGGCCTCACATAGCGCAGCCTCTGGGGTATACATGATCTGCATGATTTGTGAAGTTACTGCTTGGTGGCACTGTTGGCATCACAAAACGTTCAGGGGCACATACAGCCCTCCCCGCGTAGACACCACAGAAAAACAACTTGGCACTAAATCAAAGGTAATGTATTGTTTCCTTGTTAGATTGGGCCCAACATTCCACAGCCTTTGCTTGCTGTACTTTTCGGGGTGGTTCACTTGTTTATTCGCTTGTCTATTTGCTGCCAAAGCAGGTGTAGGCTAGGTAATCAAGTTGTGCAGTACCAGTCAAAAGTTGGCCACTGCTACTTATTTTTATTTATTTACTTGTTTTTGCATATTTGGTGTGGCTAGGCCTTCTAAGCCATCAAGCTTGGTGTCATTGGGCCCCCTCCAACCCCCTCCAACAGACTTCATCATATTCCTGTTAGGTGGACATTGCCGAACCCTATACGGAATCATCTATAGCTCTGTTTATCGTTCTTGAAAGAGCTACCATTTCTTCCTTTTTACAGCTTCCATCAAATGAGTTGAAACCTATAGACCAAATCAGAATGTTTGGAAACATGAACATTGGCTGTACTTCTGGGTGCATAATGCATCCAGTCAGTGGTGGAAAGGAGCTTGTTTCAAGTAGCAGTAAATAAAAAGAACAGACTGAACCAGAATATGGTCAATAATGGTAAAACACTGCTGTTTTGGGCTGTAATATCAAACGTTTTGGGGGCAAAGAGGGTCCATGTAACAGCTATTAGCGTTATTATAGCAGATTAAATAAAGGCTACTTTGAAAATTATTTTCTTTCATTAACCCTGCAGTAAAAAATGAATGGCTGCTGCATGCTCATGATTAAAAGACAAAAAAGTAACCACACACAGTGCAGTTAATCGTGAAGTTATCAGAGTTTAAAATATAATATGACAACATTAGGAGCATATAGTTTACCAGTATTTAATAACGAATATCTAGAGGTACACACCAACTTAGTATTTAGATGTTTCACAACAAGATCACTGGAAAAAGTTGACCTTGGCTAAATGACTCTCAAGTAAGTATCAGGATTAGTACAAAATCCTGTTGTATCAGTGCAGCGCTTCCAGCGATATCCACCCAGAAGTAAGTCCTTTGTTGTGATGTAACGCTGATTTGGTCTCAAAGGTTATGGAGTTTCATTGTCATAATAACATCGTTTTTAAATATGTATCCACAACAAAATAAAAAAGTAATTTTAGACTTAAGTGTATACCAAGAACTTGCTGGATGCTGAGAAGTACTTGTTGTGGCCCGTATGAAAAGAGAATATTATTTTTAAAACCTGACCTTTGTGTACTGGCAATAAATTCCTACCTGCATCTTCTTTATTTCCGTTTCCCTCAGAAAATAATATGATATAAGCATTTAGATCAATATATGTTTGAGATTATGAACATCCTACATTCAAACAGATGTCCAAATTTTTAACTGGTACTGTAAATGGTGCAATACCCTTTGGAGTCGACCGTGTAGACCTGTATCATCATCGTCATTTACACTAGGGTATGTATTTGTGACCCTTCCTAGGGTTGTTTCCCTGCTCCACTTTCTTCTCCAGTGGCGAGCCCTTATTTGCTCATGTCACAGGCTCGTAGTGTCACTGCACTCCAGGCGCATGCCTTGCATTCCAGTGGGTCCTCGACGCACAGTTGTTGGGCATACCCCGCGTTTTTCCTTCTCTGGGGCAGGGATAGCTCACATTCACCCAGAAGCTGGCTTTAAGGGGTGGCGTTTGGAGTAACAGATGCTGTTTTACCGCTGTTGCCCCCTCCCCACCCCATACACCCCCTAGGGCTCCATCTGCGGCTGACCGGTTCCGCCACTTTGACAAGGCAGAATGAAAAATGCAAAAAGGAAATCGTAGGTTGTATTGCATCAGTCTGCGTAAATGGCCATGCTGAGTCAGGGCTTTTGAAATGTGTGAAAGTTTTCAGGGATAGAGACAAAACGTGTCAGTGGAGGAGTAACGTCCTAGCAAATAGCTTTTGCATTGTCTTCACATTCATGTGAAAATGAATGTTAATGAAATGAACATTAGTGTATAAATCTTTTAAAAATGTATTGTATTTATTCTGCCTGTAGGAACAAAACCACATCTCAGTTTTTTCACATATTTATTTATTTGGTTTTAATAAAATCTTTTTTTTTTGTTTTTTTGTTTTTTTGACCTAATTTGAAAATTTCAGCTGCTGTTTACATTCTGCCTGAGTTTCTTGACAGTCAAACTAAAAGAAATGGACAAAAAACATTTTTTCACATTTTTTAAACATACAAGTGTAACAAAAATATGGATTTCGGTGTCTAATAAGTATATTAAATTAACAAAAACCCAAAACACTGAACACCTTGGCGAAACAAGATTTATTTCTCATCAAATAAAAGTCAATAAATAAACAAAAAGGGGGCATATACACCATTTCCTTAAAGCTTTGATGTTGTCAACTGCCCTCTCTAAACTTTTCCTGAAATAACTAGGAATAAAACTATAGAAGAATTGATTTGCGAAATCTATTAGAACTAGCACAAATTGTAGCATCCTAGAAGGCACCACCCACAGCCTAATGTTTTTATATGATTTAAGACTGCGAGTTTTGGCTGTTTGAGTTTAAGAAATTTGATAATTGTTACATTTGACAGTTGATATCACGTTTATTTTTGACCATTTGACAATATCATATCAGTCAGCAGATTACTGCTTAACTAAAATCATTGGAGCCTGCTTAATATTCGATCATAAATTGCTGTCAGAATTGGTATTGCCATTAGTTTCAATTTTCATACTTGTGGTCAGCATGGTCAGTAAAAGAAGCTACACTAAGTGCTACCTGTTGTTGTCATGCTTCTGCTGTAGTTTTGTTGAACATCCATTCCATAATGCAACTGTCAACTATGTAGGCCTAACTGATACACCTGGTACAAACTGGTAAATGTAAACACAAAATTATTCAGACCACTCCAACCTTTAGCCTTACTTTTTCAAACATGTTAAATTCAGCAAATAAACAGTAATTGTGTGTTAAAATGTGCAGAGGTGTGTTTTCTGTAGGGGATGTGCTTAAACTTATTTTCACTTATGTGGAAAAAAAAAAAACATATAGTTTGCAGATAGCTTCATGGAATGATAGTTATTGTGGAAAAAAAAAACATGCTGTTATCCCACATAACAGCACAGGTAGAACGCTTCAACCAATCAGATTGTGTTATCAGGATGTCAGAAGTGTTCTTTAAAAAAATATATGCCATGTCTTGTTGAAAGGATTCACAGTCTATACTTGATAGTCTTGTTATTGTTGGACTAAAGTTGAGCATCTGCTTATTTTGGAGCCTGTAAGTCTGCAGGCAGGTTCATGTTAATTTATCTAGTGATATCTGACACATTCTGTTTTCTCCCATATTTCATTCATAGTGGTTTTGCGTTATGTCCAACAAGTTCACTGCCTTGGAATATTACGCAGATTATGTATGGTTCATTATTGTTTATCCTGGAACATCTTAAGTCTTTACCTTATGTTTTTATCTTAAGTTAAATGCTTAAGGGGTAAATTTAGTAACACATTTTAATTAAATTTTTGCAACTGTGTAAAAAAAAAAAATTCTGTACTGAAACTTAAACCTAGGGTTAAAAACTTTTAAGAAGAAGTTAAAAAGAATTTGCATTTCTTCTTTCTTTTTCTTTTCACTTTCAACTTAAACATTTCCCTAAAAATACTAATTACTAAATACAGGTTTCCAGCATTTGACAAGGCAGGTTAAATCAGTCCTTTGGCTGAATTACTGCAATCAAAGGGTTTAAGTAGGTTTTAAGTAAAAGGAGGAGTTTTTAAAAAAAAGTTTTAAGCAGGCATCTCTGTCATCACAGACATAAGGCGTTGACTTTTCTAAAAAGACCTAAACAGGTAGAGCTGCATTCTTCATATTGTTAGAGATGACAAGCCATCCATTAAATACACTCTAAAGTGATCTGTTTGAAAGTTGACACCCATGATAAGCACACATTAAGCAGGGATTGCTCAGATGTGAATAGGTATTGATTACGGTTTTAATTTAGCACATTGGAATGAGTAACAAAATAAATAAATTTGTAAATAATAAAATTGTAATATAAGCTAATATCATCTTTAAATTGTTTTTGGTTACTTTGAATTTACAACTTTATTTATGGTTTCGTGGAACTGCAGATGCTTTTCCCACAAAAAAAGAGAATCTCTTGCACCAAAAGTGGTTTGGGCTCGGACAAATCAGATTGACAGATTAGATATTTTAGCACTTTTGCGATCATAATGCATTTGTTTGACCACACCTAGCGAATTTCATGCCTGTAAATAAATTTAGCACTGTTAAGTTTACGTATTGTTTTTAAATGCCCCGATCATGTAGTTTTCAGCGGACAGCCATGTCTTACTACAGTAGCAGAAGAATGATTGCCCCACACACTTGTCACTGGCCAAATGACATTTGTTTTCAATGTTTTATTAATAAATAAACCAAAAACACTAAGGAAAAAAGGAATTTTGTGAATCATTCAACGGATTTAGTTGAAAACACAGTTGAGATCAACAAATAATTTGAACGTTCAATTTTGCCATTAACAAATCAGTCAAATGTTTCAGTACTGACTGTTTCGATAGTGGTAATTTTAGCTCATTTAGAGCATTACCCAAAAACACCAGCCAGTACATGACTACAAAACACAGCTTTAAACAGTGCACACATACAATCATAATATTTTTCACTGGAATGCAAAAAATAATTGCAGAAAATGTGTTTCAGTAGTGGCATTTCTTAAACACTGATTTTCAGACTTTCTGGCACCTTTACTTCAAAACAGTGGGAATCTAATTGCTCACCATGTGGCCATGAGGGACGGGGGTGCAGTCTTACTTCCTGCTCTAAAATGCTGGAATTTAGCTAAAGGGTTGATGACTGGTGCTGAATCGGTCCTTCTCTAGTCACTGTATAATTCCGTACGTGTTTTAATGGATGCTTATAGTGTAAAAACCCTATTTTCCTTGTTTTTTAAATAGAAGAATTTGAAAAAGTATGTAAATGTCAATGGTTCAAAATGTACCATTCACTGCATTGTTCATACAGTTTACACATGGAAACTAAGCTGCAAAAACAGCCTGTTTTGATTTTATGGCATCTGCACATGTGTCACGTTTACATATATCCACCTAATTAGCAGTTTAGCCCTGCCCCGTACAGTCTAAGATTATAAGAAGTTTCAAGCCTGTACTGCTTTTTGAATGAGGCATAATACAGAACATCCACTCAGAACTGAGGTCATTTACATAAACCAGCCTTAAAAGCACAATAACAAAACAGGCTGTTTAGTTCTAAGGGATAGAAAATGGTCATGTAAAACTGAATCACTTGTTTTTGGTACACAACCCAGCTTAACTACACTGGAAAACATAAAAGAAAAATGTAGGATATGGACCCTTTTAATGTCTTCACTATTATTTTTAATTGTGGAAAATGGTACAGAGAAAGCAGCGTGTCCAAACTTTTGTTTGATACTATAAACACTACACTGTAACCACAATATGAAGGTGCATTCGTACCTAAGCATTGCTTGGCAGTGCAAAGGTGTTCCATATCAGTCCAAGTTGATGGCTATTAGGGTTGCAACGAACAATTATTTTGATGGTTAAATAATACACCAGTTATTGTTGAGAAATTTTGTATCATGACGACTAACGATCAGTGAATTGAAGAGAAAAACTCCTCTCAGTACAGAAGCAGAGAATATTTTGGATTAGACTATATGAAAGACCGCACTCACACCACTACTGTGGAGTTAACAGACATTTTATTACCGTTGCCACAGGAATACCATAAAGCTTCTCCCCATCCTCATTTTTTGCTTTGTCCCTATATCTGTGGATTAATGCTGTCCCCATTCCTGTGCAGCTCTCTAGTATGTTCAACACCATTCGCAATTCAGTGATCAAAAGAAAACGTATTTCAAACTGGAGAACATTACAGCTCATAACCAACTTTGTTGACAGCTAATTTGGTCATTGATTTCAGTCAACTACACTGGTTATTCTTGGCATCCTAATGGCTACGTTGTTCAGCACACAAGACGACTGACTGTGGTGGCTTCTGCTTTTTGTATTAACTAGAACATTACAAGAACAAGAGATAGCAACAGCCGCGTGGATTGAAACACAGACTGAGTCTAGTGATGAAATGTACTGACCTTCCTCACACTTCAGACATTTTGATCACATTCATCACTTAAACCCAGCCAGTGACTAAGCATACCTTCACGTTGTTCACATCTTTTAGGTTATGTAACATTTGCCTTTTCCGATAAGGAAAGAGCAAGAGACCTTATGAGCCCGTTTCCCAGAGCCAGCTGGAGCCCAAGTCTTTTTTTATAGATTTTTTCTGGGGAAACACTGTTGGCCTTGCAAGACTAAGACTAATCAATACCAGAGACCAGCCCTAGGAATTTAGTATTATGCAACAAGAAAAGAATAAAATATTCAAATGATCATTATATCAATATAGAGAAAATATGAAGAAGTAGTCTGATGATTGTGTAATTGTTGTGCACACTGCTAGGGGTCTAAAGATTTGCAAAATTCATATTTTGTTTAAATATCATATACTGATTTCTTAATTCAAAACAACAGGAATTGCCTGAAATTTGCCATATGTTAAACATATTTTTTTCCGTGTTCAGTTGGTTAGAGCACCCAACATTTATAGAAGTCTTGTAATTGAGCAAGTATAACATACAGCAAAAATTAAGAGTGCCTGGAAGTGTGCCTGATATTAATATGTATACTTTCCATTCAGCATTATAAAAATACAATATATGTTTGAGGATTATAGAAGGATATGGTGGAGTTTTTGATCCATTCTTGAGTTTTTATCCATTCTGGTTGGTTTGTGGTCTATAGTGCCCTCATCTAAGGTGCTAGCCTCAAGCCAACACAGTAAACAACAATACAAAATGACACAGTATGAAACTTTTCAACTTTTTAATCCGATACAGTGTATTTTGTCAAGGCTGAGTTTAAGAATGAACCCTCTGCTGCTTAGGGTTAATATTTATGACAGGAGAGATTGCAAATTCGATCCCTAGTGATTCCACAGCTGTCCATGGCTGGAAGTCCATGAGAGCATAATTGGCTTTTCTGTCTCTGAGTGGGTAGGACGGTTCTCTCTCCCCCGTCGCTTTATGTGATGCAAGCCAGCGTGGGCATCTTTTAGCTGATGTAACAAAATTGGCAGTTAGCATTCTTCTCCAAGCATGTTGAGCTGTTCAGTAGGGGTTGCACAGCTACTCATTTTTACTAGCTGACTAGTCATTCAAAAATGTTGTCAACTAGTCGTCAATACCACATTGAAGAAACGTGAGTGTTCTGGACATCTGTGAAAAGTCTTTTGTTAAAAGCTTGCTAAGGCTGCATTCAAATTACAAGCCTCATTGCTCAAATCTGATTTTTTGCTCAAATCCGATCTCTCTGACATGATGGGTCACACTCGTTTAGGTACTCGTAAGTGATTTAAATCTGTCATTAATGTGAACGAACCATCCTGAAATGACTCACATGCGCACATCCTACTCAGTAACATCAAGTGAATGAATCACATGCGTCACGTGCATCATCAGCAAACGAAACTACCAAGCAGAACGAGCCTTCGCTGCGAAGATGATTAACTCTGATCAGCTCTCAGCTGTTCATTATTAGAATGAGACAAAGGCGAAAAATGTGAAATGAGTTGCTTTTCCACCTTTTAGAGGCTTTAACAGATGTTCGACGCTGCTGCCATGGTAACGCTGATTGATGGAGCACGTGCAGTGGAAAAAAAGCACATGAATTCCGATCTGAGCGTTCACACTAAGGTCGCATGGTCACGAATAAGATACGCATCCGATCTAGGACCACATATGAAAGTGGCTCAGGTTGGATTTGAAAAGATCAGATTTGCATGTCTACACGAGGTGACGTAACCCCAAGTGTCCAGTGATGTCATATTAGTGGCAGTTCAAAAACAATGTGGTAACTGGTTTTACATAACTCTCAAGAGACAACAGAGTTTGGGAAATGAATTACGTAAAAAATAAACATTGGTAGTAATTTATTGATTTCCCGAAAGAAATTTGAGTCATCTTGGTCGTTATATCAATAACAGCAACGATTACGCTTCTATAAGGAATCATGCTGAGAATTTAAACATTGCGGTGTTGTATCATCAGCATTCGTCTAAACCATCATTAGATTAATCATGCAGGAAATGTCTATTGACACTCACCTCGAAAACAAAATGGGGGAAAAAAGAGTGAAGTGGAAACGAAAATCTTGACTTGCCCAGTTAAGGCGGTGGTTTCGGCCAAGCCCCCATTGTGCAGTCCCATTAGTAGTAAAGTGGATTTACTGTGTGTGGTTTGGTGTTGAATGTGCCAGGGCATGTTGAGACTTGGAATTTTCTAGAGAAAAAGACTGACGGTAAGTATGCATAAACTGTGCCAACATCATGTACAATTCAGTATTTGCATAACCTTTCAGTAAGTTATTGCCTCATCTCAGCCTTTCTAAAGCCACATCTTTTCCTTCATTTGCATCCGGTTATATACTGTATATTCTGATTAATGTTCAGTGATCACACCTTTTAGATAACTTATGGTCCAAATACAAATGTTCTACTTTATAAAAATAAAAGTTTTTAAAGTTTTGATACTGTTTATTTATTCAGCTTCAATTAAATTAGGCTTTTCCCCTCCCTACCAGTTTTATTTTTTTGTAATGTACCTTTTATTACGTTTTTGTTCTGTAACACAATTAGTGCCAATTACACAAATTCAGAACACAACAAAGCGAAACAAAAATTCTTATAATGAACCAGAGGGAAGTCTCTCTCTCTCTCTCTCTCTCTCTCTCTCTGTGTGTGTGTGTATATATATATATATATATGTGTGTGTGTGTGTGTGTGTGTGTGTGTGTGTGTGTGTGTGTGTGTGTGTGTATATATATGATATATATATTTATGTGCAGATCCTATCTTTTTAAAGTTGTTTTACATTATAGTGGTAGTGTTTCCTACAGATTTGAAATATAGTGTGGTGCTTAGATGGGAAGTCAGGGGCAGGGGGAGACACCGACTTTAAAATGTAAATAAAAATTTATAATAACTTTTTACATGTACACACAGACTATGTAAGTTTGTCATTTACATGCAAATACTAATCACACTATGACTTCATTTACAGGCCTAATGTATGTCTTTGTCTTCTTTGAGCACTTTGTGAAACTATACTGTCACATAAATATATGGAGCATTCTTCCGAATTAGTCCAACCTCAGTCCCACAGTTAAAAAAAAAATCTATTTAAAAAAACCAATGAATTCGGATCTTAGATATTTACACTGATTGATATGATTGATTTAAACCCATGACATTCATTGGGATAGTTATAAGCTATATATATATATATATATATATATATATATAGTTTATAACTATCCCAATGAATATAATTATATAATAATTATATAATAATAATAATCCCCAATGAATATAATTATATATAATTTTCACAATTTTTTTAATTTACTTTTTATTAAGTAGATGTATTTTACATTTTTAAAATTTATTTTAAAGTTATGTTGAAAAACGGACGGTCAGACCTGCTGCCTGCCTGTCTCAGCGAATAATGTCTTTTACATGAGTATCCACTGCTGCAGTGACCAAAAGGCATTTTTCTACAGCCATTTCTTTTGACTGCAGAGCACTTTTCTCCTCCTTGCACAGCTAATATTTCTCAATATTAATTTGTTAAATAAATATTAGCCATTATTTCCAGTTGAAATAAAGCAAATTCTTGTCAGGACAACTTTGCCAGTTATGTGCAGTAGCTAGCTAATATTAGGTAAGTGGGACTTACTCTCCTGCTGTCACCTTTGCTCTCTCTCTCCCCCTCCCCTAACCTAGGCCGTGTTCATGTTTGTTTTTTTTTTTTTAAATGGTCAAAATATACTTTGGCAGATGTCCATATAACCTAGGTGTGGAAAACAGTGTAATGTATATTATGTGTGTTAGCTTTGTGTAGTGCATACATAAATATCACCTCTGTTGAGTAAATATGAGTGCATGAATATTGTGCAAATAACTTGCTTTTTGTATATTGTGGTATGTTGTGGTTATATGCAGGTTGAGGCAGCTGCAGCTGAACTCTGACAGTAGGGTGTCTGAGCTGCAGAACCAGATGAAGCTGAAGGCTTTTGAAGTGGAGCGCGCCCAGATGGTTCAGGAGGAAACGGCAAAAAACCTCAGCCTCTGCCAGATAGAGTGCGAGAGGCACCAGAAGAAAACTGGAGGCAAGTGGCTTTCACCAGTGAACTTAGGCTACACTATGGGATGTGGATCTAGCTGTTCAGATCTTGAGGTAGCCAAGCATAGTTTGTGGTCGGATATGTGTGCATGTGTAAACATAATGCGGCACACTTGGTTACATTCACGGACTAATGGCACATGCACTCCATTTCCCCCTTTAGTATTCTTTTCCTCGCTCGTTAAACAGATAATTTTTAGCTGTTTGTACGTGTAGGTTTACAAACGTCAAAGTTGAAAAGCCATTTGCCACCCATACATTATTCTATCAGTTCTCCCACTGCTCCTGGCTGGATATTAAGCCATATCTTTTTTTTTTCCAACTGTGCTGCAGTTGAAGCAGTTGACTGCTAAGCAAAACGTCCATAAATCGCTGTCTTTTCTTTCTCTGTAACTTTATGTCTGGAATGCTCTGCATCACAATTTCAAAATGATTTATAAAGCATTAAACTCCACCCACTCTGCTCTGGCACCATGCCAGCCTGATTTAAATCATGCAGGGAAATGAGATCTTGGTATCGATATCTGGATGCAGGAGTTAAGTTTCAAAAGGGCAAGTGTAAACATGCTGTGTCTGGATTGAAATATTATCTGATGGCTGGATGTAAACAATATCTACATGTCCAAAAGTTTGTTTCACCTTCTCATTAGGGCTGAACGATTTGAAGATAATGTTTAAATTTTGTAAAAAGGCTACTTACATGAAATGTCTTAAATGTGTTTAAGTGCTGTTTTTGTAAACCAGTTAAGCACTTTTAAAAAGGTGTTTACGTTTATTTCACACCTTAAAACGGTGTGAGCTGCATTTTGAATGTGTGTGGCCAGACCCGGCATGATCTTGTAACGAGAACATCTGGAGACAGCCCTGAGAAATTATGGGCTAAATGCCTGTTGTTAGCTTGTGGATGTAATACATTAAATGGCCAAAGCTGTGTAGCCTATATTATGACAATAATGACAGTAGTTATTAAAACAACTTTACCGGATACCCAGAAAAAGATTTGGTCCAAAATAACAACTTTTCCACTGTGGCTGGCCTACTAGCCTATTGATGTTATTTAGAGCTGTTAACTACAGGTTAAGGCTGATATTCATAACTAGGCGAAATTAGCGACCGTTTGCGAGCTAATGCTCAAGTTTGAGCCTTGCGACTCTAGGACACTGTATTTTAAGGGTTGTCACCTTGTTGTTTTGAGTTTCATTATTACCTTTATTCATTATTTCACTCTTTAAAAAATCCCATACATGTACTTGTAGACTAGCAATGTACAACAAATAAGATTAGTATGCTTTAAGTGAAAATTCTGTGATGTTTTCAAGGAGATTCATTTGATGTGGATTTTCAGTCCATCACAGAGCATTATCTGACTAAATAAGGGTATAAACTCCCTTCCTCCCTTTTAAAACAGTGATTAAACATGTTGTTGTAATAATGCTTCCAAGTTGGTGTCTTTCTTTCTGGCAGGTTTTGACAAAGGAGTTTTACGCGCTGCAGGCGTCATCAGAGAAACGCATTGCCGAACTTCAGTCCCTTAGTGCCGAGCAGGAGAAGCGCCTAGAGATCTATGAGAAGCTGGAGAAGGAGCTGGATGACGTCACCATGCAGGCAGCAGAAAGTGAGGCAGCAGATGTATAATCAAGTTTACTACCAACTAGCTTAGATTTTATGAGCAGCGAGGAACGCTGATTGAGAAATAACAGTTTGGAGACATGGCTTGATATTGTTGATATTGTCTATTTGTTTATTTTTTGATGTTGTTGTTGTTGTAGTAGTAGTAGTAGTAGTAGTAGTAGTGGGTATTTTCCTTGTTGTTTTATAGCCCTATTAATGTGTCAACACAAAGGATCTTTCTCAATGTAAATTTCTACACTACCTTTTTAACTAGCTGGTGAACACTGAGCATTGCAGCATGAAGTCTAAAGCAGAAATAAAAGCAGAAATAAATAACCAAATTCACAGTACTAACTTTGTTAAACAATGGTTGCGTTCAGCTATTACAATTACACACAGTTTTTCATTTACAAGACGATGTAACTATGTCAATTACATGCAACTATTAAAAACACTAAGACTTTTTTAGTTTGTCTTTACAGCAGTGGTCACCAAACCTCCTCCTAGTCCTGCATCTATCCCTTACCTAACATTAAATGTCATCGGAACTAGACTCAGGAAGGTAGATCTGCAGGAACCAGGTTTGGTGACTGCTGTAGAGCATCGCTGCTGTGTTGTTATTTGAGCGCAAGTAATGTTTATAGTATAGTATAGTATGTAGCAGGGGTGTTTAATTAAAATTCAGTAAGGTCCACTTAGAGAAAATTTCCTCAAGCAAAGGTCTGGAACATCATTATGTTTAACTTGCATTATGATTCAGTGCCATATACTGTGTAATAGTAGTTTATACTAAATGTAGTGCAGTTCAGTAATATTTCAACAACATTTATTGTCAGTTTTCTCTTTTTAGAGCACACCATGTGAAATAACTTCTCTCCGGCTCACTCTCTTCTCCGACTGCTGTTTCTCACCTCGTCCCTCCCCTGTGTGTGCCTCACTCACTCGAGTCGCAGTACTCATTGTTATGCACAGATCTGATTGGCTGAGTAGCATCACGCGTGATATGTACAACGCATACAATTGGTTTGTGAGTTTCCCGGGCTGCTAAAGCTACCATAAAGGCTAGAAAAGTTACGCCGATTAAAATAGGACCACCCGGTCGAAATTAAATGGTTCTTCATAGTTTATCGGTTATAGGTCCAGGTCCGCACAGGACAGCGTCTGGGTCCGGACTCGGACTGCGGTCCGCCTATTAGTGACCTCTGGTATACAGTATACTGAAACTATATGCAGAAATATATAGAAGAAAAATGAGATGGTTTCACCTGCTCCCTAGCTCAGTTTTTATCATGTATTTTTGTCAGCACTGTAAAAGATGATTTAGATCTGATTCTGAGCCTTTTTGCTCCTGTAGGTCACACTACAGCCTACCAGCCATTTTTTGGTAGCTCTGCAGGAGAATAACAGTGAACTGAATGGTTTAATGACTGACGGAAGAAACCATAATCAAAAGGGGTAATGCAAACCAGTTAAATGCTGTATTTGAATGCTGCTGCTGCAGTTGTATCAAAAAGTTGTAGTAAGACTGTGCATCATTATGCATGACCAGTGTTTCCCACACATAGCGTATACTTTGTCACTGCACCCTGGTATTTGGACACCCCCCCTAGTATATTTTGACTCTTTTAAACTGGAAAAAAAAGCATAATAATGTAATAATATGACATAAAAAGGTTATAAATCCAAATTCATGTCTGAACATCTGTAGACAGTAATTGTGAATATTGAGAAGTTTCATAAGAGCATTGCTGCTTCTCTGTCTATGGGAAATAATAATTTTGCACACATACAAAAAATGAACTTCTAGATACGTGCAGTTTCTTCTGACTGGATTTCAGTAAGATTCAGTAAGATTCTAAGTCTCTCAGCCTAATGAGCATAAAATTGCTTTTCTGACATTATGAATTTGCTCACATGAGGATACCTGAGCTATGAGTTTCTTCTCCTCGCTCAGCTTCTTATTAAAAGATTTCTTAATACTCACCTGTAAATGTTAGATGAATGTTAAATGAAATATTAGATGAATCAGTGGTGTAACTGCAACCAGGCATTATTTTAAACTAACAGAAAACAAATTCAGCTGGGACAACTTTGTTAGTTACATGTAGTAGCTAGCTATCTAAATGCTGGTGCTGCTCACACTCTTGCTGTCTCCTTCACTCTCCCCTGACCTGAGCTGTGTTCACGTAACAGTCAAATTCAGAGCCTGTTTCCAAAATAGATTAATAAAAATGTTTAACTATTTTAATAGTCAAAATATACTAGGGTGGGTGTCCATTTACTGGGCCACAATGCCAAAGTATAACCTATGTGTGGGAAACACTGGTCATGCATAATTATCCCCTGACATGTTGATATTGGTGTAGCAGCAGCATTTAAATACAGTGCTTTACTGGTTTACATTACTTAAGTCATAAAATTGCAAAACACACTGTCCAGAATAAAAATAATAAATTGGCTGATTGCACATCTGGAGAAATAATCAGATTTTTCTCCAAAACTAATTAGTTGTTTCCGCTACCAATCAGATACTGACCGTGAATCATCTTCCTAGTGAAAACTCAGGCTGTTGTAACAGAGGGGCCACTTTTTCGTTATTGTTTTAAGAGAGTTTCAGACCCGACTTGCCCTTTTAACAGACCACAGTCTGAGTCAGGTAGAAAGCAAAACTGATTCAGAAATTTCTGCTCCAGTATAGTTTTTAGTGTGTTCCTGAGGCCAAATCCAAAGTCATGCCTGAACACCTATAGACATTTAACTTTTAATCCCTGCAAGTTTCATAAGAGCATTGCAACATGTCTGTCTGTAGAAAATAATTGCTACAAAAATAATATATCACTCATGCAAATGTACAGTGGTGTAGAACAGATTAATTCTTCATTCATCTACTAAATCAGTTGCTAAACAGCATTGATGCACTGTGTGTCCAAAAATGTGTAGATGTCTGTTCATCCAGCGTTTCTTCTGAAATCAGGGAGGTTGCCGCTACTTTACACAGGAGTGTTTGTGAGGTCAGGTACTGATGATGGATGATTAGTTGGATGATTAGTTGTTGAATTAAATAGTACAGAAGTTCATTTTATTCCAGGCAAGTGATAATTTTCCAGCTATTGCAGAATTCAGCTTTGACTTTTGACTCTTGTAACACATGCTTTCAGTTCCATTTCATCTTTCTTTTTCACATTCCATTAAATCACTTTTTAAAGGACCTATTTTGAGTACTTCTGCACTTACTCTAAGCAGCAGATAATGGTTTATTAGCTTAGCTGACATCTCCCCTCTGGTCTTCATGGTGGGTGGTCTGAGAGATGTCCAAACACTTAAGCACTCTTTCTTTACCTTTTTTCATTCTTTTTTTTTCTTTTTTGTTTGTAGTTGAAAATGAAGAAGAGGCTGAGAGGGTGCTGTTTTCATACGGTTATGGAGCGAATGTGCCGACGACGGCCAAGAGGAGACTGAAGCAGAGGTGAGAATGGAGGAGGTCGTCGTTCTGCTGAAAGCAATGCTTTAATGGGTCATTCTTGCGCTGAAGGTTAGGTTTAGATACCTTTGCATATGTTTTTTATACTAACCATGATCGCAGGGATGCAGGGAAGTGTTTTGAGTGCTAATTTTAGACAGCATGTAAGTGATGTACACAGCAAATTTCATGGCAATTTTTGGATAATTTTCATTAAATACAATGTACGCTTATAATAATGTTGGACATCAAACTACAGATGTACTACCTGCTCACTTTACTCTGTTCTTCTGTGCAAACTTTATATCAGACCACTGTGCACGAGACAGGGTGGCAGCTTTGGGGCGTAAAACTGGCTTATAGCTCCGCATACACTTCGTCTTACTTGTGTTTTAGTGACACTCCCCCATTTAAATTTTTTTTTTTTTCCGAATTATTTATAGCAGTTAGTAGCCCTCTCAGCACCCCTCCATCCCGCATACTTGCATGATGATGTTTTGTGTTTATATTTACCAGTTAACTCTATTGCCATTGTGTGGCATCACTGGTGTTGCACAAAAATGTAGCATCATGGAGAGAAATAAATTTCAAAAGATGTTTAATTCTTCAAAAATAGCTCAGAGACTGCCTCAGATCCCAGATAAGCTATTGAGTTAGCAGAGCTAACGAGTAACACTGGATGCTGATGGAGATTCGCCGTCCTCTACAGGTGTTTTTTCTCCTCAGTGCCAACACGAAAGTTTGGTCAAGAAATATATTAACTGCTTCTGGACCTAACATCAGTCTAGCTAAAAGATAAAAGCCACGCTATCTCTGCCTTCTCAGTCATCCTTGGCAATACGCCCGTCTTAAGCTTTATATCAGACAAAGTAACAAAGTAAGATGTAACGTACTTACTCACAAATATAAGCAAATGTTATATTGTGTGGGTACTTGAGTACACATCCCTAATCTATACTTGCATTTGTCTGTTTGCACATGTGATACGTGTGTGTGTGTGTGTGTGTGTGTGTGTGTGTGTGTGTAGTGTTCATCTGGCTCGAAGAGTTCTGCAGTTGGAGAAACAGAACACACTGCTGAGGAGAGACCTAGAGAGACGCTCTGCCCACACAGAGCAAATCACTGAAGAGGTACTGATCTCAACTGTTCTGTCTGTGTGTCTGTCTCTCTCTATGTCTGTCTGTCTGTCTGCCTGTCTGTCTGTCTGTCTCTTTCTCTCACTTTTTCTCCCACTTTTTCTCCTTTATTCTTGCTCTCTCTCCCATTCTCTCTCGCTTCCTTTTGCACTCTCTTTCTCTCTCTCTCTTTCTCACACACACACACACACACACACACACACACACACATTTGTAGTGAAATAGCTGCTGGAGTCTTTAATATTCATTCGTCATTTCTGAGCAGTGAAATCACAGATTCTGTCTTTGTTGTTCATTCTCTCGTTCATTCATGAGTAGTGGAATCATCTTCAGTGTGCTTCATACTGTCCTGTGCTGACACTTTTTTGGAAAATAGTCAGCATTGATTGAGCATTTCTAGATGTTATGTGTAATATGAGATTAAGTTTCCCTCTCTCTCTCTCTCTCTCTCTCTCTCATCTCTCTCTCTCTCTCTCTCTCTCTCTCTCTCTCTCTCTCTCTCGGCTGTAAGTATGTTTTTGTCAGTAAAGACACTGCATATAATTTCAGTACAACATAATAAGAATGTTTTGAAAAACTTATTGATTACTTAAAAGTTATTGATTACTTAAGAGTTGGAAGAACACTGGTTTGATTCCTGCATTCTAGTGTAGATTTTTTGTGCAATTAAGTGCTTACTGCCCAAATAAAGGACTTTATATTTCGCTTTCATAGATGCATGAGACTTTTGGCACAGTACTGTATACTGTACTATTAAATAACATTATGTCCTGCACATCACAAAACGTTCAGTTTCAGTTCCAGTCAGTTTTATTTGCATAATTTGTCTCTGTAATGTCACACAGCTAAAGCACACAGATAACCACAGTCAACTGCCTCTGTTTGCTGAATTCATGCAGAAACTCCCTAAAGTGCCCACGATGAGTCCGCCAGATGTTATCATCCTCTGATTTTTTTGAATCTTCACTCCTCACTTACTGAATTTTTCTGTCACTGTAATTTGTATTTATTTGTGATTAACAGATTAAGTGTGTGTTGTGCTACTCAGATGACTTCATTTCAAAGTTTTCTGCGACTGTTGCAATGTTGCCTTTCTTTTCCTTTAGTGGGCTACACAAAAAATGGCTAGCAATAAACAGAGAGAGAGAAAGATAAGAAGAGTACTTGAAGCTTAATAAGTTGTCTGCATCACTTTGCTTGCATTGGGTTAAACTTATCACCTCCAGTGAAAAGTTTAATGTGAAGACTCATCCACCTGCACAAACAGCATAGTCACTGTTTCTGGGGACTTTTAATAAGAATGTTTTAGGACAGAGCTGCTGTTTTGGCATCAGGTAATCTCTTTAGAGCAGATGTGCTCAAACTTGGAAGGTCGAAGTGCCTAGTTTGGTGTAGGCTAAGGGCCAGAAAGACACAACAGAGTACAAATATACAAGGTAGTTAGGTTTCAAATGAAGCTTTTTCCAGTGTATTTTATAACATTCCAACATATTTTGTAACTAAAATACATTATTTTTTTTACTATGTAAGTGTTAGGGATTTGGAGACCTCTCTGGTAGAAACATGTAATTGAATGCAACATGAAGGAGAACACATTTTAACATCAGTTGTGCTTCGGACGAAGGTCTGTCTTAACTCAAACTCAACTCTTTGTCTAAACTCAAATTAAGCCAGATCTTTTTGAGCCTGTGCGTGTGACGTTAATAGGTAAAGAAACGTGACGTGGTCCGGTAAACTTTCGCCAAATCCAACCCCAATGCCCCTGACTTTTAAAGTATTATTTCAGGCTTTACAGGGTGACTCTGCAGCGCCTGCACACCATTTTTGGGGTGTTTTTGTCCTCCTGACTTAGTAATGCTACTTAGTATAACATTTACATCATATTTTGTTACTTAATACTTATTAGAAATGTAAAAAGCTGCATGGTGTGGAAATTCCATGTTGTGATTTAATGCTATATTAAAAACGTTAGCCCTTGAAGTTCATCTGATATCAAAATTTATCTTTTTTCCTGGTCACATTAAGCAAACTTAATCACGTAATTGTACCAAATTTGTGTTTTCCCGTAATCTTTAATTGACTTTTTCTTACCTTTAAAGCTCCCCTGAGTTTTAATTATGTCACAGTTTACCAGCAGGGAAAATATTAATCAGTGAGATCACATATCATCTTCCCCTTGTATCATCTAGCTCAGAGACCCCCCCAATGCTATGTTTCAGTCAGCAATATGCCACGGTATTAAAGAAAAATGTTTTTTTAATTTCTGATTAATTTTGACTTAAAGATTGGACTTCAATGCTTCCGACCAGTACTACTGTTCAAAAGTTTGGAATCATTGTAAAAGTTTGGAATCAATGTTTTCAGTAACCACTTTGATTGCAGACAAGTGTATAAAATGAGCTAGTAATCTGTAACTAAAAAATTAATGTTGTACGTGCCCAGATTAATGAACACAGCCATAGATTCTAAAATGACAGAGAAATATGTAACATTAGGAAGTTTTCATATTCATCATATTTCAAAACTGGAAATCAAATCTTAAGGAAAATAGAAAATGAAAATATGTTTTTTGTTTTTGTATTTACTTCTTCACAGAACTCTTCAATATTAAACCAAATATCTAGAATCTGTTCACCTTGAATACTTTGAAACATTTAAAACTGGCTTGTATATGTTATTGTACAGTGGTGTCCAAATTACGTTTTGTTGTAGTTTCTAAGTGAAAACAAGTAAACAAACTTAAATATGGCATTTTTTGACAATATATTGGAAAAAAGTAAATATAAAATGTGCCATAACTTTTGCCCCAGGCCACACTTATTATTTTATTTTTTTAATTGGCGACGAGACAGTAATTGAGTATTAAAGTGTGCTGTCTGTAGAGGATGTGTTAACGTTTCACTTAGAAAATCAATCAACAAAACATAATTTGACCCAAAGTTTTGCCCAAACATTTACATGGCAAGTGAATGTTTTAACGTTTAAATGTTTTAGGTATGTCAGATCATGACAATGCCTCAATTCATTTAAACACCTAAAGAATATGTGGTCAGGATGCTAACAGTAAAACATTTGCATACTTCAGCTTTCTGTGATATCAGTGTTACAGACACTAGAATCATAATTAAAAACGAACAAGCCCCAGATCATCATTAATGTTTGTGGATTGACTGTGAACGCAGCTTTAGCTTCAGAGAGAGACTATGCATTTAACTGAGAGTGCTCTGTGTACCTTCTGTGTTATTGCACGTTTTTAATTTGTTCCCTTAAGCACTAAGACACTATTAACTCTACCGCTGACACTTTTCAGGGAGTCTCATGCCCTTTGATGTGGCGTACCTCTGACATTTACCCTTCCTCACGACTCTGTGCCTGTAAAGGAGTTGCCCAGAGTCAACTTGGACGGAGAACTAATGCAAGTCGACACTTGTTGCTCTCCTACAGCACTGCTCGATTCTCTGGGTTTATGTTGTGCCCTGTGTTATGATTTGAGAATTTGAGAAGGTGGAGATGGCCTTTTTTTTTTCAGTGCACATAAAACATAATGATAGATTGTTGCCAAGGCAATTATTGTGTCCTGTTATGCAATGCGCTCTTTTAGGTATGAGAGCGTTCTCAACAAGAAGATGCTGATAGCGCGAGCACTTGTTCCCGCACACTAGGGTAATCGTCAATGGCCAGAGGGAGGAATAGGTAATTGCTTCTTTTAAAAACGAGCAGTGAAAGAACTTGGCTGACACTTCAGCACTTTCTGCTCTTCTCAGGTGCAACACGTGAGCTGCAAGAGAGCTTAAATAAAAAAAAGAAAAAGAAAAAAGCTGCATCAGGAGAAAGGATCGCAGCCAAGCACAACTGTCATGCTCGATATTCTCACAAAGAGCCTTGTTTAAGCACTGTCTGTGTTGACATGTTGTATTTTGCCCCAACCTTCATGTTGTGTTTACATAGCTCACGTTTACCCAACACGTGACCAGTCCCTTTTTCACCTTGTCATGAGCTCTTGTCCAATCAGACGCACTCTCTGCATAATCTTTGGCTAATGGGCTTCAGCTGATGCAGTGAAGGGCGGGCGCTGCCAAACTGGCCTTTCGGTTGTGGGCTGTAATTGATTGGCATTTTGTGTGATTCATTCTTCAACTGAGAGTTTTATACATTGCTCACTTTACCACTCATGCGGGCTTGTCCCCACCTCCAGAGACAGCCAGATCTGTCTGTTATGGTCATGTATTACTGAAGTTTCTTGCCTATCAGTTGAAATTTCCCCATAAAGGGTATAATTGCGTATCATCATACATTGAAGACAGTTATGAGAGGCATTATGATACATTGGGCTGATGACATTTGATTGGAACATTTTTGTACAAGCTTGATTAGCAAAAGACAAATTACAAATACAAAACGATTTAACTATACGTATTTAAAGATACATTCCATAAGTTTTGGGTATTTGGACAGTCATATTTCTCAGCCGGTAGCAATTGAATGTTTTATTTGTTCTAGTTGCAGACAGCCAATCAGCTTCTTCAGCAGTCCCAACAGCCATACAGTTACCTAATAGAAACGGTTCGTCAACGGGACACGCAGATCCAGTCACTGAAAGAGCGCCTCTCACAGCTAGAGGAGGAAGTGAGGTAAGCATGCACAATAGTAGCCTTGATTTAAATGTCTGACATGCCTCTTAGCCCATCACAAGCTGCTATTTTTGTGGAAGTGAAGAAAAAACTTTATCAATTGAAAGATAAACTCTGACAGAACTCCACATTCGCATACGACTGTATGTCTGTGTGTATCTTTGCCTTTGAGGAAAAAAATTCAGTATGTGCTCATCATTTCCAGCTTAGCTGTTGTAATCTGGGAAACCGATAAATGAAAGTTCATAGCTGTTATTCTTTCAGCAGTTAAACCGCCTTGCTATTGTCAAAAAATGCGTTTAATAAGGTAGTGCAAACAAGGAATGTTTCTAGTACATTGCGTCTCTTCTTAGGAGCTCTCCAAAGGCTGCACTTACAGTAAGAAGCTATTTGCATTTCGTGACATCACTGTTTATGTCTTGTTTGGACACAGGCCCAGCAAACTCATTTGTCTGTAAGGTAATGCCTGTTGAAACAGTGCAAAGCTGATAGACAACTAAAAGCATGTCTGTCAGCTGTAAGAACTTAATCGAACAAAAAAATGGCTAGTTTTTTCACATATGTGCAACTTTGACAGTGTGATTACAATTTGGCTTTGGTTTAAAACAGAAAGAAATAAGAAGTAGTATGTTGCTCCACAACTGGGAGAGACCATTGATGCCTTATTGCCCTCTCCAGAGCCAGTCGTAACTGGTCAGGTAACTGCAGTATCATGGCCTGTGCCAGCTGATTTCTCACATCATTCACATTCACCTAAGATCATTTTAGGTCACCATTTTTAATATTAAAAAATAAAACATTATGCTACTAACCACTAAGCTTGTTATGCTACCGATAACAAAAGTAAGGATAACAGTGCGTTTTCAATAAAAGCAGCTAATGGTTGTAATAAATGCTTAAAAATTATGTTAAGACTCTATTGGAATTATTCCAAGGTTATGACATTATTTAAGGGGTTTTTGCTGAAGGGAACCCTCAGGGCCTTCTGTGCTGAGAAGGCTTAATTATGTCATTTTAGTTCATTATTATTTAATAGAATCATGCTTGTTTTTATTTCAACTTTCCAAGTTTTGTAGTACCAGTTTTGGTTGGAAACGGTTATAAAAAGGTTATAATCAGGAGTTTTTTTCTTTGTGCTGTTATAAACACTTGATCTTGACCCTGTTCCTACTTCAGTCTTTAAGATGATTTTTTGATTGTGTTCAAAATGATGTTTTAACTGTTGTAAACTGTTGTCTGTCAACGGGTGCTGATAGTCATTGGGTGTCCCCTTTTTTTGGTTTCTGTAATGCTCATTTTCTATCTGGATTTTAGGTCATGAAAGTTAGGCGATGTTATTCTGTAATATCCCTGCACTATGAATGAGATCCTAACTGAAATTGTAGTTAGCCTGGTCTTAAGGTGTTTCTATAATAAAGCCCCAGCTTGGAACAGTGTAGGGGTAATTATAGAAAGATTCCATAGGCAAATGAGGTGGAGAAATGCATTTGATTTCAAATACTCCTTTATTATTTCTTCATCTCTTACACAAGCTCATTTCCTCACCTCCTTCCCTTGCTATTGCCTGTTCTTTCGGCAAATTAATGTAGACACGTCTTCTCATGTGCTTCCCAAGCTTAATGGGCCATGCTGGAGGGTAGAGAACAGATTGTGTTTTTTAAACTAAAGAAACAGCCTGCTAGTTCAAGCATTTTCTCCAATGTCCCACAGGGGCCGTTTCTGACTCAACATGAACCCAGAGTTGATCCAGGTTTGCCTTATCAACCTTTAAGAAGAACTCAGGGTTAAAGTCACACTTCTCTCCATTATTGCCCACAATCTTGATCTTGACCACTGTAGGAAGAAAACAGTAAAACTTCTCTTAGATGAGCCGAAAGGGTTTTTTCTCCTGCTCGCACCTGGAGAGGCCAGTGCCTAGAGGTGCTGTGCGCTTGCAGATGTGTCTCTGCTTTATTTATTGGCCACTGATTTAGTGGGGTGTTGTTGAAAGCTGATTGTCTAGTGATTGCACACCTGCACCTGTCATGCACTCCAGGGTAGTTTCTGGATTGACCTTTGCAATATTAGGCTCTAAAAGCCAAGCCAAAAGCCAAATATTTTTCTTAAATATTTAGGCTATTAAAGCAGTTTCTGTTTTTAAAAAAGCACATTGCTCCAGAATTCACCAAGGCTGGAACATCTCTTTCTTATCCTCCCTCATTACCTTCATTGTACATTTTGAAATAGGCCTTCGTCTGGGCACAGTCCTGAACCAAAGTACGAAAGCAGGAGCAATTATTATATGTAAATCTGTTTTAGTGTGGGTGTAATATTTGTACTGAACCGGCTGCTTTAACCAATTCTTGTCTGAAACGAAGCATTAAAGGAAAAATGCAGCAGAACTTGTTCTCATTGGTCTAAAGCATGGCTGCCCAACTTTAGGCCTTTGAGCCTTTTTTACTTCTACTGTGCAAAACTCAGAGACCACCCTTTATTTGTATAATTTTAAGTTGTTAATTTTTCAACAGCAGGAGAAAAAGCAGAAAACATGTTCTTAACAGAAAAATACGCAGAAGCCTCAACAACAAGTATTGCGTTCATTTTTTCAGTGTTTACTATGACCACTCTTTCCCTTTATTACAGCTTCCATTCTTTAAGACACTTGCTTACAGTTTTCAAAAATATCTACAGGGATATTTTTTACACCTCCAAAGTTCAGTCTTAGAAGTTGGTTGTATTTTCTGCTTCTCATGATCAAAGTAATCTCAAACACATTCAGTGATGTTGAGGTCTGGACTGGGTGGGCAGAGTTGTTTTATCGAAGTAGAAGGATGGACAGAAACTCCTGTGGATTTGTTCAGATCTAAAGGAAGAGTGAATCCTGATTTTCTCCCCTCTCTTGAAGATGAAAGCTTTTAAGTGCTGTTTATCTGATGGGGACAGTTTTGGTGGTCACAGTTGTTAAGAGTCCCATTTTCTCCATACCTTTTAATCATTTTTGAACTCTAGTTTTGGAAACTTCTGTTTTTTTTCACTTTTCATTTGACTTTTTCTTCTTCACTTAAGTGGATTATCTTATATCTGATCTCCTCAGAAATGTCTCCTGAAAAATGAATAACTTGGACAATCAAATGATTGAATGGTAGTCTCTGACTTTTGCACAATACTGTATATAATGTAAGTTCTTTTTTTTCCTGTTTTTTTTTTATTTTAGTAACAAAATATAGTATAATGTTACAAAGTATATTTTTAAACACTCAATTTGCCAAAAAGCTACCTACCTTGTGTTTTTGTGTATTGTTTCATTGTTTTAACTCTTGCCCAACTGCAAACATTCCACCTGGGCACCCCTAGGTAAAGTGATGAAATGGTGTGATTTGTGCTTGGAGAACAAATGAATTATGAAAATGTAAGATGTAGACATTTACATTACAACATTAGTTTGGTACCAATGTATAATGATGCATCGATCTCTTATTGCAGTTTAAAGACATTAAATGGGTAATTTAAATCTCTCTGTTTGATTTCTTTCCCCAGTGCACTTAAGAAAGAGAAGACAGCCCTCCTGCAGGTGAAAAACAATATGGCTGCCGATCTGGAGCGGCTCCTGAGCCACAGAGAGGTAATGGCTGACTCGGCACATCCCCAAAGGGAACAAGGGAACATGCTCCTGTGGCACAGTTTGTTGCAGCATACATGTGTCTGAGGGGTGGAGTTGATTTGTAGTGTAGCTTGGGTTAGTATTAAGGCTTTTTTGGGTTTGTGTTGGGTTGTGTGGGGAAATATTATCTCATTAGCCTCTTGACTTTGTGTTGCCTTTAGGGCGGCAGTGATGGCATCGTTGACAGCATTGTTTATGAACAGTTCAAAATGATTTTTTCTAAATGTAATTATTACTTTTAAAAAATGCTCAAAAAGCTCCGGGACTCACCAGACCAGGCAACTTTGTTCCATTGCTTCAAGGTCCAGTTCAGATGCTTGTGTTGTTGGCACTTTTAGCAGTGGATGATGTTAGCATGGGCACTCTGACCTGTCTGCTGCTAAGCAGCACCATATGCAGCAGTGCACTGTGTTGTGGCACATTCCTCCTGTAACCATCATCAAAAACTTCTGTGATTCTAGTAGCCCTTCTGTCTATTCGGTTCAGACTAACCAAAAGAAGGGCTATTGATGAGCCTTGGACACCAAACATCCTGTCACTGATTTGTGATTGTCCCTCCTTGAACCACTCTCAGTAGATACTCAACACTGCTGACTGGGTAAGTGATCATGATGGTTTAGCTCATATATATATATGCACAAATGTGTGCACACAATGATTTTCAGAGTTTGAGAGACATTACATTTGCTTCAGAACAATGGAAAAACTTGTGCATGAACTGTGAGTTAGTTTCTCCAGACTGCGCAGCACGCAGAGGGGATCAGAGTGGAAAGCCTTCTTTAACCCAGCCGTTTATGCAAACAAAGAAAAAAATGCTGAACTATTACAGCTCAAATTTTTCATGTTGTTACAGCATCCCGGTCACTCATCACTCCTGCATGCACATCAATGCACAACGCTTTCAGGAAGTCTGTCATTGGCTTTTGATTAAACTTAGTATTCAAAGATCTGCTCATAGCATTTTCAGTGATTATCTTTTGCCCAGGAATTGGCAAGTGGAGTGCAGAGCTGTTTGTTGTCCGTATTTAGGAGATACCAGTGTAATTGCGTGGCTAGCTGATGGAACGAAATAAAGAGTAAATGAAATACCCTTAACTCATTTGGTGTACCTCTGTGTATTACGCATACCCCAGTTTTGGAAACCACTGCTTTAATCAATTAATTACAGAAATGATCTGTATCATGTTCTGGATGCCGTTTTCCTGGCAAATGACCAGACTTCACTGATAAAGCTTTTAGTTCAACAACCTTTTCAAAATCTTGGCACTTCATGCGTGTCTGTAACGCGTAAACAGATAAAATGCATAACGCTAGTAAACAAGGTGTTAGAAAAAGAAAAAAAGAATGAAAATGAAATGTGACCGTGTTACTGTTGGAACTGATTGGAGTACTTAACTGGAACTTTCTTCCACACGCACACAGACTCACACTTACATATACTTACTCTCTTTCTCTCTCTCGCTCTCTCTGCTCTGGGCGTGCCTTGCTTCTTTGCGCTGTCACCCCAGCTTGCCGTGCAAAGCAGCAGTCACGCTAGGTGACTACAGGCTTGTTTGTTTGAACAAGTCTTTCCTCTCACAATGCCACTGTGCTGTTTAATTAGCGAGATCTGCCACTAGTAAGACTGATGCTTTTGCTAGTATTGTCACTTCTGCAGTACCTGTCACTAAACAGGTGTTTGTTCATACATTGCCCAACTGCCCTGGCCTTTTAGAAGCTCTGTTTACATTGTTTCTGTTAGTGAAATGCAAAGGACTGCAGAAGAATTCCCTTGAATTTTTGGAGCTATTGGCTTATCTGTGCTATATGTCACTGGAAGTTCCTGTTATGCGGGTCAGCGGGTTCCCATGCTCATCTTCGGCATATTAGTGAAAGGTGAGTGTCATGAGTTTGACGCGGGTGAGCGCTCAGATTCAGAGTTAATAGTTTCTGTCAGTGACAAGCCTTGATTGTTCATCACCATGATTTGGCACATCTGTATCATCCAGGTTTTGACTTGCAATTGAGGTTATGAAGATGCCACAACAATAACACAAATTATCATTCAACCATGAGAATTATTGTTGTTGTTTTGCTGTACTACTAAATTAACTAGATATATTATATAATATATTATATAATATGTTATAATAGATTACATCTAGATTCAATGTACGGTATTGGTCTGGACTCAAAGAAGTTGTTTCTTTATTTTAGAACAGTAGTGAAAGCATCAGAGCTATTAAATAGCATGTATGGAATTATATGGAACTGGCAATGCTAGTTTAATGAGTCTTCTATTTTAGACTCTTTTAGAAATTAGCCCTTGTTTTTGCCTTGATGCAGCTTTACATGCTCTTGATCATTCTCTCTCAAGGAGCCACCTGCGATGCTTTTCTAGAAAAAATAAAACTAAATGGCTTTTCCAGCTTTTGTAAGCTGTGACTGATTTGCTGAATTTGTTACATTAATATTCTGTTTGCATAAACATTCTATGGAAAAAAGTAAAATAATTTAGTGAAATATCTTCAGAGCTATTGATATGATGACAATTAAGTGGAAAAGTGTTGTTGCTTTAAACCACTTGCTGGAAACCATTTCAAGAATATATACAGTACATTGCCAAATCCAAGCTTATTAAACCATTTATCTTGGCAGGATAGTGATCATACAGTAAATAATAAGCGTTGAGTAAGTAAATAAGTAGTGTGTGTTTGCATTGTAAAAACCCTCAACAATAGACAAATGTAGCATCTTTTAAAAAAAAAGAGTTGTCAACACATCAAAAAGAGTTAAAATAAAAAAAGAACGTCAATAGAATAAATGAAGTGTCAGTATTGTGGAAAATTTTGGTTATTGCCCAGTTCTAAATAGTCCTACCACAAATAACACTCAACAGTAGCTCGCCACTGCTCGCACACCAAGCCTTAGGAGGAGCTGATAACACATTTGTGAAATCTGGAGCTATTTTGAACCAAACATCCCCCTCCCACCCCGCCGCTGCTGCCCTTTGCCGAGTGCACAACTTCCAGTGGCATGTTGGCATAAAGTGCGCAGTCCTCACGGACAGCTGCTCGCCCGCACAGCGTTTTAACATGCCAGCGCATATGGCAGCCGAGTGATAAATAGAAATATTAAATGACCCCTGACACACACACACACACACACAAACACACACGCACACAACCATGCACATCTATATTCACCACTGAAGAGTTCTGGATGTTCCACTAGAATTAATTGGTATGTATGGTGGAACATAGCTGGAATTTTTTAAGCAGTTTTGTGTGGTGCTTTTAATTTTATGGAAAATGTTTTTGTGCATTGTCTTTTACATTTTTGTCATTTGAAACATTCAGAACTGCTGGCTCAAACGTGTCGATACAGACTGAAAAATCAAGTGTAATTCATTATGTAGCTAACTTTTGTATTGAATTTTGTAATTACATGTAAATAATATTGCAAAACAATAGGCATAAAGGTTCATTCAGTCTTGTGTCATAGTGTAGTATTAGTAATGTATATTTTTCTTTGAAAAAATACTAGATTCTAGAAAACCGTACTTTTATACAGGGTTACATAACTTTATATTTCCTTTAAGCATAACCGGTCATCAACGAGTTCCCCAGCCATGCTACAGTTGTCTGCAACCGAGAGAGCTGTGTAGGATGGCCATCATTTAGCTCAGCCCAGCCAGCAGGGATGTCTGTTAGCTGAATTAACAGAACTGGCAGTTAGCATTCACACACACGTGCCATATATATAAACCAGTACCTGGTTTGACTGCATAAATTATGTTAAGTCAGGTGTTCTGCTGATGGAATTTAACAAAACTAGGGGATGGCTGGGGGCATCAAAGAGAAGTCAGTAACCAAACCTGTGCTCTTCTAGCTCATAACATCTCAACTACTTTTTGAAAGTAAGAACTTGTTTACTGTAGTAGTTTGTTTGAATTTATTATAACATATAGTGTCTTTGCAAGAAGAAACACACTGCTGAGATAAATGGTTTCAAAAAGTTTGCTCACATGCCTTTTGAACTGTAGAGGTGTTATATAAATACATACTCAAAGTGAGACCTTTTGTACTTTCTCAGTACTAATTTCCAAATGGTTTGCAAGCGTGTTGGAATTCTATGATTTGTCTCCATGCCGCAGAACTGAGTTGATTTTATCGTCAATCTTCAATCTTCAAATGCATTTAATTAATGTGTAAAAATCATGCAAGAACATGAAGCGAACCTCCCACAGACACATCACACAATTGATGCATGCCAGAAGGAAATTCCTCCTCATCACCACCAAACCACTCATTGGTTACTGTGTTATTGTGTGCTATTGTGACTTGAACAAAACATTGCTCAAAAGTTGTAAATCTTCTTTGAACATTAAAGTTTCCACTGTTTGAGAGGCAGTTGGGAGATAGATGTCATGTTCTACAGCTTTTGAGAAAAAATACACTTACTATAAGAAAGTCTTCCCTCTGTCGAGACATGAGGTTACTAAAGGTGAAAGACATTGCTCTGTTGTGTCTCTTAATTTGTGGTATCAAAATTAGCACATTAGTAATGAGTAATGTAACAAATCATGTTGCTATTTTTTTGACGCCATTAATGCATTTGCAATTTGACCCCTCAAACTGTTCATGGTTCCATCTATGACTCTGCAGCTATAGTTCTTAAATACAGCTTTTAAATGGCAATTTCCATTAATGGTTCTCTGTATAAAACCAAAATTATTTTCAATTAGTGCAATATCATGAATTTGTTTCAAGTCTGAAGTATCATTTACAAGCAAACACATCACTGATGTGGCAATACCAGTAATTCAGCAGACAACGCTGGACAGTGAGCTCTTGTCAGAACTATGGTTAAATCAAAGAGCAGCAAACTAACAAAAGCAATAGCAAAGTGGAATGCTGCATTTACCCTGGAAACAAGATGTAATGTACCATTATCAGAGTGACAACTGCAGAGGAGTTGGAACCATTGATTATGATTTACACACTCGGTTGAAACATGCAGCCACTGTTGCTTTATAACCAGGTGTTGTAAAAGAAAACTAGAAGCTGCGTTCACACTATGGAAATCATGTGATGTGAATGTATGTGAACCTTGCGTTCAAATGACAAAAGCGTTGTTGTGAATTTTGACTTATTGAAAGTAATAAATATGTTTTGGTGAAGCTTATTTTGTCTACTTGTAACAAAATGCACAGCTTTTATAGAAATCTCTTTTAGAGCTAAACCAGAATAATAAACAGTAGCTTCGGTTTCTGTTTACTTCTAGTCTTCCTCTTATCTGTTTTATAAAACTGTTATAATTACATTGTATGCCCTTTGTTCCTAGATTCCTTCATATTGAAAAAAGAACATTGCTGCCTAAGTTGGTTGTGCATATCTAGAGTGATACGAACAGGGACCTTTATGTCCACCCCATCACTAAAACCATACTAAAAGAAACTGCCCTCAGGTCCAGTTTACACTGACTTCAACAAACACCAAGGTTCTGATGTTTAATTGGCCTAATCCCACTCCAGAATAAGAACTGAGAAGCCAAGTGAACCATTTTGAATGGCAGCAGAATAGTGTGAATGGAGGAGGATGTTTTAGAACAGTATGAATGGAGTAACATTGTAGTGGAGTGTGAATTTAGGATAATATTTTAGAACTGTGTAAACTGGGGAGGACCTAAAAGAATAATGTAAAAAGGGGACAACCTCAGAAGCAAAGGTCAAGGGTTTTCTGATTGAGAGCCTCTTCTTCATAGGAGCTGTCTGTGATGAAGCAAGTGCTGGTCAGCATGCGTTCACGGCAGCATGGGGAACCTCTGTCCACGTCGGAACCAGAGTTTGTCCGTACTGGAACAGCTGTACGCCTGCCCAGGGAGTCCAGCAAAGCCACAGACGAGGAGCAGTACCAGCCCAGACCCAAACCCACTGTGTTTGTGAGTATAGACAAGACATAGATGGGGAGCAGTAACTACGGATGTGCGCAGTTATTTGAGGTCATCTTAAGCCCTAGTGAAGCTGCGTTTGTTCTATGATCTTAGTAATTACTGTGATTTTAATCCAGTAAGAATCTGCAACATTCATAATCTGTGAAATAATAATTCAGGAGCAGATTACCTTCTGTAATTCACTAAACCTGGAGTTTCTTTGCTACTAGTAGTCCTGTTCAAATTAATCTCATGTTAATGGACAGTGCCACTACCTGTTCGGCAATTGCAAGGCAAGGCTGATTGCTAAAATGTTTGACTTTGCACAGTTCCTCATGTTCGACACAGGGTTGCTGTAATCTACAGTGTTTTTGGTGATGCCCTGATTAGAAAAGGAAGGAAGATGGAGTGTCTTGAAAGCACCTCTTACAGCACTGTGCGATTTCTGTCTTGTAGCGCAGCATTTGTCAAGTTGAATAAGCCCCCTTTTCTAACCCAGTTCTATCTGATCTGGCATTAACTGGAAACAGTTCTGTTGTTTGTTTGTTTGTTTGTTTGTTTGTAAGTACCCGTTTCATTTTATTCTTAACACTGATGTGAACGTCCAAACTATGGGTTTGGACGTTCACATGGGCTGTCTGGGGTAATTTTAGGAAATGACATAACTTCTTCCTTCCATACAAATTGGCCAGTCAGATCCTATACAAATTACATTAGAGAACCTTCTCTGATAATTCTTTGGTCATTAATTTTTTTTTAAATACACTGCATGTCCAAAGGTTTCCAGATTAGTGAATTCAGTGACTTTAAGGTGTACCCATTGCTGACACATGCATCCAAGTATGCATACATTAAGTATAATCTCAATAGAGAAGCATTGCAGATAGAATGGGATGATCTGGAGCAGCAACACATAAGCCTGTGGCCACTGTGACCAGTCCAAAGCTCCCGCTAGAGGGATATAAAGCAAGTAAAGAGGGCTGCCACCACAGTCTCACTTAAGTGGTATAACTCAGATCAACAGATTCTGGAACTTAACATTAAACATTACCAATGAGGCAGAAAAATTGCATCGCGTTCAAAAAGCTGCAGTCATCCACTTTGTTCAGACCTTTTTTACATGTCAAGGAATGCTTCGGATGCAGGATTAATACTGGATCTTGCTGCTGATTTGTGGTCATATTACATAGGGGTAGCTTATCTGCACATGCATAAAAACTCTTCCTGGAAGAGTAGAGGCTGTTACTGTTTCAAAGGGGGATAAAGCCCTATTAATGCCTTTGATTTGAAGAGAAACATTGGATGAGCAGGTGCCTACAAGATTTAATTTGTACTCGTTCTATTTATTTATTTATTTTATTTATTTTTTATTTCAATTAAGAGTATAAAATATTTTTGTTGTTAGCATATTCAAATGGTATCATATGTAAAAGATGGATATTTGAATAGCAGAGCTGGTTGAAAGCCCATTCCTACCACAGACCAGCAACAGTTCAACATATAATTGACCACAGTCTCACTTTGATAATTTAATGTAACAGATTCTGGAACCTAACATTTAAACAGTACCAGTAAGGCAGAAAAAATGCCGTCACTTTATAAAGTTGAGACCTTTTCTGCGTGTAAAGGAATGCTTCTGATGCAGAACTGTTGCTGGATCTTGCCAATAATTTGTGGTCATATTACACCATAGTATCTTATCTGTACATGCATAAAAAGTAAGAAGTACAAGGTGCTCATACATGTCAGCTCATGTTTGCTTATGGCAGGAACCAGCCTGGATTTTATATACCTTATCAAACCTTTATGCATAAAGGTACAAAGAAACAGCTCAAAATCGTTTGTCTTCTCTTTTCACAGACCAATAAAGAAGTCCCTGAATGGTACAGGAAGCTTAAAGTGAAGCCCAAATAAAGAACGGAGCCTTGATTTACCCACATGTGACCACGAAGAAGGCGATATAAGTGCAACTTACTTCATGACTGTGTAGTGTTTTTGTTTTTGTTTTTGTACATTCAATTCTGTACATTATTGTTTACCTGAAATCCATTTTGTATTATTTTGTTTAAATTAAAAAGGATGTTTGGTCTATGGGAAAGTGTGATATGTTGTTGATCAGAACTGTCCTGTCAGATTTGTAGCTGCTGTATATATTTGTCCTCTTTTTTTTTAATTATTATTATTTATTATTATTATTATTGTTATTATAGTGCTGAAGTATAAAGTTGCTCAAAGTGCCATGTTAATGTTTAGATGACTTTTTGAATCGTGCACAAATCGTAACAGGAGTCCGTTCCATCCCCTCTTGAGTTGTAAAGCTCCACACAGTGGCGATAAAAATAGACAGAGCCCTGCATACCATAAGATTCAGTCAGGCTCATCTTAATGCTGTACACAAAATGAACCAGAAGAGGAAGGTTTACGTCAGCATCGTGTTGCAGGTTCTGTTTAACAGAGTTGTAGCTAGTTCATCCACTTAGGTTGCCTAACAATGGGTACTGGTCTGTATACATAATATTACTGTGTGTTCGTTGCTGCATTTTGCTGTGCTGGAAGTTTGAACGTAGATCTACTTTTGAATGTATAAATAATTACAGACTGGCCAGGAAAAGAAAAAAAACAACAACAAAGACAAGAAGAAGCAAAAAAGGTTTAATTAACTTTTCATATTAATAACTTTTGTTATACCTTCTTCAATAACAGCTTATATAGTGCAGTATTTAATACTGTAAACTAGACAGAAAGGATACTTTTACATGTCATACTCAATATTCCAATTAATTTGGCAACAACAATTCAAGATAAAATATAATTCTTTATAGGCTTTTTTTATATCTGCTTTTAAGTGTGATTGTCACTTTTGAAATGCGAGACATTTTGGAAATTAAATTAGAATTTCAAGCAGTTATTTTAAAATCATCTGTAGCTCAAGTTGTCATCCTGGAGACTAAATACAACTTAATTGTATTTATTTTATTGTATTTCTATTTGTTTATTACAGCTTCCTACTAATTATTTTAAATTATACGAATTGGTGAAGTTGCACTGGACCAGCATTTTAGAATAATTTTATACATTGATCTCCCACCCTGTTGACTTTATCATCAAAAACACTCATTCACCAACTGTTCTTAAGTAGAAATCTCGTCCTTTTTTAATGTTTTTACGAAGATTCTGAAACTGACCAATGTTTTCTTATTTGGGATTTGTTCATAGGTAAGAACAGAGTCAAGAGCACAAAGGTGCCCACTGATTCTGAATCATGGAAATTTCAAAACCTCTATTAAATACAAATTGTCCATTTTTCAGAAGAAATTTCTGAGGACATTACATGTAAGGTAATCTGAAAAAACAGGAGTTTCCAAAACTGGACTGGCAAAAGTGATTAAAATCTACAGAGACAATTAGACTCCAAACAGCCATGCAAGACCTGATAGACCACCAAAACTGTCCACATCAGATAAACAGCACTCAAAGCTTTCATTTGTGAGAGAGAGGAGACAATCAAGCTCCACTCTTACTTCAGATCTGAAAATATCTCAACAGACCTCAGCATCACTGAGTGTGTTTGGGATTACTTGGATTGTGAGAAGCAGAAAATGCAACCAACTTCTAAGACTGAACTTTGGAGGTGTGAAAAAATATTGCAAATACTGCAGATTTCTCTGGAGAACTCTAATTCTAGTTCTAGTTTGGAAAATTCTAGTTAGTTGTTTGTGTAATTTTCTGTTTCTGTTCTGTTCATGATGCAGAAAAATAAACAATTAATACTTAATGGACATCTTTAAATGGATAACTTAAATGAAGTAGTCTGTCTTTTACACAGTGCAGTATATATAGCTCCTATATTGATCTCACATATGAAATAAAGCTAAATATAATAATTACATTAAATGAAATATATTTGAATGTTATCTTGGCACTAAGTGTGTTTTTGTTTGCAACAACACCGTATGCCATTAGAATAAACACAAACATAAATATGTTAAAAAGCAACAAAATTTCTTGTTTTCAAAATAGTAGTTGAGATCTTGAGAGCTCCCGATATCCCGATTTCTCTGACACGTGCAGCCATGACATAGATTTATTAAAGTCCATCAGCAGTCCATAATGCGCAGTGAAGGATCCATTAGCCAACCAGGAGTTGAGTAACTACAAATACACTGGTCTGCTCGAGGAGAAGAGGTCAAACAAGCGCATTACTTACTGTATTAATATTGTTTGTGTTTATTTATAAAGTACTGTGCATCCCTTTGTTACTGCCTGCACTCTTAAAACATATACTAGGAAAAAAACTAATTCTGTCTCTAACTAGACACATCAGTGTGTTCATTTAGAGACGACACATTTTGTGTGACAAACAAAAAATGTGTTAAAATGTTTCGAGACCCAGTTATGGAGAACACATTTTAGGTTAGAGGAATAAGCAAAAAAATGGGTAACACAGGTTAGAGTGTTATTATTTAACACATTTTTATTTTCTGTGTTGTTCATTTACATAAGCACCAATTCCACCCAGACGGATTATATGTAGAGAAGCATCCGCTCAGCTCCTCAGCAGGTGCTGGTTTGTCTCTGAGGTTTTGGCTTCATTCTCGGTTACAGTAAGCGCTGTTCAAGGCGGAGCCGCTTCACTTTCCCCGCCCATACACTCACACACTCACACACACACACACACACACCACCCCGCTACATATACATACAAAACACGCGCGTGCACACGCTCTCGCTCACTCACTCGCTCGCTCTCACTCTCAGAGTCACGCGCGAGCTGCTGGTCCTCCGATGCGATCCGTGTAGCTCAGTGAGGAGGCAAAAAGGTCGCGTGGACGCGTTTCATGGCAGCAGCGCTGATCACCGCCACGAGCTCCGCGCTCGCGCCGCTGGGACACGACGAGTTCGCCGCGGAGGATCCCTGCGCCCTCTTTCACTTCGACTGCAAGAGCCCCCAGCCGGACAGGGTGTTGGCCAGCGACTATGCGCAGGTACACACACGCCGCTCGCTCTCGAAGCCTTACGGTCTGTCTCTGTGCTGTCTCGGTGAATTAGCTTTGGCTGGGAAATAGATGCGGGGAAAGGTGTGGCTCATCGGATGGGTTCTGCCTCGTGCCTTGTCTCAGACTCGCCTACAGGGTCCACCTTGCCCCTGTCCCGTCCGCATGCGATAGAATAAAGCGTGCACTAAGCTGACGGGCCTGTTCAGACCAGCGCGGCTGCTATAGGTGCTGGATCGAGGCGCGGTTTTGGATGCTGGCTTGTCTTTCTCCCCGCGTTTGGGGCGGATGGGTGCTCGCAGTTGCTCCCTTGGCTTCCCCACCGTCAACAACTGCCCCCCCGCCTCGCTGCCACCATCCGTTCCCGCCCCCGCCCACGCACGTTACTCGCACTCTGAACTGAAACTTCCCAGTAACGCCGACCCCCTTAATCAGAAAACTTGTGAAAGAGATATGCTGCGTGTCCGGCGAACAGCTGGACGATCTAAATTCAGAAATAGCTGTGTGGTGAGCAGCCGCGCAAAGAGCACTTCAGGAGGGCTGACATTCCGAGTGTCCCCCTCCCCTCCCCTCTCTGACTCTATTTCTCGATCTGTAGTAGTCTAGCAGCCCAAGGACCACCAGCCAGTCCGCATTTTTATCCTGTTCCACTTCTGAACACCTGAGCTGGAAGGTAATCGAGGTTGTGGAGCGTTT
Source organism: Colossoma macropomum (assembly GCF_904425465.1). Lineage (NCBI taxonomy): Eukaryota > Metazoa > Chordata > Actinopteri > Characiformes > Serrasalmidae > Colossoma > Colossoma macropomum. The sequence goes on from NW_023495761.1 coordinate 158,205, forward strand.
AGGCGTGTTTGTAGTCAGAACAGAGCAAAACGTGGGGTCCCAGAGGATTGGGGGACCAGAAACCCCCTGGCCAGTGGACGCTGGGCATAATGAATGGGGTTTGGTAGCTCTTTGTCAGCTGATTGCGGTTTAATGATAATTGGGTGACATTTATTTGCCAAAGCTGAGTAGTAACCTCCATGCTTTCCGCTTGTCAGCAAAGCCTGTTTTGGGGCCCGTGGTATGAGCTCTGTTTTACAGTCCAAGGGGGAATGTGGCAGAGAGCTACTGAAGGCTACTTGATAAATGTTTTGCTGCTGACTGTGCCGCATAACGTAACTGCGGCCCACCGGCTTCATCCGTGCCACTGACATAGTTTAGGCATGATGGTAGACCATACACCGCAAAACATCATGTAGAAGGGCTTTGTCGACGCATGGATTTTAGAGCAATTTGTCTCAGGGGTTAATATCAGAGATGATGCCTAATTATGCCTAACTAATTAAGGTGAAGGCTGTTTTAAATGTTTTCCTGTTGAGTTATAATAATGTATTACATAGATTTATGCATCACCTGCTACCTGCAGTCTTTCAAAAACTGAGCAGGAAATCTTATCAAAGCTTGCATCAGTGGTGTATTATTGTTAAATCGTTCCCTGAAACTGATTCAACAAAGGGAATTAAGAAATGCCTGGGTGTTCAATGTTTTTCCCTGATAAAATCCAAGTCAGGGTCATGACAGCCTTTTTTTTGAGTGAATGAATTGCAGTTGTGTTGGGCTTAGGGGCTACACTACTGACTTACCCGAGAATTCCCTTGAGTTACCTAGCTCTTGAGCAATAGGCGTGTTAGTGGCTTCTGCGTTTACACATGTACTCTAGGAAGCCTTTCTAAATGTGTATTTGTACTGTGTGAGTTTGTGCTAAGCCAACATGAAGTTCTTTGAAATCTGTCTGTCTTTGCTGATGTGAGCAGTACATGCATTCCGCCTGTCATAAAATCATCATTCTATGCTAAGCTTGTCATGTGAGTGTCTGAGAGACTTTGAAAGGAGCTTAAATCCCTCTGTTGTCTTTCCTCAGGCGAAGCTCGAGATGGACAAATACCTGACGCCTCAGCCCCAGGCTTCCCTGCTGGCCAAGAAGGATCAGAGCTTGTCTGTGGTGGACCAGTTATTTGGAGATGACCATGGCTCCCCTTATAGCATCAACATGAATGTCTACCTGCCTGACATCGCCTACCTACGTAGCGGTCTGTGCCGCCCAGCCCGTTCCTCCGTCCCCAGCCAAGTCAAAAGCAAGCCAGTGACCTCATCACCTTTCTCTTCCCCACTGGACTGTTCCATTAGTACACCCGTCCCGGCTCCACCAACTCTGCCAGAGTTCACCAGCATCTTCAGTTCAGCTTCCGGGCCAGGCGTAGGAATGGACGCCTGTGACGCTTCTGGCGGCATCTTTGTCAAGCAGGAGATGCCGTCTTTCGAGCTTCCCCAGGATGGCCATCTCTTCCATCTTCTGAGCTCAGAGCTGGATGATCCCATCCAAGGTGTTTCGGACTCTCATGCCCACGCCATGCCCTCACAGGTGCCCGCCTACCATGACCTGCACTTAGCAGCCCCACAGACTGTGGCCAAGCCATACTGCAGCATGCAGGCCACTGGGTATACTCTGGGTCCAGGCCACTTCACTCAAGGCCAGACACAGGTCAAAGCGCCCTATCTTCCACCCTCGCCGCCCACCTCCGAACCTGGCAGCCCGGACCGGCAGAAAGAGCTGCTTCAAAACCTGACGCCCCCACCATCTTACGCTGCCACCATTGCGTCCAAAATGGCTGCCCACACACCCAATCACACCATGCCCACATCCACACGCACACCTGCAAATCCTGGAGCTGGAGGCATGCCGGTCCGCTACAACCGCAGGACAAACCCTGACCTGGAGAAGAGGCGAATACACCACTGCGATTTTCCAGGTACAGAACTTTACAGATAGCAAGAGCTTATATCTGAGGTTATATAATTTAAGTAATATGTTGCAAAACACAATTGATGAATCTGCAAAGTCTAATTTTTCCAACGTTGATGAATAATAATTCAGGGTTAAATGACCTTCTGCATCTAATAGATTGGCTGTGCTCCGTGTTGTTATAGTTAGTTAGTGTTGTGCTGATGTGCATAACTGGGCTATGACCTTTCAATCCAGGCTGTCTGTGGTCTTTTGGGAACGGATTACACATATACTTTGTTAGTTGGCCTGTCAAATCCTTTACAAATTACATTACAGGACCTCCTCTAGTAAATCTAAGCTTGAGTGGTGTTTATGTTTACCTATTACTTGAGCACTGCTGAGTTCAAGTTCTTGAGGCTTCAAACAGATAAGCAATAAACAAGAATAGAAAGCCTTTTTTCTGCAGCACTTCCTTCACTCAGTCTTTAGTGTTTTGTTTAGGAGCTGTTTCATGTCGAAGTCCACATAATAAATCACAGTCGTTCTCCTACCACTCTCCTCTGCTTCCTCACCAAGACCAATCCACTGTTGAATAATTCAGAGACAGCCAAAGCCTTTTAACCAGGCCTCCGAATTAATGTGAGGGAGTTGACGTCAGCCCCTGATTGTTATTGAATCCTGTTGCATCGAATTGACCGAGCAAATTGTAAAACAGGCAAGCCTCACAACGCCATTAATAGTGCATTTACGCTAAGCAGTTCCACGTCTGAAACGCCGCGCTCCACCATTTAGAACCCATCACTGCTTTACTGAGCGGAGGGGGTTTTACAGCTAACGAGATGAGATTGGTTTTAGCCGCTCAAATGGAATGGAAACATTACTGAAACCGAGGAACATGTTGCCACTTAGTTTGTGAATCCACTTCTGAGTTTTTACTGTTGTTGTGGTTGTTATTTGGTCTAATGCCCACTGCCCTGTTGTCTTCATTTATATTGTTTCAATCAGTAAAAATAAATATAAATAATTCTCTTCTTTTTTTTTGTCCTTTTGATTGACACAGAGACCTTCTGTTTATGTTTCAGGTTGTAAGAAGGTTTACACCAAGTCATCGCATCTGAAAGCTCATCTGAGGACGCACACTGGTAAGAACTCCCCCAATTACAGCCAGTTTTATTTGGGCCTGTCACAGCAGCGGTCGCTCTTTATTTTGGGTCTTTCGGGTCATGTTGCTGGGCAGGAAGGAGCGCTTGGCATGCCCTCGCATTCATTTCTCGCGCGCTGCCTGTAAGCTATCCCATAGCACCGACTCAATATAAGATTCAACAACTTTTTTTATGCTCCACGCTTTATTTGTGGCACAGATTAGCCAAATAACTAGCGCCTTGACTCCCCCGCGTTGTCGGCCGTTAAAGATCCGTGTCTCTGAACATCTGGTGTTGCAACCGCTGCTGTAAAATCTTGAGGCGTTAGAGTAAAATCAACACAGCATGGCCTTGAGCATATGGAGGAAAAACAAATATAGCAATCGCCACTTGTTAGGCTGTTCAGATTTTAGATTTTTCAAGGTATGGATGTTTTTAAGTCACCAAACAAGTCATAAACTGAATTGCCTGGGCCCTCAAGTACTACTATGATAAGATAAGGCCACCCACTTCTGGCATGGCCATGCAGTTTGAATCCACTACTAGGAGTGCGTAGATGCTACTTAAACTCAGACTATGAAGTAACTATCCCTTCTCATTAAGACATCTCAACGCTCATGAATGACAGCACATTAAATAGCGTAGATCCACATCCCACACCTTTTGTTCTCGCTTGTTTCTCCAGGTTTCTCTCATTTATCTCTCCCAAGGCTTGCTTAGTTGTTAATGCTGTCATGGCAGCGACATACGCATTCAGGTCTAACAGGAATGGTATTATCCCTGCTGTCTCCCTTTAATTCCTGACCATTTGGTAGACCACATATCCACCCCACCAGAGTCTATTATCCAGACTACGCAAACTGGTACAACAGGGAGGACAGCTTTTCTCCTTTTCTCTCTGCGGGTCTTCTCTCTTGCCTGAAAGAGCTTTTACAATGGCTCGATAATCACCTCAGATACACTACAATCCTACCTGTCTCAAGAGAGAAGGGAAGGCCCCCCCAGGCATGCCATGTGCAGAGATGGGCTGGCCAAAACAAGTCATTACAAGACTCCACTTTTGGGGCTCCTCTCACCTGTGCCCAAGCTCCAGGCTTACACTTTACTTAGCGTTGTGAGCTAACTGGCTTTCAGCTTTTCAGTTATAGTCAATCTTTTCTACACCAGATCATACTGGATTTTTGGCTTACCTACTCATTTCAACTAAGTTAGAGCTGAATATGGTTTTAAACACCCTTTTATTGCCCCTACAACATGGCACCCTACCAACCAGCAGTGCTATCTAATCAGAGTTGTTGAAAACAGGCTAATTCTCAGCTTAGATTAAGCAGCAGCTTCTCCTTTCTCAGAATAAACAAGTCAATTTTTAATTTCTCACATTGTACTGTCTACTGAAAAGCACGTTTTACCTGCACATTTAAGGCTGGCGCACTGTGGGAATTACCAGGCTCCCTTCCAGAAAGAAGATGCTTTTGTCTGGTTTCGCTGAACAGGCTTTAAAACATTTGAAACCAACGCTTGGGAAAGACAAACACAGTTTGCCATCGCACTGTTTTCCTATGACAGACTTCTCATTTGATCTTGACAGCCGGCTTTAGCACGCCGCGTAGCTTTGTTTTGAATACCATTACCTCGAAGAACGTTTTTCTTCCTCTTCTTCTTCTTCTTCTTTTCATTTTCCGCTGTAGGTGTAATACGTTGTGTCCACAATACCAGGCACATGTATTTGCTGTGGTTACTGGCGGAACAAACATAAGGCAAACTGACTTTACTTCAGTCAACATTTGAACAGTTTTTCCGCGCTTCTGTAGATGGAGCAGTGAACCCATATCCTTCATTTTTCTCTAATTTATTTATTTTTTTCCCCACTTATTAGCTTTACATGGATTTATGTACCAAAAACAGCCATAATTCATTTTTACATGACCATTTTCCAAACTCATATTTTCCAAACTCACTTATTCCGCAGGATAAAATAGGCAGTTTTTGTTCCTCTGCCTTTAAATTATATTTTATTTTTTTACATAATTTAAACTTTCTGCCTTTTATGATGTCTTAAAGTTTCATGATGACTGGATCAGTAGAAATGGTTACTCAGAAAAAGATATTTTCCATTGACTTCCAAAGTTAAGAAAATGTTATGGTATGTAAATGACTGCTGTTCTAATTGGGTGCCCTGTATTGTGCCTCATTCAAAAGCAGTCCAGGCTGAAGCCTGCCTCATAACTTCACCGTAAATGGCCAGGGTTAAGTTGCTGTGTGCTGAATAGGCGAGTTAATTAAAAATGCATTTTTCATCACAAGAACAACAATTTCAGTGTAGGATGTTTTGCAGCCTGATTTCGTACATGGACCGTATGATATTTACAAGGGATATGCCAGTCATGAATTTAAGGCAGATTCTGATTTCTTTACAGCCACACTGTGCTCTACTATTTGCCAAAGGAACACTACTAGTGCATTACTTGCTCTTTAATGGTCCAAATGACATATTAGGTTATTAAATTATATGCCTTTTTAAATAACATGAATTCAAGCATTCAAATACAGGGTTAGTGCACTTACTAACTGACTGCCGATCATGTTTGGAGCACAAATCTGACAATTATGATCTTGGCCAATTCCAATCATCCAATCCTGTTTATGTACTACATCAAATAAAAATAAATAAATAAATAAGGCAAACGCAATTTTACAAGGTAGACTATTCAGCTTTACTCAGAAATCTTGCTTTGCGGGGTAAAAATGTGCTTCTTGTAGATGTGAGTGAGTGAGTGAGTGAGTTTTCTGTTTGTGTTTGTTGTAGGCGAGAAGCCGTACAGGTGCACGTGGGAGGGCTGCGACTGGCGCTTCGCCCGCTCTGACGAGCTCACACGTCACTTCCGAAAACACACGGGCGCCAAGCCTTTCCAGTGCGGCGTGTGCAGCCGCAGCTTCTCACGCTCCGACCACCTCGCCCTGCACATGAAGAGACATCAGAACTAAACAACACGTTTATGTATGACATGACTGTACACACACTGACAATCATAATATGTACTTACACACAGACCTGCGCTCACACACTCTGTACAGAACACACACACAATGCTTATCGTGCACTTGAAGAGACACTAGAACAAAACACACATTTGTAGCCAATTTAGACGACCCTTCTTATGTACTTATCACTTAAGGTGATTATTTCCCTTTGACTTGTCCACACAGTTTGAGCAAGCTTTGAGTTTCTCACTTCATTAGTTCAACCTGACTGTAATCTCTCCCTGCTATGCAATCACTCACTCATTGAAATGCGTAAAGGTGCACATGGACGCCACATAAATCACTACCTGACTCTTAAAGTAGCAATTTGTTTTCACTATTAGACGAGACGGTCTGTGCCGTGACTATTGAAATGCCATTTTGGAAGGACGTGTAGTGGCGCAAGTCATCCAGTTATTCTTTTTATCAAATAACTGCATCTAATTTATCTTTAGACTTTTATCCCTATATTAACCCATTTATGTCCAACAGCTAAATTTAGTATGATGTGGAAAAATGCCACATAATTTGTCCAGAGTGGTCAAAATTAATGAAATTAATAGTATAGCTTGGATGCACATCTAACAGTACCCTTTAAATTTTTTATTTGCTTGCAGTGAAAGGTTTAAATTTTGATTGCTTCTCCTGTAAAGTTACCATTATAGACATACAAGGTTTTGGGGCAACAGCAACGATACATAAATGGGCTTTGTTCTGATTGGCTGCCCTGTATTGTGCCTTAATCATGAGCAGTCCAGGATGAAACACTTCTTATAACTTTAGCATGAATGGGTGGGGCTAAATACTGTAGGCTGAATAGGTGGATATATGTAAAATCGTTGTGACATGTAATTTTTATACTTTTATTCACAGTCAAAATGGGATTTTAATGTTGTTTTAGTAAAAACTGGTAGTCCAATGTGACCAAGACTTTAATATGATACAGTAAGTGTTAAAATCTCTTAGCCATATGGTTAAACAATTGTAAAATTTCTAGGATGCACAATGATTTCGATGTTGGCAGATATTAATTTAAAAATATCATCATCAGACAGATGTCAGATGATGTCTTAGATTTGACCAATTTATAAAACCAATATTTGATGATGCATTTATTGCACAAAACTTTTAAAAGACTGTGCTAAAATATCTGCATTTTATTCGTTTTACCGCATTTCTAGTGCTATAGAAATAAAAGCTATTTTTCCCCTAATGCTTGTCCCACTTTCCACTTTTCAGAAATATTTATGTATTTCAATGTTAGCCCACCGTTCTCATGTTGGTTTATCCCTAAAAATCTTCAGATTTTTGCTCAAAATTTTTTAGCAGCACCATGTAAGTTTTTTTTTTGGTTAAAATTGTAGCTTTATAGAAGGAATAGAAGGAAAGAAGAAAACACGCTACAAAAAATAATATGTGCGCTGCTATGCATTGCCCTGTAAAGCCTAAATAGAAATTTAAAGTTTAAATAGGGATGTAAAAGTCAGAGCCATCAGGTCAGATTTTGCAGGAGTTTTTCAGGCCACATCATTCATCTTTACGTATTAACGTTACACACACAGGCTCAAAAAGAAGCTCTGGCTCCATATTTAGGTCTCAAATGCAAAATCAGCAATAAACTAATGAAGATATAATGACAATAGTACATAATTCACTTGCATCCTCAGGAGACACGTCCTTCACCAAGTTTGACTGAACATCAATTAATTAATGACCTTTAACACATCTATGTTAGCTAGAGTCCATCTTGCTCTTCCTCCAGCTCACTGCTAACAAAACCGCTAAGCTTTGTTTTTTTAAATGAAAATGTCTGCACAAAAAAGCTAGTACAATTTTAAACATCTAGAACTGGAATTAAACAAAGACTTTCGTTTAGTCTTTAATATCTATAAAGCTCTGAACTACATAAACTGTAAACTATAAATTGAACTACTTTATTTCTCACCTCAGTTAGACTGGAAATAGCTTTGAGCATCACTGGATCGAGTACTGTTCAAACTGGACTTGAGTGTAAATCCAATCCCTCCATTTGTGTGAGCCGCACTCTCCGACTGTACAGGCTGACATATTTATAGCTTTCAAAAAGGGACGTTAATGTACCGCTACTGAATTGCAATTACGTCCTGAATTATTGAACGGCCGCATATAAAAGGAATGAGGGGAATATTAAAGGGATTCAGACAGCTGTATGATTTGTACAGACCTCTTTACATACACACACACACACACACTCACATGCATGGCAGCCATTTGGTCATTGAAGCATTAGCTTGAATGTATAAGACTGCGCAAACACAACTGGAACACATTTCATCTTCAAGTGCCTTCTGGGGTTTTCTTTCCATGCCACATACTAAAGAGAGTGCATCTTTAGTAGCACATAAAAAAAGAACACAACTATAAAACAGCCCTGCGATGTTTACTCTAGCGGCAGGTATTGATTCAGTAGCTAGTATTGGTTCACTATTATTAGAATTTGATTACCAATTACATTCATTTGGCTACCTTTAAAAATTTGGGGCAGCAGTCGTAAGGCTACATGACACATAAATCTCTAATGTCAACTGACAGAAATCTACATAAACATTTATAAATAATAACATTTTTTATTTTTTGTCAATTTTCACCGCTCACCTCAGCAAGGTTTAGGTAGGTGTCGTGTAGCCTTATGAGTGTTACTAAAATGCTTTCAAAGGAGCTGAATTACCTGGTTCTTCCTGTAAAATTAACTTATTTATTGCAAAAGCTTCATGAAGTGAAATCTGACAAATGGGACTTTTTCTGTAACTGAACTGCCTTAATGTAAATACCATTTATTGTAAATATTATTTTGATTGATTTATTTTTGTTGCTTTTTCTTTTTTATGAAACGGAGGGGCACCACCATATTGCTCTGCGTCTTTGCAGTGTGTCTATATTTTTGTTGTTTCGAATATTTTTATTTTGTACTTATTTTGTAGATTCCCAAATGATATTTCTAAATCGGTTGTCTTCGGGACAAAAGTTGTTTTTTTGCCAACTGAATGAAACGAAACCTAATAAAATCAACGTGACATTTTGTTCAGTAGTTTTTCTTGTTCATTCTGTTTTATCTCTAAGACTGCTGACATCATTAAACATGCCCACACAGTGGGCCACACCTTCTTAGACAGGAACGAAAAGGCCACAATTTGTTAACATGGTTACGTAAGGGCTTTTCACTACTATCTTTACTGATCACTCTGGAAAATAAAGGGTTCTTGGAACCATTGGAACCTCGGTATGGTTCAACCATCTTTAAAAAGAAGGTGTCCCAGAGTTCTTTTAACGTAGAAAAAACACTTTTTGTTCCCTAAAAACCTGTTTGAAAAAAAGATTTGTGAGTGTAAAGAACCTCTTAAAGGTCTTCTATGAATTTAACAGTAAACTTTAAACTTAGAGTTCTTCATACTCTCCTATCTCTTTTACAAAAAATGGTTTTCTAAAAAAACGCCCATTGAAAGGTTCTTTAGGGAACCAAAGGTGCTAAGGCAATGCATAAAGAACCTTGATTTTTTAATATGTTCTGCACATTTGCACATCCCATTTCTAAATACGGTTCTGTAAAGAACTGCCGTTGAATTCCTTAGGTAACCAAAACTGGTACTTCTATAGCATTGCATAAAGAACCCCTTCTGGCACCTTTATTTTAAAGAGTGTGTCTAAAATCTATATACATATAACATATAACCCTTTTCCTGACTTACTTGAAGGAGCATTCCATCCAAAACCACCAATTGAAAAACCAGAAGTGGTTCTTCTATGGCATTGCATAAAGATGTACACAAAAGCTCCTTCCTGTCTTTGTTTATGGAAGGTTCCACCCAAAACATTTTGTTTCATGTACCCAGTACTGTGCTATTAAAATAATTTGGAGAGCTTTTTAACTTGTTAACCTCTTGAAATTCACCATTGGTCTTCAGCCTGAGCTATGAAGATCGGCTTCAGCTTCACAATGTCCCAAACACTTCCCCCGCAGTGCCGCTCTTTACTAAGAACCAACATTTGTTTTATTGCCTGTTGCTTAGGCCCGAGGAAATAAAAACATGGTGTTATTGTACATCAAACAGCAAGAACAAAAGTATTGGCATAAAAATTACCAGAGCAGAAATGGTTGTGCTTTAGAGATCACTTGGCTCTGGCTATATAGAGAGTTAAACACTTATCTGATCTCACAAATCAAAAGTCATGCTGTTCCCACATATAAAGAACTGGACTAACTCTTTATGTCACACCTGTAGTCAAAACAAGAGTTACCACAATGAAAGTGAATGCCTGGTTTGCAAACGAAAGGTTATTTAAATAATGACTTTTATAAGCTGGTACAACCTGTATAGTTGCATTTGTATTCAAAGCAAGACTTTCGTTTTACTGGTTAACCCTTGCAGGTTGCAGTTGCTCAAGATCTCATCTGAATTAAACTGCCTCATAAAGAGAGGAACGACAACACTGCCCTACTACCATAGTAATTGAGTGTGATTCTGTTGTTACAGAAATATGTTGTTTGATTGTGTGATTATTAAGCTCAAAATACAACAATGAAGGCCATATACGACTGCATTTCTGAAGACTTGTGTAACAGAAGGATGGCAAAAAAATTTCCTTTCAAAACTAGATCAGTTTGTGTCTTCAGTTTCCAAATAATTATAAAGTGTTGTTAAAAGAAAAGGTGATGTAACAAAGTAGTAAACATGCTCGTGTCCCAACTTTTTTGGAACAAGCTGCAGGCATCACATTTGGAATGAGCAAATATTTACAAAAAAACAATGAAGTTCAAAAGGTAAAACATCAAATACTGTGTTTTTGTGCCATTTATTAATTTAATACGGGACAAACAATTTTTTTACATTTTTTTTTCACTAATCTCTGCTTTCAGTTTTTATTAGCCTTTAATTTACTGTCTCAACTTTTTTGGAATTGTAGTTCTGGATCAGCATCATTCCAACACATTTCAAAAGTATTGAAGAACTACTCCATAGCCCAGTGCTTGGGGCCTTCATACCCCTCTAGCTAGCGGTTGGTATTGGGCATCTCAGTGCTTTTCTAAGGAGATTATACAAGCTGTGTGTGTGCAATTGAACTCAGGGGTCAGCAATGGGTGCACTTTAAAGTTCTTTTGGACATATAGTGTGCTCCTAGAGAAGATGGTCACTGTTAAAAAACATCCTGTCCTGGAGCATCACCAGCACACATCAACCAATCATACAAAATTACTCAATATTTAATGTGTGGACTACACATTAACAGCACTTCCACAGAGACCTGAATTGCATCTGGCCTTGTCTGATCAGATCTGAAGAGGGTTTATTTGTTCATAGAATTCATCCACGCAAGCTTTGCATTAATGCTTTTCAAAACCACTATTGACTTATTCAGTTATCATCACTGCAAATCTGACTGCTGTAGTGGAAAATCTCTCTACTGATGGGCTTTGACCAAAGAGTCTACTTGGAATACATGCAATAAAACTGGATAGTTTCAGTTTTAAAATCTGATGTTTTGAAGCCAGTGATTGTATCACAGTTATGGGTTTTTTTTAAGCATGACGAGAAACATTATGACACACAGTCTCCAGTGGCTTATTGCTTTTGTAAAATGGTGTCAAAATACAGTTTGATAAAATCATCGACTAGAGCTTGGCATTTGTAGATTAAATGTAAACATTTGAAGTGGTGTATCTAGGACTAGAAGGCCTAGAGTGGAGTTTTTCTCATAAAAGTGGTCTCATTCATTTTAAATCAAAGTGTGATTGGTTGATTCCACTGTTGGTCTCTAATTATGTTGACACATCAGTCCTTCAGTCCTGCAACTAAAGTCTAAACCAATGAGAGAACTCACTTTGCCATATCTGCCTAGGTACCATGGAGAAAAAAATCCTGATTGGATCATTTATCATTAGGTGTTTCAAAAATGTAACCCTGTTGTTTTGAACTAAAACTTAATAATGAAATAAAAATAGAACTTCACAAGACTCCTAACGCTACGTTCGTTATCCTCTGTACGATGAATAAACTGTAAATTAGCTCAGGAAGAACATCTGCGAAGTACATAAATGAAATTGTATTTTAAATGTGCCAGACAATAAAAAACTTTTGGATTTTAATGGAAAGATCTTATCATGGATCTCATTATTTTGCTTGTTGACCATAACATACTGTTAATAAACTACATTGCTTGTCGAAATAATTTTTTTATTGTGATTAATTTTAATAATAAATTGCATTATTTATTAAACACTGCAGGAATCTGTAAATGATCTTATAATCTTAAAATCAGTAAATATTTCATTAGATCTTGCTTTTTTATTTAAAGATGAACAGACGAGACTACATTTGTATGTTTGAGATGAATAAACATGAAAGCCTAAATCTTCTCTAAAAAAACTTTCTTATTACATTTTAAGAATTCTGCAGAATTAGTTTATTTCTCTAATAAGATAATTTAGACAAGGTTTCTAAAAACTATCTGATTAATCTCAAATTTAGTCGTCTGTTCATCTTTGAATAAAAAAGTAAGCTCTATTGTTTATTATTTTGCAATTTTCTGCCTTGTTAAGATTTCATTTTTTGCAGTGCACTGTTGTATTTAGTCATTTTATTTAATGATTATTTCAAGTTCTTTTTTCTCCACTATGTTTTGGGCCTAAAAATACCCCTTAACCCTATGAACCCAAAACCCACATTCTGTGGGCTGTCTGTATGGCTAATTATTGGTTTTATAACTCAGTTGTTTAATTTACATACATGGTCCACATATCATAATCAGCCAAACTCACCCTGACTAACTCACTCAGCTGCAGCAAAGCATCAGTGAGGAATCCAGCTCAAAAAATGACCCAAAATCCACTCCTTATCCTGATGTTGTATCTCAGTGTTTATTCTTTTATTACACACTGTGTTTCTGTCCATAACCTTGCCCTGCTGACCAGGTGTAGGCCATAATCCAGAGCACTATAATTCATCAGAGGGCCCTGAAAAATAAAGGTCCTCCATTTACTCGTGAAAAGCATTTTTACTATTAATTATTTGCAAAGAAGCAATTTTGTTAGCATTTACATTCCAAATGATGACATATATCAAAAGCCCAGGATCTCCAGAAATAACAACAAATGGCATGTGTGACTGTCTCATGTAAATACTTTGTTATCATAATTCAACAAATAATCTGAAAAAGGAAAGCAAAGTAGCTTAGAGTTATAAAGTGGTAAACTGTGGTAAAATCACAGTTATGTGAAGCCTCTCCTGGCTTACTACTTGATTCTCCCTCGTCCCTCAAGTTGTTCAAGAGGTTTCTCTCCCATCAACTTGGCTGATTCCAAATTGGAACTGGAACTTGTCATTATGTTGTATCTTCGGAATGCTAATTTTCCGTCATGTTCCATCACGTTCCACCGAGGCGCATGCTTTCTTCTGTCTCGTGTGGATGGACCTTGTTTGCTGATTGCACTATTTGCTTTATGAGGCTTCGGTGCTCTCTCTCGGGGTGCAACTGAATTACAAGCTGCCAAAACGTTACGGACCCCTGTGAGCAGAGAAACAATACTCCTTTTGATATGAGATCAGGAAACGCCATGAAGGAAAATAAATGCTTTCATCGCTCTGAAAGAGAAGGGGAATTTCTCCCTCTCTGCTACATATGTTCTTGGTTTGATTCTCAGGACTAACCTCAGCCCCTGTCCCTAATAGACTTCAGATGTCAAAGGCAGGCAAACAATGGAGGCTCCATTGGAACCTATCAGGAGGTTCTTCAAGGTTCCTCTTGGGCATTCCTCCTACAGGTCTTCTGCTCTCTTCCCTCCCTCTCCTTTTTTTCTTCTTCTTCTTCCTCCCCCTTTCTGTACACAGGGGGTTTTAGACCCCCAGGGAGAACATTATTGCTCTAATGTTGAGGGCCCCTACCTCTTCTCCCCACTCCTCGGCTCTAGAACGAGACTTGTTGCACTTTCTCATAACCTGGCCCAGTCGGATCAATACAGAAGAGCACCGCTTTGCCACAGCAGAACAAAAGCCCGACCCAGAGCATCATATGAGAGGAAGGAGTTTATTTGTCAGAAGAATTTGTGTGTTATGGAATGGCTTGTGAACTGTAGAAAGAGACAATAAAGAGTGACATGAGCTTGTTTTGCACACGTTACCTTTACATTCGGCTATACAGGCCTCGTCAGTTCCAGTCAGTCTTTTTACATACTCTGACGCCATGCTTTTTCAGTTTTTATGTTAAGTGAATCAACTCCAAGGTGTTAAAAAAGCAGCAAAACATACTACCATCACTTTCCTAACTATATTATTGTACAGTAGATGCTTAAGCAATACAACAGAAAAGGGAGCGTGTTATCGCAAATAATTTAGTGGCTGTGATTCAGCCCACTGAAAGCGAATAACACAGATAATCACAGCTGGGATGTTATTTGTAATAACACATGACCTTGAGTGTTCTACTGCTTTTAAATACATAAAAAGGTAAAACAAAGAAGTCCCAAATATTATGTTAAATTTGCTTTAATATCAGCAAAGAAAAAAGTAGCATCTTCAGCTAGAAAAAGTAGCATCCTTTTGCATTACAGATAGTAAAGTTAGTTTTGTAGTGGAGATATTCAGGTTTCTGTCCTCAATTTTCATGAAATAAATGTCAAGAAATGATCATGCCTACATTTTTCCACTCTTGAAAATACAGAGAACAAAGTAATATCAAAAGGGCCTATATTTATGAGATTTGGCTGAACATGATGTTTCATTTTCAGTGATGCTCTATCATTTTAATCTTTGAGGGACCATCTCAACTATGAACATGGATGACTTTCTAAATTTTATTTATTAATATATGAAGTGAAAAGAAGGCAAAATCAAAATAGTAAAGAGAGTGTCTTCCTTTAGAAAACCCCAGTGAAAGGGAGCCACTCTCGTTACTGGTGATTTGATGTTTCCTCTTGTCTTTGTGTCTATATTATGCACTTTTTAGACAGTCCCTCAATGAACAAAGCATCGGTGGTCTGCGTTTCCAAAACATTATGTTCGGCAAAATTGAACAGTCATTTTTGAAATATATTTGGTTGTAGTTTGTTCTCTGTGTTTCAGAAGGAAGAAAGTGTGGCTTTGATTCTTTTTGGATGTTTATTTAATGAGAAATTCAGAGCAGAAAGTCGAATATCCGACCAACATCCAGTATAAAACCACCTTTACCACAGCGACACAGATAAAGCCTTGAATCTGTCACAATATCAGCTTCAGCCCACTTTTTGCAGTACTTAATTTAAATGTCATTTTGTTCTAGTCAGTCTGCAAAACATTTCACAACGCAGCTAGTTTGCTAAATTGTATTCTGATTATTTCTGGCTAATTCCTATTTGTTTGGTTGTTCCATAATCACATCACACTCCAAAATATCACAAATAACAGCACAGCTTGAACACTTTTCCCTCTGAACTAACTGTTGTATGACATAAAATAAAGCTAGAAAGCTTTGACTTCAAACTCTTGACTGTCTTGACTATCAATCAAAAAGAAGAAGACTGAACAGTTCACATCACATACATCTTGTTTTCATTCTGTGGTCATCTTACAGTCACATAAACTGACCAACCAACAGCAGTTTGGAAGCTTTTGGAGAGAAAGTGTCAACTGATGAGCGTGCAGCTTCTCTTTCCAGCATTAACCCTCAATTACAACACTTCCTCATTCGCATAACTCTTTGTGTTCATGAATCATGCAAAACCAAAACAGGAACACCCTGGCTTTTTTTGGTTGACTGAACAAGCAGTTCTGCAGCAACTGTACAACTTGTATATTACTGTTCCTACTGCCCCTTATTAAGTAGGCAGGCTGTTCTATTCTAAGTTGTATTCTACTCTCAGTTTTGCATATGCAAGGAACTCTACTCATTCTTTCTTTCTGTAAGTTTGTTAAGACACTGTGATGGTCTGCTTGAATTTTGGCTTTGCCTCCTGGAGAAAGGAGTCATGAATACTAAAGAAAGGGAGAATAAAGTCTAAATGAACTTACTTTGCGCTTATTAAAGTGGAATTCCACCGATTGTTCAAATTTTCTGCATGAATAAATCATTAAGATGTAAACAAAGTCATTGTGGTTTGATGTGAAATACTCTGTTCTAAGAAACTTACTAAGTCAGGATTGTTCACAGTGGTGGGGAAAGGAACCAGACATCTTTAATGCCTCTTAAAGCTCCATCACAGAAAACTGGTGTAGTATAGTTTGTATAGTACAACTCTATTTCCAAAAGTTGGGATGCTGTGCAAAATGTAAATGAAAACAAAATGTAATTATGTGCAGATCATTTAAACCCTATATTTATTTGAAAATAGTGCAAAGACAACGTATCAAATGTTGAAACTGAGAAATCTCTATTGTTTTTTGAAAGATATATGCCCATTTTGAATGTGATGGCAGCAACACATTCCAAAAAAAGTTGGGACAGGGGCAACAAAAGGCTGGTAAAGTTGTGTAATGCGTAAAAAACACCTGAAGGTTAATTGGCAGTAACAGGTCAGTAACATTACTGAGTAGAAAAAGAGCATCCCAGAGTCTTTCAGAAGTTAAGATAAGGAGGGGTTCACCAATCACTGTGTGGGCAAACAGTGTAACAATTCAATAATAAAATAGCAAAGATTTCATCTACGATGCATAATATCATTAAAATATTCAGTGAATCCAGAGAAATCTCTGTATGCAAGGGACAAGGCCAAAAATCAGTATTGGCTAGCCAAGATCTTTGGGCAGAAATACCATCAGGCTCGTTATCAGCACATAGTTCAAAAGCCAGCATCAGTGACGGTATGGGGGTGCATTAGTGTCCATGGCATGGGTGACTGGTACACCTGTAAAAGCACTATTAATGCTGAAAGATATTTACAGGTTTTGGCAGCATATGTTGCCATTCAGAAGACATCTTCCTCAACAAAGCCCATGCTTATTTCAGCAAGACAATGTAAAACTACATTCTGCACGTTACAACAGCATGGCTCCATATTAAAAGAGTCCAGGTGCTAAACTGGCCTGCCTGCAGTCCAGATCTGTCAGCCATTTAAAACATATGGCACTTTATGAAACAAGAAATACAACAAAAGAGACCCTGAACTGTTGATCAGCTGAAATCCTGTATCAAGCAAGAACAGGAAAACATTTCACTTTCAAATCTACAGCAGTCTGTCTCCTCAGTTCTCAAATACTTACAGAGTGTTATTAAAAGAAGAGGTGATGAAACACAGTGGTAAACATGCCCCAACTTTTTTGAAATGTGTTGCTGCCATCAAATTCAAAATGGGCGTATATTTTTCAAAATACAATAAAATTTCTCAGTTTCAGCATTTGATATGTTGTCTTTGTACGATTTCCAAATAAATACAGGGTTTAAATGATTTGCATATCATTGCATTTTGTTTTCATTTACATTTTGCACAGCGTCCCAACTCTTTTGGAAATGGGGTTGTAAATAAAATGGCTATATTGTAGTGTTAGCAAAGAAGAAAATGTGAGAATCATTGCCTTTATAGGTGAATGTTCTTTTGTTGAACAGGCCATAAGTGAGAACCATCACACACAGCTGATGAAATGACTGAGAGTGCGGGCAGGTAATTTCTAGCCATGTACTTTCTCCTGACAATAGGCAGTAACACTGCATAAACTACCCACAGCCCAGCACAGAACAGCACAAACAACCCATGTGCACCTCATTAAACTAACAACAACAAGTTATTTACAATAAACGCCTCTCCTACTGCAAACACAGTGCCTCCCAAGAGCATCCTTGCACTGGTGCTCTGCATGGCCAAACCCACACCCATGCTCTACTGTGACCCTTGGTTCCTCTCAACATCACTGTAAAGAAATCTGAGTCTGTAAGTTTCCCTATAATGTACCGTTTCACAACGAACCACTCTGAATGACTGTTTATCTCAATGTTTGAATTATGCAGAAAGTTTTAAAAATTGGTGGAATTCCTCTTTAACCCTATACTGCTACACTATATGGATAAAAGTATTGGAATACCCCTTCTATTTATTGAGTTTAGGTGTTTCAGCCACACTCTATGTTAATAGGTGTATAAAATTAAGCACATAGCCATTTAGTCTCAATAGCCCCTGCAGCAAATGGGCCATACTGATGAGCTCAGTGACTTTAAACGTGGCCCTGTCATAGGGTGCTACCTCTGTCACAAGTCAGTTTGTGAAATTTCTGTCCCGCTAGATCTGCCCTGTCAACTGTAAGTGCTATTACTGTGAAATGGAAGCAACAACAGCTTAGCCACAAAGCAGTACACCACGCAAACTCACAGAGTGAGACTGTCAAGAGGTGGATGGAGTGGTGTAAAGCATGCCGCCACTTGACTCTGGAGCAGTGGAAACGCATTCTCTGGAGAGATGAATGACGCTTCTCTATCTGGCAGTTTGATGGATGAGAACGTTACCTGCCTGACTGTATTGTGCTAACTATACAGTTTGGTGGATGAGGGATAATACCGTGGGGTTGTTTTTCAGGGGTTAGCCTAGAGCCCTTAGTTCCAGTGAATGGAAATCTTAATGCTCCAGCAGACCAAGACATTTTGGATAACTGTATTCTTCAGTTTGGAACAGTTTGAGGAAGGCCCTTTTCTGTTCCAGCATGACTGCACCCCCGTGCACAAAGCAAGGTCAAGGCATGGCTGGGTGAGTTTAGTGTCAAAGAACTTGACTGACCAACACAGAGCCCTGACCTCAACCCCACTGAACATCTTTGGATGAACCAGAATGGAGATTGCAAGCCAGGCTCTCTCGTCAAACATCAGTCTCTGACCTCACAAACGCTCTTCTGGATAAAAGGGCAAAAATGCCCACAGACTTGTAGAAAGCTTCCCAGAAGAGTGGAAGCTGCTATAGCTGCAAAAGTATATTAGTACCTATGGATTGAGAATGGGACGTCATAAAAGCTCCTGTAGGTGTAATGTGTAGGTGTCCCAATACTTTTGTCCATATAGTATATATTACTTAAATGTAATTCTGTAATTTCACCATCTATTATATAGTTTGTTAAATGCTGAATTACATTTGCAATTGATTTACACTCTGTGTCGACAGGTTTGAGTCTGCACCTCTGACTTTTTCTGATATTTATACATATCAAACATCAAACAATGAAAAAAAACATGGAAATTTTTTTTTTTCCCAAAAATGAGAGTGTATGCACAACTTTTTATTAAATTCAAACCATAATAAAACATTTCCTCTTATACATGCAAATGTTTAGAATCTGCATTTTTGATAGAATTTCTCCTCTTGTTTCAGTGAGCTAGGATTCATGTCAAATTACACCACACTTTTGTTATTCATAACTTTGACTTCGATGTGTTGACTTTACATCATAACTCTTTCACTGTGAGCCAATTTAAGCATAGAAGCAACTAGGTTACAGGGTTAAGTTACGCTACTCACTCTTTCTCTCTAAACATGTTAAGGCACTGTTTAGGCGCTGACTACTTTAGATTTGGCTTTGCTTCCTCACTAAGTAAGTTAAGCGGGGAGCTACTGGCTTATGGAGGAGATTAATAACAATTACTGTCACATCTGGGCTTCTGGCCCCGGGCCGGTGCTCCATGCTGCTTTCAGTGCGATTTTTCCAGGGTAGCTTTACAGACCACCCACGTACTAGCACAACACGGGCCATTTGTGGAGGAGGGAGCTGCTCTCCCCGCGCTGTGGAAACACAACAGGTCGTGAGTGAGCACTGCACAGCCTGAGCTTATGGTTCCAATCACTGCCTTAATGTCTTAATGGACAAATTTCAAACGGGGACTTTCCCCTTTTAAACATCAGCTGCGTTTGCTTCTGAAGGGGCAGTGGGGGTTGAAAGGAAGTTAAATATTCTTAGATATATGTGGGAGAAACTTCCATTCATGATGAGCTGAGGTCAGCTTTGTGATTCATGATACAGTCTTAATAATAAAAGTGCCTGAAGGGTTCTTTGGAGCGACTCCATAGAAGAACCACCTTTGGTTTCCATGAATGGTTCTTTAAAGAAACATTTCTGTAAATTAGTTTTGATAGTTTGAAGAACCTTCTTAAAGGTTAAAGAAATTCCACATAATGTGAAGGACCATGCAAAGGTATAATGCCTGTAAATAATGGTAAAAAACTTTGTCTGAAGGGGAGCACTGCTGGGTTTGAATGTGGACTGATATTGAGATGAATCTACATACTCTTACATGCACATGGGATAAACTTCCATTTATGCTGGTCTGAGGTCAGTTTTGTAGCTCCATTTGGTTTAATAAATGGGAAAATAAAACCTCTACCTGGCAACTTCTACCCTAAACGTTATTAGAAGATGATGGCACTTGCTTGGCAGGGCTGAATGCAAACCAAAGCCCCCCTGAAGGCATTTAGGACTTTGGGAGGCTACACGTGTACGTGTTAAATACAGGCTGATTCATTCGTGATTCATTGGGAGCAGGGCTTCGTGATTCAGCCTCTTCACACTTTCACACCAGCATGTTAGGAAAACAAAATGGCTGATGGGTCACAATGAGTTAGCGCTGCAAGGTTGTTCCATGACTGTGACAATGAGAGGCTTAATGTCTATGTTAGAAGAACCCAACGAGAAAGTTCACCTTTTTGTTTTCTTATATATTCCTTTTGATTACTTAATCCATGAGTAATTAGTGAATCAGCCTAAGAGTATTCCCAGAGATTAGTTTTAGGCTGCTAATATAAAGGAAGTGTATAAGGCCAAAATGCAGCCTAAATCTTAGCTAGCTCACCCCTATTACAAGACAAGAAAGTAATTTGTTTGCAATGGTGCCCAGTAATCCTGTTTCCAGCCCAGCACATGCTGTTGGGCAGCTGAACATGTTTGTGTTTGTGAAAGTTACATAAAGCTTTCATTTAATTTAAGATCCATAGGCAGTTGGGAATTCCAAATAGCTTATTTAAACACATTTTTTGGTAGTGAGGCCAACAAGAACGTGTTTTTCTTTATCCTAGGCCACCATGATTAGTGTAGAGAGGACTAGTAGGGGCTATTTTATAGCACCACTGAGGCAACTTAAGGTAATTGCCTTGCTTAGGGACACATCAGGTAGGGGCACCTCCACAACAAATCAAGTCAAAGTCAAGACCAAGATCAGATTAAACAGAGTCAAGACCCGAACCAGGATAAACAGAGTCAAGACCAAGACTAGGGCAAAATGAGTTAGGGTCAAGATCAAGACGACAACAGAGTCAATACCAGGACCAGGACAAGCAGAGTCAAGATCAAGACTAAGACAAATTGAGTTAGAGTCAAGATTGAGACCAGGACAAATTGAGTCTAAGTACACTGTAAAAAGTGAAACAGGGCAGAAGTTGATTTTGAGAGTTTTTTTTGAGGTAAGATATTTCTCTGTCTTGTCGTTTTGATCTTAATGTTAGGCTACATAAAATGAAACATGTTAATGTTTCATTCTGAATGAGGACAGCAAGCAAAAGCGTTTTTAAGTTTTTAACTAATTTGTGTGCAGATCAAAACGTAAAACATATAGTAAAAACATTTTATTTGAACATGTAGAGAAGTGACTCTTTTCTGTTTGAATGTACTGTGGATATTCAGTAATGACAGTAAAAAACAAGTTCGGTTACCACTGAGTGCAGGAAGGGGGCTTGCACTTAATTGGCCTTGAGAACAAATTACGAGTCCTTTTTGCTTCGAGACCAACCAGAACAATTAAAATCAATGAATAATGTTACTAATATTAAATAATGCTCAGTTTAACTCCAAGATGATCAACTAACAGTCTCACTAAAACACTAATCACTAATGTTAAATTCATTCTCACAGAGTTGAAGTTATGCATGTCAACAGTGTTCCATCACTTATATTACAAAAGGAGCCTGATTTTAATGTGTTATATGTGTGCAAAAGTAGGACATGCTTTAGTCACGTTCACCTTACCGCAATCTTATCAAAAAACTATAGCTCAAGAGTCACAAGTGTACATTACAATCTACATAGTGAAGGCCCCCATTCAGCCTCAGAAAGAGAGTCTTGCTCAACTTTTGCGCACACTATAGATAACCACATCACAAGCCTGTGGTAATGCGTTGAGGTTTGTTGAGGTTGGTGGGTGTCATGTCACTCTTGCCCCTCCAATAATCCATTAATAATCATTAAACGATAGTTTGTATTGATTTCAATGGAACTTTGCTCAAAGTACGAACTAATGAGTTACCACCTTATCAGCCAGAGTTTCTGTAAATACAATCTCAGCCAAGGACCCTCTCGAATGTTCACAGGACCATCTATTCAAAGCTCCTTCAGGTTGTTTTTATGAAGGAGATTCGTAAGTCCAGTAATTCCAACTCTGTGTCACTTTGAAGACACAAATCACATCCATTGCATATCCAAAAGTCACTCTCATGTATTTTACGCTATTTGTCCAATATTCAGTGTGCGTAGCTCATAGTTACAGCGTCCTCCTCCTTCTGCAAATAGCCCATTCACTGGCCTGCTCTTGCCCACGGCTTAGCTTTATGATTTATGACTGTGATTTAGATACTAGCCTGTTTGGAGTGAAAGCGTCGTTTTTGCCTAATCACCCTGAAGTTTCAGAGCTGATGGCTGCTCTTGATAAGTCGTTACTGAAAACAAGCCAGGTGCTCACCTTGAAACTGATACTTTGGTGAAAAATTTGAATTCTCACAATTATCCACTTACCACAAATATACTCAACCGGTCAAGAGAAGCAGTGCTTTGCTCTTTCAGTTTTGCACTCAAGCAATGACAACAATGTAGCCTTAAGTAACGTAAGCTTCATGCCTAAATCATCACAGACTTGCCCTTCACTATATTCTTAATCTCAAATAGACTTGCTATAGTTTCTAATATTGTATAACATATTGTTCTCTATAAAAATGAACAAAAGTACAAATAACCTTTAGGTTTCAAGCTTTACAACATACTTTCAACCATTTTTGGATAAGGTTTTTCCATACAGATTTAGAAACCAATAAGTCTATTGGAGATTAGGTAATAACAATGCTAACCAATGAAGGAGAATCTGTGCTAACTGCTATGTTAGCCTCATAGTTCGTAGCTCCACTGGAGCTTTAGGGAGTGCTTTAGCCTGGACTGCTGCCAATCTGCCAATCAAATGTCATTTTCATATAGTGCTGTGCAAAAGTCAAAGACAACCCTTCATTTATACATATTTCTAGTCATGATGATATTTAAGTACAAATGATTAAAAAAGATTGATGGTTCAAACTTGATTAAAAGCTATAGACAAAACAGGACTCCTAACAATCATGCAAGACCTGGTAGACCACTAAAATTGTCCCCATCAGATAAACAGCACTGAAAGCTTTCATCTTTGAGAGAGAGGAGAAAATCAAGCTCCACCTTTTCTTCAGATCTGAAAAAATCCAAAGGTGTTTGTATTGTGAGAGGCAGAAAATGCAATGAACTTCTAAGACTGAACTTTGCAGGCATGGAAAAATACTCTTGCAAAAAGAATGGAAAAGAATGGAAGATGTAATAAAGCTAAAGGGCTAACACACTAAATACTGAAAGCACTGGCATATGGCATATACGTTTTCTGCTTTTGTTCCTGATTCTGACTGGAAATGAAATAAATGAAGCGTGGTCTCTGTTGCACAATACTCTATATCAATGTAAAAGGCACAGTAACAATAATAGCTTGTTTAACTATGATGGATAAGGAGATCATTATAAAATCAAGTGAATGTGAAATGAATCATGGCTTTTTTAAACCCACGCAAATGTCTTAAGTGGACTAGAATTCGGGTCCTTCAGTTCTTCTGTTTTTCTCAAAGCACCAGCTAAAGAAAGAGAGGCAACAATAGACTCTTCTAATTTAATGAAGTCAAGAACAGTGTTGTATACATTGCACTTAAATTTCTAAAGGATTTGTGGATTTCTCAAAATTACACCAAAATTAAAGAAATGAACCCATAGCAATTATTATAAGTGATGAGCTTTTGTGTAACGCCAGCCGCTGCAATAACATAAGCAGCTGCAGAGGATTATTTGAAGATTAGAAGAGTTGAATGAAGATATTAAAGCTGCTTGACAGTGAGACATGAGCTTTTGAGCAAAATGACATGATTCCGTTTGTGTGGCATGATCTCCCACAATAGGCCTAAAATGTCAACAAAGTGTGAGTGATTTTGTGGAGGTGTCGGCTTGGAGAAAAGCGTGTGTGCGCGCCGGGTGAAGAGGTTCATGCAGTATTA
Source organism: Colossoma macropomum (assembly GCF_904425465.1). Taxonomy (NCBI): domain Eukaryota; kingdom Metazoa; phylum Chordata; class Actinopteri; order Characiformes; family Serrasalmidae; genus Colossoma; species Colossoma macropomum. Next base: position 182,524 of record NW_023495761.1, read on the forward strand.
GAACACTATGACGACCTCTTCCAAAAGCGAAAAACAAAATTAGATCCATTGTCAGAGCTGGCTGAGCGCTATTGACGCCTAATATTCATCCGTGTGCTAAACGGCAATTGGCCGCAGCCCAAACCTCAGTTAAAATGGGTCATTAATGCTAATGGGAAAATGGCATCCTATGACTTAGACTTTGTTCTGTTTTTGTGAGATGAGTGCCGGCTCTGTCTTTCACCAGCCACACACCTGTCACGCACAGGGCACACACACATAAACACAGCTGGGAAGCTGGGAGGCCTTGAGCTCACACTGCAGCACTGAATATACTTCCAATTAAACTTACAATACAGTGCCCTGCCTCTTCTGTTGCTGTTTGCAGAGACATTTCACAGCTTTGATATTTACAGCCCTCGGCGCTACTGATGAAGAGAGATCATTTCAGAATCATTAGCAAATAAAATGCAAATAACAAAGCTTAAGTTTCTATGGAATGCAACATCTGCTCAGCTTCTTTGTAAAGGTGAGTAGCTGTTCGAAGAGGTAATTGTCCATTTTTGTTCTTGATAGATCATGTATATCTACAGTAGCCCGTAAAGCATTTGCACATTTCTGCCACACCAAATTTCAAACCAAGTTACACTTACTTTTACACAGAACATTCCAGGAATGTCTTTTACTTTCTAGCAAAGTATTCCTTCAAAAGGCGGCCGGTTTGTTTCAGATCGTTATCATTTAAGCAGTTTCATTGCAGACTTTTGCAGGTTTACATCTAAAATGCCTTTGTACACTTCTGGGTTCATGATCCCAACAAAGAGCACGAGCACAATGACACTATTGTAAGGAAAACAGCCCCAGACTTTGATGTTTTCATCTCTGTGCTTTACAGTACTCTCAGCACGGCCTCACACTTACCAATCTCTGCTGAAAAGACCAGCACAGACCAGCATGAATTCAAGGCTGGTCAAAGCTGGCTTATGCTAATCTATTGCTGGTCTGGTGCTGGTTTAGCATACCAGCATCCACAACACAAGATATTCTGGTTTTGCTTGTGATCAGCATGTTAACTTCCAATGATGCTGTTAAGCATACAAGCATCCAAACACAAGATATGGTTTTGCGACCAGCTACGCTGCTCTATGCTGTTTTAGCAGGGATGGTTAAAGAGGTACACACTTTTGGGACCACCGTATACATTTTCAAATGTTAGAAAGCAAAATAGTCAAATAGGTACCCAACTAGCTGATGAACTTTTCTAAATGTTTTCACTCAGGGATATCTAGAGCTTTCTAGAAAACTATTCTTTTCATGTTTTTACTCAGATATAGCTAATAGCTAGCTAGCAAACTAGCCCTTCCACATTTTCACTCAGAGATAGCTAGCCAGCTCACATTCAGCTCCACCCTTCCATGTTTTCACTTAGAGAAGTTAAATAGCTTAGTTATAGTTATAGTTATCTATCCCTTCTACATTTTCACTCAGACATAGCTGAATAGCTAGCCAGTTATCTTTCCTCTCCACCCTTCCACATTTTCACTCAGAGATGAACAGCGAGCTGCCTATTTTGGAGTGAAGACATGCATAACTACTTATGAATATTAGCGTGTTGTTTTGTAGAAAGGAAAAATGTCATTTACATTTGCGCTATGTATACATTGACATCAGAATGAAGAGAAAAAAATCACTAGTGCTGACTCAAACCTGTCAATAACCTGCAGAATGCAAATGTGATCAAGTACAAAACAATAGAATTAATAGTGAAATTGAAATTGTGTATTAAATATTATAGTTTAAATCAAAAGTATGGTAAAACAGCATAAAAACTTCAGACCTCAAAGGATTAAAAAACTATGTGCATGAGAAAAGATGAGAAACGAAGAAAACACAATAATGAGGAAAATTGGCTGTCAGTGAGTTGTCTTTAGGCCGGACAGTGTCTTCTGAAGCTCTTCGAGTCTTCCACTCTGTCCTCAGGTGACAGCAACAATTAGAACGTATAGTCTAAAAGCAAGTTTGGTCACCAAAATGCCTAAAGATAATTATGTGTCAGTGCATAATTGTATGAAAGAGTTGTAAAACAAGTATGTGCTCTGAATGACCGTCTGGTTGTGCAAGTGTGTCAGTATATTATTTTTGTGCACAAACAAATTAGGCCAATGTGTGAAAAAAGGAAAAAACTTTAATAAATATAAAGGATTTCTGCAGAAAGATCTCTGAATTAGCAGGAGTGCAACTTATTGTAACACAGGCAGTCATAAGTAAACTCATGTACTAGCATATTAACAAATCACTGTGAGTAAGTTTGTGCGTGTGTGAGGGCGTATACTGCTTGTCAAATGTTTGGAGATGACTAGCTATTTAAAAATGTGTTTAAGCCGTAGCTGTTTTTGCAGCTTTTTGACAGCAAAATTCATGGGTTTAAAATTCTCTTTGAATAGGGCAGATATAGTTTTTGTCACAGACACACCCAAGTAGGGGGTAACAGGGTTTTCACTCTCTGCTGTGTCTCCTAGGCATACTATACTATAACTGGGTCATACTAGGATAACCCAACTAGCAGCATAAAATGACATAACAGCAAATTTTAGCAGCAGAAAATAATAAATGAAGAGTCAAATTCCAAAATGCTCTGTATATATTTGTAACAATTTTGAATAGAACACATTTTTGAAAAGAATAATAATAAGCAAAAGAAAAAGTATAATGGAAATCACATTCATAACCTCTCAGTATTATTCATTATACAGCACTGATATTTCACGTATTTTTAAAGACAACTCCAAGCAATATATAAATTCATGAAAGTGGTCTGTAATGCATTTTGGAATGAAACCTTCCAAAGTGTGCACAAGCAATGATGCTTTATGCTCCATGCTACCCCTACTTTTACCATTGTATCTGCATAAAGAGGGCAGTTGTTTTGAAATTAAACAACACTGAAATTAAACAACTTTATTTTAATGAAAAGAAAATTAACATATAAATCATCTTTGTCTCACAAAACCTTGTATCTCCATTTTGGTCATTTATTACCTTTTTATATAACTTTGAAACTATAAACCATGATAACCCACTATTATGTTAAAATTTCATGATGACCAATAGAAATGGTTCACAATTGCTTAGAAAAAATCTGGTGACATGGTTACAAGAAAGTTTTTTTTCTTCTCCTGTGAAGTTATTATACTGCTATGCTAGGAATAATACCAAACCCACACATTTAATCCCCCTGTTGTGATGTGAACACTCATCAGCACTCAAACCTTTCAGCTGTTTACACTGACTTTGGGGCACAATTTTAATATGAGCTGGAAAAGGAAACGGAAACACCCGTTTAACCATAATATCACTGTAATGCACACCATTGAGTGACTTATAAAACTTCTGATAGTGCATGTTAGTGGTGCACAAACTTAGTCCAGCTGTTTAGTGGTTTCCCTGCTCAAACACACCTGATTCACATTAGCAAAAAATATAATTACACAACTTTCCACTTTTCAACGCTTGCTTCTTTTTGCACAGGAACTGAATCACAGTGTGATTCAAAGCATCAAACGTCCTGCCTAAACCACACACTTGCTTTAGATTGTGTTGATAAAATTCAGCGAAGAAATCTAATATGCAGTTTTCCAGTTATCCCAGATGTAGTTGATCAGCCAAGATATGTTTGGTGTCCAAGGTCTGCATCTTTAGCTTAGTACTAAGATTTCTATCAAACACTAGTCAATAGTCAGCCAAATCTTTTCTGTGAATAAATCTTCATAATGTCTCTCAACGTACACAAACAGCATCCAGGTCTCCAGTCAGGTCACATGGATATCGTTTGGAGGACAGTATGAACTATAAGAATGAAAGCTAAACATTGCAGGCAACTATTTTGGACATGCATTGAATTTCCTCTGTTCCCACAGAAAGAGACTCCAATTTCCGTGCATGCATGTGGATGCTAGATTACCTATATATCTTTAGTATGAAAAATCAAGATCTACAGTTATTTACAAGTAGAAACAACAGAAATTGTGACTCTAAACTGTAGCATCCTTCATGAATGAAAGAGAGGCAGAATTCAGCACAACGCCCCTGTTGTGTAAAACGTCTGTCTGCAGTGTCCAGCTATACGATGAATCACATAATCAACCTTAAAAAAAAAACGTGGATGGGGTTAAGAGACGTTTTAGAAATATATATATGCAAAACAGTTGTTCATTTTTAGATATGAACAATGCCTTGGACCTGGCTAACTCACTCACCTTTAGCAAGCTGAAAAGTCTCCACAAGGGGGTGCAATTAGCAGTCAAAGTGATGCTTCATATGAGCAGTCTCCTTGTTATAGATAACAGGATGTCCTACAGTGTTAGAAACAAGGTGCAAAATGCAGGGGGTCCTGGGGTTTCCAGGACCCTGTAATTAACCTCTTGAACCCCCTGAATGTCTCAAAATCAAAATTCTGGTGGGTCCATGAAGATCATCTTTATGAAATTATGCTGACAAATAGATGCTGATAATGTTCTTAACTAACTAGAGATGCCAAACTGGTCTGCTGCAGGGTGGCACTGTAGCAAACTGGCTCACCCCGGTGGTCCTTTATAGCCTAGCAACTGTAACTATGCCTGGATACCTCCAAAATATTTAACAATATCGCACAGCGTATCTGTAAATCTGAAAACTTGCCCAAGTTCACAAGAGACTGGTGGAAAGAGTAAATTGTTACTCATTTCAACCAATCAAAAAAGAGGAGATGTGTAAGAACTCGTTGCCATTGAAGCTAGCATCAGCACCCCTATGGCGAGTGACTTAGCAGTATTTTGCACAAAGGTTAGGAACCACATAAGCAAGACTATTTGAGGTTTATTTGACAGGAAATCATTGTAGTGGACTCTGGTCATCCAGGACAAAAGCTGGGCAGCCCTGGTTTGTGTGCATGTACGCTCTAATCGAATTCCTTTCTCCAGGCCGCAAGAGACAAGTAGCCAGGCTGTAACACTAAACCAGCCAGGTTAGAAGGGCCATGCGCTAAAAGGCTAGAACTTATCTCTCCATGCCTAAAGCAAAAGGGACAGAGAAGGAAAAAAACAAACAATAAAAAACATTCCATTTCTCCATCTCTCCCCAGCTGGGCCCAGGACAATGAGTGGACCCGGACTTGTGTAGGAGGAGGATATTGGAACGGCTTGTTTGAGTTTTCAAAGCCCCTCGACTCCTTTTTATTCCTCCTTTATGGTATGCATACTTACATATATGTGTTTGTGTGCGGGTGGACAACCGTTCCGGAACTTTCCAAGAAAAGTCCATTTGGTCTTCCCCCTCACTGTTGCCCCCGGAGACTTCCTAATGTGCGCTGACCGCTCTTAGTTTCCCATGCTCTTACACAACTTACGAGGCCCCTGTTGTCAACACACACACACTCGAGCACACGATACACACGTGGAGACACACACACACACACACTCCCACACACATGCGCAAAGGTGGTCCAAAAAGTCTGAAAAGATTAATCAAGCTCCCTATACAGCCTCTCTCTCTCTCTTACTCTCCTCTTTTCTTTCTTTCCCTCTGTTTCTTTTCTCTCTCTCTCTCTCTCTCTCTTGCTCACCCTCTCTCACTTTCTTTCCCTGCCTCTCTTGCTGTCTCTCTCTTTCTGTCTCTCCCTTTTTGTTTCTCTCTCTTTTTCATTCTCTTTCACATCTATCTCTCCTTCACACTCAATTTTCTTTCTTTATCTCTCTTCCTCTCAGCTCACCCGCACTTCTCTTTTTTCTCTCTTTCACTGTCTCTCCTCTTCCTCTTTTGCTCTCTCTCTATCTCACCCCTTTACATCTGTTTCCCTCTTTATCTATCTATCCTTTCTTTCTTTCATTCTTTTTCCCTCTCTATTTCTCTGTCTCTATTTTCTGCTCTCTCTTTTACTGTCTTTCTTTCTTTCTTTCTGTCGCTCGCTCGTTTTCTCTCTCGTTTGCTCTTTCTCTCTCTGTATCTCTCCCCTACTCTCTCTTTTTCTTTCTTTTTTCTCTCTCTTCCTCACTCCCCCTCTCTTTCTTACCCTGTCTTTCTTTCTTTCTCTCTCTTCCTCTCCCTCTTTCCCTATCTCTCTCCCCTGCTCTCTCCCCCTGTATCTCTCCACAATCTCTCTTCCTCTTTACCTCTTTTTCTTTCTCTGTTTCTATCTCTCTCCCCTCACTGTCTCCTTATCTCTTTCTCTTGCTCCCTCTCCATCTCTCTCTCTCCCCCTCTCACTCTCTCTTTGTCTCTCTCACAGCTGTGAATCTTTCATTTTTTCTTAATTTCATGTTGATGATGGAACACAGCATTGATAACTCCCTTTTCTAATGATGCTTTGGAGACTCTGGACACAATAGCACTACAACAACACTCCAACAGCATTATTCTGTCAACCTCTTAACCTCCGCCTCCGTCTCAAACACACACACACACGCACACGCGCTGGCCTGAGTGGGTTGATATAAAGGCTACAGATGTTCCTCAATTACTTCCATCAGCACGTATGGATCATATTGACCCTTCTGGAATATTCACAGTTTGGTTGGTTCATTTGGAAGGTTAACATTAGTCAAACAGAGGCCTAGACTCTTCACACAGAGAAGGATGATGGGCTTAAGGAAACATTTCACATTACAAGCACAACTATCTACTCTACAGCCTGTTCCTGATTATCTAATTATATACAGAAGCCTAAAACTATTAAGAAATACTGGAAAGAATCCGTTAACATTAACATAATAAAAAATGGTGCCAAAAAATGTTTTTTGGGGCCACAGAAAAACCATGTTTGATTCCCTGAAGATTTTTTCAATGGATGGTTGTTTAAGGAGCTATTATTGTAAATGGGATGTGAGGCTGAAGAAACTGTTTAAAATGTAAAGAACCTCAACACATTGTAAAGATCAGAACTCTGAGATCTCTGAGAAAGAAATCTGAGTTAGTACATGCACTATTTTACATCAAACCACTCTGAATGACTGTTTCACAAGTTCAGATCAGGTGCTCCACCCTGGTCCTTTTTCAAGCATTGGCCCATCAATTAAAAGTTTCTGTAGGGAGCCAAAAGTAGTTTATCACTGGCAGTTGCCACTGAACATACTTTGCACATTTAAGTGTTTACCTACTCCCACTACGCCTGATCCAACTAAGCAGCTTGGGAACCAATGCCATAGATGAACCACTCTTGGTTCCTTAAAGAACTTTTTAATGGATGGACCAATGTTTAAAAAAGATATTTTGATAATGAAGAACCTGCTTGATATTGTCCAAGGTTTGAGGAACTGTCTGGACTGAAATGTGCAGCGCAAACTAACAACTTTAAATTAAAGTTGTCCGGGATCCTGTAAATGGTGGCTTCCTATTTGCCAGCTTGTTTTGCAGATTTTCTGTGCCACCTTAAATGGTGCTGCAGTTACATCCTGTACAAGCTGTAACATTTAAGCTGGAACAGAACCTTAACAGAACATTCGATTACGAAGCTCAATAGGAAGTTAACTTCAGCCTTCTTTGAAGATGAACATCACCCATGCCCACTGACAGTTCCGTTGCAAGGGCATGAAAAGTGCTGACATCCTCTTCACAGCCTGAACAGTTCATTTCTGCCTGCCGTTTTCATTGTTGTTAAGTTCTTCACAATACCTACTGGGCCAGAATGCGGCCTGGTGTATGTAAATTTTAATAATGTTAATGAGTCAAGACTGTTATGTAACAGTTTAGGATTTTGGAATGGGCCCATCTTACTGCCCTCTTTTGCAAATGTAGGATTTGCATTTGGAGGAGAAGACAACCGTTTTTTGAGGTTCACGTGTATCAGTTCCATGTACTGAGCTCTTCTTATTCAACTATGCCAAGGTTAATAAAGTCAGAGGTGTGACCAAAAAACAGTACTGGTGCTGAACCAACTTATTGGGTATGGAACTGAGTACCACACATAACACAAACTGCAGCAGCCATGACAGAGGCATATCTTCAGGCTAAGGTGGCGGTGGTGAAAAACAACACCTCAAAACATTCATCAGTACCCTGAACTCGTCTCCTGGCTGCAAAAATGAGCTGTCATTTTTCTGTTTGAAGAGCATAAAATGTCCTTTATCTGTCATCACACTTTCACAGTGAGTGTTCAAATACCACTGTCATGTCAACCAGGGTGTAAATAACATGCACAACATACCTAGACTTTTTTAAAAGTATGATGGTAGCCGAGTTGTTTGTTTGGTGTATAAATGTATGTGAAAATGAAAAGTTCACCTTAGCGTTAGTGATAATTGTAGACTACATTCCAGTTGTCATGAGCTCTGAAGTAACATCTAGGTACACTATAAAACATTTCTTTTATTTCAGCCTGAAGCAATGTACTTTATGTGGTAACAAGTCCAAGTGGTTTTATTGAAGTCAAATATATTTATTAAAATGCAAAGCAAAAGAACAGTTGAGGTGAACAAAAGCAATGTTTATCAACCCAAATCTCATCAATACTTCATGTCAGTCATTGCTCTTTTCTATTTCTACAGTATAGAATAGAACTGACTTAGTGTTAATATCATCTTGACAACAGACGCTGAAGTAGTGCATCATTTTGTAGTTGGTGTTATGCCCAAATAAGGAACTAAGCCAGTCTAAACCAGTTTTCTCTCTGGGAAAAGTGAATTTTCAAAATCACGATGGTAAACAAAAATGGTACATTTACATGTTTTGTCCTGTTTATATTTTTTCCCAAGGTATCACTGGATTCTCTGAATTCAAGGACATTAGAGAAGCACCATTTTTGTTAAAACAGAAAGAAGTAGCATTACTGAGCAAAGATAAAATAAAATAAAATAAAATAAAATAAAATATGGTGTGCGTGAGTTTCCACGAGTCACCCTGTAAAACTTGAGATAATAATTGAAACGTCAGAGACATCGGGTCGGATTTCTTTGCGGGTTTCAGGACCACATCATTCATCTTTACATATTTTCATCAAAAAGAAGGTCCACCTTGATGTTTACATCTGAAATGCAAAATCAACATTGTACCAATGAAGATACAATGACAGTAGTATATAATTCACTTACATCCTCAGAAGACACCAAGTTTTGACTTTTTGACTCTTTGAACGCTCTTTTAATGCACTTACAATCATCAGATTTATCCAGTCATGGGGTTAGGAAGCACAACCAGTGTTGCAAACCAGACAAGCTATCCCTCCTACAATTTGAAGTGACATTGCATCTCTCCATGCTACTTGTCATCATAGTCTAGGGAGCAACATGCATCATGACTGAAAAGCAGTCCTCTAACCCACACAATGTGTTTCTCATTTTTAAGTTGAAAACTCTTGTGCTGAACACCCATGAAAGACAGCCACACATTGTGCAACTGACCAATCAACGTCGAGGATGCCTTCTCTCTAATTATGCCTGTTTTCAAACACAATGCATGTTTACTTTTATTTGTGTATTATTTAAATACTGGTACCAATTTACAATAAGGCTTTATTTATGGTTTAAAATTAGTTTAATTAATTAGATTGATGGAGAAGACAAAATAAGATTAGATTGATGGAGAAGCCAAAATAAGATACGTAACCAGAAAGATTTGAGGTTTACAGGATAGCTGAACCTTTTTATTTTTGTGTTATAACTGCTTCTTAATCATTTAATGTTTATGACTTAATTAGTAACCAATAAAAATTACTTTTAATCCACTCATAAACCCTTTATAAGAGTATGTTTGTTGTGAGGTGGTATCAAAATATATGTACAATTTCCATATACGTGAGTTTCTAAGAGTTTATCTATCATCTTTAGCATTCTTTTAAATCACTGTCTCATGTTTACCTACTTGTCAATCAAATGTGTTAACCCCCCCCCCTAAAAAGCACATCCTGCTTCTTTTCAGGCACAAGGTGCAGCACTCTTTGCATATGAAGAGGTGTCATCTGAACACCCCATTATATAACAACACCAGATACTCAAACTTTAAGCTACTTCTGCCAAACTTCATTACCACACTTGGCAAAGCTTGCTGGTTTGTGTTGGGTATTTTGGTGGGAGGGGAAATGTACATAGGACAAAAGATATCAACTTTGGGACACTTGTTCAACTCATGGCATGACAGTGATACTTTTTGGAAATGGCATTCATTTCCCACAGAGAAAATCAGCTCAGACTCAGTGTTTCTTATTTGGGCATGACTACAAAATGTCAACACAACTTTAAAGGTCTATTAGAAAGAGTGTTTAAGGAGATGCTCACATTGCAGTCTTTTCATGATATTTGTAGCTACTGACTGTTTTTTTTTTGTTTATTTTTTGAAAAAGTATTAATGATGGGTCACTGGTTCATCTCACAGGCAAAAAAAAAACCAAAAAAACAAAAACGCTTTGTTGACAAAATCATGTCAGGACGCCTGTCTGGAATTTATGTCACAAACATGCACCTGCGTGACTTGATTTGTGTGACCTGATGTGACTTGATAATGATTTGTTAAAAGCTCTTGAGCGGATTTTCTCTGGAAGTCGCTTTTCTCTTTCCTTAAGCCTTCACTTCACTGAAAAATGCAAACAATGTTAGAAATGCATGAAAACAAGTGTGACCAGTGTGACTTATGCAAATGAGATCCATTACTAATTAGCTTAGTTTTAGCTATTTGTATTTAGTTGTCATTGGCTGAAGTATTTCTTTAAAGGGAAAGCCTTTCAGTAACCATAGCAAAGTCAGTGTTGCTACATTCACTCTTTTGTTATAAACTATCCACAAAATTCACACATTCTTTTTGGGAAAAAAAGCTGTAATTGGTATAGAACATTTATGTGGAGGCTTTTTAAAAATCACTAAGGTTCTTCACACTCACATCTCTTTTACAAATATGGTTCTTTAAACGTTTCATCCATTGAAAAGTTCTTTAACTAAAAGTGGCTCTTCTGCTCCAAAGAACCCTTTTTGGAATTTTTGTTTTTAAGAATTTCATTCCACAATCTACACTGGACATTGTTATAATTTTTAATATAATAATTTTAATATAATAATAATATTATTGCTGTGTGTACAGTCTTGTTTTACAGAAACGAAAAAAAACATCTTTTATATTTTTGTCATGTTTTTGTCATTTCTTGGCATTAAAAGAAAGGTAGGAAGTGCAGACTTGAACTTTGAATGTAATGTAATTCATTATGTAACCATGTAATTAATTTGAAACTATATTTAAATAGTATAACCAAAATGAAAATCATTTCTGACTCTAATTATTAATCATTCAGATAAGTCAATTCCCACATTCAGTTACCACAGTCAGTAAACAGTCAGTTAACACTGTCAGTTCTCACAGCCAGCTAACACTGTTTGTTAACACAGACAATTCTCATATTAACACAATCAGTTAACTAATTCAGTTACCACATTCGGTTAACACCGTCAGTTAACACATTCAGTTAACACCGTCAGTTACCACATTCATTTAACATGTTCAGTTAATGCATTCAGTCACCACATTCAGTTAACAGTCAATTATCTCATTCAGTTAACACAGTCAGTTAAAACATTCAGTTAACACAGTCAATTATCTCATTCAGTTAACACAGTCAGTTAAAACATTCAGTTAACACAGTCAATTATCTCATTCAGTTAACACAGTCAGTTAAAACATTCAGTTAACACAGTCAGTTAAAACATTCAGTTAACACAGTTAAGACAGTCACTTAACACATTCAGTTAACACAGTCTGTTAAAACATTCAGTCAAGACAGTCAGTCAGGTCCTATTACAGAGACGGTGAGCAGTGCAGCTGACTGGAACATTCATAGTGTTCAGTGGAGCTGGATGAGTCAGCTGTGACAATACCTACACACACATGATGGCATGATGGGTGTGTAAGATCCCTGCTGTTTACCCAGCAGATAGCATCACCGTCATAGATTCCCACACAGGACCTCCCTCTGTGTGTGTGTGTGTGTGTGTGTGTGTGTGTGTGTGTGTGTGTGCTTATTTACATTAGTGTAGGTGTGTTTTATAGAGAAATCTGCAATGTGAGAGAGCAAAAGTCACAGAAAGATTAAGGGACAGAGAGAGAGAGAGAGAGAGAGAGAGAGAGAGAGAGAGAGAGAGAGAGAGAGACAGAGCAATCATTGAATCACCTGGAATAAATGTGATGGTCAGGAAATTGTGGCTGTATGACCATTTGTTTTATTCTGCACTTCTCAACTTCACACATTCCTGTTCTTCTACACAGAGTCCAACTCTTCCTAAAAGAAATGCTTCACCTAAAATGCAAACATACCAGGTTCCAAATCAAAAATATTATCATATTAGTCAGTCAGCTTTTCAGGTCAAAGTGCCAGCTTGGTAGAGAGATAGTGTGGTTAGTTTTGCTTACCACTGGGCCATCTGCATTTTTAAAAATAAAGATGCCAAAAAGGCTTCAGAGCTTTTGGTTCCCTAGATAACCTTTCAACTGATAGTTCTTTAACCTCCAGCAGAACCAAAGTTCTATAACCTAAGAATAGCTCAGCTCAGCTTTGCATTAGAGTTCCTGTAGTTACTGAATAATAAGCCTTAGTCTGTAACAAGCCTGAGATTTTAAGAAAGAAAAAGATTTTTGTAAATGAGATGTGGGAGTGTAAAGAATCTTTTTGAAGTTTGACTGTAAAGGTTTTACACAGGTTAAAGGTTAAAACCAGTCAGGAGACTATATATTTTTGTAATTGCTATGATTGCCTCAGGGGAAATCTTTGTGAAGTCAGCCACAGATCCTGTTTCTTTATCTGATGACCTGTGTCCAGCACTCTCTTCTCATCAGTTGATTAATCTTATGTTGCTGAAAGATCTTTGGTGAACTTTCTAAAATGAATTTGCTTTTTTGAATATTTCTTTATTTTCTGTCTATCTCTGAAAGCATAAGTGTTTTATTGTTGCTTTCAAGTAAGTTAAAAAGCCCTGATTAGCTAGCTGGGTGGTTATGATTTCAATAATGTCTCAAAAATAAATCACCTCTTGTGGCCAGCAGGGGGCCCCAAGTATCTAGGCCTCAAGCATTTGCATGCTTTGTAGTAGTAAACAACACCACCAAACATGGCTTAGCTATGAAGGAAGCTAACTGGGTTTAGTTGCATTATGCTGACTGACCCTTCACAAACTTTTCTGAAATTGAAGTTCGCATACTTTTTTGAAGTTGTGAAGTATTTCTTTACAGCAGTGCCAAATTTGGTGGTCTCTGAAAAGGCAAAGTTCCCAAGACAGCATACAAAGCAGAATAAACCCCAGAATTGTATCCCCAACAGAACACTTTTCAAAACATGGACAACAAATTCAGCAGTTTCAGACCTATGGCCCACTGTTCTGAACATTTACTTGTTTTCCATGCTCTAGGCAAGCAGGCCTGATTCTATTCCAGAGCAAATTATCAACAGGATGCTTTATTGCCATATCAGTAAAACTTACAGGGACTTCTTGCAACACAGGTCACAAAAACATTCACTACACAAATCCACAACATGAAAAACCACATATACTGCAGACGTTCATAAACTACATACCTCTAAAAAAGATGCATAACTCCAAATGTGTTCATTCCTCAGGGGTTTCCACAAGTTAGAAAGACCTAAATAAACAAGAAAAGCAAGTGTAAAGTGAATGTTCTTGGTCCTTAATCATAACAGAGACCATACAGTGCTGAGTAGATTACTTAAGGAATATAATCCAATCCTGCTTACAAATATCATGATTAAAAAGTAAACAGTAACATAATCTTTTAGATTACTTAGAAAGGTTAATCTGACTGACCACTTTTAGATTGCTTTTGGACTGTTACTAATCTGACTTGTTTATCTATGTCTGTAATGAGTTAACTGGGTTGATAAAGTTCAAACCAGTGCAATATTTAGCTTTCCCTTTCCTTCTTCTCACAAAATGAAATGTAGCTATTTTTATCAGTCATAGTGACACAGCTATTATGCAGCTCATGACCAAACTTAATACATTAGTACTTAGACTTATATAGATTTTTATTTATCAGATATAGATTATAGATTTACTTGTTTTTACTTTTACTTGTGAACAGGCTATGCTAATTTGCAGGCTATGCTAATTTGCATGTTAAAAAAAGACAACAACACTGAACAATTCCAATCTGATTGTTCAGATGCAGATTGCATCGTCACATAACATATATGTCTAGCAAATTTTAAGTGCCACTTATGAAGGTGGCACAAATCAGAATGGGAAGTGTCATACTTAATCTGATTTTTGCTGTCCACATTGTCAACGAAAATAAATTGGAAAAAATGGATTAGCCCTTTACTGCACGGTGTTGCCTTATGGCAACAATGACTTTCTTTCATTTTTTATTTGCCTAACAACAATAGTAAAGTCATTTTTTGTAACACCAAAGGCTTTATGTGCAAAATTGGATGCATTTTTCCTGATCCCACGCCACCTTGTCCTCTGTGCTTATTTTTTACGTTTACACACTAAAGCCTAGCGTCTGAAGCATTCTCAAAGCGTGTGTAGAAATCAGCATTTAAATTTATTTAAAAACTTTAGAAACAAAATTGAACATACAATCTGTGGGAAGTTCTTTTTCTTAAATGAACCCAGATTAGATGTGACAGTGGAACTGCAAATTGCGATCTGCAATGCATACACTGAGGCTAAATGGATACACTATCGCAGGAGGATCTCATTGATCTTATCGATATAATTATTTTATTTTTGTATTATAAAAAATACATAATGTTGCTATCTGACATCAAAAGTTAATAATGTTTAGCAACCATATATGGCTGTTATGCAAATGATTATTTTCATGTTGAAATAACGAATGCCAGTGTCACATTGAATTTGAATTCGGAACCATTAGCCAACTGTGTTTGCACACAGAGGAATTAGACCTCCACATTTAACCCATCCGTGCAGTGAAACACCCACATACATGCACACTAGTGAACACACACACACTAGGAGGCAGTGAGCACACTTGCCCGGAGCAGTATGCAGCCCTATCCATGGCGCCCAGAGGAGCAGCTGGGGGTTAGGTGTCTTGCTCAAGGGCACTTCAGTCACGTACTGTTGGCTCAGGGGATCAAACCGACGACCTTCCAGTCAAAAGGCTGGTTCCCTAACCTCCAGCCCACGACTGCCCCACATACTACTGCCATATGGCAACAAAATACAAAGTATGCCACAAATTGATGTTTTTTTTTTTCCAAATATGTTTTTAGATTTCTAATTATTATGCCATTTCCAGTAGGAGAAAAAATAATTCATGCAGATGGGCCACTTTTACCCTCACTGTATGCTTTTATGTATATTACAGGTGTGAGTCCCCAGAGTCAGCAACCGTTGCTGTATCCTTTGGTCATGATTCAGCCTGACTCACTGTTCATTTGACTTTTGATTCACGCTGGATGTTTTCCAAACATGGAAATCCGTATCATGCTCCTTCCGGATCCCCACGCAAACAGGAATGCCAAATATTTACCCCAAGTGGGCCTCCTCCCTTCATTCACCTGACTAACTAACTAACGCAATCTCTGCCCCGGTGGTTGGGTGAGGTGATGAAAGTCTTACGCTATCGTAAGAGTGCAGTTATGGCTGAGATGGGCTGATCAGTGGAGTAATATTATCATCAGCTTGTGTAATGTTGAGAAGCAATTTGTCTTGGTTTTAACTGGCAGTGATTATTTAGCTCTGAATGGACTCACTCACACTTGAGCTGGCCTTTACAGTTCACCCTACAAGCCATGTATGTGTGCTTTTGCCTTTTTACAAGCCTTTGATGCAGCCGCACAGAACATTATGTATGACATAACGAAGACTTCAAAAACATTCTTTTGAGGCACCATGTTCTTTCAAACAAAAACCTACCTAGCCAAACATTTACCCCTTTCTCTCTCTTGCTCACTCACTCTCTGCCTCTCTCTCTCTTGCTCATTTTCTCTCTCAGTCTGTCTCTCTCTCTCTTTCTTTCTCTCTCTCTCTCTCTCTTCATGTCCAATCTTGCAGCAACACTACTGGTTAACCCAGCAAGTCAGGGTGATTCACTACGGAGTTATAAAAAGCACACCTCCGCAATTATCAACACAGCCTTTGAACCACTGGGCGTAATGTGGCAGTAATGGCCCCAGTATAATTGTAACTAAAGCACAGCAGAGACTTTGTGGAGTCTGCCTGTAGCTAAGCACATCTTTTTGCACAACCGACATATCTCCTAATGCCCTGAGGACGTGCCAGCTTTTGCCCTTCTGCGTGAGTACCTGCCTTTGGCTAATGCCACAGATTGCCCATCCACACTCTTACCAATAAAGGTTCCTCAGCGGTTCTTGGTTGGTTTGAACATACTACTCTAGAAAATACGTTAGATTGGTATTTTATCTAATGTGGAAGTTCTTTCAATTTTGAAAAGGTTTCACATGTCTCATTAACTAAATTGGCTCTTTTAAGAAAGATTCACTGGAAAAAAAGTGGCTCTTCTACAGCATGGCTCCAACAAAACATTTTTCACAGTAGCTGTAAATGCAATCCACACCTGTATTGGAGGAGGTCCCTCAGTTGAGGTATGCATATTTGTCTGCAGAACATTGACATATTTGTTTGCGGTATATGATCTACAAACCTGGGAGTGTGCTGGGTTTTCATCTTTGTAGATGAGCAAGCAAGTCAACATTCATAAAAGGTATTTTTGTTTATTGTGGTACAATATTTTGATATCATGAAAGCCAAAGCAGTGCTGTGCATTTTGCCTTGGCATGGCCGTCTTCACGGAGATGTGTGAACTGTTTTCACAGCAGGGGTTCTCCTCCTCTTTCACCCCTCACTGCTCACTAGCAGCTCAACACAGAGTCATAATGTCTAATACACAGAGAGCCAACAGTGTTTTTGTTAATCTGACAACAGAGTTATAAGAGAAAAACATTTAATTTTATTATTTTAATTAATAATAGTGGCCATTCTGAATGGTGACTAGAGGGCCTGTAGAAAGAGGTTGTTTTGTTATACTATTATGTAGGCCAAAATAAATCAGGCTGCCTTTCAAATCAAAAAAGGCCAAATGATCTTTCAGCACACATAAGAATTCTCTTAAACCAACCTCAAATTCTCAGTAGCTCTTCGCTCATCAGTCAACACCCAAACTATAAGCTTTTCTAAAAGAGATTAAGAGTGTGAGAGAGGGAGAGAAGGCAGGAACGCAAGAGGACGGCAGCACCATGCCAATTAAAACAGCTCAACCTCTCGTTCTTTTTGCTTTCTCCCTCTCTCTCTTTCTGACTAATTAAGTCTCTCTGACTTGATCTCTCTCCTTTTCTCTTACTCCTTCTGCCTTTCTCTCCGTCGCTCCCTCTCATTTTCTTGTTTTCTCTCCCTCTCTTTTCCTCCCTCGCTCCTCACTCTCTATTTCTCTTTTTCCTTCCCTCCTTCCCCTTTTATGTCACTTTCTCGCCCCCTACTTTACTCTCTCTTCCTCTCCTTCTATCTCTCTCTTTACCTCATTCTCTACCTCTCTCTCTCTCTCTCTCTCGCTCTCTCTCTCTCTCTCTGTCAGCCGTCTGTTTTCTCTCTGTGCGGTGCAGGGCTCAGGGGTTGTGTTATGACAGAGATTCTTTTGTTTGGATTATGAGAGAACGGCGAGAGGAACAACAGTGCTCCGCGCTGTTTGTACTGACAGAGGAACAATATTTTCATAAGGTGTTCCTCATCTCCTTCTGTTCGCCGGATCAGAGAGAGGCAACCGATTGAGACATGCAGGATCTATTTCCAACCCACACAAACACACTTGCTCACTCGCCATGTCCTGTGTGCGCTGTGCGTCGAAGGCCAGATAAAGTAAAAGCTTTGAGTGATACACTGTATAATTAGCTGCACTAAGCAACAGCCAATGTTAACATTAAAGCCACAATCTGAAAGATGTTTCCATCAACTTTATGGCATAGTCACCCTGATTCACCCTTTAATCAGCCTGTCAGTAAACTGCCAGCTGACTGTTTACAAACTTTATTTACTCAAAATCATTTAATGATTTTTTTAAGAAATCGTTTGGCCATACAGGCTTAGAATACTTAAAAATACAAATCACAAGCTTCAGCAGTCAGTTTTAAACAGATTTGGATCAGTTTAATCTATACAGTTTTTCTGTGTGTTTTGTAAATTTGCACCCACTCTAACTCTGTTTTCCGAAAGTTATTTAAGACTCAGCTCCACCTACACTTGGCACAACCATGTCATGTCATATCACTAAAAAGCTTCTTTCCCGTAGAATCCAAATAGAAAATCTACACAAATCATGCTTGTTCTCAGAGATCTCACTGAGTAACGCAGCTCTGGGCCCATTCTTAAAATCGCTTTTCTCTTTATTTAGAACTACAATACCTGCATTCATGAAATTTTACATGTTCTTTTGTAACCCTATTCTGTATGATATCACAGAGGAATTTGATCATATATTGCTCATAGCTGGATTTTATACTACAAAATAATAGGAAAACAATGACACTTTAAAAATTCTAAGCTCTGAAATCCTTTCTCTGGAGTACATTTTAATTCTAACATCATTCAAAGGCTGCTTTTCTTAATATGTAAATATGTGCATTTTTAAGTAGATGACATCACATTTGCCTATCTAAATGCAAAACTTCCAATACAAAAATACTTGTATGAATAATTGTCGACTGGCAGTGGTTCACTGTAATATCTATTACTTTAAAAAATCACCTTATCTGTAGTGTCTCGCCTGTGGTTAAACAGCAGGAATTACAAAATTGTGACATATCACAAAATGAAACAATATGGCTGAATAATTTATAAACAAGTGTGTATACATGCGCGAATGAGTTTTACGTTATGTTTACGTCACGTCTTCTTCTGTGAGTTTATTGGCTGGTTGCAAAGCAGAAATCTGATTACTACCTGATTCATGTAGATGTGGAGTTTCCCCATTATCTGACTACTAAAGAGCATGTAAACGTGTTGATCGGATTACTGACAATATCTGATTTTCTGCAGTTATCTGATAATTAAGTGCATGTAAAGGCACTTAATCTTTTCTCTTTTCCAAACTATAATTTCTCTTTCGTACCTTTTTTTCTGCTATTTCTTTTCTCATCACTTCTCAATTACTTTGAGTAATGTACAGGACTATGTTGCATTTTTTGCATGTGGTCTTCCTCCTCCAGCTTAAAAATTTTAGATCAATATCTTTGTACAATCATGTGGAGATTCCCAGATCCAGTTCTGAGCATCCACTGCTTTACATCGTTAGCCCAGCACACCTGATCCAACTCATCAGCTAAGCATTAAGCCAACTTTTGAGTGAGAGCAGGTGTGTTGCAGTGAGGAATAGTATGAGAGTGAGAACCTCTGATTTAGATGATGGTTGGATGCTTTCTATTGAGCTTTTTTGCATTCTCAGCAGCCTCAGCATTGGACCTATCAGCATCTGACTAGTCTAATATATCACTGCTATCCAAAAAAAAAAAATGTATCTCCATTTTGTCTGGTTATTATTTTTCTGCATAATTTTAACACAGCAGCTGTCTTTTATTTTGTGTGAAAATTTCATAATGGATGTACCAATAGAAACGCTCCCGAATTACACTGAGAGATTATAAAATCTCTTTACAATAACTTACATAAAAAGCTACATTCTCCTCTAAAGTTCCCACTTTGGATAAACATGTTTTCTTTGATAATGTACAAATAAATGATATGTTTATCCATACATTATGTTTTGAAGCAAAAATAAAGTAACTTTATGAGTAATCACAGCTGTAAAGTATTCTGTGGAGTGATGCTGATGGAGCCACTGACCACAGAACAGTGGAGAATAGCCACCACTTACTGCATATTTCTTCATCATGCAGATACGTGAAATATTATCAAATTCAAATTCTGATATCTTTGAGGAAAGAAACATAAAAATCATATTTACTTCCATCTCCATATTCCTGAAAGAAGATGTGATTGAAAGAACCCCCCCACTATTGGCTAAATATTCTATCAGTCTTGGCTTTCAACATTAGCAATGTTGTGAAACTAGGAAAGTGTGAAAATCAATATTGAAACAGACAGAGAAACAGAGAAACAGAGAAAAGTCAAAGCAGCTGCAGAACACTGTAGATTGGGTTTTAATTGGCTTATAGAGTAAATCTATGTGGTTGCTATGGTGTTGCTGCAACACGGCTATGGTTGTTGTTAGGGCGTTGCTTAGTGATGGTTAGGTAGATGCTAAGGTGTTACTGGGCTGTTGCTATGTTTCCCCAGTTGGTTGCTAAGGTGTTACTAGGCTGTTGCTATGCTATCCCAAGTGGTTGCTAAAGTGTTGCTAGACTGTTGCTATGGTATCCCAGTCCTACAGTTACACAGAACCATCTGTCAATCAATCAATGCTAAATTTTATCTTTAAAGTGAAAATATAGCAAATTCTGCTTGCATACATGCTAAAAACATTAAAATATAGCTTTGTAGAAAACAAATAAACAAACATTACTTGTGCTGTCTGTATGAACACACCCAGTTAACATTCATTGTTATAGAATAATACAGTTTTTAAATCTAACGACTGTGGAAAATGATTACAGCTTAAACAACTGCGATCATCTTTAAAAAATTAACAGAATAAATAAATAAATAAATAATGCAATTACGTGATCACGCAATAATTGTGAAAGGCCTACCTTAAGTTTGTATATGTTGAAAAAGCACCTATTTGGGATTAGGCTCTACAGTCCTGCAAAGTTATGTGGTTCCAGCTTAAAAGCTGTAGGAGTAGCATTGCAAATTTTTGACCATAGAATAATAATAAGAAGAAAATAAAGAAGAGTAGATAAGCTTTTCAAGCCAACTTAATTAGTTCTCCCTTCCAGATATGATGAAAGATATAATGTCATCTATCTCTGACCTTTCACTGCTTTGTCAGTTTTTCATCACAGCCTATCAGCTCTTTACTCTCTGTTCTGGTATGCTCTTGTGCAGTAACAAGCCATCGGCTGCAGTTATTGATCTAAAAAGGCCAGCAGCTGAAACACTTAAAGGGCAGTACAGAGACTGCTAAGCATCTTGCCTGGCATGCTCTTCACAGTCAGACTCAGAGTGAGGTCAAAGGTCCAGTGCCTTAGGCCACACTGTGTTTGTCCTGTGCTGGGTAAATTACATGAGAAGAGTGATAGACAGGTAGAAGGAGGTCATTTATACTGACCCATGATCAGCTCTTCTGTCCATTTTCTGACTGATGTACAGGCCTCTTGTGAGCAGAAAAAAGAAGCAGCCCCACCAGTTGTCGGATGATGTTTGGTTGTGGACGGTGATGGAAAAAAGGTTAAGTGATTACTGCCATCTAGTGGACTGGACACGTTACTACAAATCAGTTTATTCTGTACTCCGTTCTTGATCACCAGCTAGGTGTTTTATATATTAACATGCACACACAATTTTCAGTTGAACTCCACAGATATGTCAACAAAACATATTAGAATCTAGGAAAAAAAGTAAAGTGAAGAGCTATTTAATAATCTGCACTGATTCTAGTTCACTATTCCAATATAAAACACATATGTGACACTGACCATGTTAGGGGCTTTGTACAAGGTCAAATTTTATGTCATCCAATGAAATGCATGTTAAGACAATTCTCAAGGGGATTTGATCTACTCATCAGAGGCTTTTGCGCAAACTTATGGACTTCAATGCCAGCTCAAGTGAACGCTGTCATTAAAGCAAAAGAAAGACATCTCACTACAATATTAAGAAATTTAAAAAATTCATGTTCAAATTTTAAAGATTCTACTTTTCATTCATTGCTATGCTGATAATATAATTCGTAATCTTTCTGTTATATTTGAAAGGTATGCAATATAGAAGCATTTCCATTAGTGGTCTCAGACGTTTGGACCCCATTATATCTGTCTAGCTGTCCCTAAGTACATTGTATATAACCTTTCAAAAAATCTAACCCTGCCAAAAAATCTAAAGATGTACAGAATATTAAATTGTTAATAGTTGTAAAATGCTGCCAGTGATTGCTAATCTAAAATTAACCTTTATTTGAAGCACAACTCCTGAGAAAAACAAAAACAAACAATTAATCTTTCTATTAAATAAATATTTTTCTCAAATCTGGCAACCCATTATTTAATACTTTGTGCAGCCTCCCTTGATTCTGAGGCATGCTTTGGATCATTATCCTGCTGGAAGATCCAGCCCTGGCCCAGTTTTAGCTTCCTGGCTGAGGCAGTCAGGTTTTTATTTATTATCTGCTGATACTTGGTGAAGTCTTTGATACCATGTATCTGAATAAATTGTCCAGGGCATTTGAAAGAAAAACAACCACACAATATCACAGATCCACCACCATACTTTGCAATGGGGATGAGGTACTTTTCTGCATGGCTATATTTGTGTCTACACCCAACCAGGCCCTGGGGTTTTTCTCAAAAAATCTATTTTGATCTTATCTGAATACAGTCCCATTAAAAGTTCCAGTAAAGTTTAGCAAACTGAAGGTGCTTGAGTTTGTCGGTCCTTGACAGCAGAGGCTTTCTTCCTTTCTTCAACCACCCCCCCAAACAACTTGTGGTTATATAGTTGGCATCTGGTGGAATCTAGTTTAGGAGCCGTTCTGACTCCAAGACCTAACGAATTTCTGTGAGTCAGTATAGACTTCCTACTCTTCCCTGCAGTTTGTGAACATCCCTAGTTGCTTTAAACTTCTTAATTATTGCCCTGATGGTGGAAGCGGGCATTTTCAACTGTTCAGCTATTTTCTTGAGGCCATTTCCTGATTTGTGCAGCTCAACAACCTTTTGTTACACATCATTGCTGTGTTCTCTGGAATTCCTCATAGTGATGGATGACTGAGGGAACTGAGCGAGTTTAAAATCTTTATCAGGCCCCTCACATGTTTACTTAACAACATACCACACCGTCACCTTCTATCAGCATTTCACAGACAGCCCTATCATCTATTTATGTCCTCCTTATTTATAATGTATCTCATATATGGTATGGATCCTTCACAGTTTGCAATATATATTCATTCAAATATATTTCAAATATATTTTACATGTAGGTAATGCTAGATGCAAGTGGCTGAAGTTCAATTAATTTCTTTAAAACATAACAGTAGTGAGTAAACAAGTAAATTACTTTGTCATTTTTGTATTCAGTCTTTTCAGCAGAGGCCAATAAGTTCCTTCTCACACCACTACCTGGTGATCACACTGGAGAGTCCAACAACCTGGCCTCTAATTTTCAAAGACATCTGATGGCCTTCATTACCTGGTTCAGGTGTGTTAGATTAGGCTCAGAGCTAAACTGTGCAAGGCGGTGATCACCAGGACCAGGACTAGGCACACTGTGACATTGCTGTGGTATTGACACACTGTGATATTGCTTTTAATGACATTCTTAGTGACATATTTGATAAAGGATATTCTACATATATAGGAGGACATTCTATATATATATATATATATATATATATATGATGTCTATTTTTGTTTTTTGTGCAGTTGTTTACTGGGTGCTCTACATTGTTTTGAAAGAACAGTTAAAGACACATCAGTTTCCCAAAAGTTTCCATTCTGGAAATGTGCTTTCTGTCTAATTAATGTTTACAATTTTTAAATAAGGTAGCAAATGAACAAAACCATCCATTAACTCTGGTAAACATTCACTGCGTTAGTTTACTTCTTTTTCTTTTTGGTTTGTTCTTTTTTCTCTTCAATAATGAACACATAATGTACACACATATATATATATATATATATATATATATATATATATATATATATATATAAAATGTGTGTGAAATGAACCTAGCCTTTTTTCCATATACAAACTTTTTATTCATGCCTTCATTCAATCCATTAAACATATATTTATGTATAAATTCACAGTCAATCCATATAAAAAAAGGAAATGTGTACAATAACATCATTTACAAATACATAATTGTAAAACAGATTAAAGGTTAAAGGAACGTCCCTTTGACGGTTACCACTTCTGTGTGATTATCAGTCATCAGGCCTCCTATACAATACTATAAATGGTGACATCACATACTTCAGAAAAAAAGGGTGCAAAATACTGAACAAATACAAGACATAAATGCACAAAAAAGATACACAACATGATAAATTCTTTTTATAAAAATGTACAGACATCTGCTACACTATGTTTGTGCACAAATGATGCAATTGATTTTGAATGTAAAGGATCTCTCTGTCTCTCCCTCCCTCTCTCTCTCTCTCTCTCTCTCTCCCCCTCTCTCTCTCTACCTGACGTTGGAGAACACAGTACATAGATAATTGCATGGCCTTAAAAGGAAAGCTATCCCCTCACATGTAATCTCGGTGAAGTATCCCTTTAAAGGTCCATTCTAAAGTGGTTTTGTGTTGCCATATTGCAGCCGTGCAGAATGAGAATGATTATTTTTGGTGCATAAACGGAAAGCAAAACATGCCGTTGTGATATCCTGACAATGTTTAGAAAATGGCTTCGCTCTTTCACATTTACTGTTACCCTGTTGATGATCCAGTCGGTCAGTTTTTTGTTTTGAATGGAATGTGCAAGCAAACCACAACTGATGCTAAATGGCTCTCGAATGCCAATAAAAAAGGAAATAACAAATAGTTTTGCGAGCGATTGTAAGGAAAGTGTTGAGAAAGTGTTGAAACACCTCGTTATGGATTTGTATCCATTTCACAGCTGACACTGACGCTGTCAGTAAGATTGGTTTCTCTTTAAACTGACAAAAACTTCAGATAAATTGCTTCTTGAATTGAAATATTCTTGAGTTGGGTGGAGGCAAAGGTACTTCAATAAACCTGCATGTAAATGCTGATATGTAAATACTTTGTGCTGGTTTTCAATAAGATTTTATGTTTGCTTCCACTCCCTATTCTCTACATCAATGGCCACTTTATCAGAAACACCTACCTACTTTATTGATCATATGAGGGGAATTTGTTTTGCTCCTTAACTATGCCTAGTCTGGGATCAGCACAGCAACTCTAAATTTTGTTACAATGGTAGTGTAATGGGGTCAAATATAGCCAATTTATTTACTAGCCAAAACCAGCAGTGAACCTACACGTGTCTTTTGAGTTTTAATGTGTAATGTTGATGATGGTAAAAAGCTTTCCTTGGCTATTATTTTGCCTTACCAAGCCCTGTACGTATCTCTCCACCATGAATGGATTACAAATATACTTTTTTAAGCCAAAATATTCTCAACCTTTATGTAAAACAATATCTCAGGCATCATATTTGTGACCATTTCATGTGATCAAACGTTTGGTTACCACTATGAACAACTCTGAATCTGTAAATTTGTCTAAAACAGAGCGTTTTACATCAAACCACTCTGAATGACTTTTTATTCTTCTCTGAATCACTTTATATTTAAATTATTGAGTTATGCAGAAATGTTGCCCAAAGGTGCAATGTGGACCCAGTCACTCCTGGGGTTTGAACCCATAACATCCCTTATACTAGCTCATCTCTCCTCCCACTAGACTACCAAGTCATTTGTTGCTATAGGTACTCTAGCTCCTTTTTTCAGGGGTCAGTTTCTGAACAGAGAGCTGCTCTTTTGGGGGGCATTTTTGGGGAACAGACCATACTCAACCTCACTCTACTGCTACTGCTGTGCTGAGAATGCCACCAAATAATATCTGCTTAACAGCGCTGCTGTGGTCAAAAACTGACTGATGGTGTAGAAGGTGCCTGCCAACAGATGGGCTACAGTCTGAAACTGTACACCTATATAATGGATATACAAGGTAGGTAGAGCTCATAAAGTGGCCAGTGAACAGAAGTACAGGGTGAGCATTTCTAATAAAGTGGACAGTTATTCATAATTATAGACTTGGGCCCAAATCCACTGTGTCCAGTGTCTCAGAGTGAGAGTGGATCAGGGTCAGTTCTCCACACCTGTATTAATGTATTCCTCAGGATATAAAAGGTAAAAACTGATCCCAGGTCAGAACTTTCACTCTGAGACGCTTTATTACTTCAGGCCATATTTTCCCGCCATTTTTCCATCGAGCTGGGAGGGGTCCAGCCCTTTCCCCGGCTCCCCATTGGCTGACAGAGCCCAGCCCTGTCTCACTATTGGTCCATCTCGCCTTTACACTAGCGCGTGGCGCCGGCGGTGCAGCGCGAGGTGATCGGAGCGCGAGAAGCTGCGCTCACAGTCTCCGCACTTGAAGGGCTTGACGCCCGTGTGTTTGCGATAGTGGCGCGTGAGCTCGTCCGAGCGCGCGAACTTCCACGTGCAGCCGTCCCACGTGCATTTATATGGCTTCTCGCCTGAAAGAGAGAGAGAAAGAGACGTTGTAAGTGTATGTTCACACATAGCGGGAGACATCACTCATCGCTCAGCTAAAATGGTAACTTTTAGATAACTTTAAGTTAAAATTAAATTATTATATTTTGCTTCTGATAGATGTGGTACTGTAGAAATCCTGTATCAGAAATCAGAAAAAGATAAGGAATGAATGTGATAGGAATGTGTTGCAGATCTAGCCTGAAATAGCACAGAATAACTGCACGTCGTTGGACCCTGGTCACCTATCCGAGGAATCAAACCTAGGCCCTTCTTGCTGTGAGGTGACGCTCCCTTTCACCCTCTTCCTTCAACTTTCAATGGTCAGGACCCCCACAGGACCACCTCAGAGCAGGTATTGTTTCACTGGTGAATCATTCTCAGCACTGCAGTGACACTGACGTGGTGGTGGTGTGTTAGTGTGTGTTGTGCTGTTCTGAGTGGATCAGACACAGCAGTGCTGCTGGAGTTTTAAACACCTCAGTGTCACTGCTGGACTGAGAAAAGTCCACCAACCAAAAATATCCAGCCAACAGCGTCCTGTGACCACTGATGAAGGACTAGAGGATGACCAACACAAACTGTGCAGCAGCAGATGGGCTATTGTGTCTGACTTTACATCTACAAGGTGGACAGACAAGGTAGGAGTGTCTAAAACAGTGGACAGTTTTTAATTCTGTTTTTTATTCTGTTATTTATTTCCAAATTTACATGACAAGAATCCCAGATTTTCTATGTGGTCTCAGACATTTGGACCCCACTGTGTATGTAGCAGCATATTTTGTTAAATCTGAGATATTACAGTTCTTTATTGTCTCCATTCAAAATAAGGTAAGCAGGTCCCTCCTCGCCATGGTAACATGCTAAGGAAAAATCTGATGCTTATAGCTTAAGGTAACCAGCCTGTATAATTAGATATCTAGGGCTGGTGCATGTTGATCAGCACAAAAAGCTCTAGAGGGCACCTTAAGCACATCGTCAGAAACCACATAGGTCCTTTTGAGATTACTTAGCAACTCTGCTTGGTTTAAGGCAAGTCAGCTTGGTTTACGGCAAGTGTGTGATGATTTACACATGCAGTTTGCACAGAATTGGTGGACATAAGCTTCTAGTACTTGTAGCTCCAGTGCAAAACTTTGGTCACATGTCTTGACTGATCAACTACATTTGAGGTTTGGGGTAAAGCTGTGCACATTTAAGTTTCCATTGAAATGTTGCTTTAAAGCCAAAAGGGAGGACTGTCCAGTAGGAATACCTTTTCTTTTATTGCACATTGCAACTACTACTTTAATTCATTCAGGTTCTTGAGAAATCCTGCTTTGTGAAACAACCCCCAGTTTAAATTCTAATTCATCATCTAATCAAAATCATAACAACTATTAAATATGTAAGCCAAATGCTACTAGAACTATGTGGAGTGGCAGGTAAAGTAGTTGTTTGTTTATTTGTGTTTGTTTTTAAAGTTGCACACAGAAACAGCTCACATTATTAGACGGCATGTTATAAAAACTCAAATGCTCAGATGAGTGAGTAAGCGCTATGGTGCTGAATGTGGCTCAGATTTAGTCTCAGGTCTAACTCACCAGTGTGGGTCCTCCGGTGGGCCTTCAGGTGGGAGCTTTTGGTGTAAACTTTACTGCAGCCCTCAAACTCACAGCGGTGGATGCGTCTCCTCTTGGAATCAGGGGACTCGGGCCGCCTCGGCCTTCGCAAGCTGTCGATGCTGAACGGCAGTATGGAGCTGCAATGGCAACAAACAAAATCATAACATTAGTTTCAGCATGGCTTGGGAATATGGCTACTTATCATTTCTGTGATGCAAGTCGTTATTTTTTAAAAAGCACATGTTAAAATAAAAACACTGACCAAACTGATGTACAATTAAAAATTAACTAACAACACAGGAAAAAAATAAAATGTCCCTAAAATAATAATTGACTGGAATTAAATAAGAAATTAAAATAACATAACTGTGCAGAACATAAGTGTTTTTGGCTGGTGCTCAGATTATCTTTACTTATGCAAGTGCTTATGGACGTAGTGTGTTTCATTGCGTAGTTTTGTATTAATAGTGGTTGGAATAGCTTTGGATAACAGCATCAAATCCCACCTCTGGACCGCACACAGGTCATTTGATTCATTAAAACAAAACAGCTTGCTTTGAACAGCACTGTCCACTTCTCACAAATGAAAATGCTGGACCATATTTGTAGCAGCATACCTAGATAACACTGTTACTGTGGAACCCACACTCAAAAAACACAAGGGTGCCACAAAAAAGACTTTAAGCGCCGTAGAAGAACTACTTTTGGTTCATTACAGAATCATGAAAACAAGATTTGTGAGAGTGAGGAAACTTCTTAAACCAGAGAACCTCAATATAATGTGAAGGCCTTGAGTTACACAAAATTTACGTCATGTCAAGGCTCTTGAAACTTTTAAAAGGTTCTTCACACTCCCAAATCTCTTTATCACACATGATCTCCAAAGAACTATGCACTGAAAGGAAGGTTTTTAAGGAGCCAAAAGTGGTTCTATGGCATCACTCCAAAGTATTTTACAGACCAGATTCAATTCAGTGATGCCTTGCTTTGTAGCTTTGTATCTGGACATCACTTGTGTGCCACACTGAATGTCAGATACCTTGTGTAAAATTAGAAAAAAGTGGGAAGTCTTCAAATCTGGACCTTAAATCACCTATAGTTCATTGAACTGCTGACATAATGGATTTCTATTAGCCATTCAGGGTCACACCTATCAGTGATCACAAAATCCATGACCAGAAACATTAAGGCCTGGAATTGAAGAGCTCTGTTCTAAACCTCGTTGTCAGGTAATGAAGCTCAGCACACACTTAAAAACAAGTTGAGATCTTTTTAATTTAGCATAAAATTAAAGATTAAAGTTTTCTTTTGTTTTGATCTCTTTCATTTGATGTTATTTTATTTGTTTAATTTGCCAAATACTGTAAATGTATTTTCTTTGGATTATTACTGTTATTGAAATTATTATTATTATTATTATTATTATTATTATTATAGTTGTAGTAGTGTGAGTGAAATACAGACACTGTAAGGATTTGTGGGGTAGCCATACTATTAATATAGTGATGGCCACCAGAGGGCACCATTGTGCTGTGGAGATGACAAATCGACATCAGTTTAGTAGCCCTCAATCCTCTCAAATGTAGTTTTCTCTTCTCTAACACCCAGCTGAGCACAGAAAGGTCTTGTTAATCTGTTCATTAGTTGCATCAGATGTGTGAGGAGCTGAGGAAACTCAGCTAAAATGTGCAGGACAGTTGTACCCCAGATACAGCAGAAAAGACTCTAGCAACATTAATATTTTCAGCATGTCTGGTTTACTTTTAGATGAAAGCCCATTATGAGAAGGAATGAGTTTTGTCAATAAACATATTTGTGGATTGTAAACAGCACCTACATAAACACAACTTCAAAAACCTTAAAACAAAACAGTCAAACATCTTCTGAACATTACTAATCGCAATGCTGCGTGTGCACACTTCCACCCTCACGAAAAAGATATAGCAGCCTCGTTTTGCCAGCAAGTACACGTACACACATACACACGCGTACACTGTAAACTCATGGACCTTTAGAACATTGGCCCGAGTGAGAGGCTTTAGCTGGAGATGTTTGGGAGTGGGTTCTTACCCCCCGCCGAGCCACTTCCTGTTTCTCTTGGGCCGTAGGGGTGCATCATTTATGTGTGTGTGAGAGAGAGACAGGGAGAGGGGAGGGGGGTCACCTGCGGCTCTTGGCAGCTGTAGCTCTTTTGGGGGCCCAGAGGAGACGGAGGGGAAAAAAGAACCGCTGAACTCCCACAACTTCTTTCTCAAAACGGAGGTTCTGAGACGTAGAACGAGCAAACTCCATAATCACCAGCCACTGTCTACCACAGTCCTAAAGAAGCTCCATGTGTCAGTAGCCTCTACTGGCCCATCCATGCTCTGCCCACTAATGCATTCTTTCTTAGCAACTGTTGCTAGGTTGGACAGGCTTGACAGAATGTAGGTAAAACCTCCATTTGACCTAATGAGAAAATGTAGTACAGAATGTAGCTTTTTCTTTAGCACAATATTTATGCCTAGAGGGTGTTATTTTTATTTAAAAAGGTATTTACAACACTGTCTAAAGGTTTAGGATCGCTTTGCCATATTGACAATTTTTATTTTAGGTACAATAATAGCTTAAACTGTGTGGATTTAAATGAAGGGTTGTTCCAAAATCCATCATAGACCACCTTCAAAAATTTTTTCATGATATACATGATGAGAGTGGGCTTTACACATGCAAAAAAATATCAGTGCTATATTATGATTAAAACCACCCTCATTTCAAAAACCTAAATCCAAAATTGTTGTACTGCATTTTGGAACGAAACTCTTCAAACATTACAAACTATTCACCAAAAGGTATTTTCAAGTTTTATTCAATATTTCAAGAGTTCTGTTAAAATGAAATGAGTAAAATGATAAATAATATACTATTTTTTTCCAAGTTATCTGTTTTGACATTAAATTACACTGTTTGAAATATCACGGGTTCTTGATATGAATTTTATTTATTCATTTCTCAGTCGTTTTGGAATCATTGCTGGCTCCGTTCATTGTTCTGGACACATCTAACATTATATTTTTTCACATCGTCCTAATGTCCTATTTATATTTGAAAGCTGTGAACTTGTACAAGACTAGCATAGTATCATTAGTTTTGTGTCATTGAAAATTCCAAACCTGTGAATGGTGGCATACTTTATCATGTAAAAGGTCCCATTTTCAGGATAAATAAGACCTAGATCTGTCATTGTGTGAGGATGGTGGCAAATTTGGCATTGTTGCTTCCAACTTGCCTAGTTTTAATAACATAGTCCACTTTGATAGCCTAGCATATCAAACTGGCCACGAAAGAGCATACTTGTAGGTGGAGCATGGGTAGGTCAATTAATGCTCATACTGTTTCGTTCCAGGTTAAACTCTGTTATGTTTGGAGCTTTTCAGATTTTTGTCATTTCACACAAACTAAGCATCTTTTGAGTAATATCACAAATCACTCTTCACTATCAGCAAACTAGGAGCGCTGTGCAGAATACTATTATAGGAAAAAAGTTTCTGTATCAAGTAAACGATAATTTGGTAAAACGGAGCTCTACAAACCTCTTAAACGGCTTATTTAGCTTTTAATCTTGAGACATATTACTCGGTTACTACTATAAATGAATTAGTAACTACTCTGAAACTAGCAAGATAATAGTAGTAATTATTACAGTAATGTAATTATAATTCCAGTGACAGTTACTGACCACAGTGGTAGGCTAAAGGTCTAGAGCACTATAACGTGCTGCCAAAAGATAGACAAATATTAAGTGTCATAACCAACACATGACTCTTTAATGTTGTACCACAGAATGGGAGAGAGGGAAGCTGCAGCTGAGTGAGGGCTAAAAGCTGCAGCTGAGTGAGGTCTAAAAGCGGCAGCGCTGGTCATTTTGTTCCGTCTTTTGTTTGTATTTTTCCCTCTGGAGCCGCTCAGAGGGGCTTTCCAATGGTGAGGACGTGCAAGGCAGTGCCACTGACCGTGCATCAGGCCACAGAGAGACCCTGGTGAAGAGCACAATGAGGCGTAGCTCTTTCAGCTGATCCGGGCTCAGGGAGAAGCAGCTTTTAGTCCAAGACATGAACTACATTGACTTGTGCACCTGTGTCCCAGAACATAATCGACCCTGAATGCACTCCCTTCGAGACCTGAGTGAACAATGATGTTAAAGAACAGCAAGGCGCATTGCCCTGCTCATCCAGTCTACAGACACAGTAAGAAACCTCTCTGACTCTGTTCCCTCATGGATACACATACACTGTCCATCGAAAGCTTTGCTTTTCAGAATGTTTTCAGCACAAATTTGCATATTTTCTTTGTCATTTTAACCTAAAATGAGATGAGAACACTTTTTGTAATATCTTGACAAGACTTATCACAACACCTGGTTAGTTTTTCTAAGATATAATGCTGAGAAAATAACAACAAAATGACCATGTACAATTAATGTAACCATATCAACTGGTTGGCTAGCCACAACCTAGCTAGCCTATGCTGTAGTGCAAGCTAAGAAGGTTAGTAAATAATATTGTTCTTTATGAGATGATCAAAGTGGGCTGCAAGGGCTGTAACAATGTTTGATAGTTATCTAGAATCTGACTAGCTAAAGTTAGCTAGTTAATTAGCTATGTAAATAAATAATATACTGTTTCAATGTCCGCTTGTGTCATTTTGTTTGTGATTAATTAGTATCACACTTATTGGCTAGGCAGCATGCATGCATCTGGGGGGCAAGGAGGGGCTACTGAGTATATAAAATTGCTTAGCTGTTGAGTATATAAAAAGCTAGCTTCAGCTAAGTTGATGAGCATTCATTTAACATACTAGTTTACTTTAAGGAAAACAACAAATTTCAAATTTCAGGAAAGATGCCCCCAAACATTTAAACGGCCTTGTACACAAGCTTGACTTTTCCTCAGCCACACCAGGGCATGTTATAACACATTGTTGCCTTCAGGCTTTGCCACACTGCTGCTGCTAGCTGGCCACCTCTTTCTCCCTGCGGTCAACCCATCAGCTGGTGCTGCCCACAGGACTCGAAGCTCCACAGACACACACACAAACACGCACACACACACCACAACTCCTGTCTTATCCGAGCCCAGCTACCAGCTTCCCCCCCTGGGCATGCTGAATATGGAGGAGGCCCTGTCACCCACCCCAGCTCCAGGGAGAATTCCTTTATTAATGAGCTTCCCTTTCCACACACAAACACACACACACACACACACCTGCTCATCCGCCATTCCTTCACACACTGCGAGAAGCCCATTTATAATGATGATGAATTCGTGCTGACAGGGAGAGTGTCTCCATGAAATTCTATCAAATTCAGAGACAAAAGCAAGGCAAAGGAACCCCAGAAAGCCAACATAACCATGATGACACATTCCATGTGCACACACACTCACAGTGGGGGTTCATCTTGGAAGCTATCAGCAGTCTGGTATCACACGTCGTACCGACTGGTGTTTAGTTTGAGGTCTACATGTGCCTCTTATATTGTGACTGATTACTGTGGCCTGATTTTATTACATACTGTGAATTACAGGCACTGGTTGTGTGAGTGCATTTTTTTTTACTCTTTTTAACTCTCTTCTCTCTTTCAGTGTCATTGTATTGATATATTTCAGAGAATCAAATGCCCTCACAAAGCATAATTAAATGTGAAGTCCTTTGTGTTATTTTTGTTACTGTATAGTGGCATAAATGTATATATGAACTATATATATATGGGCGGCACGGTGGCGCAGTGGGTAGCGCTGTCGCCTCACAGCAAGAAGGGCTTGGGTTCGATTTCCGGCCAGGCGGCCAGGGTCGTTTCTGTGTGGAGTTTGCCTGTTCTCCCCGTGTCTGCGTGGGTTTCCTCCGGGTACTCCGGTTTCCTCCCACAGTCCAAAGACATGCAGTCAGGCCAATTGGACATGCTAAAAATGCCCCTAGGTGTGAATGTGTCTGTCTGTCTGTCTGCCCTGCGATGGACTGGTGATCTGGCCAGGGTGTATCCTGCCTTCCACCCAATGACAGCTGGGATGGGCTCCAGCACCCCACCGCGACCCAGAAGGATAAGCGGTTTAGATGATGTATGTATATATATATATATATATATATATATATATATATATATATATATATGTATATTTTTATTAATGTGTTTCATGGGTCATACTGAAGAGTTTATCGAGGTGCTACCTTTGCACATCGGTTCATGAAATTTCGCTCTGCTACAACTGACCGGGTATCATC
This sequence comes from Colossoma macropomum, assembly GCF_904425465.1. Classification (NCBI taxonomy): domain Eukaryota; kingdom Metazoa; phylum Chordata; class Actinopteri; order Characiformes; family Serrasalmidae; genus Colossoma; species Colossoma macropomum. The sequence continues at coordinate 216,663 of NW_023495761.1, forward strand.
ATGAAATGGAAGCATCTAGGAGCAACAACAGCTCAGCCACCAAGTAGTAGACCATGCAAACTCACAGAGTTGGGCCTCCGTGTACTGAAGTGCACAGTGCGTAAAAACTGCCTATCCTCTGTTGTGTCATTACTACAGTTCCAAACTTCCTCTAGAAGCGACGTCAACACCTGAACTGTGCCAGAAATGGGCTCCCATGGCCAAGGAGCTACACGACTGGAGTGGCGTAAAGCACTCTGCCACTGGACTGTGGAGAAGTGGAAACATTCTCATTCGCCCCTGTGTACAAAGTGAGGACCATAAAGTCTTGGTTTGATGAGCTTGGTTTGGCGGAACTTTAGTGGCCTGAACAGAGCCTTGACCCCAACCCCACTGAACACCTTTGGGATGAATTGGAACACCAATATTGTATATATATATATATATATATATATATATATATATATATATATATATATATATATATATATATATATATATATATATATATCAATATATCATTTAACAACTTCTTGTCCCCAGAACATTTCAAATATTTAACAAAATATCTAAAAAAATACGTTTTGGTGTCTGGTTTGTGAATATATGTGTATGTTTGTGTGTAACTCACTCCTGCACAGCGCGTGCGATGGTCAGGGCAGTGGAGCCAGTCTCGTTCACACTGTCCAGTGTGACGTTGGGCAGGTCATCGTCCTCGCTGTCACTGAGTGATCGCCGTGGCGATGGTCTATCTGGAACCCGATGTGTGACTGAGGGAGAGCACAGAGAGGGTGGGGTTATTAAGACAGTACATAAATACACTAAGTAAATCACACAACATAGACACAGCAGACCAGCATGTGCTGCATCAATGTTTACCTATAAAACTTAAAAAAAAATAAAAAAACTCAATAAGCTAGTCTTGTAAACTGCATTAGCTAATCATTTTCTTAAAAAGCACATCCACATTTGAACTCGTCACCTCCATCTTTCTCAATGGACATAAATATATAAAATGATTCTATCAGAATCTGTTCTTAATTTACACTCTTAAAGGTTGATGAATTATGGGTCTAGAGAAATGCTTTAATTGTTATAGAACCCACATATTGTGGAGGTTCTTTAAACTTTAAAAAGGTTCTCACTCTGTATCTTTTTGCAGAAAGGTTCTTTAGGTTAGTAAAAGTGGATCTTCTATGGCATTGAAAAAAGTGATTCAAATGTACACAGATTTTCCAAATTAATATAAAATGTAATACATCAATGCAATTATTGCCAAAAGTATGTAAAATGAAAGACAAAGTTTAATAAGGCCGCAGGACGCCTACGTGAGCCTTTCTTGAAATAAACGTATGTAGACACACACACATTATCTAAGCCACTTATCCTCCTGGGGTCGCTGTGGGTGCTGGACACCCTGGACAGGTTGCCAGTCCATCACAGGGCAGACACACATTATAAAATTATTTCTAAAAGTTTATTCCAACAAGTAAATTAAAACGCACTGAGGTGAACTGACATCAAAATGAACAAAAACAGCCTAAGTGCTTTGCCATCTGAGACTTATTGGAATAAGCATTTGTGAATGTTTACATAGGTTTATGTCATTTACCATGAAGGGCTTATGAGCAGTCATGTAGCTTTACAGATGCTGCTTTTATTAAAGCGTTACCGTTGTGTTGATTGAAAAATTCCCCATTAACCACAAAAAGGATGTGATCAGTGCCAGGGACTTTGTCGGATGTTGGTGATTGCAGCTTTGTTGATTTTTCTTTAGTCCTCTCTGATAACTCTCTGTGACGCAGTGGATTAATGCTAAACTAAAGGCAACCTTGACTACTGTTCTGATAAGCCAGCATGATCAAAAGCACAGGATTTCCCCACAGAAAGAAAAGCACATAAATCACTCTGAAAAGGCTGAGAGAGGTCTGTGTGATGTTGAATGGATACAAGGTCTACGGTGTGTGTTTTTTTATGACTATAAGTGTGTGTCATGGCTTGTGTTACCCTGTTGTTCAACTGACCAACCTTGTTGCCATGGAAACCTCCCTAGACACAGCAGAGGGCACAGACCCTCCAGATAGGGGCTGGCTCAAAGTAAAAGTGTGCATGTAAGGCTAGCCTATTGTACAGATGTCATATATATAGAGCATTCTACCATATTCTACCTATATAAGTAACTGTAGTCTATATATACAAAATCATCATTTATAAGGTGAAGTTGAAAAATTTAGATTTATCACAAGTTTAATTTTTCACTAATTAAAAAATACTGTCACTACCGAAACGCAAAGAGTTTAGCACATTGGCAGAGCCTCATTTTAGCCACACTCCTGCATTTTAGGGCAGGAAGTCCTTTCAAACCTCTTTTCGAATGAAACTCCTCATATACAGCATATATAAAAGTCAGAGATCACCATTCACTTATTTAATATTCAGTCAAAACAGCCATTAAGTATAAGTTATTAATTTTTCATGAGACCAAACAAGACCTAGCAGACCACCAAAAATGTCACCTTTAGATAAACAGCTAATCAAGCTTTCATCTTTGAGACATACTGACAGAAGAGACAAAAAAAAAAGAAAATTTACAAATCAATCAAAGAAGCTGTTGCTTACTCAAAACAATGGACTGACCACCCCAGAGTCCAGATCTCAACATCACTGAATGAGTTTGGGATGGTTTGGATTGTAAGAACCAGAAAATGCAACCAGCTTCTAAGACTGAACAAACATTGTCAATTTTATTAGCTCCACTTACCATATAGATACAATTTTCCTACTCTAGCGTGCCAACTAACTCTGGTAATTAACTGAATCAGGTTGAATCAGGTGTGCTTGAGCAGGAAGATCGCCTAACTGTGCAGGAATCCAGCCTTCCATATCAGCTCTAGTCCTTCAGCAGTGGTCTACGGATGCTGCCCACAGGACACTATTGACTGGTGGGCTATTCTCAGTCCAGCAGTGACACTAAGGTGTTTAAACACTCCAGCAGCACTGCTGTGTCTGATCCACTCATAGCAGCACAACACACACTAACACAACACCATGTCAGTGTCACTGGAGTGCTGAGAATGATGCACCACCCCAATAATACCTGCTCTGTGGTGGTCCTGTGGGGGTCCTGACCACTGAAGAAAAAGGGTAAAAGGGGGCTAACAAAGTATTTAGATAAATAGATAGACTACAGTCTGTAATTGTACCACACTTGGTACTACAAAGTGCACCTATATGGTAAGTATAGCTAATAAAATGGACAAAGAGTGTAGATACAAGAAGGTGTGTATGTATGTTTATATATATATATATATATATATATACACTGTATCTCTTTATATATAACGTGAAATCTGAATGAATTTCAGAGAGTCTGGTTCTCTCCTCCCCTTCTCAAGAGAATGAGGGATGAGGGAAGAGAGAAAAGGGAAAAGCCTTCACTGCCACAGAGCCCATTAAGAACAGCGCTTGTGCCCAGAGGCACACAGGCTTTCCTGGGCAGCTGAGTGTGATTGTGTGTGTGTGTGTGTGTGTGTGTGTGTGCGTGTGTGTGTGTGTGTGTATGTGTGTGTGTATATGCGCATATGTGTGCATGTGTTGAGGGGCTATTAGTCTCCTCAGCTACACTCTTAAAGAAAAGTGCCTTGAAAGCAAACACAATCCAACATCAAAACACCACAAGAAATCTATTTTTGAGGGGGGAAAATCTGATGTTTGAAGGCACCTTTTTCTGATAATTATGGCGAGCCAGCACTGAGGAGAGCACAACATGCAGATGCTGCTGTTGGCTGAATAGTCAGCAATACATAAACATCTTGATTTTTTTGACCTCACAAAAACAGTGGGACTCATTCACCAATAACCTCCTAGATTTTTTCTTAAATTTGTTCTTGAGAAAGGTCCTAAGAAAAAGTCTATGTCAGGTTCATGACGTGTTCTTAATCCGCAGAATTATTCACACCTTTGTGTGCTTGAGGGTGTGCAGATTATGTTCTTACCTAAGAACAAATCCCAAATAAGAAAACATTGGCGAATGTCAGAATCTTTGTGAAAACTGTGTTTGTGGGTTTTTGAGAAGAAATTTCTTCATAAGATTGGTTGGTGTATGAGGCCCAATGAACTGAAAATGTTTTTTTTTAGAAATATACTAATAAAAAAAAATCTACTTTTTGAAAGTTATGTTTTAAAACAATGCTTTACATACTACACGAAGTAGTAGTATCAGGTAGTGCTATCATCAACCAATTTTACATGATTTGGGCCCTTTAATTTTATATAAAAAAAAAAACTCTTTTGTAGTTTTCCAGTCACATTTCTATAGCAGCTGTGCTTTACCCATAAATTTCAGGTGGCCTGATTTAAATGGGGACAGTTTTTGTCAGAGCACCTACTTCCTGTGTGGATAAAGGCTGCTGCCTGCTGGACTGAATAAAGAGTGTGAAGCACAATGGGCTTCCAGTCATCAGAATGCGTCTGTTCAACATGCTGTTGGGTTCTGGGTTCTGTCACTGACCCTGCAGGACTCAGAGAGGCTTTTATAGATGGGAAACGAGAGAGAGAGAGAGAGAGAGAGAGAGAGAGAGAGAGAGAGAGAGAGAGAGAGAGAGAAAGAGAAAGAGAGAGAGGGGGAGACAGAGAAAGGGGTGAAAAGGGGACAAATGTTAAAGACAGTGCCAGAGTAGGAGAGGTATAGATGTTCAGGAAGGGGAACTGTTGGGAAACTGTAAACAGTACAGAGAACCATCATTTATTCTGCCACAATGTCTAATAAAAGCATTTTATTCTCTCTCAACTCAGCACAACTCAATTTAATCTTAACTCAACACAACTCAACTCAGTCTAAAGAAGCTGGGCTCTAAATCTCTGAGGATATGATTGAATTAAATTATGACTCCTCAGGAAACAATTCAGTTTGTAGGTATCTGCCAACCAAAGGAGCGTTTGTCTTTCCCTTTCACTGTTTTTAAGGAGAAACAATTCAGAGATGTCCATTTAAACACAAACGACCCATATTCACACATTTTTCCTCCTAATTATAACATTTGTGTAGATTTATGTACCGGAACACAGTCATAATGTTCTTTTATGTAATAACTTTCCAACCTAATTTTATCCCTTAGAAATAAACAGGTAGGTTACTGTTAAAGACTGATATATGTAAATGACCCCTTTGTTTCTGATTGGCTGGCCTGTGCTGTGCTTCATTCAAAAAACAGTCTGGGCTGAAATGTGTGGAAAGTTCACCCTGAATCATTAGGAAAGATATACTTCAGCCGCTCTTATCAGATCTGAATCTGAATCCTTAGGAAGGTTCCAATAATACATTTGCTTTCTGACAGTCAGGAACAGTGAAAGGTTCAATCGTTTTCCACCACAACATGAATAGACAGCTAAAACTGCTGCAGGCTGAATAGTTGGCTTTATGTAATTGTGCTCATGGCTGTGGCATCGCATTCATAGAGAATTGCAAATAGACTGATTCTGATTGTTCCAGAAGAGAAACATTCATGAATGAACATTAAGTTGGATCCCAGGAGGTTGATAAGGTGTTGCTAGGCCATTGCTATGGCATCCCAGGTGGTTTCTAAGGTGTTTCTAGGCCTTTGCTATGGTATCCCAGGATGTTGCTAAGATACTACTAAGCTGTTGCTATGGTATTTCAGCTAGTTGTCAAGGTGTTGCTAAGCCATTGCTATGGCATCATAGGTGATTACTAGTGTTTGTACTTGATTGTACTGCAAATAGACTGATTTCCTATATAGAAAAATACATGGCTATGTATTTTTTTATATGTGATATACATTTCAGATTCACATTGTTTCACTCCCAAATATACTAGAAAAAATATTTGTACTGTATATACGGACTGTCTTGTCTGGTGAGTGAATAGTATGTTTTAAAACTTAACATGATGACCAAGGGAATGGTTTTCCATGGCTTCTTCAATAAAGCATTTCCTATATGGAAGTAAATATGTGTACTTGCTTGTATTAAAAATATAGGTACAATATATGTAATGTTTTAAACTATATTGGCTAAATACACTTAACAGTGCCATTTTAAATATTTATATACATGTCAATACATGTACATATACAGTCATATGCAGAAGTTTGGGCAATGATTTGAGTCAAATGATTTGTTGATTTTATGAGTGATTTTCTAAGTTAACAGATCCTCTACAGAAGACTTCTGAATATTTTTTGAAGCATAATTACTGTTTATTTACATGAGGAAAAATTAAACAAAATTGAATGTGAAAAACTTTTGGCACATTTTAAACTTTGTTTAATTATTTTTTTCAATATATTGTATTAAAATAATAAATAATAAATAGTAAATAGAAATTGTGCACTAAAGTTAGCAGAAAACACCACAATTAAATTTGTTGCCTGTACAGGTTGCATTAATTTATTTTCAGTTTGAAAATTAAGAAAACATGTCATGACTTGACGCATGTTTTGAGAAATAAATGGAAATATATTTGCTTTACATATAGATTGTCTTGCTTGTAACTGACAGTAAAGGAGAATGCACATCTCTCTCTCTCTTTCTCTCTCTCTCACTCACCTTTTCCATGTATCCTGCTCTCCTCCAGCATGGGCATCATCAGACCTCCAGGGCCCAGTGATCCCACTCCAGGATATACCAGCGGGACAGGCTGTACCACCACGGGCACCCTGCGGGGGTGGACGTGAATAGGGCTGGGGCAGTGGGGCAGGGGCTGCTGGGGCAGGGGCAGGAAGGGCTGCCCCCTCAAGGCCACAGAGGGTGGAGACGACACCCTGGATGGAGACAGCTTCAGCCGCGGGACGGGGGTTATAACGGAGGGAGGCGAGGAGGATGGCAGAGAGGATGATGATGACAATGAAGAAGGAGACTTGGTGGATGAAAGTGGAGGGGAGCGTGGGCAGAAACGTATTGATGATGATGATGATGATGAAGGTGATGAGGATAGTGATGATGATGATGAAGGTGATGAGCGAGATCTGTTGGTGGAAAGGTCTACAGGCTCTGTCTGTGTCTGGAAGAGGTCAGAGGGGAAGCATCTGTCAGGTGAATGAGTCCGGAACCTTCTGTCCATCACCAGCACGCCCATGTCTGGATAAGCTCTTATCTCTGGAGACTGTTGATACAAGATAATAGAGACATCATTTCTGTCTGTCTTTTAAACCGTTAAACTTCCCTTCACTCTCAGAAGCATTTCTTACATGTTCAACACTATTCGAGCTGCATTACTTTTAGCCAAGGTTCTATAATGTAATTTGTGTGCGATTTGACTGGTTTATTCTTATGAGATAAATTGTCTGTGTATTTTTGCCACGCCGTTGCTATGGTATCCCAGGGGGTTGCTAAGGTGTTGCTATGCTGTTGCCATGGTCTGCCAGCTGGTTGCTGAGGTATTGCTAGGCTGTTGCTATGGTACCCCAGCTGGTTGCTAAGGTGTTGCAAAACCATCACTATGGCATTTCAGCTGGTTACTGGTGTTACTAGGGATTTGCTATATTATCACAGGTACTTGCAAAGATTTTACAAGGCCATTGCTATTATATTCCAGGTGGCTGCTAAGGTGTTACAAGGCCATTGCTATGGTCTCCCAGGTGGTTGCTAAGGTATTGCTAGGCCATTGCTATAGTCTCCCAGATGGCTTCTAAGGTGTCACTAGGCCATTGCTCTGGTGTCCCAGGTTGTTGCTGAGGTGTTGCCTGGCCATTGCAATGGTTTCCCAGGTGGTTGTTAATGTGTTACTAGGCCATTGCTATGGTATCCTAGATGGTTGCTATGGTGTTGTCTGGCCACTGCTATGGTAAATGCTTGAATGTTCATGCAGACTGTAACATAGTTAAAAGAATTATTTTTTATTTATCTATTTTTCACAACTGGTTGTCATTCAAAACATCAACCGAACATCACATTACTGCAGTTACACACACATTAATTCCAGTTGTTAATAATACAAAGATGGCAGTACCCAAATATATATTAATTATAACATTATAGGATGAACCAGTCAACCAAAACACAAAACAACTAAACATTTGAAATACATTTGGGGTAAGAAAAACTTGTTAAAGAAACAACAGCTAAAACAAAACTCCAGTAAAATGAACTATGGATGAGTTAGTAAATACAAATAAGCAAAACTCATTTGTTTTTGTTCTTTACAGTGCACTGATTGAATCAACATAACTCACATGTTCATGTCAGAATTACACAACAGGCACGGTACTCGCCCTGTCTTAAATCAAGTTTGTCTGAAGTGTAGACTGCTATATATAGCAACAAAGGGAAGAGCCAACAGTTTGAAATTTTCAGCTGGGAGTTAGATGTCTTTGTCCATCAATCACTATATTTTGTGACATTAGCAGTTTGCTATTTGCAATATGCAGCTGAGGATTTTAGAATGGTGTATCGGTAACTGGGCATGTTGGATTAATAGCTAACTTTTGCTTCCTAATGTTTAACTGCTAAACTAGAAATGCCTCAACAACTTAAGATATCATGTGGTAATTTTTCATTTCCATTATTCTCGACATTATTAATTCCACATTCTAGACTGAAACTGAAACCGAAACTCAGGACACACTTAGCTGCAAACTGAAAATGAAAACCAAAAGAAAAGATTCTTTGATATTTGCAGTTTTAATTATACTTTTGAACTAAAGTAATAATGTTGAAGATGTGTTTAAAGACAACTGTCACCATGTTGGGAAAGAGAACTGATAGAACGAGGGGACTAATTTAATTTTAAACAACTTGCTAAACAATATTAAATATTAAAACTTATTTAAATTTATACATACATACATACATCATCTAAACCACTTATCCTTCTGGGTCGCGGTGTTATTTAAATTTATTTAAATTATAAAAATGTAAAAATAAAAATACTTCTTGGTTTCCAAAAGGCATCTATAGCAGAATTCCAGGGCTGCTATGCTGTTGCAATGGAAACCTCTTTTTTTTTTAAATGTTGAACATGTGAATGAAGCTTTGGAACTCCTGTCTAAGTTTCTCCAGCAGGTGAACTACTAGCATGATTGCCTTACTGTTCATCACTTTGAGAAGAAACAGCCTTAAACCTCATCTAATGAATAGATGTCTGTAACAACTTTTAAAGCCAGAGATAAAAAGTTTATTCCCAAAGGATATTGAGTTACTCATTATTTATGTGATTTCCATCAAAGAATTTAATTAAATCAGTTATTGCTGAAGAGGACTGCGTTTGAATTTCACTGTGAATCAGCTGCTGCTCCAGCTGTTTGAACATGTCTGTGCTGACTAGTGCAGGAGAGTGAAACAGCTTTATTGAATCACTATTTCCCATTTTCATTATCATTCAGATTATTTGTCACTTAACTGTAGACCTATTTAATCATTTGCTTTTTTCAGCCAAAAGTTTCGGCCTTTTTTTCCCCTTTGGCCACTTTTTGGCTAGAAATTTTCAGCGGCCAAATTTTGGTGCATCCCTAGGGCAAAACATTAATGTCCAATGTGAGATGCTGTTACGTAACATAAATCTTGGTTTTAGTTAGTAAAGTACATTTGGGGGCAGTCCGATCCCCTGTGCCAACAGTACGTGCTCAAGTGCCCTTGAGCAAGGCACCTAACCCCCAACTGCTCCCCGGGCGCCGTGGATAGGGCTGCCCACCGCTCAGGGCAAGTGTGCTCACTAGTGTGTATGTGGTGTTTCACTGCATGTATGCGTCAAATGCAGAGCTGAAATTTCCCTGTTGTGGGACTAATAAGGGTCACTTAATCTAATCTTAATAGTATATAGTGAAAGAATACCTAAATTGAGACACAGACCCAATGACAATAACAACACGGCACACAAGAGTGTGTGTTAGCAGTTCTGTTATTCTATTGGAGTTAGGTCAATCAGAACAGGACTGCTATTCCTAAGGAAGCTCCAGGTTTAGCCAATTCCAGAAGGTAATCCACTCCAGAATTATTACTGTAGGTCTGTTATTGTGGAAAAAAAATATAAGTCTAATATAAGAAAAACCACGTCTAATCACTTAAATGACATTTTCCGAAAGCAAAACTAATCCAGCTAGAATATGGCTTTACTTTTGTAGTAGGTAATGAATAATTCATACAGGATAAGAAGCCATAAGATTAACAACCGAATAACAGGCCTAATAAGAGGGACAGAACATATGCAACCCTGAAAATCACACATCTATACACAGACAAAAAACTATACATGTTTCTTGTGACCCTCTCTGTCACATTATCTGAGGCTACATCTGCCCTAATTTTCCGCTGTGTTTACTGCGGTTGGTCGGCTTGGAGGCCACTCAGCTGAAATGGAACTTGTTTTGAAACTTCATTTCTCTCTCTCTCCCTCTCTCTCTCCTTCTCTGCCAGAGCCCCCTGTCCAGCTCTTGCCCCTGAAAGGGGGGCTCCTGCTTATTACAGCTAATTTTCCGAATCCTAGTAGCTTCTGGTCAAGACAGTTTTAATGGGGGACCAAAAGTTTCCAAGAAGAAGAAGAAGAAGAAGAAGAAGAAGAAGAAAAAGGGCTTTGGCACAAACAGAGTGCGCTCTGCTTTATGACGCACTTCAAAACTGCCCACGCACGTCCTGCGCTCACGCCGCTCACACACACAACAGTCAATATGAAAGACAAAGACAACAAGGAAGGATAAGCACACTGGCCTAATTCTGCAGTGCACTCTGTAACATATAAAATTAAAAACAACACAAAAAATCAAGCAAAAAATAAAATAAAACTAAGAAAAATAAAATAGTAATAAAAAAATAAAATAAAATAAAATAAAATAAAGGAATACAAATGAGCTTTAAAAATCCTAAAATAGAAAAATAAAAAAAATATTAAAATGAAGACAAAATTATACAAAAAAGAAATAAACACACATGAAAAAGTAAATGTAATAAATAAAATAAAATAAAAATATAAAAAAACTATGTTAAAAATAAAATAAATAAATGCAATAAAATGAAATAAACAACAACTACAATAAATAAAAATAAAAGCATAAAACTGAAATAGAAATGAAATAATGGAAAAAATGAAAAACACATTGATAAACTAAATAACATGAATGAATTGGACAAAAGTTTGTTTAGCTTTGCATAATCTACGAATTTAAGCTGAGCTCTAGTTCAGTCATGCTTTAGCTTTTGCTGCTGCTGCTGCTGCTGCTTACCCGTCTCTGTGCCTGCAGGGGCTCCGTTTTGACTCGCAGGACAGGCATCCCGTCCAGCATCAGCATCCTGCTCTGGGGACACACAGGGCGACAGAACAGGCACATTAGCCTTCCTCATACTGAAATACATGATACACTATATTTACTTGATTCTAGGTTCATCATTTCCACACAAATAAAAAATATCACATCCTCACAGTTATTACCACAAGCAAGGAAACTGACTGACAAAACTGTGTTCATGTGGAAATAATGTAAACATTTGAATCAAATCAATTCAGGGCTTTACTTTCTTGACTGTAAATAATAAAGGAATAAAAAATGTAAAGGAATGCATGAATCAATGCTAGACAGAGAGGTAGAGAGTGATGCGTTAAAATGCGTTAGTCTAACAGTTTGTGACAGGTTGGACCCACCAGGGTGGATAAAGTGTAATGAACCGCTGTAATTGTACTACGAGTCCTTTTTACAGTCATATGGCATATAAAAGCAGCACAGATGCAGTGCCTAAGTGAAGTGTTGAGCTATTTAAGAGCTCCACGCGCCCCCCCACCACCAGCACGCTGCCCCACCCCCACACACCCCCACACCTCATCATGAATAAATTCATCCAGTGGGCAGCTGGCTGAACATGTGTAGATACTGACAGGCAACACGTGAAATTTTTATGCTTCATGTGATGGATTGTGCATATGAATGTAGTTGTCAGTGTCTTGCACTAGTCTTGTGTGTTTTAAGCTGATTTTAGAATAATAATGAGTGTCAGTAAAGTGCACATGACTATGTTAAGTGCTTTGTTTTACTTGTTTTTACAGCCACATGTTCGATTTTTTAACCAAGAGAGCTATTACATATAAATATTTACATTTATATAATACATATGGGATGTGTCACTATTACTTACTATGTATATGTATATGCAAAAGTTTGAACATCCAGTCAAATTACATATTTTGTTGATGTGAAGTGAAAATAAGTTAAATTATTATTACATTACATTTCATAAGTTCTATAGGGAACAAACGTAAACATGAGATTTTTCTGCAAATTTTCACACAATGTTCAAAACCACAAACAGAACTTGAGACAAATTTCAAGAGTTAAAAAGCTATTTAATTCATTTGCTCAAGAAAACACTTTTATTATAATAAATACATTATTAACTGCAGCATTAATAGTTTGATCACTCAGTTTTTCATTGACTTCATTGGCCAGGTATGTGGGCAGTGAATTTGAGCAAATCTATAGGATGGCTGGAACCAAACCTTTTGCTATAATTATGTTTATTTGCATTTATTTTAATTCTAATAAGGCAATTTTATGAACACAAAACATGACTGTCAGGACAAAAAATTGTCTACAGTTTCCTTAAGAGCCTAAGATTTTTTTCACAGTACTGCGACACATACATAATACACACAGGCCATGCTATTGTTGCATATGGGTACCTACAGTTGTATGAAAAACTTGAACACTCCTGGTGAAATTACACGTTTTGTTGATTTTGTAAGTAACACATTTGGGAATTTAAATTTAACAAACTTAAATGCGGTTTTATTCAGTGTAATTTCTGAGTTTAACATACTGGAAAGAAATAAAGCATAAAATATAAATAAATTACAGTGTGTCATAACTTTTGCACAGACCACATTTTGTTTTAATTTTTGTCCAATGTCAAATTCAGCAAATGCACAGTAATTGTACATTAAACCCACACAGACTGTAGAAGATGAGTTCACTTGTTAACTTATTTTCACTTAGAAAATCCACAACACACATCAATTTAACCAGGAGTGCCCAGACTTTACGTATATAAAGTCTATAAGAACTGTGCATACGCAAAAAACATAAGAGATAACCATGAATAAAAAAACAAATACACCTATGTGTATGTGTCTGGACAAGACTTGACTCATAAACCACCAAAAATTCCATCACAGTCACTAAAGCATTGACCAACACTGTAATTCTAACAGACATGGTAACAGACATGCTGTACCATTCAACTACTGCAAGCCTCCTTGTTGGCAAGGAGTGGATACTAGTCCAGGAAATCATAATGCAATCATGACACATACCTAACCTTATCAGTGTATGCATTACACAACTTGAATTTACTGGCAAAGCAATGGCCTTTGTGCAATGGATCAGCATATCACTCCCCAGCCATCATTGCCATGCTATGGATGTAAGGAAAAAAAACGTGCAGAGGCAACAGTATTATACCGCCTCCTCTTACAAAAAAATGTTGCATGGTTTTGCACTACAGTGAACACGTCTCAGGCTGGAGGGGTTCAGCAGGCCAGCGGTGCTTTCATAGCTCAGCATGTACAGTAGCGTGTTGATAAATGGAGCTGGTCGATTGCGTGTGGAAATCACCTCGATTCTCAGTGGCAGCCGCTGATTCAGGAGAGACACAAAACAGAAACATGCTGACTGCTCCGGCCTCCGCTGACCTGCTTTCCGAACCAGTATTTCTCTGCGTATGTGTGTGAGCAGTAAAACAGACAGGATGTCAGAGGAAATGGGTGGGGTCCAGAATGGCTGCACACCAATTACAAGTCCACAACCCAGGCTCCTGAAAGTGTCCCAGAACACCTAAACCTGCATTAACCTCCTAAACTGCAGGCTTATTATTCCACAGCCGCCTGGACGACCCACACTTTTCAAAAGTATTGAGGCGAGACTTGAGGCTGACTTTATTCCAAAAAAAAAAATATCTCCACCCTCTATAAGCTCATAGACCATTAACAGACACTCAAGTTCAGTGGCAGAGCCAGTTAAAACCTTCGCTTCAGCTGTTGGAGGGAGAAGGGACCTTTATTATATATTAAGAAAGAACAAATATCGAAATATCTAATTCTAATTTATGGTCACTGTGTCACTATATATGGTCACTATGTGAAATATACTATTTAAATATACCATTGTTGAAGCATGCAGACTCAAGCAAGCCAATATGTCTCCACACACACACACACACACACACACACAAAATAACAACTTAATAACAAACTATAGGGCATTTTTCTGCACATTTTAGTGCACATTTTCTACTTTCATGCTGAGACTCACTTTCAGTTTTTCAAAGAAATCTGCAGGGATATTTTTCACACACAAGTCTTAGAAGTTGGTTGCATTTTCTGCTTCTCATAACGCAACCCAAATTACAAATTTAGGTTTAGCAGTCCATAAAACCTTTCTCTGCATCATAGATGTCCAAACAGGGTTATAGAGCAAACATTCTACTTTTTTTGTCTGTTTTATTTTCTCAGTAAAAGCTTCTTGTCAGCTACACATCCTTTCAGACTCATAGTCTTGAGTTGTCTTATCACAGTGGAAGGATGGAGAGAAACTACTGTGGAGTTTTCAGATCTGAAGTAAGAGTGGAGCCTAATTTTCTCCTCTCTCACAGATGAAAGCTCTGTTAAGCACTGTTTATCTGACGGTGGCGGTCCATCAGGTCTTGCACGATTGTCAGGAGTCTCATTTTCATTATTTTTTTAATACATTTTTGAACATCAGTTTTGGAAACTCCTGTTTTTTTCCTTGTCATTTGACTTTCCCCTTCCTTGTGCAAGTGGACTTTTGCACAGTATTGTATATGAAAAGGATTTGCAGGTGTAGTGTCACCTCTGTATTACGTAGTTATTAATATTAAGACTTATTCATTAACTACTTTACATTATATGGTATCTAAATGGAAGAAGAGTGGATCCTTACTATTTAAGAAGTTAACACAATGATTCTGTAAACACTATACTTCCTGATACATCCTATATTTGCCAGAAGAATCCTTTTTAATGCAGCTTACTGACTAACCGTCAACATCTTACATCATAGTGGACAAGAGCGAGAGCCATATGTTAGACAGCTGTGTCCCTGTAACACCTCATACAACCTCTATGAGGCTTGAACATACCCCAGAACATCAATAAATCACTACACTAGAGGTTTATTGCCACATACAGACACTGCAAAAGGTTCATAACCTGAGTTCTCAGCAGCAGATGCTAACACTGAGACTGTAATGGTTGCTAATGACTGACTTGGTCTGCAGAAATGGGAAGTGAATGACTA
Organism: Colossoma macropomum; assembly: GCF_904425465.1. Taxonomy (NCBI): domain Eukaryota; kingdom Metazoa; phylum Chordata; class Actinopteri; order Characiformes; family Serrasalmidae; genus Colossoma; species Colossoma macropomum. Next base: position 231,896 of record NW_023495761.1, read on the forward strand.
TCATTGGGATCAATGAAAGGTTGTGGTTGGAATCCGTACTTGAGTTGAATAGCCTCTGTGGGCAAGAGAGATTTTCTTTGGCACTTATTTTGGTGAGAGAGAAGTTTTGGTGATAGAAGAGCTGGCCAAGATCAACCTTATTCAGAATGAGGCATGATATGTCAGTGAGGAGAGTTCAAGGTAGATTCACTTCAGTCTACACTTAGTAGGAGATGAGTGGCTATTTCACAGAGCCAGACAAAAAACCAAGATGTGGCCAAGTGCATGTAAAGGAATACTTCTCCTGAATATGCTAATGTTGCTAATAATGAATAAAAGCAAGGTGCCAAACCAGTATTACATAAATGTGACTACAGATGAGCTAAGCAATTGTTAGCCATGACGTCATTTTTAGGAAAAGTACACCTTAAAGTACCTAAAGTAAGAGTGCTGAGCGAGGGTCAGCTCTGTTAGAACGGAATTCCATTGATTTCTCCAAAGTTCTGTGTTATCAAATTTATTTATATGAAGATATAAATGTGAAATAATGTGAAATGCACCATTCTTGAGAAATGCTTCATTCACAGCAGTGGTGATAGGAACCAGACGTCTGAAGTGTTTAACCCTTTTTTCACAGCAGCCATAAAATGCAAATTCCACCTGTTTTGGACATCTCTCGCTTGAACTGAGCAATATTTTTGTTCTTCAATATTGTTGATAGAATACATTTTAGTATGATTTACAGACATGGAAACTATTTTCATTTTCGTATATGAGCAAGCAAATCAACATTTGTAAAAATGTGTTTATTGTGTTTAAATACTATTTTTATTGTGGCAGTTGTACATGCTTTATTAATATCAAGAAAGCTGCAGTTGTACTGTCAGTTTTATCTCAGCCTGGCCATCTTTGTGGAGAGGTGTGAACTGTTTTCACACCAAGCGGTTCTAACCCCTTTCACACCTCATTGCTCGCTAGCAGCTCAACACAGAGTCACAGCGTTTCACACCCAGAGAGCCAACAGTGTTCTAGTTAAATTAATAGAGTTACAAAGAAATATATCAATTGAAAATATCAGAGTCAATTTCCATTCAGGATGGCCATGCTAAAAAGGCTAACGCCTCTAAAAGCTCCCGCTCAGAAGGTTATTACATTAACTCGTTACAAATACGTTGCCTGATTCCTATTGTTTTATGAAAGTTTTTTTGCAAGCTTTTGGCCTAAAATGTGAAAAATTTATAAGCAAGGCACAAAGGTACATGCAGAAAATTCCACACCAAAAAAACTTTTTTTTTTAACAGATTTACCTCTATTTTACCATTTTTAACGTTTATCATAACAAAACTCAGGTGATGTGTAGGTTCACTGGTCATTTTTGATAGTAAATAAAACATTTATTTATTATATCTTTATATATTTATTATATCTATATCTATAGTTGTGATGTAGACATTGTACTAGTTTCACCACTGTAAAGAAATATGAGTCAGTAAGTTTCTCTACAATAAAGCATTTTACATCACACTCTGAATGAATTTGTTTACATGTCAACAACTTTGAAAATCAGTAGAATTCCCCTTAAATCCATAAGGATAACCGCATTAGCTATGAAAGTCAAAGTGACCGGTTTGGCTTGATGTACTCATAGTTGAAGAAGAAGTCTGGAAAGGGATTGATCTCTTCATTTTAATTCCAGGATTACACTTAATCCTTGTCTGAGAAACTCACCAGAAAAGAATTAACTACGCATAACGGGACATCTCTTGGCCCGGAAAGATGAGTGCTGAAAACTGGACAGAGACAAGAAAGCAGTGACTCAACATTTTTGGACCATGTTTTGTAAAGGAGACAGTTTCATCAGAGTGCGTGACCTCAGTCAGGTCAGCATGACTTCCTTCCACCCTTCTGCACTGCCAATAACCAGATTCAAGCTTTACCCCCAGTGCCTCCTGCGCAAACGCTGCCAACTCCACCTCTGTTAAATGCTCTCCCTCCTTACGCTGACAGATAACAGTGTTAATGGCCTTTATTTCCTGTCTTCTTGGCTCTTTCACTGTTTTGCTGCTTGAAGTTTGAAGCAACTTCACCCAAGAGTGCTAACATTGCTAACAGTGAATAGATGCTGGCATGGATCACTCGGCATTAATTGATTTGAATAATGCTGACTGGCAGCTAACTTTAACTGACCACTAGTAGTATTAATAAGCATCCCTTTATTAAACAACATTCCTTTACAATGATGATCCTTAATGATCTAAAACAAAATGTAGACAAATTTCTCTTCAATGCAAATGTAGTTGAATACCCAAGACTTCTTTAGTGCCCAAAGTTAGCTTCTTTAGTTTTGCTTCTATTACTTGATAGCTTCATTAGCCTTGCAGTTCTAGTGCAAAACCAAAGAAACAAATGTTGGACACCAAACACATCTTGGCTGATCGGCTACATTTGGGCTAAGAGGAAAATTGTATAAATTTAATTTTCGGCTGAAATATTGCTTTAAGGTTTAGGTAATAGAAGCTCTTGCTAGATGGTTATAAATCTTCTACCCTAAGTACAGAGTCATCTGGAATTTATATTCACAGAGTACTAATCTAACATCAGCATCATCCTAACCTGCACTAATCCTATTGTCTATATGTTAAAGATCTACTCGGAGACCAGACTGATGTCTGGACGGACCCCCTGCCATCTAAGGCTGCTGTCAGTGACAGATAACAGAGATGTCTTGGTCTTCCCGCTCTGGATCCGCTTGCAGGAACACAGGCCTGTCCTGCTGGATTCTCCTGCTTTGCGTAATCAGTCCTCGCCAAAAAAACCCAGTAGTGACTTCAGACTTTCCATTTCAGCGGCGCTAGTTTTCCTTGGCGGGACGGCTCGAGTCAGATGGGGGCTGCTGCTGGGCAGAGCCAGGACATTGCTGAACCTCAGAGAGCGTGTGTGCATGTGTGAGTTTGTGTGTGCACTCGGGAGAGGTGAACTGTTCCACTGTCTGTTTTCTACGAGAGAGAATGCATTGCGTCCAAGATATAACTGGAAAGGCACTTGGACAAGACCAAGAACAAAAACAACCGAAGGGCCGAAACTGAACGTCCCAGTTTCCTCAAACCAATCTCTAGTTTAGAGGAGTATCTGAACATTGTCAGGCTAGTGTTCAGCCAATAGGAAAGGAAATAAATATCTTTTACATGTAAATTTGGGGTCATTAATTTTGTTTGCTGAAGCTAACTCTTTTGAAACTCAGCAGCCAAAAAAAAATAAAGTCCCTCCAAAATGAAGGCAGAAGCAGACATGTTTCTGTCTTCAATACAGCTAATTAGCTAGCCGACGTCAGCTTACACAGAGGCTAGTTAACGTTAGCTTCAGTTCAGCACAGTGCATTCAACTGTTTAGTTTACAACTGAATATGCTATGTATAATATTTACATATTTTACTAGATATAGAGGTTGGTGTCACATATCATACCCTTCAACTGTCCTTCAACTGCCTTAGCTCTTAGCTCTTTTTCATCAAGGACCTTAAAACACCAAGCCATTGATGAGCATCTGTGGCTGATCATTGCCCATAGCTTTTGTAAAAAGTCCCACACTGATGACTGTTATCAGTTTCTGACAGTGCTGTTTCGTTTCAACTTAAAGCGTAACTCTTAAAATCACTGCAGAAGCCTATTAGCCCTTTGCTATCTGCTGAGTTGATCAGTCTAGACCTTTGCAGGTCTTCCAGCTTTCCTTTTCAGTTTTCCTTTCACACAGACACAGAAAGTATGTGGGTGTTGGCCTTCAGCTGTAGTCTTCACAGTGTGTTTAAGCGCCGCAACTTTTCACAGAAGACATGAAGCAAAGGTGAGCTAACGGAAGGCCTTGGCTGGCTCTAGTGATGTCTAGTGCTAGACTTGATCTGTGTGCAGTGGAATGAACCCATCTCCTTACTTCACTCTATTTACTTAGCATAATGATTTGCAATGTTGTATCTTTCTTTTGGTCATCCAACACCAGGACTGTTAAAACAGTTTTTCATTTATGAATACAACAATAAACAATAAGCATATAATCACACAGTAGCTTACAGTCTACATTACACACTAATTACACTCACTTTACAGTTAAGCTATTTCTCATCTGCAGTCTATTAAAGCTAATAAAATAGATATCTCCTTTAGGTTTTTTAAGTTTGCTGCTGAAGTTCAGCTTCTGCACTTTCCCCATCCTTCTCCCTGCTCTCCCTCAGAGCTAGCCAAAACATACTCCTTCACACATCTGTTATTGATTTGGGGCATGGCCCGAACACCTCGGATTCTATCTGTCTGCCTGAGACACCCCGACCCCCTACAGCCCAGCTGACGACAGGTCAAGCTCCGTGGAGTATGGAGGTATCAAAGAAGCTTTTAGAAAGATGCTGGCTGTCTTTCGAGCATAGTGGAAAACGGAGTCGATCCAATAAGACAAATGTCTTTTCTCTTTAACAATAGACTAATCAGAGCTGACAGGATGTGTTCCAGACTGACACATGCAAGCGCACTCAGAGGAGTGAAAAAAAATGTCACAAGTCTTTCCTGTCACAACGTTGGCCAAACGAAACCTTGCACAAAGTGCTACAACTTTTTCTCTCTCATTTTGCTTTTCTCTCCTTCTCTTTTTGTGATTTTGTCATCAATTCCGTGCCTAACACCTCGCCATGTGTCATAAGAGTTCATGTCCTGTTCTAAGAGCAGCTTTTTTTTAAATGTAGTTATCTTACAATGATTCAGTGATGTAGGCTTTCAGAAGCTAATGTCTGATCAGTATGAAAAAAGAAACAGGTTAACAAGCCCATTCTCCCTCTTGGCCTCTCGGTCCCAAGCTGGATCTGCTGGTGCTGCTGTGCGCTCTTGCATGGAGAACGCGTGCCAGAAAGATCTGAAGCCGCCTCTTTAGTGTTCCCTTGGACGGGCTCAGACAGATGTGTGCAATTTGACTTGAACTATTGAACCGCATGCTCTCAAACTGTTTATTATCAGAGGCCCCAGGATCGCGCAATAAGTGAAGGCCATCACTGTTTGGCGATATTGTGCAATGGCGCGGTGAAGACCACGAGGAGGCCTGTGAAAAACGCGACGTAGTGAAGGTGCTCGTAAAGCACGAAGATTTGCCGAGATGTGGCGTGAGGATTTATCGACCACCTGAGGATTATTAGCTTTGGTATTACGCCGTAAGCCTAACGAGTGACCTCATGCCAAACCATGACCTCAACCAATGAAGTGGCAACTAAACAAACAAGACCGTTAACTACTGTGGCTGCGTGTGGAATGGTTCCCTTGTGTAACAGAGCAGCCAGTGCTAGGACTCTAATTAATTACTGTTAATAGCAGTTTTCCATTAAGGTCTAGCACTAGACCTCATCTGTTTGGAGAGGAATGGAACTCTCTTTACTGCAACCTTCTTAGCCTAATTACTCACAACATAGTTGGTGCTTAGACTGTGATGTTTAGAACCACTTGCACTATAGTAAGTGCACTAGTGCATATGTTATGGAAGCCATATTCTGAATTAACCACCGTAGTTATGGGGAGGACAGATATTTTCTTTGTGCATGACTGTAAACGACCAAAAGGTGCTAGCGCCTGGTGTGCTAGCACAGCTGGAAGAGATCTGTGCGCATTCCCACCAGGCCCTGCAGGCTCGGGGGGCAGTGGCTGGCCCTCCCCAGCTGTCCTCGGCATTGTGGGAAAGCCTGGGCTTCCTCTAAAGCAGTGCCAGAAAACACTCATGCAGCATTGTGAGTGCCAGTGACCAACCATGCTAACTAGCGTGACCACTAGCGAAACCGCTAGGAAGCCATACATCATGACCTGCCCGAAAGCAAAACTTGACCAGAAGGACAAACTGAAATGGTGCAAACACAAGAAGACGAGATGAGAGGTTCTTAGGGCAGCAGTACAAATAACACAAAGGAACGCAAGTTAGGGGGCCAAGCACTAAAAATTATGATTGGTTGAATTTACTTTATTCAAATTTGTAAAGAATTTAAAAAATATATATTTTATTATTATACCATTTATGCTAAACATAAGTAAACTCATAACAAAATTGTGTTGCTGTCATATAGTACTGTGCAAAAGCAAAAGACCACCTTTCATTTATTTTATCTCAAGACAAAACAGTCATTAAGTACAAGTTAGTAATTTTTTCAGGAGATATTTCTTAGGAGATTAGGAAAAGTCAGAGGAAAATAAGGGGTTTCCAAAACTGGAGTTCAAAACATTATCAAAAGATAAAGAGAAAATGGGACTGGTAGACCTGGTAGATCACCAAAACTGTCACTATCAGATAAACAGATCTTAAAGCTTTCATCTTTGAGAGAAAATCAAGCTTCACTTTTCAACCCAATACTATAGGTCTGAAAGGATGTGTAGCTATCAAGATGTTACTGAGAAACTACCATTTGTAAATAAAACAAAGAAGTTGAACAATGAATTGGCTACTCCAGAATCCAGACTGCAAACCTCACTAAATGTGTTTGGGTTATTTGGATAGTGAGAAGCATAAAATGCAACCAACTTCTAGGACTGAACTTTGGAGGTGTGAAAAAATTTCTTTGAAAAAATGAAATTCAGTCTCCTAAAAAAAAATGGAAACGGATGGCAAAGAATGAGCACAGTAAATACTGAAACCTCTGATATATTTAATTGATGAGCTAATTTTTTCCTGCTTTCTGTAACTTAATAACAAGTCAAGTTTTGGAAACTCTTCACTTTTTGCAAGTGGATTATCATATCTAATCTCCTCAGAAACAGCTCCTGAAAATGAATTATTTTTTGGCCGTTTTGACTACAAATTACATAATTTTACTTTTGCATAGTACTGTACTTTATAAGCAAATTACTTATGTCAAGTAAATTCAATGCATTATGTTCTTAAGTCTAGGAGAGAAGGAAGCAAATAAAAGAAAACTGCAAAAAAGTATGCAACACATTCTGCTTCACCCAGTCTCGCCTTGGGTGACACCTCACTTTTCAGCAGAAGTTACTGTACTGCCTTTTCTCTCATCCTTCTTAGCTAAGCATTACCGAGCCGCTGCTCATAACGACTCAGGCAGCTGTGTTTGCCTCCCGACACCACACGCACACTCTTATGGGACTGGGCAAGGACTGTTATTCTCCTGCCTGACCTGTGCTCGGCTGGAAAAGCTGCAGCTGCAACTGCAGAAAACGGAGAGACATTTTTTGCTTTTTTGTTCTTCTGTATTACTATTACTATAAGTAGTAGAGGGCCCATAAAATGGAAAGCAGAATTTTGTTCACTTCTTTTGAAAATTTTGATGTATTATGTGAACAATGTTAAAGTTTCATAACATAGCTTTCACTCTCCAGTCCATACAGTCCATATATGGACACTGAGCTGCAAAAACAACCCATTTAGACTTAACTCTTCTGTGATGTCACAAGCATGTTTACAAGTTTACAAATCCACCTATTCAGCCTACAGCTGTTTAGCCCCACCCATTCATGCTGAAGTTATAAGGAGTTGTTTCAGTATACAGGGTACAGTACAGGGCAGCCAATCAGAGCAAAGCTCATTTACATACATCCATCTTAAGGGCTTAGAACAGCCTCTTTAATTCCTTTAATGTGTGTACACTGGAATGGCTAAGGAAATGAAAAAGGGAGATTAAAAATTATTTCATGATTTTAAAATAATTATTTTTAGTACATTAAAACACACACATGTTATAAGTAGACATCAGGGGGAAAATACAAGCAAAATGTAGGATATGGGCCGCTTCCATTGCTTTGGTTATAGCTGTTAATTGCACTTCATGTCTATACAGCCATCTGAATCTGAATCTAGAATCTAGAGAGTGAAAGAAATGCAGGGTGAGAAAGAAAGAATGAGAGAAGGATCAATAGACGAAAGACAGCTACAGATTTCTTTTTTCTGTATAATTATCACTATTAGTATTAAGCATTACTTTCCTTGTTTTGGCAACAGTTGTTAATTACAGGTTATGAAAGAGATACAGAAACAAAGAGAGACTGGCAGAAAGAGAAAGAGAGAGAGGGAGTCTTTTAAGATTGTTTTTGATGTACATCTGTATGTGTGTGAGAGAAAGCGAGAGATCAAGGAGAGAAACCTCAGACTCACACTAGCATACCCATGCCACATGCTAACACAGCAGAACACAGCTGTTGATCAGTGACAGATTCTTAACCAATAACCCTGTCCACATGTAACCACCTCCCCCACCTCTCCCCTCCTTCCCCTCCTTCCCCTCTCTCCCCTGCTCCGCTACAGCAAGGTCAGGCCCCACCAGGAGGTCCCTGGGAGTCATGGGGTCAAAGTTCGGCCACAGGAAGTGCATCCGCTAGCCGCGTTCCGGCGTTCCGGGCTTCGGCTCTTTCCAGAGCGCTGCTTAATGGGCCTGGCAGTCACCGGGGAGAGCCCCTATTTCCCGTACACTACACAAACCACCCTACTCTCTGTAGGTCGGTGAGTCATAGATGTGCGTGTGATTCACTTGGGTTTTTGTGCCAAACAGAATCTGATGCAGTATCACTCTCGACAAAAAGCTTCAGAAACCGACCATCTCTAATCCAAGGCTAGACTAGTTCACACTCATACAGCATTGTAGAGCACTGTGAGAATCCAGTGACGACTGTTCATTTATATCATTTCCAATCAAAATGGCCATTAAGTACAAATTATTCATTTTCATCAGAGACATTTCCGAGGAGATTAGATAAGGAAAGGGAAAGTCAAAGTTTCCAGAACTGGAGTTCAAAAAATGATTCAAAGTTACAGAGAATATGGGACTTTTAACAACAACGCATGACCTGCTAAACCACCAAAACTGTCACCCACAGATAAAAAGCACTTAAAGCTTTCATCTTTGAAAGAGAATCAAGCTCCACTTTTGCTTCAGATCTGAAAACATTCTGTCCATCCTTTCACTCTGAGAGGACATCTCGACACAATCAGTCTAAAGGGATGTGTAGCTGTCAAAAAGCTACAAAACAATGGACTGACCACCCCAGAGTCCAGGTCAACGTCACTGAGTGTGTTTGGATACTAAGAGGCAGAAAATGCAACCAGTTTTGAAGACTGAGCTTTGGAAGTGTGGAAAAATATCCTTGCAGATTTCTTTGGAAAACAGAAAGCAAGCAATTGTATTGTATTTAGTTGTTCAGGCTTTTGTTTAATTGTATGTTAATTCTATTTTCAGCTTTTATCTTGATTCTGGAAAAGTAATAACTTGTAAATAATGGCCATTTTGACTGAAAATTAATAAATGAACGGTAGTCTCTGACTTTTGCTGTACCGGACATGTAGCACCTAATCTAAACCTAATTAAAACCTATAAAGCCTGTAAAAAAAGATCAATTTCAGGTTCTGATCATGGGGAACCCCATGAACCACACTTTTCTGTTGTGGCTGGTCTTGAATGAATTTTGATAATTAGCAGATGAATCAGTGTTAGATAAAGGCAGTAGTTCCCAATGCTGATCCTGGAGTATAGACATCCTGGATATTTTGGTGTCTTCCCTGCTGTAACATTCCTGGGGACTGTTTTACATAATCAGGATTTCTCATTTAGCTAGATAACCTAAGCCAGAAGTTGAGATTTGGCCAGCAGGGCTGTTCTTGACTTCTTCTCCTTCTGGATAGGCTCGACTATAGCTTAAAATATCTGGCCAACTGAAGAATCTTGCTTTGCAAAATGTCCCAGTGATCCAACTAATCTACTAATCAGCTTGGTAAAGCAAGTAAAATACTGAAACACTGTCGCTGTCAAGAAAATGGAGAAAGAAAACGTATCTTTACTTTCAATGCAAGTTAAGGTAACAAGCATTGGTCATTTTGGACCATTTCTATTGATAAAATAGCTAAAAAATACAAAGCAGAGATGCAAAATTTTGTTTGATGATATGCAGGGCAGCAGTTCTCCAGGACTGAGATTTGTACTATCTTGGCTTCTGTATTCTAGATGACATACCTAACTAGCTCCCTTCATCATCCCTGTTGACTCTGGCCATGTTTGCATTTCGCCCACACTCCTTTGACCTTTGGCCTCTCCCTTCACTGTAGACGTGCGACCCAGCTACGACAACAAATCGGCCAAGGGTGAACCTGCCTGGGCCTGCGGGGTCAGCAGAGGGCCAAAACATGGCCGACGTTTTGCTCACATTCCAGATGTTTCAGCTGTGGAAGGTTCTTGGAGAAAGGGCAGGCCCAATGACCCCAAGCCTCTGGGCCCCTGTGACCGGAGAACGTAACTCAAAGCTCCAGAGGAGAGACCACTGCCAGACTAATAGGCGTACAGGATGAACGTTCAGGTGTGTGTGTGGGTGGCATGATGCTCAACACTTTGCTCCAGTGGAACGGATGGGTAACGGATGGATGCTGTGCTGCTCTTAACTACACTCTGAAAAATAAAGGTTCCTAAATAGTTCTTGGTTTGGAAATGCAGTTCTAGGAAACCTTTAATTGACATATACATTATGTGGATGTTCTTAAAACTTTCAAAAGCTTCAACACACATCTGCTACGTTTGCTTTAAATAATAATCCACTGAAAGATTCTTAAGGTGGTTCTCCTGTGGCATTCATTCACCTTTATTTTTAAGCCTATACTAGAAAATGTGGTTCATTCAGTGGTTCTCAATCGTGGTCCTGGTCATGGAGTATTCTACTCCTCTCATTTTGATGTGTTCATGTTCTCACATGTGTAATCATCTAATTAACAAGCTTTCTCCACATGACCTTGGCATGTTCCTATAAGCAAACCTCATCTGAGGTTAAGTGAATGCATCCAGCAGTCCAAGACCAAATCCAGATACTAAACCTAGGGCTCTTCCGTCTAACTGCTATTGACTGGAGGAGGCCAGTCTTCACCAGGCTGCAGATATTGTTGTTCCAAAAAGCTGTGCTTGGTATTTGGAAGAGATCCAACATAAGTATCGCACAGCGAGTGAGAGTAGCACTCTGGGAGGCTCACGCAGTGTGCGCATAATGTATACATAGCTGTCCATGTGTTGCATATATGCTGGTCTTCTCCATGCTGAGGATAGTATTGACACCGCTAATAGGAATTTGTAGACATACAGACAGTGGTAGTAGCAGTCATGTATAATTATACAGCAAACATTGTGTCTACTTATAATATGTCAATCAAGCCTCTATAGGTGAGTACTTTTTGTTATGTTTAACATAATTTTACAATAATCTGATGCTAGTAAGAGTACATATTATGAGACAGTGGAAGTTTAATCCAAATCAGTCACATGATATCAGGTGTCACTGATTATGGACTATTCTAAATGATAATCATTATCAACAATGCATTTTGTAAAGAATGCATTCCCCTATAAACAGATGAAAAGATTACTGCTCAGCTACTGTAAATATTAAAGAAATATCATAATCACTGAAACCATGCACATTTGAATATCTCATTTGAATTCTTTCACTTAAGTTGAGGGTCACTCTAACTAGACTTGATTCGTGTAAGTAGCTACGGCTGTCAGAGTGACAGATAGCAAGCTGTGCGTTGACAGTCAACTCAGTGAAATGACAGTTGAGCCACAATGTGTAAAAGGGCATAAAGAGAGAGAAGAGGCAGGCAATGTAATGCAGATTTGAGGAACTAACCTTGTTTGAAGTCTCGGACCGTGAGGGCAAGAACTGTTATCCTTTTTAGCGTCCTTTTGGCTCTCTCTCTCTTTTTCTTATGCTCTGTCTTGTGTTCCTGTGTGGTCAGCTTCTTGTTTGCTGTACTACCTCTCTCTCTCTCTCTCTCTCTCTCTCTCTGTCTCTCTCTCTCTCTTTCTATCTCTCTCTCTCTCACTCGTTCCCCTCCTCTTCCGTGGGCTACTCAGGAGGAAATGAATGGGGAGCTCTCTCACTGAGCTGTTGTAGTCTGAAAGCGCGCATCACATGACCATTCTGAATGAAGAGAAGGGGGGTGGACCCTTAGGCTGCCAGGGGCGAGGACAATGTACACCCACCCTGGTGGAGGACTGTGTGTGCATATTTGTTTGTTTTCATACATTTCCAGGACGAAAATATTCTGACTTTGTAGGGAAAACACAATTGACCTCTGATGTCTAGATCACCACAATGGTTTTAACTTCGTAAAGCACTTCAAGGTTCATTTGTTTAAAACTGAAAGGGTAAAACCATTTCTGTTTGGATACTGAGGTTAAGGATATGGTTAGGTGTAGGCTTAGGCTTGGAACATTCTGACTACATGTAGTTACATATATGATATATGTAATAAGGCCTATATTATTATATAAGCACTTACAAATATATAATACATATGAAACATATCATTACCTATAGGTATTTATACCTTATAGGTGTATATATATATATATATATATATATATATATATATATATATATATATGGGCACTTACACTTAACTTACAATGAATATCAATTATCTTTTCTTCTTCTCCCAGTTCCTATCTATATCATTATATATAATATGAAATGCATATTGGACATATTATTACACATTATTACACATAAATACATATCACACATATATTGTCGCTGTCAGAACAAACCCTCCATCTCTGTTTTTGTCATTTTCATTTTTTTCACACTTGTAAAATGCCATTTGCCCTTTACATTGTGTTGAAATTTAATAATGAACAGACCAATATTCCTTCTTGTGAAAAGTCACCTTTTTGGAGATACATGGTTTTGCCCTAACATATATATGGGATATATTCAAGATCCCATATTCTGACATTGTATAAAAACATGTGCATGTATGTGTATGTGTGTGTGCACGTTTGGCTCTGAGTCTGAAGATTGCTTCAGAGCTTTAAACTGTTGAATGATTGGGAAACAGACAGTCTGGAGCCAACTGCTATTGGAGTGGCTGGGTTTTAGCCTAAGCTAAAAATGCCCAATTACCTACATAAAATGCTGTTTAACACCAGTGTCATACACTAAGTACTGATTTTGATTAAGTGTGAGATCAAAGGGCCTGCTTTGAAGATCACAGCAGCTATTTTCTCCCTCTTACCACATGCCTTTCTAAATATTAATTTGCTGATTGCTCTTTGTTGTAACTGGTGGCTTAATAGAGATAAAAGACCAACAAATATGAGCAAGATTTAAGGGCAAGAAAGGCTAACCTTGTTTTTTGTTGTTGTCCAGTACTATGTTCCAGCTGGAAGTGGAGAAGTGGAAAATACCTTTGTGGATGAGGCCCAGAGCATTTCCTCATGGTTTACATGGTCTAGGACTGCTACCAAGGTTGAGATTAGCGGCTCATTCTGGGCCAACGTTGGGCCAACGCTGGACTATTGGAACCATTGGCTTTGTTAGTGAACTGGCCACACGGACAGCGAGGTTAGTGAGGTGGTGAGTGTAGTCCATGGTAATTAACACCTTCAGGGCAGTTAACTGTGTATGTGACCTTTTGTTAATTTATTTCAGAGAGAGAGAGAGAGAGAGAGAAAGAGAGAGAGAGAGAGAGAGAGAGATTAGGCCAATTAAAAAAAGCAGATACCCTGATTGCAAAAATATTTAACACATTTCATTTCTTCTCTGCTCTGATTCTTAAGAATGACTTTTTGACCACTTTTTCCTTGGAATTGAAACTGAGGTCGACACAAACCCCTAAATGTTTGAAATGAGTCAGTGACAGTTTAGTGATATTGTAACTATATAGTCATGCAAATATAGCTTACTGAAATGATGCGAATTGAGAAAGAGAGAGAGTAAAAAAATCTGAAAAAGACAAACATACAGAGAGTTGTAGAAAGCAAGACTGAGTGAGTGAGTGAGTGAGTGAGTGAATGAGATAGAGAGAGAGAAAGTGAGAGAGGGATAGAAAGTTACTATTCTCTTGTCATTTCTCCAGCAGTTGGTCTTCTTTTGCCTGAGGGTGATGAACTGTCAGCATGTTCACCTAATGTAAGCCCCCTCACTGCGGACCACTCACCACTGAATGTGAGTGTGTGTGCGTGTGTGGGTGTGTGCAAGTGAGTGAGGGACAGCCACAGGCAGAGCTAATTGAAGAGGTCTGGGGGATGTGTGTGTGTGTATATGTGTGTGTGTGTGTGTGTGTGTGTGTGACTCTCCTTGGAGGCCACTCATCAGTTGCCATAGCGACCTGCTTTCCCACCTTGTGTCCGTCTTGAGCATTTGTGGAGGTGTGAGTGTAGGTGGAGGGCTTTCTTTCTTTCTTTCTCTTTCTTTCTCTCTCTCTCTCTCTCTCTCTCTCCATATATTCTTTTTCCTCAATATTGGTGGGCAGCCAAAGTCTGCTTGCATTAAGACATAGAGAATGTACTGTTTCTCATGAAGCCTCTGAAAGCGTTCAACAAATGTCAGCTTTTATATTAAAACTGAATAAGTAATACATTCAAAACTGAATGTAAAACAAATGAATAGATATTCCCAATTACTGCAAACCAGTACACCTAATACACTCTAGTTCAGTTTTGGATTTTTAATATTCAGTGTTTCTTAGTAATAGATTTAACAAATTAAGTAGAAAGCAGAAAAGCAGATCCACTTTATTGAACTGAGCACAAATGAGAGACCACCCTTTATTTATATGTTTAATTTTTCCACCTCCAAAGTTCAGTTTTAGTAGTTGGTTGCGTTTTCTGCCTCTCATGGTCCAACTAATCTTAAACACATTCAGTAATATTGAGGTCTGGACTCTGATGTGGTTGGTCCATTGTTCTGAGAACACAGCCGCTTGCTTGTTTTATTTGCAAATTCACTTCTTTTTTTGTCTATTTCCTTTCTCAGTAAACGCTTCCTGACAGCCACACATGCTTTCAGACACATAGTGTTGAGTTGTCTTCACACAGTGGAAGGATGGACAGAAACACCTGTGGATGTTTTCAGATCTGGATCTTGATTTTCTCCTCTCTCTCAAAGACGAGAACTTCAAGTGCTGTTTAGCTGATGGTGACAGTGCTGGTGGTCTACCAGGTCTTGCATTGTTGTTAGGAGTCCCATTTTCTCTGTATCTTTTAATAAACTTTTTAACTTTTAACGCTTTTAACCTTTATAACATTTTCTTTTGACTTTCTCCTTCCTTATGCAAGTGGATCATCTTATATCTAATCTCCCCAGAAATACCTCCTGAAAAATAATTAACTTGGCTGTTTTGACTGGAAATTAAATCATTGGAGGATTTTTGCACAGTACTGTATTTTTTCCACTTTTATTAAATCCTGAAAAGCATGCCTATTTTTGGTGGTTTTTATTTAAGAATTTAACAGAAGGCATTAATTCAGAAGAGGATTCATTGCTCAGTTTTAAACGAGAACCGCTGATGAAAATAACACTTTTCTAAAACTGTCTGTAAACTCTTTTGTCAGATTGTCTATATGAGAGCTGATGTAAGAGGACAGTATGCTCTTGGTGAGGATATTGAATTGTGACAGGGTTTATTTTCTACCAATCAAACCAAACGGAGAGAGCTGATTGGACTGTTGATTTTGGCCGGGGCTCGTTAAGTTCTCTGATTGGATTTCCAACAGCTTGTGTACACTGTGCTCTGGGAAAACATTTGTGAAATGAGAAAGAAAAGCGTGGAAACGACAGGAATGTATATTTATTGTCTTGGATTACTGACTTTCCCCAGTAGCTTGGACAGAGACCCCTGAAAATCATTTCCAGCTACCCGTTTTAATGTTAATTGGGTGGGCAACTCAACACAGGTGTCAGTCAAGTAGTTCTGAGTAAAATTTTTGGAAATGTGATAACTTGAGTTTGCAAGATAATTGGAATGCCATACCAAGCCTACTGCACCTGGCCAAACTGCGCCTGGCTTTCTGTCAGGGTTTTTGGGTTCAACACTGATTTGTGCCATTTGTGACCTTCAGTCTCAAAGACGACAAATAATCTCAAGAATGATAACTTTACATTCTTAAAAAAGATACTTCAACAGTTCTTTAGTTCTATAATCTATATTAATTTCATGCTTCAATGGTTCCTTGCATGGTGAAATGGTTCTTCAGATTGATGGAGAATGTGTGGTATATGGTTCTATGTAGAACCTTCTTGAAAATGGTTCTTCTATTGTTACAATGTCATGCTTGCAAAAATAGCAGAACCCATTTTCTAAAAGGTTCTACATAGAGCCATACCTAACACCTTCTCCATCAATCTGAAGAACCATTTCACAATGCAAAGCATAAGGGATTCTATACAGAACTTTTGGTTTTGCTAAAAAAAAGCCTTGAAGGACCAACCTTTTTTTAAAGTGTGTAGAAGAAGGAAAGAAACATTCGTAAATTTAATATACATTTATGTAATATGATTTTATTGATTTTAGTAATTTTTGACAATTTGTATCAGACTTTTGTTTATTTATCATTTAACATCACAGTGTAAAATTCAGCTACAGCTTTCAAAAAATGAACGAGTTACATAGTTTTGTATCTTTTGCTGCTAAATGGATCTCTGATGTTGTGTGCAATGTAATTGGCAATGTGCCATATGCAAGTTTTTTTCTATGAGAAAAATTAATGTCCTTTTCTAAAAATGCTGCTACCTGTAATTCCACCATGCCGTGGTAAATAAAAAATGTTCCAAAATGGAAATCCCTGCTAAAAATGCAGGTAAGGTCAGCTTTTGTTGGTAGCTGATTTCAGATAATCAAAGCTGGTTTTTGATGGTCAGTAGTGAGGTCAGTGGTGGTCTCAGAAGGTCAGGGTAGTTTACTAGCTTAACATTAAGCTAGACCAGGTCAAAACATACCCTATTGGTTAAGCTGGTTAAGCTTTGCTGTGCACTCTTAAAATTGAACGTGATGTAAAACATTAAAAGTCAACTTGAAACTTGAAGTCAACCTTCTGCATAGCAGTTCTCTTTGCTTAGTTAAGTCCTAAATTCTCATAAAATCTCACATTGGTCAAGCTTGTCATGCTGGTCTATCAGCTTAGTCAAGCTGGTTTTGCTGGTTGACCAGCTTGGTCAAGCCGATTATGCTGGTAGACCAGCTAAATCAGCAAACTCAAATGAAGACATGCCACATGCTGGTTTACTGGGTTAATTTACTTGAGCTGGCCAGCAGTTTTTTCCACTAGGGGTGTTTTTTATGTGCATTTTGCCCTCAAATGTCACTGAAACTTCTAAATTTTGAGGTTATTAAATACTTGAAATGCAAAAAATGCCAAACCCATGCTATATGCAAGCTAACACTGAGCATTGAATGGATGTTGAAAGAAATAAAAACTACTGCTGCATTTACAACACTATTATTAACCAACACCAGCTACTCAAACTGAGAAAACCACATAACTACCACACTTAACGAAGCTGGTTGGTTTTTTATGGGGAATTTGGTTAGGTTGCCAGTATTACGCGGGAGTGTTAGCCTGCATGTAGCAATATTTGAATTTCGACTCCTTAATGACCTCATAATTCAGAGCACCCAGTGGTATTCTGGGGGACAAATGTACATCAACACGTATTGGCTTTGGAATTTTCTTTAACACAGGGTGCAATTAGTGTTGCCAGATTTCAGCCGTGGCAAAAGCACACATGGGAGGGGGAGGAAGAGCTGGGTTCAGCATTCAGTATGTCTCTACCACCTCCCCCATTCTGGTATTTTGTTGCATTTTTTGTGTTTTTTTAATACGGTTTGGTAAATGTCTGAGATTTATTTAGTTTAATTTTATATTTTCTTTAATGAGCAATACAGGTTAAACTCTTTAAGTGCTGTACAAATAAATCTTTTAGGCCACTAATTGTTCAGGCATTGTGGAACACAAACAAAACCACTAGAAATGACCTGACCTTCTATGGATAATCGATGCATTAAACAGATGACGTGGCATATTTAATTGCTTTTAGAAAGTAGATGTAACTGAGAAACAATGGGTTCACCTTTATCCTGAACCCACCATGATATAGCTTAACTTTACCTATATGCCTACACACAGGCTATGTCTCAATCCATATACTCCTATACTGCATGTTCAAAACAGTAATGGCACCATTGATGATGCACTGATTTGACACGTTTTTCAGTGCTAGTGTTATGAGATGCAGCTGCAGAACACACCTGCTCAATGCAACTGAAACACATTGAGTGACATGATTGCTTGTGATTGGTGTATGCATGCCTGTGTGTGTATATTAGAGAGAGAGAGAGAGAGAGAGAGAGAGAGAGAGAGAGAGAGAGAGAGAGAGAGATTCACACACAAACTGACAAGACTAGAATGGCACTTAATCTACTTCAACAAATACTAACTGGACACTGGACAATGGAGCTTAAATTCAGACAATCTGATCCAAAACCAGACACCTGGCAACACTAGATGCAATAGTAACAATTTCCAATAACAGCACTAATTTTACCCAGAGAGGGAAACAGCTTAAACCCAGGGCTCGTGCCAAGTACCTTCATGATCACACATCCTTAGACATCTTTGCTTTACTAGCAAACTGGATCTTTTTAATGACTATGTGGTTAGCTTAGCATTCTCCTGATTGTGTTGAGCCTGTAGGTGTATTTCAGATCTACTTTTGTTGTGTGGCAGAGGCAGTCAAGAAAGTGAGAATGTAAAAATACATTTAAAAGCAGTTGATGGAAGGCTAGATCTGTTCTGGGAGTGCAGCAGTAGCCAGGTTGCTAGCAGAGCTAGTGAAGTGTGATGCTAATGTAAAGCCTGAGGCTAGCTCATGCCTCACTGCTCTAACACCTGCCCTCAGCCCTCAGACACAGCACTAATGAAGGGGAAAATACTACAGCCCCACAGCTACAGCGCGAGTATGTGTGAATACCTGCGGCCAGTGTGGATGTATAGTGGTTCACTAGTGCTACACATGAGAGTAGACGCTCATCGATTAGATCTCAAAGACAGTCTGTTTGGTCTTCATCAGTCTGGTGTGTACACTTTATGTATGAGTATGTGTGAGTATTAGGCCTCCAGATGGCTAGAACTGTGGAAGCTGAGTTTGTGGAGCTGGCAAGACTCGCTAACTCACACACACACACACACACACACACACACACACACACACACACACACACACACACTGCTGTATTCTTCTTAGAAAAACCTTTTATTGGTATAGTCTCCTCAGTACCGAGAGACTTTAAAAACAATTTTGTATTTTTATGAAACATGTTCAGTGCTGCATATTAAATAACAGAATATTTATTATTTTATGTATTTAATTTACTGGGAAGCAAAGAATATTCAGTGCTCAGTATACTGGACACTTGGACTTAAGTGCATGAAATGTTTGTGTTTTAGAATAATTAAACACATTTATTAGGACTAATATAACAAGATTCAAAGTAATCACAGAACCTTTTCTGTGTCTACTGTATGTACAGTTGCATAAAAAAAGCTTCTAAGCTCTTGGAACTACCTGGACTTCTGCCTGAATGGCTCCTGAAATATGAAATAATCATCATTCATAATAATAAACAAAGAGCTTTTTAACACAAAGCGTACACAATGTTTTGCATTGTCATATCTAAAATGAGCAAATAGTTTAAACAACCAAGGTATTTGACGCAAAAGGTATGTGAGCCTCAAGGATTATGGCAGATTTAAGAGAGAGCAGTTAGAATCAAGGGTTCCCATCAAACAAAAAAACTGTTTTTTGCTAGACTAATTCTTTTTTTACTTATTCTTTCTCTTTAAAACCCCAGCAAGGGCACTGGAAACATGTTCATGAGTCTCAAAGGGGGGTTATCAAGAGGGGTCATCACAGACAAACAACTGCTGTCCAAAAGAAACACTACATTAGGTAATTCAAAAGTATTAAGAAACCTTTTCTGGTTAGGAGACAGGATATGTTCAATTTTTTTTTGTTTAGGTTACTGCAGTGATGATAATAAATATGTTCAATTTTCGAAATCTTGCTGATTTCACGTTTATTTCCAAATGTCCAGTATATTGGTAAGGTAAGAGTCTATTATACTAATCAAAGCATTATTCACTTTCAAATTACTGGACAATAAACGTTTTCTCAAAATTGATGTATGTAGAAATAAATATCTGCTATTTTTTACCTTCACAGCAGGGACCTCCTAGAAGGACATACACACAAAAACATTTCTGAAATAAATACAGGATCATTTAGAAACTGTGTTCATTTGGTCATGGAGCCAGTGAGCATATGTTTTGCAAGCTGCCATGTTTGTTTTTGTTTATGAAAAGATAAAAAAATAAAAACTCATAAACAATCAATAGACTGATTCCGGTAAAGACAGGTGAGTGTGGTGATGTACCTGCTTTGACAGTGCTAGAATACTTGGAGAAAGAACGTCCAGTAAACTAGATGTTCGGAAGAGGACACGACAGAGGTGCCCAAACTTTCAGTTTTAAACATTTTAAAAGAAAAATAAGATGTCATTTAACAATGTTTGTTCTCTTATTGGAGTAGGAGATTTTAAGCAGTCTTCTGGTGGGTCAATCAAACAAACATCCTTCTGGGGCAGCTTTGGCCACCAGCCTCACTTTGGACAGCGCTGGTATTAATTCTTTACATTCTATGGTGAGTGCAGACTTTAAAATGATAACAATATGTGCTTTGGTTTTTATGATCATTCAGGGAAAAAGGTCAATAAAGTAATTAAAAAATCGTGATTCTTTTTTTTGTTTCGATCAAAGCCCAATTACCAAAACAAAACCGCAGTGCCACAAACACATTTTTTTTTAGAAGACAAATAAATTTAAACAGTTTCAGGGTCCAGAGGAGCTTTCATATTTACCCTTTTCAAGAATATCATTTTGAGTGTTTTTAATAGAACAATGAACACCATGTATATCAGTCTGTCTGATATTACAAAAACAAACAAAAAGAAAACTAGCATAAAATCTAACTATTTTGGAGCATGTATTGCCTCACAAGCCCTGTATCAAAAACAGCTACCACTAAGAAGCATATCATTAGACTTTCTTTTAAAAAGCTCTCGAGTTTTAATTTTTTTGCCACATCACCCGTCCCTACTATTGAACACCTTCGAACCTCCCCCATGACACATTTCTCATTCTCTCTTTCTCTGCCTCTTCCACTAATGAGAGCTTCACAGAAAGATCATTAACTAGAAACAGTGAAATGGCAACACACATTCTGAGGACTTATTGGGCACTTGAAAGAGAGATGGGGAAAGACAAAAAGAAAAGATGATGGTCTGTAGGCAAAGTAGTCCAGTCTACACAGCGGCTGCCCCCGGCCTGATATTCATAAAACATCACAGAGTTTGCCTGCCGGTTTTGCTGCTTTTAGAGCTCAGACCACTGTAAAACACTGGAGGAATCTCCAGGAATCTCTCTCTCTCTATATATATATATATGTATATATATATATATATATACTATATATAACACACAGAGAGAGAGAGAGAGGGGGTATATATACATATATATATATATATATATATATATATATATATATATACACATATATGTATATATATATATACATATATTATTTTTATTTTTATTTTTTTTGGGTTGTAGTCTTGTTTTAAAAGTCGTCTGCCCTTACATGTCACGAAAAACATTCTATCGTTGGTTATTTTACTTGTCAGTCAAATGGTCCTATCTTTTTAGAATAGGGAGAAGAGACAAAATGCAACAGACTTTCAGGCAATAGGCTGAAGTATGGCTCGCAAGTCTAACAACCATAAAACGTTTTTTCACTTTCATGTTTACAAAGGAAAACCTGAAGCTTTTGACTGTTTTTTCATCTGGTTTTTCCTACAGTCAGAACACTTTTGTCCTGACAATGTAGGAAAACACACACACAGACACACACACAAACACACACACACACACACAGAGCACCCAATGGTATGGATAATTGATTTGCCCAGGAGGTGGCCTATCAGGAAATGATTCAAGACCAGTTCCCAATCAGTAAAGTGATTCTGATTCATTTAGAGCACCAATTCTTCCCATCAGCCTCCACTTCTTATTATAAATGAACCACCTTCACTGCATGAGTGGATCAATACCCAACTGAATACAACCTGAATTAATCAATACACATTCTATTCATTTTTATGGAGCAAACTTTAAACAATCAGGGTGAAAAAGGTGAAATTCAATAATTCAACACATGTAAATTGTTTAGAAGTCCAGACTTGTTTTGAACACCATCTGTCTTTTTTTTAACCTTTCTCTAGCTTTTTTGGCCTGGCGTCTTGCGAGTTCTCAGATAACGCATTTTTCTCTATTGCGTTACTCCCCTGGCTTGAAGCAGGGCGTCTTCCTGCCAAACTGCTCTTTGAGTTCACCCCCTGCACATACTCCCTCACACACACACAGTCTGCGGGGGGTGCGGGAGTGTGTATGTATGTGTGTGTGTGTATGAGGGGAGCACTTCCTCATTTACAACGTTTCCCACAGCCTCCATTTTCCTGTTGTGCTTCACAATCAATAACAGTTCAGTTTTGCTCACACACACTGTGCGACAATGTGTACATATGTGTGTGTGTGTGTGTGTGTGTCAGAGAGAGAGAGAGAGAGAGAGAGAGAGAGAGAGAGAGAGTGTGTGAATGTGTGTTTGTGTATCCTGATTATGGTTTTTGAAATTGAATGGTTGGTAGTTGAGAAAAATTCCTCCCACAACCCAGTAAGCCATTGATGAAGGACTGCCAGTATCCTCTGGTAATTCGCTCCAGAAACCCGAGTGGACAGACATCATTTATTGGAAACGTATTTACCGAAACCCCTTCGGATTTATTTGACTTTAGCCGTAGGGCGTGTGGTTTATGCCGCTTTGACTGGGCCACACCACACACACATACACACATTGTTTTTATACCATCTCAGGACATCTATACTGTATGTATGTATATATATATATATATATATATATATACATATTATATATATATATATATATATATATATATATATATATACATACATAGTGTTATATATATGTTATATATCCTATATGTTTTTCTTATGTATAAAAGTATTATGTGCATCTAATAACAGTAACTCTAGAGTTACTCTAGACTACCCCACCTTAACCTTAGTACAGAAATGGTTTTATCCTTTTAGTTTTAAACAAATGAAACATGTTTTTAACTTTTGTATAAAAGCACTTTACAAACTTAGGCCCTGTACTGGTCCTGACCTTATAAAGGTACAATAGTGTTTATTTTATTTTAGCTTTTTTTCATTTTTTGTCCTGAAAATGTACAAAAACAAACATGAACACACACACACTGCCACGTCGTTTGGGGTCCGCTCCCCGGCCCCCTCACAGCCCCCTCGCAGCCCCCAGCACACAGCGGGAAAATGGGAGACAGCCCTTTCTCTGTGGCGGAGCGAATACTCGGACGATGAGAACATGTGGTGGAGAGAAATGAGGGAAGGAGGGAGGGTGCTGAGTGGCCTGTGGAAAAAGAGAGAGTAATAGAGAGAAGGGGAGAGAGAGAGAGAAACATGTCATGATTCAGAGGAAAAATAGTCCGTTTTACAACCTTGTTCACATTTAAAGTGCCTTAGTTCAGAGGGGAGGCATGTAAAAGGAGGCTAGACATCAAATCTGGAACACTTTTGTGTGGTTACGTGTATCAGGCCATATAAGTAGGCAAATTAAAGACTGATTACAATACATGTACATATAAAGTAAATATACTGTTTATCTGAATGATCAGTAATACATGTAGACACACAAATACACAGCACCAGAGCCAGATGGTTGTAGGCTGCAATGCCTGTCTGCCCACATCACACGAAGTAAGCATACAGGAAGCATCTTGTGACAAACGTAACACATGCACTGATAAGATATGTAGTGCTGTGGTGTCTTTTAGCTTTGGATGATGCAGTCTGGTGGCAGATCAAGGGGGGAAGCATGAATATAAGAAAAGAGAGAACTGAGAGGGCAAAGAGGGGGCAGAGAAGAGAAGAGAAGAGAAGAGACAACAGATGAAATGAGAAGAAATTAAATAAAAAAAGAAAAGAGAGGAAAATGTGGGAGAAGAGAAGAAATAAGATGATAAGATAAACAACAAGACAAGAAGAGAAGAGACGAGAAGAGAAGAGAAGAGAAGAGAAGAGAAGATTAAAAAGGAACATAAAGAGAAGAGACAAGAAAAGAACAGATAAGATAAGAAATTGGACATGAAAAGAACAGAGAGGAGAAGAAAATGCAAGATAAGAAAAAACAAGATGATATACAACAAAAAGGGGACAGAAGAGAATATAAGAGAAGAGAATATAAAAGAAGAGAAGAGAAGAGAAGAGATTTGGAAGAAAATTTATATGACAAATGACAAGAAGAGAACAGATGAGATGAGAAGAAAACAGACAAAAAAAAGAAAATAGTACAGGAAAATATAAGAGAAGATAAGAGAAGAAATAAGACAATAAGAAAAAAAGACAAAAAACAGTCAATAAGAGAAGAGGAATGATAAGAGATGTGATAAAAACAATAGAAAACAGCAGAAATGAGGAGAGACAAGATGAGAAAAAGAGGGGAGAGAGAGAAGAGAATAGATGATAATAGATGAAGACAGATAAGAAGAAAGAATAGAAGGCGATAAAAAAGAAAACAAAAGAAAGGAGCCTTTTGAAGATGAGAACAAATGTGATGAAAAAGACAAGACTAGAGGACAAACAAGACAAGAAGAGAAGAAATGAGGTAAGAGAAGAGACGAGAAGTGAAGTGAACAGAAGAGAACAAATGAAATGATATGAGAAGAGAAAAAAGAGGACAGATAAGATGAGAAGATGAGAAAAGAAGAAAGGGAACAAAAAGAGAACAGATGATAGGGGAAGAAAAGACAAGAGGAGAAGTAAACTGAAAAAATAAAAAGAGAAGAGAAAAAGAGAAGAGAATGAAATGAAGTGCGAAGAGAATAGAAGAAATGAGATGAAGCTAGAAGAGACAAGAAGAGGACAGATAAGACAAAAAAGAGATAAGAAGAGACAAATTGAGAAAAAAGAGAGTCAAACAGAAAAAAAGGAGAGGAGAAGTAAAAAGAAACATGAAGTGATGAGAAGGGAAATTAAGTGATGAGAAGAGAAGAAAAAAGAAGAAGAGAAGTAGAAAGAGTAGAAAGGAGAAGGGACAAGAAGAGGACAGAGGATAAAAATAGGAGAAGAAAAAAGATGTGGGAAGAAGAGAAAGGAGAAGAGAAAAGAGTAGAAATGAGACAAGCTGAGAAAAGGAGAAGAAAGCAGAAAAAAATGAAAGATGTGAAGAAAAAAGTAAAGAGAAGAAAAAGTTAAGAGCAGAGAAGCAAAACAAAGAGAAGAGAAAAGAGGAGAGGAGAGGAGAAGAGAAGAGAAGAGAAGAGAAGAGAAGAGAAGAGAAGAGAAGAGAAGAGAAGAGAAGAGAAGAGAAGGCCAGACTGGAGAAGGCGTCTGTGTGACAGGACGGATGGAGGAGCTGGAGTGTTAAAAGGAGGGGGACGAGTGATAAATAAAAGGTTGGCTAGGAGTGTGAGTGTGATGTGGGGGAGAGGAGTGAGGGGAGAGAGACGGAGACAGAGAGACAGAGAAAGAGAGAGGGAGCTCTTGGCGAGGGCTGGTGTTCCTGGCTTGGGTCTCGGCCCTGTCTCAGAGTGTCTCTGTTCGAATGGAGAGAGCGCTCTGTTTTTCATGGCGAGAGAGGAATATGAGCTCACTCGCTCTCCAACCTCAACATTCCGACACACACTTGCCACAGCTGAGCCTGCGGCCTGCCATGCTGTATTACTGCACTACTGCAATGCTGTATTACTGCGTTCCTGCACTACTGCAATGCCACAAAACAACTTTGCTACAGGAGGACAGTACCATATTACTACAATAGTGTTTCATTACCACACACAACACTACTAGCGTTACTGGAACACTTCATTATTTCACAACCAACATACAGTACAGCTCAAAACCACAACACGGCTGCAGCTCTGTTTTACTCCAACTTCACTGCAATGCAAATACTGCATTAATGCAGTGCTGATGTGGTGCAGAATAAAGCCACTTCCGCAGAGTTGTTCCCAACACCGTTCTAGTTATTATTGTAAAATCAAAAATTGTGTGAAATCAAAAATTGATCAAAATGAGTATTTGATTTAGATTTTTTAAAGCAAACATGGCAATTTTAACTGTGTTTTTCATTCATGAAATGTTTGTAATATTATATATATATATATATATACTTTAAATATACTTTATAGTTTTGATATTAGCGGATGAACTGACCATTGGGACTATCACTTAACAAGAATTAGCAAAACATGCAAGCTAATTTCATTAGCTAGGTTCCTCACAGATAACATGAAGGGTAGAATGGAAGGTTTAGCAATATGGACAACTGACAGATAAATAACAGTCATCTTTGTGTACTTAGTCTTTCTTAGCTAGGTGATATTATCTACATAATTGTTTTTTAAACAGCTAAACTACCTTTTCTATAAAGAAGCCTGCTAACATGCTAGTATAACAGCAGGTAAGTGTACACTAAGTGTATGTACAGTGTATTATTTGGGTAAATTTGTCCATTGTGACATTAAAATCAAAAAGTACATCAAAACATACTTGTTTAGTTACACCTTTACTTGCTTACCTGTACAAAATACTGCAGTGCTGATTTACTTATGCAACAGCCTACTAAGACTTTGCTAACTCACATCACGAATATACTGCTAATCTCGTCCTACTCAATACCAGTGACTTTCCTGAAGTGCAGTCTAGTAAATACCCCGCAGTAAAATGTGAGGTAAACTGTTCTCCATGACCATGAGCTCATACTACGTCTCTGACAAATGTGATGAGGAAACTATTCTCTTGTAAACTCATATCGCACCTCCTTCACTTCTCACCAAATCACACTGACCCAGAAAGTCTGCTGGACAGAAAACATCTTTGGAGCCTCAGCATTTGGCCTGGTCCACATTCGCAGCAAAGTGTTATAGATAGTACCAATGAATTTCTATGACTTTGGACAGTACTAGGGACATTTTAGTACTATGTCACAAAGTTCATTAAAGAACTATACACCAGGTTCTCCATCATTAAAAAGAACCATTTAACCAATGTATTTTGTATTTTAAATTGTAGCTGAAATGTTGTGTAAAGAACACCTTTAATTCCTTTCACAGTAACCATAAAATGCAATTTCAGTGTATATATTTGTAACTGTATGATGGACGTGTAGGATTTACAAAATTGGAAGCAAATTGTATTTTAATCTTTGTGTGAGCAAGCAAGTCGACATTTATAAAAGCCAGCAGCTCAACACAGAGTACACATAATTTGATAACACTGTTGCTGGGAAAATGTATTTGATTAAATTAATTAACAATATCCACTAGGGATGCTACAAAAGGATGCTGCAGATATAAGATGTTTTCTATATTATGTAGAAAAGAATTCATCTATTTATGCACCTACAAATGTATACTTGATTAGCAACTGTTGCTAGTTGGGACAAGCCATACAGAACATTGACAAAAGTACCCCTCAGCAAGCAGCAACTGCTGTTTAGAATTGCTACATACTGTTGAGTTTCTAGAATAAAATGCTATGCTATGGAGCTGGACTGTGTTGTAGCTAATCAAACTAGTCAGTTTGGAAACCTCAAATTTTCCACCATGCTAATGTTAGCTTGATTGCTTAAAAAACAAAAAAAGAAAAAAAAAGAAAAAGAAAAACCCTTTTCAATCTGTCCTAACACAGTGTTAACTTTTATAAGCATACAACATAAATATCATTTCAGAGATTATTAGGGACTGAAAAAGTCCAAATTAACTCTTAATGATTAACCAAACCTACAATTTAGCAGCAAATACAATCATTAGGTAATGCAGTTTTATTGCTGAAAGTAATGATAGGCAGCAAAAAGCAATTTGCAAAGAAAGTCGATGGAAACCTAGCTAATGTTCATTTCTGCTAGCTAATATTCTGCTGGGAATTCTAATAACATGCTATTGCTTAGCTAACACTGGCTAACATCAACACTTTTTGGCCATTCTAGATTAAACACATACATTTAAAGCTTGCAACAGACATTAATATATTAAAGCTTTACAGTGACTGAGTAAAAATCCCTGGCATAGAGCTATCACTGTTTTCCATTAGTCTACGGCTTGTATTCGCAGTCAGTGTCGTATTTAGGACTTCCAAAAGGCCTAGAGAGATTTTTAATTCTCACCACTCCTTGCAGACCAAAACTGATTCCACTTTAACTTGCTAATTATGCTGGTAGTTAATCTGACACATTAGGCCTTCAGTTAGGCTCCTGAAGACCTAACCAATGAAAAAGCTTGCTTGACTGTTTCTACCTAGACAACACGATGAAAAAATCCTGATTAGACAATTTTCCATGGGGAGTTTCAAGATCTTAACCAAACTAAAACTTGAAAGCAAAGCTTTTCAACTCTAAATAAATACGTACAGCATTTAGGTATTACAAGCGTTATGATTATATTAAATAAAAATTAACTAAAAATGATGGAATTTAATTGTTTTAATTCTTGGAAATTTGAAGGGTTCCCTGAGGGTTCCCCACTGGTGTACACAGATGCTACGACTATGATCAGCAGGCCATTAGAGTTTCGGAATCCTCTCCCGTATGGGTTCCACAACAGGCAATCACTATGGCAACGTGTGTCACCGTCTCTCCCGGGGTCTCTTCGAGGACACACTCCCATACAAACCAACACGCCCTAACACACATATGCACACATAGATGATCTAACTTTGTTCCACTTTACATAATTCAACACAGGCTCCATTACTCATTGTACTAATGATCTTCTAACAAGAATATTCAAATTGTTCCTAAATGAGTGGCCGTAACAGTCATACATGATTAATAATGGACAAGAAATCAACAAAACAGTTCTCTTAAATGTCCTGGCTCTGAATCATGCCCTTTTTACGCCCGTGTAGTGTTTTGTGCTTGTCATCACATATTTTTTGGATTAGATTATGCCAAGCGCAAGGGTGGGTGTGGCCCCAGAGAGTGGTAATGGGGTGTGTATGTGCGTATGAGTGTGTGCATGTTAAAGAGACCAGAGTTTGCCCTTGGCTAGACTAACACAGCTGGCTTCCTCTCTCCTGCTGTTGTTTTCTGGTGCCAGGTCAGGACAAAGCTGCAGTGTTTCAGAGCTCCATTCCTGCTGCTGCAGTACACACACTCAACAGCTGGGCAGCTCCAGGTGAAATACGCCACCAGTCTGTGGCCAGGGATGACCCACACACACGTACTCATGCATACATGTAAAGCATGTGACAATTCTATATGTAGCATTAAAGGAAAAGTAAAGAAAAGTAAAAAATTGAAATTACACAATTTTCCTATTACCCCAAATGTTACATGTTTGATCTTTAGTTTTGCACTGGAATGCAGATCATGTTCTTACGTAGGGTTACATAGCAGAGTGCTGCTACAGGATTTTTTACACCCCATAATTAATTGAAATAAAGCTTTCAATATCACTTATCACGCTAGCCGTATCACAATCAGGCTGCATTTCAGCTGCAAGATATGAGCCGAGAAAGGCTAGGATAGTAATGTTATACATGTGATATACAATGGCTTTCTTTTCTCGATACGGAACTAATTTAATGTAGTAATAGATAAATACTTAGTGGCACACAGTGAATTGCTGAGAAATTAAGTGTAAATGCCGGCATGTGCACCTCCATTAAAAACAATGGCTAAAATCTTTGGATGCTATGCTGTGGATGCATCTGCTGTGCACTGCTTTTATTCAGACCATTTATTACAAATTCAAATGTGTCAAACTTTACAAACAGTAACCCTTACATTCACAGCCTCCAAACTGTTTACACCTGCATATACTTGTATAGAACATTTCTAGCACTGAAATTCATCCACTGATGATATTTCTCTTGTAATCATACTAATTATTTCATACAAAATTAGAAATTTATTCAAAGGAAGACGGTATAAAATTGTATTGCCTGAGTATCCAGCCTTATACTGCCTAAAAGAAACAAAAGAAAAAATATTTTATACAGGTAAACTGTACTGGTTGACACTTATGCAAACAGCATGCCTAAATCATCACCCCATTGAAGTGACAATTAACGTCAGATAAACTTATTATAACTGTTTCGGACATTGTATGACAAATGTTCACTAGTCGATTCATACAAGTCCGAGTCAAGTCTCAAGCCTCTTGCAAGTCCGAGTCTCTGGGGAGGGAGTCTGAGCCGAGTCTTTTGGGTGCAAGTCTGAGCCGAGTCTCTGGGGTGTCAGTCTGAGCAACATCTTGAATCTCTGAAGTGCAAGGCTGAGTCAAGTATCAAGTCTCTTGCTGCAAGCCTGAGTCAAGTCTCAATTGCTTAGGGTACGAGTCCAAGTTGAGGCATTGCATTGCTTTTACGTTTTTTTTTTTCAAAAGTAAACCCCAAATAAACACCCGTCAAATTGAACAAGGCTTCAAACAATAAGAATTCGATTATTAGCTGCCAACTTCAGCTGCACTAGCTTGTTGCACTAGCTAGCATACATGCTGGTCATCCTTTTCAAGTTGTTTTTCATGTGACATTTAAACATCCCATTTACTGTGTGTAGTACTTCAATCTTTCCATCAGACTGAAGGTTTTCCTTTAACAAAAGGCTCATTAATTGAAGATGCATGAAACCAGTATGAGCTGCAGGAGAACAGCACTGCAGTAATGACAGCATATAACCACAGCAAAACTGACATGCAAGGTTGGAAAAGAAAGGCTTTATTCGTTTACAGCTTTTTTTAAGATAGGTGTTCCTAATTTATTCAGTTTTGTTTGTGTTTTTTCTCAGTCTGAAATTGCACGTGTTGTAGGTCTCCAGTCCAAGTCGATGAATCATCTCTGTACATCTCTGCTGTATGACATACGGTACATTATATATCACTGCTGTCGGGACAAAACCTTGTATCTCATTTTTCAGTTTTTGACATAATTTAAAAATGCCTGTTGTGTGTAAAATTCATGATGATCGGACAGAAATAAATGGCCCAAAATGATTTGTAAAAAAGTCTGGTCCCATTGACTAGCATTAAAAGTAAAGAAGGTTTTTCCTTCTCCTGTAAAGTTACCATTTTGGAGATATGGGGTTTTCTTTCGACAGCAGCGATATATATACAGTATATAAGCACTAAGATGACTACTATTATTATTCACTATGATAACTGCACAACTGCAGTTTGAAGCGAGTTTGCTACATTAGCTACATTTAGTAAAAACTAAAGAATCATTGACACCTAACATGTCTTGGCTGGTTGACTATGTTTGGGGTGAGGGGAAAATGGTGTAAATTCTAATTTTTGCTAACCTGCTCTTTTAAGCTCAAGTCAAGAGTAGACAGAAGGAATAAAAATCCGGAATGATAAATAGTAATAAAAGTGATACGCTGAACTCCCTCTGCATTATTGGCAGCTGTGAGGAAATGTAGAGTGAGAGAGACAGAGAGATAGAGTGAGAGGGAGAGCGAGATACCGATCCTGTAAATCTGTGTACAGTACAAAGCTGGCCAGCAGCTCCGACCAGATGTTTATTTTGTTGGCAGTGGCCTCAGACTTCATTGTTTACTGACCGAATGCTTCTGACGCAAGTCCACAGAGCTCATTCACGCAAATGCACTCATTTATTTATTCGGACATCGATATTCATTTTGTCGCCGCACTCTCAGATGAAACTGAATGCACGACTCCCTCTTGCCATGAAACCACACACTCAAAGACAAAGAAAGGGATTGTTTTTGTCTGCTGAAGCTCCACAACACCTTTAATATGGCGACTAAATCTCAAATGTCTCAATCACTTACAGTACCTCAATAAAGATTCATTTTGCCTTGAAAGAGAGTGTTCCTAGAGTCCAAGGATACAACAACAACGGCTTCATTGTCTCATTGTTTCAAAGCTAGAGTAAATGTGAAGACCAAACTTGGTTGCAAATTTCCAATTCATTGTTAGTTACTGGCACGATTAAATAAAAGTAACTTAAACCTAGATTACTGACTGTAGTCTGACTGTTGGGAATGGGCTCTGTGTAATGATGGATACAAAGGAACATAATGGGGCCTAAGATTTTCCACATATATTCTATCAACTACCCATATCCTACATTTTTCTTGTTTTGTATTTTTCCCCCTGAAGTCCACATGTGACATTTGTTTGTTTTTATACCCCAAATAGTCATATTTATACACAAAAAATACACTTTTTACATTTTTTTTTTCATTACCTTTTATAACCTCTATTTATCCCCTAGTGTTAAAGTGCCTTTAAGGTTGATATAAGTAAATGAGCTCTGTTCTGATTGGCTGCCCTGTACTGTACCTCATTCTAAAACCAGTCTAGGCTGAAACACTCCTTATAACTTCTGTGTCAATAGACAAGGCTAAACTGCTGTAAGCAATTGACATGTTTTGCCAATTGACATGTTTTGTTGATTTTCTAAGTGAAAATAATGAACACATCCTCCACAGAGAACACACGTCTGAACATTTTAATGCACAATTACAGTTTATTTGCTGAATTTAATGTATTGGGGAAAACAAAAATGTGGCCTGTGCAAAATTTTGGTGCATTTTATATGTTTTTCTTTTTTTTTAAACAAATATTGTTCACTAAAATTAATTAAAAACAAGTTTTTGCAGCTTAGCATCCATATATGGACTCTATGGACTGTGGAATGAATGGTGTGTTTGGAACCAATGTTGACACGCTACATTAAACGTTTTCAGGGCCCTTTTTAATCAAAACCTACTCTTCATAGCAAAGAAGACACTTGGATGGACATGAAGCTGAGCATTGCTAAGTATGTCTAAACTATTAGTGAACAGCTGTTTTACGTTAACAAAACCTTTTCAATTTTTTTTTTTCTACGTTAAATGAAAAACAGTGAAATCAAACATTTCAACAGAAGACAAGACGTTCTGAAACTTTTGACTGGTCATGAACATGTGATCTAAACCGTGGACGTCCTCTGATAGAACCACTGGCAGACCCTGAACATACCTGAATGCAAATGCTACATGGTTATTTTTCCACTTTGAGTGTTATTTTGCTATGAGGGCGAGAGAGGCACATGTTACAGCAATTAGTAAAAAGGCCAGGTCTCTCAAGTGTCTCCCCATAGTGCTATGAGATGACAGCACACCTGACAGCGAGAGAGAGAGAGAGAGAGAGAGAGAGAGAGGAGAGAGCGAGAGAGAGAGAGAGAGAGAGATAGAGAGAGATAGAGAGAGAGAGAGAGAGAGAGAGATAGAGAGAGAGAGAGACGGATGTTCTTTTTGTGGTAAGAGATCCCTCTCAAAGCTCAAAGCAGAAAAGCAGAGGTTCAAATCAGGCTGCATAAAAACCAATGTGACCTCCTCTCTATATGCCTCTACATAGCTGTCGACCTTTTCATTTGAATGTGCACATGTTTCTGAGTGGAAACATGCAGATTTTCAACCGCATCAAAGACTGCAACTACTGCTGTCTCTATTGATAACCTTAGTCATTATGTAGACTACTGATCATTCTGATGTTTAATCGAGTAATCTGATTGTTTAAAGCACCCTAACATCGAACATCAATTTCCCTTGCTTTTTTGAAATAAACAAGTAAGATGTAAACAAAGTTTCCACATGTACCATGCACTCTCCAGTCCATTCAGTCCATGTATGGAAACAATGCAGAAAAAAAAATTACTCTGAATTTATGGTTTCTGTAATGTCATGTGAACCAATTAATTTACATATACCCATTTATTCTGCCTACAACAGTTTAGCGCTGCCCGTTCAAGCTACGTAACGTTTTCCTCACCCATTCAGCTTAGAGCACTTTAGCTCCATTCATTTAGATTAAAGTTATAAGGAGTCTTTCAGTTCTGAGCACTTTTTGAATGTGGCACAATACAGGGCAGCAGCTCATTTACATATGTCAGTCTTGAAAACACAGCAACAAAAATAGCCTGATTAAATCTTAGGGGTAAAAAAAAACTGGAAAATGCACATGTAAAAATGAATTATGACCATTTTTGGCACATACAACTGCACAAATATTATAAATGGACTTCAGGGGAAAAAAAATAAAATGCAAGAAAAATGTAGGATATGGACTCTAAAAAGGCTGAACAATAAAATTGGATCTAATTTGAATAATAACAAACCATAGCAATAACAATTAAGTCTTCAAAGGTGAATTCCACAGATTTTGCATAATGTCTGTATAATTCAGTCACTGAGTTGTAAACAAAGTCATACAGAGTGCTTTCATGTGAAATGGTTTATTGTTCAAAACGACTCTCTTTATAGTGTTGGTGTAATTTTTACAGTGTTTGGTGTAGATTTAATCATTTGATTTACTGTCTAAAATGACTAGTGGACATAAATGTGTTTTCTGAGTTTTTTATATGTAAAGTTAATAATAATAAAATAGTGTTAAAACTGAGAAAAAAAGGTTTTGTTGGGCGCTATTTTGCCTTACAATGCCCTGCATGCATGTCTCTGTCATGAGTGAATTTTACAGTTTTGGTTTTAGGCCACAGCGTCTCAGATATCAGACAAAATATCTGTAGCAGCTTTGTGTAGCAGCTTTCAGTGAGGCAGCGCTTTAAGACATTAAACACGTCAGAAGTCTGCATATTTCTCTACAGCGGAGCATTTCACATTACTGAATTATGAAGAAATTTTAAAAAAATCAGTCAAATTACCCTTTAAAAAGTCTTCTGAATGTAAGTAACAGCTTCGTTCATTTCCCTTCATTTGTTAAAATCTGGTTTCTATCAGCGCTGATCATCAGAACAATTATGTAAGGCACAAAACCACTCCGCATGATTTTGTTTACATCTTAGTGATCTAATTACGCAGAAACTATAAACTGGTGGAATTCCCCTTTAAAAAACTCAAAAATATTTATACACTCAAATACACACATTGAATTATCAATAAGATCAATTTTAATAGATGATAATAGACATTTAAGTAATTAAGTTTAATTGATTAATCATAACAGCCCTAACTGCAACACTGGCAAATAGTGCTGCGTATCCTTTTCTGGCTTTGCAATCTTATTAACCACAAGTGGGAGGTGAAAACTGAAGGTAAAAAGTTTAAGCTGATGTAAGACCAGCTTCCCCGCTTCAAATTTAGCCTTAAGCTTTTAAAGACTAGCTGGAAAACAGGTGTAAAATCATTGTTACCAAGATCAGACATGTGTCTGTCACCAGCAGTCTGATGTTTGCATACAGTGAGGAAATGGTTAGCACCCAGCCATCCGAATATGACACGGCTATTAGATGCATGAGTTTGTATGCATGCATCATTGTGTGTGAGTGTACGTGTGTGTGTGTATGTGTGATTATCAGACAGCGGGCTAGTCACACAGGAAACCAGTGGGCAGACAGTCTTGCATTTTGCTCTAGCTCTGGTTACAGAACTTCCTGTCGCTGGGTGAAGCGCTTCCTGTTCTTGCTCCAACTGCTGAAAACTGATCTCAGATCAAGTTAAGGCCTTGTTCACTGATTCTATCTAGCTTCATTAGTTTTATTGCACTCTTAATTGCACTTAGTAAAAGGTAGATTGCATTAAAAGCACATATTTAAAAAATGCAAGCATACTAGAGGTAACTTTATTCTAATGAGACGTTGTAACATGCTTAACATCTAGAGCAGGCCGAGTCTGGTATCAATGACCTTCAAAGTTTAACTGCTACACAGTGGCGAACCACGACTATCAGAACTAGGCCTTCGGATTGGACTATAAATGGCCATAATTAAACAAGCAAAATATTTCTATTCCATGTTTTATGTAAAGCTTGATGTAGCAGTTTTACATAGAGTGTGTTTACATGCACTCAATAATAAGATTGTATTAGTAATCTGATCAACACGTTTACATGCACTTAGGTATTCAGATAATGTGAAACTCCGGGTTTACATGAGTCAGGTGGTGATCGGATTTCTCCTCTGCAACTGGCCAATAAACTCACAGAACAAGACGTGACATAAATGTAACATAAAACTCAAACTACATGCTGCAGCTTTTTTTTTTAAACACTGCACCACTTTACCTGAAAATATGAACACACATCATCTAGAAGATGAAGGATATTTAAATCCTTCATTTCGTCAAGCTTGTAGTTGATTTCATTGTGATTCCAAAAGTGTTTTGCTGGCATCTCGCGGCAATGCTGCTTGCTTACGTCCGGTACCGGTGTCTGTTTTCACACAGGCGCAGACCGAGAAATCCGAAAGAAATCCAGGTAAGAGTTTACATGCACTGAGAAATCTGATTACTGAGCTAAAAGCCTGCTCTCCGTATTGGACTTCTTAATTGGATTTCTAGACCATACTCCGATCTAAGAAATGGGAGTATGCTGTTTACATGACCATTTGAATAATCAGATAACTGCAGAAATCCAATTATGATCGATTATTGAATGCATGTAAACGCACTCATTATCTCCTTTAGGAAAGAGACCTGACATAGAGCTGCAGCTCTTTTCCCTGTCTAACAACTGACTGGCACCTTGTTAGGCTACTGCTCATGTTCACCATCAGTGGTGTAATTATGACATTGCGGAAGGCCTAGAGTGGATTAATTTTAGAGGTCTGTGTGGGTCTGATTTTTCAGTCCTGCTCCCGCAAGATTTCTTTTCACTCCCAGAAAATCTGAATCATTTGTCCCACACCTGCCTGCGTACAAAATGTTTTGGCCTGCTCCTGCACAGTTCCATAAAGGCGAACTGACATCCAATTTCTGACATACTCTATTCATAAATACATCATCCTTCTGATCAGTTGCTTTGCAACTCTTTAGAATGACTTAATTTATTTTAATTATTTTACTGTTATCATTTTATACTGTTTATATATATGATTTAATGATCATTCTATTTTATTTAAGCTATATATTAATTTGCCTGATTTCTCTTCATGCGTGCTTCGGCCTGCTCACACCTGCAGTGGGCTGGTTTCCTGCCCGCTCTCACGTACAACACTGAAAATTAGTCCCACGTGGCGGGTCCCGCGGGATTCCACAGAAGTGCAGACCTCTAGTTAATTCCACTGTCGGTTCCAAATTATATCAGTAGTTAATCTGACATGTTACTCCTTCAGTTTGACTCCTTATTGTTTCCAACCAAAATCTATATAACAAACAAATAACAGTAGTGCTACAATATTTGCAGAGTTTAAATATAATCCCATTTCCAAAAAAGTGGGGATGCTGTGCGAAATGTAAATAAAAACAAAATGCAATTATCTGCAAATCATTTAAACCCTGTATTTAATTAAAAAATAGTACAAACAAAACATATCAAATGTTGAAACTGGGATTTTTTTTTAAAGATACATGCCATTTGAATTTGATGCCAGATGATGAGGGGTTCACCACTGTGTGAAAGACTGCGGGGGCAAATAGAGCAACAATTCAAGAATAACGTTTCTCAACATAAAATAGCAAAGCACTTGGGGATTTCATCATCTACAGTACATAATATCATTAAAAGATTCAGAGAAATCTCTGGCCAAAAAACAGTATTTGCTGGCCATGATCTTTGAGCCCTCAGGTGGCACTGCATTAAAAACAGACATGATTCTGTAGTGGAAAAATCATTGTATGGGCTCAGGAACACTTCTGAAAACCAGTGTTTGTGAACACAGTTCATCACTACATCCATAAATGCAAGAAAAAATTCAAACTAACAAAAAAGAAGCCTTATATAAACAAGATCCAGAAATGCCATCGCCTTCTCTGGGCCCAAGCTCATTTAAGATGGACTAAGGCAAAGTGAAAAAAGTGTCCTGTGGTCAGATAAATCAAAATTTGAAATACTTTTTGGATATCATGAACACTGCGCCCTCCGAGCTTAAGACCATCCAGTTTGTTATCAGCACACAGTTCAAAAGCCAGCATCTGTGACGGTATGTGGATTGTACATCTGTGAAGGCACCATTAACGCTGAACAATATAAATTGGATATATTTTGGAGCCATTAAGATGACGTCTTTTTTAGGGAAGGACTTGCTTATTTTAGCAAGTTCTGCACCACATTCTGCATGTTTTATAACAGCATGGCTCTATAGTAAAAGAGTCTGTGGGCTAAACTGGCCTGCCTACAGTCCAGACCTGTCACCCATTGAAAACATCTGGTGCATTATGAAAGAAAACACCCCAAACTGTTGAGCAGCTGACTGAACATTTCACTTTCAAATCTACAGCAGTCGGTTTCCTCAGCTCCCAAACGTTTACACAGCATTGTTATAAAAGAAGAGGTGATGCAGCACAGTGGTAAACATGACCCAACACTTAGCAGTTTTTGTGGGGAGGGATGGCTTGAACCAGCCTCTAGGCTGGACCACAATGCTGTCTACCACAAGCAAAAACAACTCATGGTAAGTCAACTGAAGTGACTGGTCCAGGTAAGCCTGAAGGAGCATGGTGGGGTACTTCCCCTGCAGTCCACTGTGGAGGGAAATGAGGTGCCAAGGTGTCAAGTACGGTTTAAGGTGGTTATGGTGCACAATTTGTGTACCACCATCTGAGGAGTCCTTTTGTTGAATGGCATAAAGTATGCCATGGCCA
Source organism: Colossoma macropomum (assembly GCF_904425465.1). NCBI lineage: Eukaryota > Metazoa > Chordata > Actinopteri > Characiformes > Serrasalmidae > Colossoma > Colossoma macropomum. Next base: position 270,340 of record NW_023495761.1, read on the forward strand.
TCAGCTGGCTGGATTGCTTGTGACAACATAAGGTCCTTTTCAGCCTGCTGCTAGTTTACACCTGGAATATGCAGAATCATTCTGCCACACAAAATCTCTGACCTTATAAGCTTTGTATTTCACCTTTTTGTCATACTGGGCTTTTGGTTGAGCATGAGTGTTCTTGACTTGACTTGACGGTGATCTGCAGTTTCCTGCAGACAGATCTAGCATACTCTGCTGGGGTGCCAGGGGAAGCACATGCCCTCAATAGAGGCAGAAAAGAATGGATGAACTGGCAACTTTGCTTCTCGATCATGTACAAGAAAAAAGGCAGTGCATTAAGTGCTGGTGTGAATGCTAGTGTTGTACGAAAGCTGGATGGAGTGCAATATTCCCATGGTTCATTTTGCTGATACATACACTTGGCAAGTTGATCCTTTAAGGTGCGATTAAATCTTTCGATTAAACCATACCCCTCTGGATGATAAGCAGAGGTCCTGGATTTTGTCACACCTAATCTGGAATAAAGCTCCTTGACTACATGCTACTTTTGGTGAAGGACATAAACAATTACGTTACGAGATGCGTCATTATAGAGTATAAAGTGGGGGTGAGAATAGGAGGGGACAAGAGAGCAAGGCGAAAGTACTGAAAAGCCTTTTACATTGGTCAGTCTGTGTATGAGGTTATCTTTGAAAATCGTACTGAAGACAATAATGTCATCTAAGTACACTAGAGTTTTAGACCAATGCAGACTGTTGTGAACACTGTTTAGCCTTTATCAGATTCCTCCATTTCAGTTTGCCAATAGCCACTTGACATGTCTAATGTACTGACCAGGTGGCTCCAGAGAGGGCATCCAGGCTATTGTCTACACACGGCAAGGGATGTGAATCTTTGACTGTGACAGAATTCAAACGTCTGTAATCAACACAAAATCTGTATGAGCCATCTTTTTTATGGACTTATATAACAGGAGAGGCCCATGGACTATAGCTAGGCTCAATAAAGTCTGCATCAAGAAGTTTTTGGACTTGCATGTTGATTTTATCCCTGACTATGGGGGATGCACAATAAGCTCTTTAGTGCACTGGGGATGTGGAGGAAGTACTTATTCTGTGCTTAATCAGATCTGTTCTACCTAGCTCAGTAGGGCTAGTGCTGAAAACATCTTAATAGGCCTGTAGTAGAGATTCTACTTGTTTCAGTTCATTGGAAATAAAAACATGTCTCTTAATGTGGATGTTGGGCAAGCTGCACATGGGAGATGACAGACTAATATGAGGTATAGAGCATTCACCTGACACAAAAAGATCAGATGGCATTTCACGCACTAAGTAGAACTAACCTATGTGGGTGTTTTTGGGTAGCTCAACATCTCTGTGAGTTGGGTTAGGTAAATGAACTACAGTGAGGCCATTCTCAACCATAGAGAAACTAACTGCAATAGCTAAGGCCTTATCAAAGGGCACATTGAGTTCAAAAATGCCTTGGAATCCATGGAGCTGACCTCCAATATCACTAGGACAGGGGAACCAAGGAAGGCACCACAATTGCCACTGAGGCTGGCTACAGCAGGGACACACTGCAGCAAAAGGGCAGTGCTTGAGAAGAGCTAAGTAGGGGAATCCTTTCATGCCGAAACACAAAGGCACCTGAGGCTGTGTCAACTAATGCACAATGTGTCCTGAAAAAGTGTCCTGTCTAGAGTCCCTAACGACATACATGTCTACACTGAAAATGTGAGTACCAAGGTGCAGTGACACAGACAATGAGCCTGAGATGTCTAATTACCCAATGAGAGAAACTTTCACGGCCATCTTCAGTGAAATCTGGTGGCAAAACAGCTTTGAAATGCACAGAATAGGTCATCACTGCATCCTCAGACATGTCCAAAAATCCTGATCTCAATGCAAAAGGATTATTTTTTGTGTTGTACATCTTATGTCCATCCTTGCCTTCAGGACACTTATGGAGTCTGCAAATAGGTTTTGTCCAAAATTTACTGAGGTAAGTGCTGCTACATGCTTTATGTGGCTGTACTATTGCACAGTTTTGTCCACAGAAACAGAGTTCAAGCAGTCCTTCGCGCAAAATGTGCCACAGGGTGTTGCTGTGGCTTAGCAATGCAACGTGGTGTTAAGCACTGGATGACAGCTAGCAGACACACCATCAAGTGCAGCTGAAACATCAGTAAAAACTGACTAATAGTGCTCTGAAAACATAAAAAAACACCCAAAGGTTATAAAGATAGTCAGTGCAGATACAATTCACACAGTCCTTGGAACTGAAAACTCTAAAAGAATGCCCAAAGCACAGCAAAACTGCCATAGCCAACAATAAATATGTCAGGCGTGGGAACTGTAGGTGGTCGAGGTCTTCATGTAATAACAATCTTACAGAAACTCAGCAGAGAAGAGTTGGACTCGACCACTAACTTTTTAATGGGCAAAAACAATCACATTAAACACAGAGCACAGGAAGGTGTCAATCACCCTACTCAACCACTGCCTTACACACTCTACCCCCTCTGTGCCAAACTAAAAGTCCCTAATACACAGAAGGCAATAATGTGAGAATACTTATAAAATTAAAATTAAAATTACTGTCTCACAATTTTATTAAATTAAAGTGAACTAAATTACATACATGCATATTTTTTTCATAGAAATCATTAAGCCTCTTCTTTGAAGGCCAATATATATATATATATATATATATATATATACACACACACAAGTATGGGGGATAGTTAACAACATTTGTGCACATTCTGTGCAAAATCTGTGCCATAGAATGCGGTAGTTAACTGGGCTGGTGGCGATTATGGTGGAACAGGACAATTCAGACGAGAAGCTGGAGTATGAGAAGCTGACTTCAGCCTCGCGACTTGTTGCAGATGAGGAAACCAGCTGAACGCTTATAAATGCCAATAAGTCCATTCATCTCCAAATTATCGACGTTCGTCTTAAATCTCTCTCTTTGCTTTTTCGTTGTCTGCATTGCTGTGTGTCCAGCAGTCTGCGCATCAGTCTTCAGCGTTAAAGGTTGGTGAATTAGCAGTTATGCATTAACTTCAGTGTTTAAGACCAATTATTGTGAAAACTGTGTTGGAACTGTGTGTTATAATGATTTTACAGCAAATGTTTTTTACCTAAAAATCTAGTTCTGCTGTGGAGCCGCAACAGCTCTGCAACAGTGCAGAGATTATTCAGGCCTGATTCTCACTCCAAACCAGAGCCAGAGTCACTGATGAGAATTATGAGGCTAAAGTGTTGCTGAAGTTTAACAACACTCTGAATGTCATGTCTGTAAATATCTTGCTGAAATGTTATAATTGGAGCAGTTTTATTTCAACAGTTGACAATGCTTTGCACAAAACCGTTTCGTTTGTATTCGGTTATTTTTGCTTATTTGTATTAGGAAAAACCTGGAATGATTGACTTTGCTTTTACTTAGTCTACATTTTTGTTGGATATCACACATTTGGTTGAGCAAGTTTGATTGTTGGTTACACTTAAATTTCTTTTTGTATATTTGCAGCTTTTGAGTTATATGTTTCTTTCTGGCACCTGATTAAATGCAGTGTCTTGTTCACACTTTCAGTTGGGCTTGTTTGGTGTGTCAGGTGGAGATTCACAAACATTCTGACAATCACGCTTTGAAAGTAGCTAAAAAGTAGTGCACTACTTTTCAAAAAGTAGCTAAAAAGTAGCCACTACTTTTTCTGGAAAAGTAGCTAAATTGTATATATTATATTGTATTATATTTTATATATTTTATATGTGTATATATATAATTGTATATATATTCATCATAAAGCTAGAATCACATTAGATGCTAGTGGGTGGACTGGCATGCCTTGACAGCTTTTTTATTATTTGAAAGTAATTTTTGTATGGATAGGGGCCCAAGAGCCAAGTTACACCTAGAGGTGAGCAGTATGATAATTGACAATAAATGACTATGTAAATTTTGTTGTCATAATAAACAATATGCAATATGCTATCGTCCACACTTAAACAACACTGATCGACTGTATGTTCCATTACAAAGAAAGCACAGTTGCTTCTGTTTAACTGGATTTAGTGCAGCACAGTATGTGACATGTCAGATAAAGAGACTCCAACTTTCAAATCGCCAAAACTGCATTTTGCCTACATTGTCAAAAATTTTGTTTTATGTTTTAAGAGGGAAAATTAAACCTAATAACACAGAGCTTGTGAACTGCCTGGAGAAGAGTTAGACCAATCAGAGGCAAGCAAACGTGTTGTGACATCACACCAGATAAAAATGAATATTCTGCTATTCTGCAGACATTTTTCCCAAATCGTTCAGCCTACAGCAGAGATATTAGCAAAAGTGGTTGGCTTCAAGAGGCAACTTTGGCTAATGCTCAGCTAAACACTGTTTATCTAGTTGGCAATATTTGAGTTCAGGAACTCAAAGTGTGAGTGAATCTGCTTGCAGCTGAACACGCATCCTACCTCATGAGGTCGTTTTCATGGTGCAGCCTATCCGGGCTGTGGCAATCTTTTCCTGCGTGGCTGTGTTTTTGTCGACATTGGCCCAACATGTTTTAAAATTCGTATTTGGCGCCATCTTCTGGTAGATCTCGGTGGTACATACTCAATTAAAATAGTCCCTGGTTAGACCTTGTCACTAGAGGGCGTGACCTGTGTATTAAAACATCTTCACTCTGGCAGGAGATTCAAACCCCACCTGCCGTCCTGTTGCTGCTGCCAGCGTTTATATCGATCACTTCTAAGCGACACTTCTTGTACTCGCGTTTTCGGCTCACGGGGAAGGTGGACTGTGCACTTTGCTGACACTTCGGCAGGACTGGACCAGGAGCAGGAGAGGTGAATCAGGTGCGTTGGCGGCAAAATCAAGGTGCTCCTCGAGGCGAGATGCGCGCGCCTCACTGTTTACTACAGCGTTCGAGTGAAAGTCGGAGGGGTGATTTCAGACGAAAATATCAGTCCTAAAAACAGAGTAATTTAAATATACGTTTATATGTGTCGTAGAGTTGGACCGTTTAGTGTCCTGCTGTCCAGACAGCAGCGGTGGGCTGAATTTGTCGTGAATGCGAGACTAAATTTGGTAACATTCGTTGTTGTTTACAGGTACAGAGTACCGTGCTAATGCAAGGGGAAGGAAATGAATCAGTTACTTACTTTCAGAAACCAAAGCTTTCTTAAAGAGAAATTCCACAGGTCTTCCAGCTTTTCTTCATATTTCAGTCATTAAGATGTAAACAAAGTCAGAGACAGAGTGGTTTGATGTGAAATGTTCGTTTCTAGAGAACAGAGTAAGATTTTTTTTTGTTTTTGTTTTTCCACAGTGGTGGTGATAGGAACCAGACAGCTGAAGTGTTTCATATCTCTAAAAGCTTCCTCTCTGAAAGCTATTACACCCAGTGGTTGTGAATGTGTTGCCTGATGTCTCAGACATTGTATTGTGAAACTTTTGAGATAAGCTCTTGGCCTAAAATGTGTTTTTAAGCTGTGTTCATGGTGTAGATACAGCTGTGAGGCAAAATGGTCCCCAAAGAAAACAAAATTTTCAGGTTTTCCACTGTTTCAACATTGTTAACATTACATCTTGAAGCTCAGGAGACATGTGTAGGTTCACTGGTGGTTTCGGATAGTAAATAAAAAGGTTATATTTGTGTTGGGGACATCAGAACCCCTGGTTCCTATCACCGCCACTGTAAAGATGTCTAAATGTCTCTGTATGTTATACAAATTTACATCAACTTGAATGACTTTGTTTATACCTCAATCACTGAATTATGGAGAATTGTTGGAATTCCCACTTATACTCCACAGGGACTGGAAAGCGTTTGGAGATGGAGTGGAGGGAGCAGTCAACTCTCAGCTGTGAGGTGGCCTTTGCTGAGGCTCAGCGCTGGGTGGAGGTAAGTGAGATTTTAGTGGTTCCTGAAGTCCAGTCCGTCCAGCTCATGAAGAGCTTGCTCACTGGCTGAGGAACTGGATTAGCTGTAATGGGGCAGAAATGAAACCTGAAATTGTTCAGGGAAGAGGGTCCTTAAGATCCCACTGACCACTTTCTGTCAAAGCTGTTATGTATTTACATAATGGTAGTCAATGCAGGTTTTGTACGTCACCTGTGGTCTTATGTGATGTCCATGTAAAACAATATGAACATACAAAGTGGAGGTAAGGAATGAGATCTTTAGTGATGAATGTGGTCACTTATGCTTTAATGTCTTGACCAAACATTTGCTTTGTGGCGGAGTTCTGATAGCACATCACTGGACAAATATGTGCACAAACGGCTGCAGTGAGTTTGTGCAGTGTTTTATGGTTTTATAGCCGTGTGGTAATTCTAATCGCTTTGAATAATGACGTAATGCATTTGGGCTTAAGTAAAGCCCTCATTTCCTGTTTAAACCCAAAATATTCTGTACTATCTGAGGTTTATTACTTCTTGTTGGCTTTTGTGGTAAGAGCATGCAGTATGCAGCTTGTTTTAATTTACGTAACTTGAACAAATGCGTTAAGTTAACATCAAATGATGATATTTATGTTTCTGTAGTAACCAGAGCAGGATGTGTTGAAGTGTTGGTATGGCCTAAACCACCATTTCCTGCATAGAAGTGATGCTGTTTCCTTTATCTCTACTTTCACGATTATTTTAGGCATGTCTTAGCTTGCTGTGCTGCATTGGCAAGTTAAAATGCACCATATCATTATGATCACTTGGATCACAAATATCCTAGTTGGTTTACCTGGCTTATTTTGCAGTGCACTTGCAAACTTGTGTAGTAATCAAGATAATTCACTTAGAGGTACTATGAAATACTTTTGCTATGGCTTTTTCTTACAATATACACACACAATAGCCTGTTGCACACTGTCCTTGTACACTGTCCTTTCACTATTTCAGAAAACCCTTTTATTGCTCTCATCATAGTGCCTCTTTTGAGCTTGACCACCTCCTGGTTGTGGAGAGCTGGTCATTAACAGGGCTGCATTCCATGTGCTCAAACAAGCTAATGCGAGAGGGCACAAGATGCGGGCATGCACTGGGCATGGATGCCTCAGTGCACCTCAATCTGAGCACAAAGGCCCTCAGAGCCGCATCCCGCAGCAGGGCTCCTTGTGTGCCTAATGTGCTAATGCCTAGTGCACCGTGTGACTAAGGGTCAAATGACTGCGTGGTTGGGTACCTTTTCAAACACTACACATTTGTGGTGGAGTGGAGGGGGTGTTGTTTGTGTGTTATTATGAATTGGGGCCGTTTGTGGTCTTTAGCTGAATGTACATTGGTTAATTTCAGCAGAGCTTGAATGGTGGGTTTGATAAAATGGTCCAGATCAGTTGATGTTGATGGATATGAAGTCTTTGCTACTGTCAATGTGTGTAGTCGTGCTGCACTTGGATGTTTTGGTGATGCTCTTTAGGAAAGGGTAGCTGGAGTGTCATTAGTTGTTGTGCATAGCGGAGTTTCTTCTGCAGTAGTTTTCAACACACTTGTGAACTTTTGATGTGACATTGCAGGCCTGCAGTAGCTTTATCCAAATTATTTATATTTGTTGGATTGTCTAAATTAATTGATTCGCCCAAAGAAACCTCACTCAAGTGGTCAGGATGCTCTTATCATGCAAAAAAAAAAACTTAGCTGAGGTATGCACGGATATGGAAACTGTGGGCTGGTGTGTGTGTGTGTGTGTGTGTGTGTGTGTGTGTGTTTCATGTACATATCTTTCAATGTTAAAGTTGTGGTAAAAAATGTAGTAAAATGATTACAATGCAAACATGTTAGCTTAGTACCCCAGTGTTACCTAAATGTTCTGCTCTTCCAAAGTACAATAAATACATCGTCAGCTATGGGTTTGAAATATATCCATCCTTCCATCCATCCATTCATTTATCCATCCATTTATTCATTCATTCTCTGCGAACACAAATAAAATTCTAAAATCATTTAGCACACCCTTATTTGTGCTTGGTTACAGGGCTTATTTGCATATCATCACTGTCCAGAAATCATCTCCATTTTTGTCGACAGTGTTATTTTTCTGCATAAATTGGAACACAGTGACTGTCCTTTACATCTTGTGACAGTTAATGTAATAAATGTTCATTATGTGAAAATGAAAGTGCATTTATAATGAACAAATAGAAACGCTCTAAACTCACTTGGAATAAATCTCTTTACATGACCTTTCATAAAGCTATGAATGTTTACAACCGATTGCAGCCCTTTTGCTATATCAGTATTGCAAATGCTAAAATTGCAATAACTAACTGAACTGAATAAATTATATATAAGACAAACCAAAAGTCAGTAGGCATCCAAATACCTGTTATATGTTATATGGAGGCTGGAGATGGTGCAGGGGTAAGCTAACATACAACTTAAGTAAACCCATTGGTCTGTTGCCTAATGGTAATGATTATTATCAATCTGACATTAAGTGTCTACCTTTGGGTGGTTATTGGGGTGGTTAATGAGGGGAAGTAATGTCAATGCAGTTTAAAAAGTACTTGTTGAGAAGGTATAATCTTCTTTCCGTTAATGAGCACTTTCGTTCCACCTATTTACTCATAAGCGAATCATTTCTGAGGGAATCTCAATTAATTTTATATGTATGTGTGTGTGTGCGTGTGTGTCACAGGAGGAGGGGGGCCCAATTTCTGTTCTTAGGGTTCAGTGGATGTTTAACAAGGATCTGTGTTCTGTCTCAGTGTCTTGTTTTGTGTTTTGTTATCTTATTGCTATTGTTTTACTGTTTTCTTTTCAAAACAGGAAGTGACCAGGAAAAGGTTTGGGAGTGGTAACTTCCGATCTGCTCTGGAGAATGGAGTCTTATTATGCGAGTGAGTGTGTTTGACTTTTTAACCCCGTTAATGAGGGAGTAAAAATTCAAGATCATATGTTCTTGTTAGGCCAACAATACACAAGTAATAGGGCTGCATGATATGAGTGAAATTTCATATTTGGTTATAATGCTACGTGCTGAGATCATAGTATTACCTACCTGACGTGAAAATGACTTGGCGGCAAAATCAGTTAGACAGAGGGGGACCGAATAAATTAGTGACATGGCACAGCTATCTTGGGTGATATTAGGATACCAGGCTAACCTTAGCCACTTAGCACTAGAGTTGTCTTGTATGGAGTTGAGCCTATGTTATACACACATACTCAGTGGTACAAAGTAATTAGGCAACATGGCAAATGACTACATCTATGTGGACTAGCATTAAGGAGAAATAACATTTATTGTTATTGGGTTATGAATGCAGTGAAGCTAATAAAATACAGAAATTTTAGAACAGTCGCCAAGTGTCACCTAAACATTTTGCCCCTCTGGAGTGCAATAACAGTCATATTGTTTGGAAAAATTGGTCGTATCTAAACATATCTAATAACAGTAATTTTTGTAATCTGCTGATGTTATGATTCTAATATTATTGTGCGTTGTACAATTGGACAGCCTACTTCATATAATGTGTCACTGCAAAATGGAGACAGAGTGCTGTGAAGTGAGACAAGCTCTCACAAAAGGCGGGGGGGGGGTGTTTTTGTTACAGCAACAATGTTAACTAGTGGATCCAAGTTAAGCTAGTAGTAAATTTCACGTTTCAAATTTCACAAGTATATGAATGACGGTCATGTAAGCCCTTTGATCTATCAGAACGCCCACAGAAAGACTTATCTGAGACTGTGATTGGTCAAAATGTTCATAGTGTACAGTAAAAAATTTGCTCATTGGTTAGAGGACTCATTTGCATATTGTAGCCTTCTGCGATGAAGTGTTAGGAAAGCCAGTGTTGTGATAACTATTAAGAAATGGTCCTTTGTGCAGCCCTAACAAGTAGTAATGTGTATATATAATCAACCAGAAACCTTTTGAAGAACATTTGAACCTATGCCCTTTCTTGTTTAGCATTTTTTCCTCCCTCTCACAGAGTAACTACTTTTATTTCAAGTTTGTTGTTTTGAAGACCAAAATCTACTGAAAAAACAACTTAAAAATAATAAAATGGGCTGTTGTGACACATATTTTATGTTTTATGTTATGATATTTATGTTCCTATTCTTCTCTCTGTTCACTTCTGGTGCAGTCTGATCAACAAGCTCAAGCCAGGGATCATCAAAAGAGTGAACAGGCTTTCTACACCAATTGCAGGCTTGGTGAGTATGATATAATTTGGTTTAAATAAAAAAAAAAAATATTTACACATTCACATAAGTTACTGTTTATTAAGAGCAGAGAGACGTGGTTGAGCAGCCATTCTAGTCATCTTTGTTCAAGTAGGAATAGAAATGGCATATTTGCATAAAGTTTTGCTTGCAGGTCAGTGCTATCTTTTCTTCCTCTCTGTAACAAGTTAGGACTAAAAGCAGTAGTTCAACTCTAGAAATTCAAATGTACACCGTTTTCTGCAAATGTGGTTGATCAGCCAAGACGTGTCTGAGAGAAACTTAGGTGACTAATATCTACTCCAGTCATATACTTTTTATTCATAAAAAGTATGTCATACAGTGTCAGAAACCACAAGTCTATTTGAGGTTACTTAACAACTCAACATAGTTTGCACAGTGCTAACTGGGGGGCATAAGGTTTATTAATTGTTAGCCACATTAGCCTTGAAGCACATTTCGGACACCAAACATCTCTTGATTGACTTTCTGTTTAGGGGTAAAGTGGAAATTGTATACATTTATTATAATTTATTATTATTATTATTATTATTATTATTATTATTTATTTTCTTTCTATAACCTTTACCTCCTCTGCCTTCCTCAGGACATGTCGAACGTTCACACTCACACAGCCTCTCCTTTCAAATTTTCATATCTATCTACCCCACACTATAATCTCATTGTACTTACAGGCTAAACCCAACCGTACATCCTCTATTGATCATCTTCTCTGCTGGTCTTCTTCTCTGCTGTTCATTCGTGTGGTAAGCAGCATTTAATTGTTGCCAGTTTGGTTTCTGCAGGACAATGTGAATGTGTTCCTGAAGGCCTGTGGGAAACTTGGGCTGAACGACTCTCAGCTCTTTCATCCGGGAGACTTGCAGGATGTCTCCACTCGTGTCACAGTCAGGTAAGCCAAAAAGTCACAGAAAATTACGCACTGTGATTTATCACGATAATGGTAACAGTTAAGTAGCATAATGTTGCTGTCCCAAAAAAAAAAACAAAAAACACGGAGGTGCTTTTTATTTTTCTGTATCTTTTGAACACGGCAGCTGTCCTTTACATGCTTTATAATTTTCATGAAGAATAGACCAATAGAAATGGTCCAAGATGACTTTTACATGAACGCCATAGTTTAGGAACGTTTTCACCTTCTCATGTGAAGTTATAGTTTTGGAGATGATATGCTTTTTTAACTCTGTGGGAAGTGAAGATTAGAAATGGGCAGTATGACCATTTTTTAATCATAGTGATGCATTGTATTATTATGATGCACAGTATGGTTTTCTGCACAGACTGCCTGTTTCATTAAAAAGTGAGCGGAATTGGTCCTGTTTGGATATAGTGCAATGTAGCATGTGAAATGTTGCAGTTTTTAAATGTGGCACAATGCGTACGTTGTCTATGTCAAGATATTGTTATATATATCATGTATTGTTCAGGAAAAAAAAAGTTTAATATTTGATGCAATATTTTTGCCATATCAACCACCCCTAGTGAAGATTACTCTCACCAATTCACAATGAAAGTTGTTCCATGCAAAGTTAAAACAAAGGTCATACTTCTACCTCGTCTGTGCAGGAAGAGGCCTCATTTGAGTACTGTTGGCTGGCAGCATCATTCGTACATGAGCTGGCAGGACTGTATTATGCAAATACTGTATCCACACTAGCTAGTGTAAAACCCAAACGATAAATCACCACCATATAAGGAAGTGGTCACATTTCTGCTTATATGCTTTTATGGATGTGACAGGATGTTACTGGATGACCCTGTGACTTATGACCTGTTGTTAAATTGGTCAAAATCAGTGACATACATCTAACAACTGGTCTGACCACAGAAAAATGAAACTAATTTAAACTGTGGTTAAAATGGAGAATGACTATGACCAGTTCCTCCCCCACAATGGGGCAAACAGGTGGACTTGGAGCTGAGGAGTTAAACCAAGTCAGCAGTTAGAGGGTACCAGTTTAAGAGGAGATAATGAAAAAGCTTTGCTTAGAAAGAATACCAGAATTATAAATGTAACCATTCAAACATGGTCATAAAAAGTAAACCTGTGCAAGAGAGTAGTACCTGGACACTTTTTAGGGTCAGTTGATCTATTTTTTTTGCTTTTGGAAAATGGTGAGCTTTGCCTTTACATTGTAAAGTTGTATAAGAAAAGTAAGGATAATTGGAGTATGAATTGGGGTATAAAGTCCCATGAGACATGGGGCAAAAAGCATCTTTTAGCATAATGCCCCAAAAATGTAGTTACATTTTCACCATGACACAAAGTTGTTGACTAGAGTTTTACTGACTAGCTAGCTTTAGCATTACATGCTAGCTATAGCACAGCTTTTTTAGCCATCTTGCTGCAGATGAGTTTGTAATAATGCTACCATTTATTTGTTTATGTAATATCATCCTGTAATTAATAGGATAATATATTTTAAGTAATACACACCCACATTTATTAAATGAAAACAAATCATTAAGATATATAAGTTCACAGAGGCCTCATTTTAAAATATAAAATATAATATATACATTATGAAAAACCTAAATGACTAATGGATGCAGGATTCACAAGAGGGCGTCTTGCCCCAGGTAAAGGGGTTGTCCTTTTTATAGATTTTCTTGTGTGTGTGTGTGTGTGTGTGTGTGTGTGTGTGTGTGTGTGTGTGTGTGTTTATTTTTTATTTTATTTATTAAAAACAATTGTTTGCTGCTCTGTTTTTTTAAATGTGTGTAGTTTTATGCATCATCCTGTTTAGCTAAACTTATACACACATGGTTCAGCATTAAAGTAAATAGGTATTGTTCTTAAGGGGGTATTCCTTGCCCCCCCCCCGGCCAAAAAAAGGCAAAGAGATTACAATATAATTTTGAAGGAAAGTTGGATTCTGCCGAGGCAGAACGTGTTAATGATGTACTTTTCATGAGTAATGCTTTACATTCTAGTTGTCAGTTTGCATGATGATCCATGTTGTAAATCCTTATGGTGTCCTGCTGCAACTTTTTCGAGCAATAAATTGTGTTCTGTAGTTTTGCTGAAAGCTTGATTTTGCAGTAATGGATGGTGTTTATATGTGTGTGTGTTAGGCAGTGTTTGGGGTGGGGGGTTGTGTGCACAGCATGACTTCCAAATTTAGCTGCAGTAGGTCACTCCTCCTTAAGGCTGCATGCTATAGAGGATCTGTCTGTTGAGCAGCTATTTTTAACTGACTTTCACTCGCATGCTTTTATAGCTTTTACAGCGCAACCAAATAATATGTATGTGCATTCATACGATACTTTATATAAGTATTAAATATTATAAATTATTAGGAGAACAGCAGGTCCTGGAAGTACTGGTACTTTCGATCTTGATTTTTACTGATTATGAACATAGTAAGGGTGTGATCTCCTTGTCTACGGTGTGTTGTTTATGATGGTATTTGTCTTTGAAAGCCCTTGGTTGGTCTTTGAAAACAGACATGTGGCTCATGTGATGTGTCCAGTGTTGTTTTAATGTTGTGTAGCCACCTGCTTTGTAGGTAAGTATGTGGTGATTTTTTAGTTTTGCTAGACTGTTGATGGTCTTGAGAGTGTAACTGACGTCCATTTAAAGTGATGACAGTCAGCCTGTGGTATTGGGAGGGTTTAGTTACTGAAATTCGCAGTATGGTAAGCTGCTGACCTGCTTTGCCCGTGTGAGTAGACCTCTTCTGTCAGACTGATCTCTCTTCTCTTTCATACAGGCGTGAAGAGACAACCAGGAGACTGAAAAATGTAAGTTTTTTTATTATTTTTTTTATATTTATTTTTTTTTAATGTGTCACTTCTACACACAAAGTTACGATCTAGTGTTTTTCAACCTAAAATCTCTGCCTCATTTGTAGCATGCAGGTGATTGTGACGAGGGGGCAAATATTTGTTTAGTCTAAATAGACCTAACTTACAATAGAAGCTAATGGGCAGATGCTGAAGCAGGGGATTGCTAGTTTCTGTTATTGCTTGACTACAGGTATGTGCGCTCAAATTGTTGTCTGTGGTAACTAATAGTACGATACAGATGTGGCAGATAAATTGGGTAAAAAAATGCCACAGTATTCCTTTAATTTTCCAGACACCAGCTAAAAAAACGATTTGAATAGTCCTCCTAAATTTAAAGTGTTGTTCATTTCAGGACAAGCCCTGCTGTGTGTGAATTTGAATTTTGAATAGCTGTATGTGAATTTGGATTTTATCTAGTCATGTCCTGTGCTTACAGAGGCGTGAAGGAGACTGTGAGCAAGTTCCTGTTTTGCGTGTTGTTTTGCATCATCACTTTGAATGGCTTAATTGCTTAGGAGTGATGGCTCTTTTTATTAGGATCTGTTAGATCAATACCTTCTGTCTCCAAAGTGGTAACTTTATAGAAGAAAAACAAATCTATTGGCCAGTTCATCGTGGCATTTTACACAGTGAGAAGGTCAGCTGGTATGTTCAATTTATGTCAAAATATTAAAAATTACAAAAATTAAGATACAAGGTTTTGTGCAGACAGCAACAGTAATTTGTATATGTGACTTTGGATGAAGTGACTTTGGTGGTTTTCTCTGATTTCTCTCAGTAATATCTTACATTTCTGACTGTCCACATGCTTCTTTGGAGCTTGTGGTGCTATAGAGGGGTAGGGGTGTGTGTATGTGTGTTCAGTGAGGGTCAGAGTTTTCTGGATGAGAAGAGACAAAAGGGACATTGGGACACAGAGCCATTCATACCACATGCTCTCACACACACGTACGCACACACAGAGAGCGCACAAAGTGGTGCTGGAGGGTTAGAGATCAGTTTGGGCTTTACAGCTTTATAAATAACAGCAATGTCAATTCATCATCATTGTATTAAAACGTAAGGAATAGCGGAACTAAATGCAGATAAATGAAAAGATTGGTGAGTACAGTTTATCTCTATTTATTCACCCCTGTAAGCTTTTCGGTAGTTGTATTGCTAACATTGGGCAATAACAGAGAATAACAGTGAAGTCATTTTGTGCTTGTTGACATCTTCTTTATGTATCTGTTCCTCATTGCCAGGTTCTTATAACTATATATTGGTTGGGAAGGAAGGCCCAAGCAGATCCCTCCTATAGTGGACCACAGCTCAACTTCAAAGCTTTTGAAGCACTGCTGGGTGTTGCATTGTCCAAGGTGGGTGAACCTGGGTATGACTGACTTATTGTGGTCATCTGATACAGTTAATTGTACAGTTTTTTTTTCTTCCCAAACTACAGAACTTTAAAGCTTGCATGACAATACAAAACTGTGTCCTTTTTTAAATTCTGTTAAACTCTCACAAGAAAATACAGAATATAGACTGTTTATAGAATATAGACTACATACAAAATATAGACTGTTTACAGTGCAAGTAAGTGCAATACTATTAAGTATTAAGTACTGGAATTGTGTTTTAAAAAAAACAAAAAACAAAAAAAACCTCTCAGCAGCCACTGAGCTGCAGTCCTAAGTAAACTAAGTTTAGTAATATTAATTGCCCTTTTTTTAAAAGTAATAGGACTACTGCTGTGATGCTGTTAGACATCTCTTTCTCCTCTTGTAGGCACTAGAGGAGTCTTCTTGCCCCAAGCCTAGTGTAAGGGACAGTGGATACGGAGAGAACTGGGACCCTGACAGGGAGGACCTGTTTAGCTCACAGCAGCCAAACTACAGGAGGGAGGATTCAGTGGAGAGCCTCGACTCTGTGGAGTCACGAACGCTGAGCGTAGCGTCAGACTGTACACTCATAGCAGGCAGTGAAGGTAGGTACAATGAGGGAGGTTGTATGTGTGTATTTCTGTGCTTCTGTTTGTGTTCTGTAAAGTTTGCTTTGATATAGAAATAGAAGTTTTTGTGTGTGCATGCAGGAGGATAGCTTGCAAGTGAGTGTGAAGTATTTTGAGTAGGCAATAGAAATAAGGTACAGCACTTGCATAAGAAACGGGAAATTCAAAGGAAAAGTGAGAAACAAAAGGTTCCAAAAGTGGAAGTGAAAAAAAAATTAAGATACAGAAAAAATGGGTCTCCTAACAATCGTGCAAGGTGTGGTAGGCAAACAAAACTGTCACCATCACACAAATAGTATTAAAAGCTTTCATCTTTAATAGATACGAAAAAAAATCAAGCTCCACTCTTACTTCAGATCTGAAAAAATCCACAGGTGTTTCTGTGCATCCTTCCACTATGAGTCTGAAAGGATGTGTAGCTGTCGAGAAGCTGTTACTGAGAAAAAAAAAATAAAAATGTACAAATCAAACAAAGATGCTGCTGGTGTTCTCAGACTTCAACTTTTAAGACGGAAATTTGGAGGTGTGGAAAAATGTCCCTGCAGATTTCTTTGAAAAACTAAAAACAAGCCATTAGTATAATTTGTGGATTCATTTTTAAGGAACCTGTATAGTTTCTTGCTGAAAGAAAGGGTATTGCTGTGCGTTTAATTAATTAATTTTTTTGTGTAGGTACTGTCCCCTAGTGGGAGAGTCTGTGAAATGCAGTTTAAGAACTCGTGCATATTATCTACCTTCTTAAATCCCCCCCCCCCTATTTACTTATTCATTTATTTAATAATTTGGTATCTAATCACCCTGATTGGATCAAACATACTTCAGACCTATTAAACTTGCTCTCCTGCTTGGCTTTCCTTCTGAAATGTTGTGACCATCAAACATGCGTTAATGAAAATTCGACACCTCATGCTCATTGCATCACTCTCACTGCTCATGTAAGTGTGAAATACCAGCTCGTTCCACATGTGTTTGGTAATGCGCAGCCCAGCGAGCAAACATAGGTGTGTAGCCTGGACAGTCTACATGGCTGATATTGCACAACAATCATAGACCCACTGTGGTCTGGGGACCAGGGTCTGAGCCTTTTCTTGACTTCATTACATTACATAAATTCCATCTTCCCTTTATTTTTTTCACCTCTCATCTTTTCTCTTCTCTGTTTCAGGATTTGGAAGTGACGCAGAAGCAGAGCACTGCTTCAGGATGTCTGAGGGCAGCAGGAGTGAAACCCACTCTGCACCCAGTAGAGAGAGAGCAAATATTCCCATCGCTCTGAGGAGGAAACGAGGCGACCAGTGCCAAGACAGTGGAAGAAGTCACGCTAGCCAGCTCCCCAGGTACTGCTGCTTTGGTTATGCTCAGAAGAGGGCTACTAGTGGTGTGTATGTATATATTTTTCTTTAAATATACCACTATCAGCCCTGGTGTTTTGAATCATGATTATTACAGTGTAAATGCTTTAAAAAAGCACTTCAGATGTATAGTATTTACTTGACATCTTGTTCACTAGATTATTCATTTTTTTCCGTTGAATTATTTTTTTTTTTTTCCGATTAGCAAGATGGCCAGTTAGCTGTGGTTGTATTGTTATCATGTTGGTTTTGGTTGCTTCTGATTATCATGTACGCATCATGTTGGCTGCTTGTGATTGGTCTAACTCCTCTACAGGCAGTTCACAAGCTCCATGTAATAAGGTTAAATTTGATAACTTAAAATGGTGGTAAGTTTGGTAATTAAAATTACACCTCTTGCAATTTTCATACTGAATATTGATATAATTCTTGGTGTTTTTCTAAAGAGACGTGAATATCTGAAATATTTCAATTATTTGTATGCACAAGTAATCCCGATATATCCTTGGCATTCTTACTTGCTCCCCGTCTCTTGGCTGTAGCGAAGGTGGAAGGGACTTTAATGAACCCTGTCTTGAACTCCCTCCTGCTTCTGCCTTCCACCAACGGGCACATTCTTACCAGAGTGACTCTGATTCTGACTCTGACCGACCAGAACCTGACATCGTGCAGGACGACCTCGCAAGTCGGCGTTTTCGCTCGACGACCTGCGTTGCTCCCGTGAACTTTGCTATTCCTCTGAACCCAAGGACTCCCAGGCTGTTTCCCACAGTGACCCCGTGTGCTCAGAGGTCATGGGTCACCGTCTGTGATGCCTCACAGTTGGCTACAGTGCCTCACAAAAGGTCACACCAGAGGTCAGAGTTTGGAGTGGCTTGTTCTGTCATGGCATCCTAACACTTGTGCTTCTGCAAATATGTTGCTGCTGTTCCTTTTGGGCAGTAGTGCTCCTCTACCCATCAGAGAAACTTGATAATGTGTTGCTTGTGCTTTTATTTGTCAAGAGCATAATTTAAAGAGCTGTTTAAAATTGAACAACACATTCCCTCCTTTCCAGTCATTCTTGGGGGATTGCTTTTGGCAAATATAATGAATTTGGCTGAC
This sequence comes from Colossoma macropomum, assembly GCF_904425465.1. Lineage (NCBI taxonomy): Eukaryota > Metazoa > Chordata > Actinopteri > Characiformes > Serrasalmidae > Colossoma > Colossoma macropomum. The sequence goes on from NW_023495761.1 coordinate 288,757, forward strand.
TCTGAATGCACTAATCTACGTCTTGGTCTTTCATCTGCACTGACAGTATTAATACTGTTCCACTAACCTTTTAGCTGTGTAAGAAGTGGCTAATGTTTTTGGTACCTAACCCAGTACATGAGCGCCTGAATTTTCTCTGATCTGTTGTTGCTGCGTGTTTAAAGGAAATGTTTGCGTCTCGCGTGGACAGTTCTCTCCAGGACGGCAAAACATCACTTCCACCTTACAGAGTAAGTGGACGAGACGAGAAGGCCGCGCTGGAGAATGAGTTTTTGCTGCGAGCAATGACCGAAGATTCTGCCGAATCAGATGAGGGCCAAGGCTACGCCGACCCGGTTCAGGATGACCTCTATGCTCGTAGAGTGCTTCAGGCCACCCATCAGACCTCAGTCAACATGGACTCGGACAAATTCCTGCCCAAGTTCTGGACACCTGAGGAAGATGCTCACGTGGGACAGATTAGACTAGGCTCCCAGCGCAGACCCTGGTACAGGAAGATGCAGGGCTTCAGGTTGGTCCAAATGACAGAATGGTGGAGCCACCTGACTGAGCAACTTGAATTGCTTTAAAGTTACGGCTAGAGTGTGGTGATTCGTAAAATTTGTAATGCGAAATACAATTTTCATGCAATGTTAAGGGTGGCATATCTTTTCAAATGGTGAAAAGAAAGGAAAGCAACAATATGCTTTCTTTTTATATACACATTTTTATATGGAGGAATTATTTTTATTGCCTGATTGGATTTACTTCTAGTGTCTGCTCCAGGGGTACCCACTTTGGGTCCAATTCAGGCCAGTTGTCTGATTGTTCTGCTTTTGTGCCTACTAAACCTGGTAATTAACAGAAAAACTGAATTGAGTCTGAATTCTCCAAACTGTGCTGGATAGAGCTTTAATTGTGCCTGTAATTTTGATCCTAACTTGAACATAGACTGCCAAAATTTTATCCGAGTCTGACTCAACCCACAGCACCAAGTTTTGACAAAATTCTCTCCAAACCTTCATCAGACCGTCAGTAAACAGATAAAAAATGAGAAGCCTAATTGTCCACTTTCAAGAATGAGATAAACATTGCACTTAAACAAATGTATCTATAGATAATCAATCAATTGATCAATTAGTGCTTTCACGTCACAAAAATGTTTAGTCTGGATGAATCAAATAAGGTGGACCTCGTGGACCTGCAACAACATGCACACACATCTTGTTTATAAAACCGCTCCACCAGGTTTTCCAGAAAACAAAAAATGGTTCCTCTATGGGACAGGTCTTGAATATGGTATCCTGGATTCTGTATCTCTAATAGCTGTAATATTATGTGGTCGAACAGTTACATTTCAGTTATTAATCAGTGATTACACAATTCTGTGTGTAATAAAAAGAAAAAAGTTGGGGAAAAAAAACTAAAGCAGGTGAAAAGGCCAAAATCTGAGAGACATGCTTTGAGAAACCCATGGAAAATTTGAACCTGAATTATTCCCACCGAATGGTTGTGAAATTAGTAATTGGGTCTTGGACAAGTATTTTAAGCTTTAGTGCTGGACTTCGGCTTTCCAGGACCAGAGTTGGGTACCCCAGTGTAGTCTTTTTGACCTTTCTTTGACCTCGTAAATTCTTCTTTCTCCTATTCCATTGCCTTCTCTCTCTCTTCCTCTCTTTCCTGGCTTTAGCCGAAAGACGTCTGGCTCGTCTGAGGAAGACTCTGACTATGATGTCACTCCCTGGCTTGGTGCTCGTGCTCGCAATTTCGCACCTGCTTCCAAACCTCCACACACTTTTTGAGGCACTCCTTGAGGCACTTCGAGCACTTCTCTTCACCCTTTCTTCCTTCCTTTTAGTGCCTTAGTCTAGATTTTCTTGTAATACAGAGCCAAACACACCTAAGCTAACTCATGCCTGGTTAAAGTTGTTGGGAGGCTAAAGCAGAACCAAAAAAATGGACTTGCTAGGTAACCTTCAGGACTAAGATAGGAACCTCTGCCTTAGGCAAGATCTAAGCCATATACAGTAAAGCTAACAAACGCAAGTTTTGTTTGTTCAAAATAGATAGAACAGCTTTAATAAATAAGGTATTAGAACACTTAAAAGACATGTGTATTAAGAACAAGGAAAACATTTACTTTACAGTATGTTGCTATTGCATATTTTAGTACATTAGTGTATAAAGTGGCATGCGAAAGTTTGGGCACCCCTGGGCAGAATCTGGTACTGTGAATAGCAAAGCGAGTAAAAGATGACCTTATTTCCAAAATGCATGAAGTTAAAGATGACACATTTCTTTAATATTTTAAGCAAGATTACTTTTAAATTTCCATCTATTACAGTTGTTGTTGTTGTTGTGGTTGTTGTTGTTGTTGTGGTTGTTGTTGTTGTTGTTGTTGTTGTTGTTTTGATGTTCCTTTGCTGAAATTTTTTTTAACAAGGTTACAAAGGTTTTCTTCCGATGACTCTTCCATGAAGGTCATATTTGTGCAGGTATTGCTGAACAGTAAACAAGTGCACCACCACTCCAGAGTCTGCTAAATCTTCCGAAGGTTTTGCCACATTCTTACAGTCTTCTTCTGCTTTGCAGGCACCCATTTTCAGAGTGTTAGGCAGCTGTTTAGAAAAGCCCATGACTGCTGATTGTTGGGAGAAGGTTTGAGGAGTGTTTACAAAGCTTTGAAATGTGTATCACCTGGCCTTTCCTGATGATGATTGTGAACAAGCCGTGGCCCTAACGAGATGATTAAGGTCTAAGGTCTTAAGTAAACGTTTTTAGAGACCTCAAATCTCGTAGGATGGCCAAACTTTTGCATTGTGCTTCTTTCCTTTTTTCACTCTAAAATTGTACACAACAAAAATTATACACTTCCTTAAAATGTTGAAAAGATTGTTTCATCTTTAACAGTATGCCTTTTGGAGATATTTCATCTAATACTTGCTTATTAACAGTAACAAATCTTGACCAGGGTGCCCAAACCTTTGCTTGCCACTGTATAGGTAGTAGCCACCTCAGTGTGCAAGAAGTGCTTCCATTTTGATGTGTCTTCTTGTTTCAACTTGTCCTAAGCTGCTCAGTGAACATTACTTTGGCTAAAAACATGTAAGGTTGGAGCCTACATCTGCAATGTCTACTGTTTCCTAGACTGGAGCAAGCTTAAAATACCAAAAAGCATAGAGACTTTGACCAGCGGAAACCTGGACGATTTTAAAACTGACTGTTATACTACATGGAGAAATCTGGAGAGCTCCAGGTCCTGAAGGAGAAGAGACAGTTAGCAGCAGCATTTTGACTACAGTGTGATCATAGTTAAATCCCTTCCAGTTGAATTTTTTAGTGTTTTACTGGATTTTTATGAAAACTTACTTTGATGTATTGCCTGCAACTCAATATAGATCATATGGATGGAGTTCAAATCTAGACCACAGGAATGGATTGAATGGGGATTTCAATGTCACCGATATGGAATTTCTTGGCTGATAGGGTAGCTGATAATGCCTTATTATGGCTGATTGTTATCAATAACTGCATTTTTAGTATTATTTTTTAGGTCTAAAGTCCAAGTATGAAATACACTAAATGTAAAACAGGTTAAAACTCCTAAAGATGGACTTATGAAATATTTTATATTACTTTGCAAGTTTTGCTTAAACTTTGCTCCACACTGACCTCTTTTAATGCCCCATTCTACCACTAATTGTATAGCAATGATGTTGGATGGGAAATTGAACTTTGGTTTCTGTCCATTTGTGTGAGTTTAGAAGAAGCAAGCAAATAATAAAGCAATATTGGACTGATAATAAAAAATTTCTGCTAATATATCTGCTGCTGTTGTGCAATTTTTGTTTCTGAGATTTACACAATCAGGGTTTCCCAGTACAGTCCACGTTGCTCTTTCTCAGCTATTGGCTGGACAGCTGTATGAGGCGTTAACAGTCGTTGATTGCTTGGTTCAGGTTTGCCGGGAAGGAGCAAAACTATGCTGAGGTCCCAAAGGCTACAACGGAAAATTCAATTCTAGAGTTGACTGGACAGTAGTTTGTCTAGACATGCGTCTTTGTCCCCTTCATTATAGTTATGATATCAGCCTTAGAATAATGAGGTTGCTGTTAGCAAGTTAAACTTTACTGATTTTGAGGCTTACTGCCATGGCCCAATAAAATTAAAAAATAAATAAACACTGAGTGTGCATTGTTTGTGTGATAATATTTTGGACCAGTTTCTCTCTGATAATCTTGCTCAGGTGGGAGCAGGGAGGCCTACTGTCCTATGCTTGTGAATGTAGTTACAGATCACCTTTAAGCTACATAGTATTTAATTAAATAGTTCATGCTGAAGTTTTGTACTGCTACTCTTTGAACAGTTTGAAGTTGATTTTCGTAATATTCCTTTTTGTCTTCGTATGGAATGTTATCTGATTGTATAAAATCTTTAAAATATAAAAGTACAAATTAGAATGCATAGTAGAAACAGACTTCACACTTGGCCCTCTGGATTGGAAAAAAAGGTACATTTTACATTTTGGTAAACAAACACATCAGTTTCTTCTGATGCAAGTATACCAATTGAGTAATTGTGGTACATTTCAAAACCATCTACTCAAATTGAGAGTGACCAGGTTTCGATTTGTCATTGTCTTCCTGATTTCCTAGAGTGCCCAAGAGACGTTCTCGCCGTGTTGGGTGAGTGAGCATGTACGGCTTTTCTGCTTGCGATTGTTCAGTGGTTGCTTTATTCACCTGCTGTGTATATTGATTAGCAAATTGCTGTTGTTTGTGCAGGGTCTGCTTTTTTATTTTGTTGCAGGCTTTCGGTTTGCTCAAGGGGGTGTTGTCTTTTCTAATTAATATTGGGTGGGATGTAAATTTTATGTTCACTCCACCTAGCTTAAAGTGCTGTTGTTTTGCTGTAATGTCTGCTTGCCATGTTTTCATTGCTCTTCGACTGTTCCAACAATCATTGGATTTGCATGGAAGTGATGTTCTTCTTTGAGCATTATTTAAGCAAATACCAAGAGTAGTTTTGATGATGGTTTTTAGTGTTTTTCTGTCTGCTTACCCGTCTTTGCCCCTTGCTTAATTTGTCTGACTTATGTAAACTTTTGTTGCTTTTGTTTGCACGTGTACAGTCTAAAGCTTCCTTTGACTGCATATGAATGTGCACATTATAAGGTAAACCTGTAATAAAAAGAATTTGCAAACCACAGGCTTTGTTTTTTTTTAATGTTATATCTGAGTGAATTGATACAACTGTTATCACAATTCATTTCATTATATAGGTGGTTCATTTTCTTAACCTAACAGGAGCAAGTCCATGAGTGACATTGCCTTAGAGCCCATACCACAGGAGTCTGAAAGCAGCATGCCTTTTGACCGAAGATGCCAGAGTAAAGCTGGAGAGGTGATGCTGGAACCCTCAGCCATAGATCAGGTGCGGCCGAAGCACATACAACACATTAAGACCAGAGTGAAGGACAGCGAGGCCAGGTGGCAAGATGTGAGTGCTGCACTGCTACCCAAAATAATTTTATATAGCCCCTGTCATTGGGAGTGGGGGCACTCCACTGCACGGCATGGCTGCCCTGCTTCGTAAATGCCCAATATCATGTAGTTAACAAGGCCTTCGGTTGAAACCAGGTGTTTTGAGCAATTGTGTACTGCTGTAGTCTCCTGGGAAAGAAAACTGGTCACCCAGTATTAGGTCGCAGTTTCTCAGGAACTGTTCCACCAGAAGGGAACAGTTTACATCTTAGGCTTACAGAGCCGAATGTCATTGGTGATTGAGAAAGAAGCATAAGTTTTATACTCTTCTAACAAAGACATTGTATTTGTGTGTGGAGTCAAATCCTATAGATCTCAAACCAGTTATCAGGGTCCTCCCAGACGATCCCTATATTTGCCCCAATCCAACTTGCAGTGTGTGTGGATGGATCATCTGGACTGGTTTGAGAGCCACATATCCAGATGATTCACCATTGAATGTGGGTTGACTGTAGATCAGGAGCTGTGATGCATGGGCAAATGGTAGACCTCCAAATGAATAATGAGGCTATTAGAATTAATATAGCATCCTTGCTGAGACCAAATGTCGTCTAATTAACATATATAAAAAATAAGTTGTTCTAAAGTCTAAGTGAGCCAAAAAATTCAAAATCTAACACCCAGACAAATTTGGGATTCAAAAATAAGTCTTTGGGTTGGTAGGGGGGAGTTTTAACATATTTAGAGCTTTTTGTATTGGGCTCATCTAATGAGGGGCACAGCAGCATCCATATGGCACTTTATCTTCCGGTTCTGTGCACTTGCCATAAGGGGTATCAGTGAGCTATAATGGAAGGACTGTACTTTTTACTGCATCATAAAGGCATCTTAAAGTGATGACTTGATCAATGGAATCTAGTAGACACCAACTTGCATGATGTTAAAACATTTAAGTCTGCACAATATGGAAAAAAGCAGTATTGTGATTATATTGGAGCATCATTTGGTTATGATAGATCTTGAAATATATTAAAAGGAAAAGAGTAAATCCCAATATTATGGTAATGATTAACAAACTGTATTGTTTCGCTATAGTATTTTCATGCATTGGTTGTGAAATGTACACTTTGGTCTCCCTGTTCCTTTCACATTGGTCTTAGGCAGTTTTTACAAGGTGTGTAATGTGCATCAGGTGGTGGGTAATGTTTTGATTATCTGAATAACACATCCAACACATCTCTTCTGATCACATTCATTAATTTAGTGTTTTATAATTAATTCACTAAATTTGTTTATTGATTGTCCATTTGTTCCGTTAACTCGTTAACTTAACGAGTCCTTCAGCTCATGTCTTCATTCTCTCACTCATGTTCACTCTTGGTTGACGTAGGACCTGGACAGGTGGAAGAGCCGCAGACTAAGTGCAAACTCTGACTTGTGGAAGAAGAAAGAGGAGAGAGAGCAACTTGAGCTCTTCTCTAGCGGGGGAGGTGCTGATGGTTTGAGGACTGCTGTGCGCAGAGGGGTGCAGGAGGAGGGGTAATGCGTGTACATAAAAACGCACACAGTATTTATATGATAATATTTTTATGTTCCCCTTTAAGCTGTTTTCAGTCCTGGTCCTGGAGTTGTTTTTATTTTCCTTGCTCTGCCACACTTGATCCAACTAATTAGATAATTAACAAACCCTTCCTTAGTTAAAGTGTATGTGTGTGCATTAGAGATGAGAAAACACTGAAATGTGCAGAACAGTGGTACTGCAGGGTCAGGGTTGGGAACCAGTGACAGGACTGGGTGTGAGGGTTTTAAATGTGTCTGTGCTACACTTTTGTTTTGGGATGTGTGTGTGATATTTGATAGTCCCACCTGTTCTCTTTTTTCTTTCTCTCATTTTACTTCCATTGTAGTGATCACAACAGTGTCCTGGTGTTAGCCACATGCCAGCAGCATCAAGTTAGACCTCAGGAGCCCTCCTCTTCCCAGCAGCCCTCCAGCAGAGCTCTTCCTTCTTCCCAGCCTTCAGGACTGAGGGAGGTCCCCCAACTGGGTTCACTGGCTTCAGACGAAGCCTTTTCACCTTCTGAAGCCTCTCCTCTAACCACAAGTTGTAGCATGCCTGGGCCCATGAGTTCAGCTGGGTCTGATGCTGTTGGTACAACACTAGTGGACCCACTTCCTACACATGTGGCACCTCCTACAAATGGAGCTTGTTCTCTTACCAATGGTGCAATTGGAGGTGACTCACTGGTGACTGACCAGACCCAAGTGACTACATCTGTCTTTTTCAGCCCACCAGATTCCACTAACCTTTTGGAACCCTTATCACCCACTTTGAGGTCATCTGGCACTGAGCTCAGCCAGCAGGGTTCAGAACCTGTCCAGCGTGCTAAATCCGTGGAAGGTGTGTTTTCTGGGGGAACGCGGATGTCTGCCACCCTGCCCAGGGGCTTTCGGAGGTCAGAGGGAAGCTCCCGACTTTCCATGGGAGTCACACCAAGACCTTTTGGGACCAAGGCCTCCAGGGTGTCCTCTCTGCCCAGGATCTATTCTGTAAGTACTAATCAGTTGGTGCATTTTCAAGTCTTTCCATGGTTTTTGTGCATGCTTGCGTCTTGACGTCTATTATTCATTTATAGTTCTACTTGATTACTGTTTGATTACAGCTCTTTAACATTTCCACTTGAATCCCTAATCCTTCTTTTATTTAGTTTGATTATTTTTATACAATTATAGATAAAATAGTGCACTGAATACACAGATATCTTACACAGTAGTTGAGTATAGATGAAACAATACTTTTTTGCCTTCTGACATTCCAAATTCAATGCATTGCTCACTACTGTCAGATCAAAGCATGATGTTGCATTGTTATACATATAGCTATATGTTACGGTTCTAAAAGTTTTAATGGTGGTCCATATCTGCTGTAAGTTCCTCATCAAGACAATACAGGATTTAGATTGACTGCCACGTGGGTGCTGCTTTCTTTCCTCACCGTTGTTTACCAGAGGCTGGTCTTCATGTTGGCGGTTAATTCTAGACTGCAACCAATGTGTCTGCTTTGTCTTAGGTTTTCTTACTTCATCTTCATTCTGATAATATATGACTGTTTTGGAGATCTGTGTTTTTGTTGATTTAGCTCTTGATTTAGTACTACACACCCTCAACCACAAGTTATTTGCCTGGCAATACTTAACAGGTCATTGAACAGTATTTAAAAGGTTGCTGAACCATTGAAAAAACAACAATAAAACAACAGGTTTTTGGAGTTCCCAGTGATGACTCCCCTTAATTTTATCTGTTTTGTCAAGGAAGAGCTGAGTGTGTGTACGTCCTTCTTTTAAAGAGCTTTTTTAGTATGTGTGCGCACAGTGTTCTGCCTGTGAAGTTTAGTGTTACTCCTCTCTGCCTGATCGTCTTGCGAATCACATATGAATAATAGAACACGGCTGCCGTGCCACTTCATTCTCCTGCACATAATGAAACCCAAGCTTCCGTTCTAGTGCCCTCTCTCTGTTTGGACCAACTCTTTGGCTGCTAATGCCTAGCAGCCAAAGAGTTGCAGTTCTGGACACTAGGCAAAAAACAAGTTCCAAAAAAGTTGTGAAATGGTAATAAAAGCAGCGTTTAGTAAATTCAGTTTGACCTGTGTTAAATTGAAAATGGTTCAAGAACAAAATATTTTATATTTTACTTTATGGACTTCATTGTTTTTTATGTAAATATACATTCATTCCAAATTTGGTGCCTGTAGCTTATTCCAATAAAAGTTGGAACAGGAGCAAGTTTGCCACTGTATTGTATCATCTTTACTTTTAACAGCACTTAATAATTATTTAAAGACTGAAGAAACCAATTGATCTAGTTTTGAAAGCTGATTTTTTTTTTTGCCATTCTTCAGTTACACAAGTTTCAGCTGCGTAAGGGCCTTCGTTGTATTTTGAGCTTAATAATGTGACGTATGTTTTCATTCGGAGACAGGCAGGCCAATCTAGAACTCTCTTTACGCAGCATTGCTGTTGTAACACTTGCCGAATGTGGCTTGGTGTTGTCTTGTTGGAAGAAGCATGGGCATAGGACTGCATAGTACAGTCAAACAGTGTTCATCAACATTTCATTTCTTGCAATCCCTGGTTAAGATGTTATTTTTAAACTTTTTTTGGTTGTTGTTTTTTTGGATGCTGTTTCTGGTCTTAAAAAGCCCCTGTCCCAACATTTTTGGAATGTGTTCCAGGCATCAATTTCAGAATGTGCATAAGATTACAAAAACAATTAAGTTGATATAGTAAAACATTAAATATCTTGTCTTTGTTTTTGTTGTCTTTTGTTAAAATACAAAGTAGATTTATACATTTATAAATAAATCAGTAGATATCGCTGCCTTCTATATTTATTTACATTTTACCTATTGCTCCAACTTTTTGGACGTGTGTTTATATTTCCATGAGGACATTAAGTTTTTTAAAAACAGCCTAAACTCCTGCAGGAAAATAAAAGGTTAAAAACGTTTTTGCCTAAAGACTAATTAAAAGTTCTTTTTTAAATTCCTTTAAAGAAGGTTTTTGAAGTGTCTGCTAACCTTTCTGCAGATGGACGACTCCCATAATAGCCTCATCAAAGGTCAACGAGAGCGACCTCAGCTCCCTGCATCTTTTACCTGCCAAGACAAGGTCACAACCCCAGCTAACGAGGGGACGACTTGCTCCAATACCCAAAACGACAGCCACAGGAAGAAGGAAAAAGAAAATGAAGACATAGAAGAGAAGAATCACTCAGCTCCTAAAGTGCACTCCTTCATGTCTGCTAGCATGGTGGCCTCCTCTCTAAAACAGAGGGCCACATCTGAGAGCGAAGAGGCAAAGGTAAGGGGGTGTTTGTCTCAGGAAGGTCTTGATTTGGGGGCCATGGAGACACACGACTATCATTTCCCTGCTAAAGTGCCCTTCCGTTCTTTCCATTTTGTATGGATTAATATAATATAACCCTGATATAATTGAGATGTAATTGTAGTATACCTTAAGAACTTGGGTTTGATGTATCAGAGGTTCTTTGTGTTAGCATAGCATAGCTAACTAATATCACTCTACCCCTGGTCATGTAAACCAGTTCGATCACTGCTCTCAGATAAGCACTAATTGGGGTACTTGGGTATTTACTCACTGTAGATGAGGGGTAGCGGCAATTGTAAATTGACAAGTAATGTTTGGTGTCTGAAGTATGCTTCTTTAGTTTTGCACTGTAGCTATGAGGCTAACAATGGACCAATTTGGATAGTGGGAACCGTACAGAAAACGACTTTTGGATAATATAAAAGTAATAAAACAACAGTATTGAGAAGGCGTATGCCTATTCACAAGATTTTACTTTTTCAATTTATTAGCGCATTTAGCGTTATAAAAGTGCAAACGTTGTGCTATATAGTGTCCTGATTTAATGCTCTATCCCAGGGGTGTCCAATCTTATCTGCAAAGAGCTGGTGTGGCTGCAGTTTTTCACTCTAAATAAGCTGAAGCACACCTTATTCTAAGTGTTTAATCAGTAGATCTTAGTCTTCAAACATTTCATTTCATCAAACACTCCTGCTTTGTTGGAGTGAAAACCTGCAGCCACACTGGCCCTCTGTGGATCAGTTTGGACATCCCTGCTCTAGCCACAAGCTAATATGTTGGTTCTGAACTAATGTGCCAGCTAAAGTGCTAGTCACTGTACAATGATATAGTACAAATCAATATAATTCTATATGTTGTATTGTTATATTGTTATAGTCAGAAGCAAGATCTCTATTTTTATAGGTGGGTTGTTGATAGTAATGTGAAGGCATGAGTGGGTTTTGGTGACTATAGAGTGTAAATAGATCTCTATACTGTAATTTTAGACTGCTACTCGTGTCTCTTAAGCATAGATTAAATGGTGTGTGATTGTGGGGTTCAGAGCAGAAAGCACTGCATCAGTATGTCAGGCTACTCCGGTTTCCTCGCAGGATGCAGGTGACACAGTAGCATCAGGTGACGTGTGCATGTTTGTCTCTTGCTCTTTCTCTCTCTCGCTCTCTCTTGCTCTCTCTCACTCTCAGGTGGGTCACACTGATATGCGAGTCAGTCTAAATCAGAAGCCTAACAGTGGTAGGGACTTTGGCTTTCAGGCTCATTGGGATTCCACTGGTGCTCGCATCAAATCTGTCCAACCAGGTAAGAGACACAATTCATTATTACATTAGGCTGATCTTATCTTGCCTTATTACATAGATCTTATTTTCACAAAACCTGCAATGATCTGTGTTTTATTCAATTTAAGATGAGATGACTGTGTTGGAGTGATTGAGTCTGTTGATTTGAAGAGAATTTAAATTATGCAGACAGTTTTTCTGTGGAAAAATTCATTATTTGCATTATTTTAGCTGGGGCGTGTATGTTTCCCTGTACTTCAGAGTGTCGTGAATGTGACTGTTGCACTCCATTCATGCTGATAATTGAGTGGAATTCAATACCGTTAATGTATTAAGTAGTTATCATGATGTCCTGTTTATTTATTGCTCAACATTAACTATAATGTGACCTAATGGGAGACATAGCGCTGGCTTACAAATTATCTCTGGTGCATCAACTTCCAGTAATAATAATAGAAAAAAAAATCAAAAAGGAGAGGAAGGACAGGACCTGAAAAGGCCTTCTGGTGAAATGTGAGGTTTTTGTGAGTTTGTCCAGTTATTTTTCCTTTTTGGTAAATATGGACAGAGAAATCCTGAAGACTGCGATCCATGAGATTTCTCTCTCTTTCATTTTTAGCTTTTATTTAAATATAGAAATTCCTCTACTCCCGGTTATCCTGTCTGGAAAAAGACTTTAAACTGTGCTCCCTGTTTGTGACTTAGTATTCAAATGCAGACGAGCATGAATGATTGATGGTGACCAGTGAAGGTGTTGCTTACTGTGCATCAGTCTGATTAGTCATGCATGCTGATGGAGAGATGAAGCTCATGCAGTGTGGTTCTCAACTTAGAGCTAGCGTGCTGTAGCCCAACTCTGCTCTTACTTGTTTACTGTATATGATTTAGGTTTAGGCACACATGAAGGTTATGTCAAGTGGTGGAAGATTTATGATGTGTGAAAGATATCATATCAAGTCTATGTTAATAGTTTGTTTGATATATGTATATAAATATAATAAACTATGCTCACAGCTACCTTGTATCTTCACTCATTGTCCATTTTAGCGGCTCCACTTACCAGGTAGGTGCACTTTGTACAGGTACACACTGTAGTCCATCTGTTTCTCTGCATACTTTGATCGACCTCTTTCACCCTGTTCTTCAATGGTCAGGACCCCCACAGGACCACTACGGAGTAGGTATTGTTTGAGTGGTGGGTCAATTTCAGCACTGCAGTGACACTGACATGGTGGTGTGTTTTGTGTGTGTTGTGCTTGTACAAGTGGATCAGACACAGCAGTGCTGCTGAAGTTTTTTTTCAACACCTCATTGTCACTGCTGGACTGAGAATAGTCCACCAACCAATCCAGACAATCCATCCATATCCAGCCAACAACACCCTGTGCACTGTGTCCTGTGACCACTGATGAAGGTCTAGAGGATGACCATCAAGGTGGACCAACAAAGTAGGTCTGTCTAAGAGTCGACAGTGAGTGGACACAGTGTTTAAAAGCTTCATTTGTACCAGCGCAACACACACTAACATACCACCACCACGTTAGTGTCACTGCAGTGCTGAGAGTGATCAACCTCCCAGACAATACTTGCTCTATGGGGGTCATGTGGGGTCCTGACCTTAGAAGAACAGGGGAAAAGGGGGATAACAGAGAAACAGATGGACTATAGTCTGTAATTGTAGAACTACAAAGTGCACCTGTTATCAGTATCAATATCATTATCATTATTATTAGATTTTTTTTTTGTTTCCCCCATATAGGTACAAAGCACATTCTCATTAAGCACATTCAAAGTCAAACCTATCTACTAGGAGAAACATCCAGGGACTTTCCTTTTGGACTATCCTAACTTTGAGCTTAAGTCATCTAGCTTTTCTGAGAACATTTTACGTTTTGAAACACCCTATCCTAATTTAAAGAGCAGGTCTAAATATTGTCTCACTGTAATGAAACTTGTTGAAAGTGGTCACATTAATCTAAATTTATTAATCTTCACTTAGTGGCTTGATATCCTACACTTTTTTTGTTTCCCCCCTGAGCTCTTCTTATGATGTTTTGTGTGAATTTATGTAACAAAACTGTATGAAAAAGCTATTTATTTTTTTGTTTTGCAACCTGGTTATTACTGTGCCTTTAACTATGATATGTGTAAATGACTTCTGTTCTGATTAGCTGCCTTTCATTGTGCCTCATTTATAAAGCAGCTCAGAATATGTGTAAATGTAAACAGGCTGTTTTTGCAGCTTGGTTTTCATATATGGACCCTATAGCAACAGATTTCTGTGGAATTTTTTTCAGCATTCTTGAGCTTTGCAAGATTTGTTGCTAGGTTTCATCAGTTTAATGTTAGAGCTGTATTGGCCCTGTGTGGATTCTTCAACATTTTGGCTTCTCTAACTCTTCGTGCTTTTTGCTGGCCCCCAGGCAGCCCGGCTCAGCTGTGCCACCTGCAGGCGGGCGATGAGATCGTGGCTGTGGGAGGGCAGCGTGTGGCCGAGATGAGCTATGAGCAGTGGAAGGCCAGCATGGATGCTGCACTGAAAGAGGGCAGCCTGCTGATGGAGATTCGGCGCCACGGGCAGAACGGTGAGGCAGCGTATGGGCATGATTTGCGTGTCTGCTCATTTACACTGCAGTGTTTCTCAAGTCACACAATCATGAACTGTAAAATACAGTAGTACTCCTATTAATTAGTTCAGTGCTATTTTTGAAATGTACAGTCTAATTTCCATTACAGGAATCATAGCTCAGTGGGGTTTCTGTAACTGCCTAAATATATGCATTTTCTGTGGCTGCTACTGTGCACTCATCACTCTGCTTCCACTTTCATATGGTTTTGCTGTCTCTTGTGTTGCCAGTTGATGTATTTAAATACAAAATTTATGTAATATCAGTGATGCCACAGTGCACTCTAAGTAATTGAGCAGTGGTGGTGTTTGTTGTTTTGGCTTGTTCTCCAGAACATTGCAAATGAAAATAAACGTGGACGTGCAGAAAATTTTGTATTTTATAGTTGGGATACACAATGATAGAGAAATCAAATTGGTATTGAGAGAGAATTAAAAAAAAATGAATGGCTTCAGACAGATGTTTAGATTTGATCAGTATTTCCAAAAACGTGTAATGATATATTGATTGTTCTCCTAAAAAGCAGAATGTTTAGGTAGTTCAAGTAGATCTAGACGCAATTTCTAGATTTTATTCATGTTTATGTATTGCCAATGGTCTGTATCAGCATCAGTTTCCCCACTTCGGGAGGAAAAACAATATTGTATAAGAACTGCTGATATTCCTATGTGGCTATTTACCCTCATTTCATATCCAGTTGTCAGTTGTACACAGTCAAAACAACAAGAAATGCTTACAAACTACAATGTGTATCTTCAGCTTTGCACTGATCCACTAGCATGTTTCACAGTATGATGCCATGGCTTGTTTGGTTTTTTTTTTTGTTTGTTTGTTTTTTTTTCTTCTATGTCACGGTGGGGACGGTGGTCTGTCTGTCTCTGGGTGTTTTGTCCACTGCTCTGTTCAGATTAATTACCATGAAAGAGAGACACTAATGTAAAGCTTCTGTCTGTTGGTGTTGTGGCTCACTTCAGAAATAGTTCCTGCAAACAGATTAAGAATATGGGCTATTCAGTAAATTGCAGGGTGACTACTGGCAAGCTTTTTGTTGTTAGGCTCATTCCACTGCACTGGTATTTTCTCACTCGCATCAGCTTTGATGGTATTGAGATTTTCAGCAAGAGAGTTAAAGTCTTTTGTGTTCATTTTAGCTTATTGTGAATTACTATCAAATCAGTTGCTGAATTTCTTAAAAAATTGTGTGGTGGTTCAAACTGGTTTGGCATATTAAGCTCTATATTAACAACAATAACGCTGTCCAGCTGCATACTAATTTTTGGACTTCATTGTAATCTTATTCCCAAACTGTGGCTAATTAATTTCATTCAGTTAACCCCAGCAAAGTACAATTGACTTGAGCAAATAACATCAGTAGTCAGTACTCACTTTCTCTGATTCTGTTCCGGACACTGAACTCAGCCTGGGGCAGCGACCACCTATCCCTACCATTTAAAAGCCATAAGACCATCAATCTGACCAGTATGGATTCAACACTTATAGGTCATCCTGAGCACTGCGTCACGGTCAGCAGCTGCTCCAACTTGCCTGCAGATAAGGTGACTGGAGCGAAGGTTAACGGCCATACTGTTACTGTGAGTATGCTGCAAAGAATTTTTCGCTGAGCTGTTCTTTAAATGGCTGAGTAATGGGAACATTTGTCTGCTGAACTTGTTTGTGAATGCATATATGGCTGTTTGCATGTGTTTTGCATGTAATAACACTATCTGTCTTGGTTTTGACTCAGGGTTTGCCAGCAAAAGCTGTAAATAGAAACTTCCGTGACATTCCGGCTGTAACCAAAAACAAAGGTAAACACTGTGTTTGTGCTTATTTGGTACATCAGATGAGCCTTGATTTTAAATGTGACATTGGTCTCATGCTCTTATTTGGAATGCAGTGAAAGTTTGAAAGTTCAACAGTACAGAAAAAAGAAGTTTCATTTAGCATCCCATATTTATTGTTGCCCTCTTGTCTTAATTTGTTTAGAATATGAGCGCATAATTATGAATAATCGCAAAAGGAGATTAGAATTTTTCATGCAGAAAGGTAAAATGCTACTCAGTCCCTACAGGCATCAACTAGCTTGTGCTTTGTGGGTTATTGGCTGCTTTCAGTTAATCCGGTTATTTGCAGAATGTGGTTTTGATGGGGTGACTTTCTGATTCATGTTCACTTTTTTTTTCTTAAATGGGCCCTTCTTGTTTTATGTAATAATTATGTGGAAGCACTCTCCTTTACAGTCCTATTGAAGCAGAGGAACTTTTTTCTGCCAGAGTTATGGCACTAAGAGTAAAAGCATTGACCATAAATCTGTTCCTAAGTTTTGCATGGCTGCCTAGCATAAGAACTTGTTTGAAAATAAATCTTCTTCAACTACATGTTTGAAAAAAACAAACAAAAAAAAGGTGCCATAAGGGCTTTTTGATGAACCACGCTTGGTTCCCTAAGAAACCATCAATGGATGCTTCTTTAAAGGGCCCATATCATTGAAAACTGATTTTTCTCTCTTTTTCTTTTTAAATAAAAGTCTGATGCAATATGTAAACATTGTTAAGGGCCCATATCCTAATTTTTTCTTGTAATTTACTTCTTCCTTTGAGGTCCACTTATTACATTTTTTTGTGATTTTATGTACCAAAAGCAGTTGTTGCTTATTTTTATGTGACCATTTTCCAACCTCTCTTTAACCCTCATAGTTAAACAGTCTGTTTTTGTAACTGTGCCTTTAAGACTGATATAAGATAAATGAGCTCTATTCTGCTTAGCTGCTCTGCATTGTCACTCATTCAAAAAGCAGTCAGACCTGAAACACCCCTTAGAACTTCAATTTAAAGGAGTGGGACTAAACTGTTGTAGGCTGAAAGGTGAATGATGTTACTGAAGTCGGTTCTCATGACATCACAGCCAGGTGTTTAGCCCTGCCCATTTATGCTCTAACTTGAGTTTTCCCCTAGAACCTTTACATTATATGGAGGTTCTTTAAACTTCATTAAATATTCTTGACACTTGCAAACTTTTACAAAACTAGTTCTTTAAAGAATAACCTGTTTGAAGGTTCTTTAGAGAAGCAAAGGTGGTTCTTCTATGACATTTGCTCTGACAACGCTTTTGGCACCTCTTATTTTTATAGGCAGCAGAAAACTAGTTTTCAGGGATGTTACACCAAAACAGTGTTCTTAAAGATTAGCAGATAAGCAAAAATACAAATTGAAAAAATTGAAGGAGGAAACCTTCTTTCTTAGTCACCACAAACTTAAGTTCAAGCAAAAATAAATAAATAAAATAATCATAAGAAGAAGAAAATCAGATTTGACCCAGTAGGAGCCTTTTGTAATCAGACAATATGGCTCCTTTAGGTTTGTTTTAAAGGATCATGATGCAAACCTTGTACCTCTCCAGGTTCCTCTGGTTCCACAGTGGACTCTTGGGTCTACCTCTGTGGTAATTGAAGGCTATGTGTGCTGTGTCTGTGTGCTGTGTGCTTTTTGCAGAATCTTAAGACAATCATGAAAGCTCTTGACAGTAAAAAAATTGGCATCTGTCATTTTTAATGAGGTGTGACATTTGCATTAATCCGTGTGAATTAATGTTTTGCGAAATGCCTGCATGGGTGTTATTTCATACTGCTGGGTGGTATATAAGCTGAAAGCCATTATTCTATTTTAACTTTAATAATTTCTGCTTTCTCCCCTTCCTCAGGAGGCTCAGAGTCTGCCATTTCAGATGTAAGTCGATACTGATGATCATCCTTTGGATTCAATGAAAATATCCATCAATTATTCATTTCCTAATGCCTCTTTTTTGTTCTCTGTTAGCTGCAGGTTCCTTCCATCAGTGCAGCGTCCTCGCGATGGTCATGGGACACAGAGGAGGAGAGGAGGAGACAGGAAAAATGGCAAATGGAGCAGGAGCGCCTCCTGCAGGTACAGGCAGAGAAATGCTGAAATGTGTACTTACTACTGTGGTGTTGTTTAGTCTGAAGTAGTGCATTTACCGTGAATAGCTGAATGGTGTATGTTTACATGTACAAGATGATTGGATAACTGCAGAAAATCAGATTTTGACTAAGTTGTTATAATTGTGTTTACTGTTTCTGGGCAACTCTTCTTTATCTGGTTCTGACTGAACAGATGTAAGTGGGGGAAAAAGGTATCAAATTAGCTGTATACATGTTCTAAATTACCCAATTACTGAGCTAAAATCAAGGTGTCTTTAAAGGCTTTAAATTAAATATTTTATAGTACAATATTTACATGACTACTGATAATTAGGTAACTGCAGAAGACAGATGATTGTATTATTAGTGTGCATATAAACAGACAGTTATACATTTGTTAATTTCCCTTGTTTGTCAGATTCATATACAATGAGGGTAACAAATATATACACTTCTCCTATTTTACCTGGTATTTATTACAAAATTTGAAAATGGCAGTTACCCTTTATATTATGTTAGAATTTCATTAATAAAGGACCAGTAGAAATGGCCCAGAATTACTTATTCTATTAAAGGGCTCATGTCCATTTTTCTCTTATTTAATTTTTTATGCTTAAGGTCAACTTATAACTTTTTTTGGGGCTCATGTGTCAAAACAGTCATCATTTATTGTCACATGACCATTTTCCAGCCTCTCTTTATCTGCTAGAATTGAGCAGATTTTTGTTTTATTACTGTACCTTTCAGACTGATACATGCAAATGAGCTATGTTCTGATTGGCTACCCTGTATTGTACCTCATTCAGAAAGCAGTCTGGGCTGAAACACTCCTTATAATTTCAGCATGAGTGGGTGGCGCTAAACTGCTGTAGGCAGAATAGGTGGATGTATGTAAATGTGTTGTTTGTCATCACAAAAACAGTGAATTTAGGCTGTTTTGCAGCTTAATTTACATATATAAACTATGTAGTGGAGAACGAACAGTGCAGTTTGGAACTTCTACTGTGTTTACTTACTACTTAAACTCAGCACTCAGATGTTGCCCTTAAAAAAGGAGCCAAAGCAAAAAGTTTTAGACATTTTAGAGATATAAGGTTTTGTTTTGACAGGAATTGTATGTTTTAACTGAGCAAAAGCAACTTCTAGTGGCTTCCTAGCACTATAAACACAGTACTGTGTAGAATGTAATTGAATTTAAATGAAAAATAGTAGGGCTGCAACAAATGACTATTTTTATAAAAAATTAGTTGGTCCAGTATGACTTCAGTTAGTCAGTTAGTTGGAAAACGAAAACCTGCAGATGTTAGTTTGGCAATACTGTTTCATGCGGATTAAAAATATGAATAATAATATGAAATTTTTCCTATATTTAAAAAAAAAATACACCTACCCTATCTTCTTATTTATATTCTATTGGAGACACAGCAACAGATTTTCTGCATTGCTTCTGAAAACTGTATTTTTAAAAGGTGCAGAAACAATAAAGGAACAACACTTACAGATCTTATATGGCAGTCCAAGAAAAGGGGTTTTCCTCTACTTTTCCTCTAATGAGGAAGCAAGCTTTTGTGTGTCAATAACATGCAATGAAATATGATATGACAGATCACACACTAACAGTCCAGTTATCAGCCATGTCACAGGCCTAAAGTAGCTAATCACATGTAGAACTGCAGTAACCATGCGTGCCATGTCAGCGTTTTCAAACATATCACATATCATGGAGTCACATGATGTAAATAGGAAAATGCAGTCAAGCTTATAAATTGATAACATGATTTGTTGCCAATCAATAAATTCACAATTCAGAGTTGTCGCAACCCTAGAAAATATTATGATCTATTATATAGCTTCTTAGCTAGCATTGCAGTATATTCTGTTCTCTGTGTGTGTGTCAGGAGAAGTACCAGCGTGATCAGGAAAGACTGGAGGAAGAATGGAGGAGAGCGCAGCTGGAAGCAGCAGGAGAGGAGTACAGTGGCCCTGAGGTCAGACAGCTAGATATCGCTCAGCACACTACAGTCTTACTATAGTGCAGTGTTGTAAAAGTACACAGGCACTTAAGCACCTGTTACATGTGCTCATCATACTTGCATAATCTGCACAAAAAATAATTGCATTAAAACCTATGTTTAATGTAATTTAAATTAAAAATAAATTATGGAACTGAGATCTTTTCAAGTTAACATGTTACTTTATGCACAGTGTCCTTTAGAGTGTATAATGTTAGTTGGAAAAGTTATTTAAGTTGGCAAAATGCCATTAGGTCAGAAACAATGGAGAAGTTATATTTTGCACAGTTCATTTGTTTTGGAAACGGATAAAAACGTTAACACTGTAGGCCTGTAGACATTTGTAGTGCAGATCCAAAAATGCTAGAACTAGAAATGCCTTGCAGATATTTATGGCAGACCACTGCAGATTTTCAAAACGCATTATATTGTTATATTTTGTTCTTGTTATGTTCATATTTATTTAGTGTAATATTTTTATAAGTTGATATATATGAAACTCAGGAAGGAATACATTTGAAATAGTTAGTTTCAAGGTAGCAGCAAACATTGTTTTAAATATGTGTTCTATTAACTGTAATTCATTCATTTATTCATTCATTCTTTTATTTCCTCCTCTTACCTTGCATATCTATGGCAACAGAGACCTTCTTCTTTGTCAAATGGAAACACTACACCTTACACCCCACCCCCCTTCCACTACCAGTCAACTTCCTCCACTTTTTCAAATCAGCGGGCTGCAGAGGTCAAGCCACTGCAGAGCAGGCAGGTGACTATGCAAATAGCAACAAGCCATCAGACCAAGGAGGAGTGTGATTCATCCGCAAAGGCTAGTCAACGGTGAGAGAGGGGAAACCATCTGTTCCTTTAAACATTAGAGTTGTGCTGTAAGCATGAAAGTTGTTGCTTTTGCAGGTCTGCTGTTGATGTGATTTGAATCTCACCTTTCTTTCCTTATTTCATGTCTATGGTCATGTTAAGCACAATTAATTATATTTTACCATTTAAGAGACAAAATTCTAGTTTTCCCCTAATTTTGGATCAAAATATAATGACTTTTTCCTGCTTCAAAGATGTCGCATGATTTTTGACTACGTGACTGTGCACCAACAGGCAGGGAAAAATAATATTACCCAGAAATACCCCATGTCATCAAGCAAAAACGCTTAGCTATCTTAGACACCCTCACTGACACTGCAAAATCTGCATTTTCATTCCAATTTTTGTTGACATTTATAAGGAATACTTTCACTGTAGTCAAACTTGATAACATGGGAAATAAGAGGAAATAAGAAACAATTAGTGTCATTTGGATTAAAGAACATAAGGACTATAGATTTTAAACACCTAAACACTAACATTTTGATGTATCTCCACCTTTTAACACTGTGTATGTGCATTATGAAGTTTGTCAAAATTGTTGTAATGAAAAATGAAAGCAGTAATCAGGAAATTACTAGTTATAATAAGAGATCTGTTTTGCTGTGTTGCAAATATAACTGCTGTTGTATTCTACATGTGTGCTGCTTATTGCTGCTATGCTGCATGTCAGGCCTAGTGAGTCCTGTGGATTTGCCAAGCTTACAGCCTTGGACAGGTTAGTCTGCTTCTGCGCTTTGGAACAGTCCTTTGAATGTAAAATGTTTGTATACATCTTATTACCAGACTGTATACCCTGAAGTTTTTTCCCCCCATAATAAAACGTCTCTGTATGAGAAATTTCAGTAAGCACTTGAATGTGTTTTTTACCAAGTTACCTAATTACTTGTTTTTAACAGGAAAAAGTCCAAATCTACACCTGCACTTGACAGCAGTCACAAGCAAGACTCCAGAGGTATGACTGTTCTTGACAGTTTATATTTTCCCCATGTGTCCTAATTAGTCCTTGTTATATCTCCCGTCCATTGCTTCTGTTCTCTTTCTTCATTGGCTGCAGTGAGTGTTAAGAGAAGAGGGCGGCTGTCTCAGGCAGAAAAGGAGCGTCAGCAGATCCTGGAGGAGATGAGGAAGAAAACTCAGCTCAACACTGACAGCAGCTGGATCCGCCAGCGCAGTACCTGCACCATCTACAAAGAGCCCATCAACGTGGCACCAATGAGAAGGTGTGCGTGAGTCATGCAATCCTCTCTGACTGTGTTGATAAGCCTTGCAGCAGCTGACTGAGTATAACAGTGTACTTCTACCATGGATTCAGAAGGATCAAATTTAAAACATGTCCCTTGTAGGACAATCCCCTCACTCATACCGAAGAGCAAGACAGGTACAACACAGAAATTATTGAAAAAGTCTCCATGTAGGTGCAGCCAACTTTCTCTAGTTTGTGATCATTTGTAAAATGTAAAGATGATTCCAAGAACTTTGCTGGTAAGCTCTGCAAACATAAATTTACTTAACCATTACTTTTTTATCATTACCAGTTTTTTATTACTGCCATACTTAAAAAGTGTAATAAAAATGTTCTCAGTAATGTAAAGTGAAATGGAGGCTTTTATTTAAGACATCCTGTAGTCCAGTACTATTTGCATGTTCTGTAGTCCAGTTGCTTTCAATGCTGTATTTGTTTTTAATTAAAAAGGGTTTTCCAAATGGTAGTGGGGTGGGGGTGGTTAGTTGACTTAGCTGAAAGCCATATATTTGATCACCTAAGAAAACCTTTAGTTAAGGTCAGCTCTAGTATTGATATGAATGGAGGAAATTGGCTCTCTGAATAACCTCTAACCTCACTGATAATCATGCTTGCTCCCCCCTTTTAATTACAGATATGACTCTCTGGACAACCTCCACAGCAGCAGCTCTTTGTCTAAGCAGTTCTCCACAATGTCTAACCCAGCTCGGCCTCACTCTGCCCTGGGCAACATCACACCTTACAGAGGTTACTCGGGTCGCTGCAGCCTGGGCCCTGGGGCTGCCATTTTCTCCAGCTCTTCAAGACAGAGCTCCTGGTCTCGCCCATCTTCCACCTCCTCCACGCCACCAATCACACCTGGTGCTGATGATATACACCCCAATTCCCAGCAGCATGGCAGGTACGACCTAATCACAATATGTGGTTGATTTTCCTGTTTTAAGACAAGTGTAGGTAAACCTGAATTAAAAAAAAAAAACTAATAGTGTATGCAAAACACATCTAATGCACTAATGCACTTTCTTTTTTAAATGTATCTGACTTTTCTTTATCTTAAAGAAGTTGCTAATGTGTTAACATTACGAGCACCTGGAAAATCTGCTGGGGTCAGTAAGGCAAGTGAGCTCATCCTAGCTGCTCCACATGTTTTCAGTCACTGCTGGTCACATTTTTGTTTGAAGTACAGTATTCCATTAAGGCAGTGGTTCACAACGCTGGCCCTAACGTATACTGCTTTGCACATAGTGGTGTTTTCACTGCTCCAACACACCTGATCCAGCTAATCACCTCATTAGTAACCCGTTCCTGAATTAATGTTTGTGAGAGCAGGGAAAACACTAAAATGTACAGAGTAGGGGTCCTCCACAAAGATTCAGCAGAACCACCGCTTTGAACCCAAATCTTCCGTGTGGACGTTTTGGCTCCCTCATTCATCCCCCTCGTTCCATGCTGTCAGACCAGACAGCAAACCTTGTGCAGCCTAACTCTGCCATTGCCGTGTCCCGTAGGCTGGTGAGTGGCAGGCGAATTTGCTCGCGCTGCGATCACCCCCTGGGTAAGGGAGCAGCCATGGTCATCGACTCTCTGGACCTGTGCTTTCACATTGGGTGCTTTAAGGTGAGCCTGGAGGTCACCTGATTCCTGAGACACGTTCTGACCTGCTGCTTGTCACGTACAACTGGACTGGCTGGAGCAGCACGTTCCGCATCACCTAATACTAACAGAAGTTCACTTTGTGTTGGGTCAGGCATCAAATCACATGCTGCTTTATGGGCTGAAATGATAAAGTATTAATTAGCAGTAGAAGTCTTTGTGAAAGTAAATAGACTTATGGCCTGTTCCTTGTTTTAGCGTTTTCTCAATGCATAATAAAATATGATCAGCATCGTGATATGATTTTCCACAGTATACACACTGCAAAGGCAATGATAATGGAATGGCTCAATTTACATTGCCTTAGTTTCATGCCACATTGAAGCCAACGGTTCAGAATTCAGCTGAAAATAAATTAACTTAATAAAAACTGTTATTTACCCAGTTTTAGTTCAAAGATGCTGCATGTGGTTTGGTTGCCTCTGTGTCAAATCCTCCCCTACTGTAGATTCACAACAGCTTCAGCAAATCAATTGCTCACCTGCCTATTCCTGGGGAAGTAAATTACCTGTCATGCTGTTCACAAAGCTGTATTTCCTTGGACTGCCTAATTATTTCTTCAGAGTGACTCTTGATAACCTTGCACAAACCTTTTAGATTCTTACAGTGATAGCTGCCGGCTCTTGCTGGGATGCAGGTGTTTTTCCCCTCTCACAAAATGGCAGATATGTTGTAGATATTTACATTTTAGACGTATTGGTCCTGCTTCAGGCTTGATCTTCTCACAGTAGAGGATCTTCCAGTGTTTATTTGGTTGCATTATATATTCATATGGGTCTTGGTGGAGGGTCTATTTTATCTGATCTTGCTTACTGCTTGTGGAGTTTGCTTTTGTCTGTGTGGGTTCAAGGGTAGCAGAATGGTCACTCAAAGTTAATTCTATTGTATTGACATTTATTTGTTAAGGCAGAAGTGATTAATCGCTGTAGTGAATAGTGGTAAATAGGTTGTCACCAATGACAATTGTGCCAAAAATATCAATTAGTTATGTTTACAATTCGCACAGTCCTTCCAACAGATTGCAGTATACTATAGCCTACAAGAAGTGTAAGGGGTGATAATGTATTCCGTAGTTTTATTGAACGCACGCACTTACTTTATTTATTTATTTATTTATTTATTTATTTATTTATTTATTTATTTGAGGTTTTATATAACATGTAGTTGACCAACAGAATAACCTTTCTGGTTGAGTCATGGGTCTATTAAATGATTATCTCAGGCTTGGGTCTTCCACTGTACTGCGCCTCACCATGTACTTTTTCGGCCTTTCAGTGCGTCAGCTGCAGGAGTGACCTCAGCAGAGGCTCTGAGTCCAGAGCTCAGGTGCGAGTCCGACACAGACAGCTCTTCTGTGACACCTGCTACAGCAGACTCCGAGGTGAGTGTCATCTTTTCATTCCAGTTATCCTCAGTACTACTGGGATAGGTTTTCTACACACATGTCTGTGATGTCAGATTACCATGGGATTAGGACTGTGTATAAGAATTCAAGACTCTTTATTGTATCAACTAAATTAGTTCAAAACAACGGAGTATCAAATATTCTGTGGCATTACAGTGTCAGTAGTCAGTTTTAGCAGTTTAAACATGTTAACATTGTCCTGACAGGAACTTTTGGTAATGTATCCAGCAGTCTTGGAGTTCAACTCTTGGAAAAGAGTTTTCTGACTTATTTTGGGAAAAGAAAAATAATTGTACGTCATTTAGTAAAAATAGATTTTTACGATAGGTATGGAAGTAATTATACACAGTCATATGCACAAGTTTGTGGGCCCCTGGTCAAATGACGTTTTGTTCATTTTCTAAGTGAAAATAAGTTAATACTTCTACAGAGAGCACACTTCTGCAATTAAGTCTGATTTGTATTTGGAGCTGTGTATTTGCTAAATTAAATGTATTTGGAAAAAAATAACGTGTAAAATGTGGTCTGTACATAAGTTATGGCACATTTTCTATTTCAATTAAAATATATGTTTTTTAGAAAGTTTTATTTTTTAATTAGTGCAACTCAATAATTTGCATATTAATAAATAATAGAAATTGTTCGCTAAATTTTGCTTAAACATTTAAGTTTTTCTTGAAGAGAACTTGTTAACTTATTTTCACTTAGAAAAATCAACACATGTAGTATGACAGGTTCAGGAATCGATCAGCATATTGGTATTGGTACTGGGAATATCCAACCAAATAAGTCACAAAATACTTTATTAAAAATTACATTACTGCATTACCCTGTGTAAAACTAGCTGGTCTGTTGGTGTTATATTTTAATGATAATAGTTATATGGTACAAACAGTATTTCTCTGAACACGCTGTTTACCACATAGCAGTGAAGTGTTGTTACAGAAATGCATTTAGAGAAATGCAGTTCTGATTTACATAAAGCATTTAACACATGCAACATTGTTTAACTGGAACAAAGTGAGTGAGATGGTGAGAAATTGGTTGAGTCATTTGACAGTCAGCTATTAAAATTGCAACAGAGAAGGTTGTAAACATGTTCTGTGAGCTTTTGGATGCTTGGTTGCCCTTTGGTTTTAATCAGAATGTAGCAGAGCCCTTGACTAACTCGGATAATCAACTAAGATGCAGAATAGATTATCGGTTTTGGGTCTGAAGCAACATTGATTTTTAAATGTAGCTGTAACACAAGTTTACTTAACTGCACTTAGCTGTCATTTCCTAGGTGTTTCAGATTGTTTGGGGGGAAAAATCTCAAGATGTGTGAAAATTAAATGTGGTCAATTTGGTGTCTGGTTAACGTTTACACTACAGTTTGTGATTCGCTAAGGTGTAACTTTAACAGAAGCAGAACAAATCAGACCAGTCAAAGCAGGTTTGTAAGACATTCTTTTATCATAGAATAGCAGGTAACGAAGCATGGGGACATGAACTGTATTACTGCTAATACCTGATAGCATGATATTTGAAAAATGTTTTAAAAAATTGAGAACATGGTGTGTAATTTTTTATACCACCAGCACTAAATGAAAGGATAAAATAAATATGCTTGATATGAAATTTATATCATATCCTGGCCTTTCTTTCAAAAAGAATGGCTTATGATAAGAATGGCTACTCCATTCCTATCTTTTAATGATGAGATGTATGGTTCAGAATGTTTTTCAGTAGTGTGATGTTTTTGTCAAACTAGGAAGCCAGCAGCCCTGTAAGATGGCTATTATGCCTTTAGAGATGTGTCATTCATTAATCTGTTTCTTCCCAGTCCGTCCCGGCATCCCCAAGTGATCACAGCACATTCCTGGAGATCATAGAGAAGGCATCTCTTGAAGATGCTTCTGAAGAGGCCGTAAGCTCAGCCTAATACTAACCCTAACAACAGCCTACTACTTGTTACCTTTTACATTAGTCATGGAATAAACGTTAATATTCATGTTTGTTTAGGTCATTCTGTTCTGC
This sequence comes from Colossoma macropomum, assembly GCF_904425465.1. Classification (NCBI taxonomy): domain Eukaryota; kingdom Metazoa; phylum Chordata; class Actinopteri; order Characiformes; family Serrasalmidae; genus Colossoma; species Colossoma macropomum. Next base: position 316,163 of record NW_023495761.1, read on the forward strand.
ATGCGTCTTTGTGAATTTAGGACCTGTAATTTTCTTGAATTTCTTTTGAATTTAATTTAACCACACAGCTAAACTAAATATCTTAAGAGTCTGGTTATCTACACCATAATACTCAAGTTATATCCTTGTCTATCTTAGTAATGGGTTGATTTGAGTAGCAAAGCTTAACTGATAACTGATATCTAGGAAGTGTTTTATGTTATTATTTAGAGATATATTCTCAGAAGCTTTCTGCATTACAACTTGGAACATGGGCATCTTTTTGATCTTGCTTTTTCTCTCACAGATTGGTTTAATATATTTATATAGAAGCTAGTAAGTATATATGTAAGCACAGGATATAAGCACTTTCTTTTTTCTTGGTTTTAAAATGCACAAGGTTTAATTTTTGGGGAGAAAATTTAAGTCTGATTTGTATTTGTGTCTAAGAAGAAATAGCAATGTATCTGTCTCTAAATTAACTGCCTTATATTTGTAAATAAAAGAATCCAATATGCATTTTATTGAAATGGGTAGTTTCACTGATGTTGATTTCTAAAATTGAGTGTCTTGTACGATCCACTAGATGGCGCAGTAGGCTTTGTTTTTCTGTGGTAGCCAAGGAGTGCTGATGGAAATCAGACCTGTACGCTGAGTTGAAGTCAGTGCAGGTATAAACAGATGTTGAAATGATAGTTTTACATCTACAAAGCCACTACCAGTGAACAACCCCTATCATTATGTCCCCCAGAAAAATGGTTAATATTACTCCCATTGGAGTGGCTCCATTTAAAGTTGGTTTCTTTGTGGCCAGCTAGATTTTTCTATTCCACCTTAAATGCTGCAGCAGTTAAATTTGTGCAGAATGTAACAGCTGCACCAATTAAGGTGCAGGAATAAGAACCCAACTAAACTCAACTAAAGCTGGATGCCACTGTTCATTATTCTTCAAAAAGTACATGTAATTTGATCATCTGCTGATATAAGATGCTTGCATCAATTGTTTTCATGCACAAATGCTCCACAATTCTTCCATAAGGATTTTAAAATGTGATTTTGCACTAAATAGGATCAGAGGTGGGTTTCAATTTTTCAAACCACACAATACACTAAGCCTCTGTGTGTTTTTTGTCAGCCTTTATCATATTTGTCCTGATGGTGTATTGAGTCATTAAGCTAAAGAGAGAGTATCTGTTTGATCTTCATTTGAGCAGTGAGGGAGTCGCTGCAGAGCTTTAACTGACATTGCTGCTTCATATTAATCCAGAAGCACACTGAGATATTCACGTCTGCATAAAGCGCCTGGCCTCTATAGGGTGGGCTGGTCAATGTATGACTTTGAGTGTTCAGTCACTGACTGCTGTAATGACTTTTACCCACATCTTCATTTTTCCCTGCCTGGTTTCTGTCTTGCTTGTCTTAAACACTAAGCTGCCTTTTCTTAGATCCTTGGTCTGGCCTTCTGAGTTCCTCTCCTTAAAAGGCCCTGAAAGAAACAAGACAAGATTGAAGTTGACTGCTGTATCTGCTCAGGCCAGTCCAGCCTTTTAACTAAATGAAGAAGTAGCTGTGGTTAAATGGACAACAGTGCTCTTTTCTTTCTTCATTCTTGGTTTTATCAGAGGACTTCCCCGCTCCATCTCCCCCGGAGGACACTTCTTCCTGTCTTCTCGTGCTCTTCCCAGAATCAAACTCTTTACTAAAGCTGCTAAATACTTCTCACTCCCATACTCCCTGTCTGATTAACTGTATTCTTTGAGGCACTGACACAAAATGGGCCTTGTTTTTGAAGAGTTTGAGTGATCTCATGAGCTTTGACCAAAATTGCATGCTCTAATGTCTATTAGTAGCATTCCAGAAAGATAAGTAAGTTTGAAACCATAGCATTGATCAAATATGTATGAATATCAAACTACATGCATATATAACTCCTATAATTAACTGTTGTGGATACCGATGGGATCATTCACCTTTGAAAGTGTTCTTAGTAGCACAATATATATACTTTGTTATAAACTTATGAAAATGTACTGAAATGTTTTTGCATTATAAGTGTTACATTACAAAAGTTCTTGATTAAACTGCTAACAGGATTCATATTAGCATAAGCTAGATTGCAATTTGAATACTAGAACAGTAGGAGGTAGACCAAAATCTAAATTTAATAGCTTGCAGGACATTTATTATCAAGTTACAAGGTCAAGTTAACAACTGGCTGTGGTGGTGTTGTCTTAAAAGTTCCTCACTCACTTAAACGTCAGAGACCACCCTTCATTTAATTTCTGGTCAGAACAGCCGTTAAGTACATGTTATTCATTTTTCAGGAGATATTTCTGAGGAGATTAGGTACAAGATAATCCACTTGCATAAGGAAGGCAAAAGTCAAAGGAAAGTAAAAAAAAGTTTTCAAAACTGGAGTTTAAAAAAATGATTAAAAGATACAGAGACAATGGGACTCCTAAGAACCATACAAGACCTGACAGACCACCAAAACTCTCACCATCAGATAAGCAGTACTTAAAGCTTTTATCTTTGAGAGAGAGGAGAAAATCAAGCTCCACTCTTACTTACAACACTAGTCTGAAAGGATGTGTAGCTGTTACTGAGTAAAGAAAACAGACAAAAAAGAAGAGAATTTGCAGATCAAACTAAGCTGCTGGTAGTTCTCAGAACAATAGGCTGACCACCCCAGATTACTTTGAGATTATTTTGATTGTGCGAATCAGAAAATGCAACCAACTTCCAAGACTGAACTGGAAAGTGGAGGAGTGGAAAAATCCCTTCAGATTTCTTTGAAAAATTGAAAGCAATCTCAGAAGAAGAATTTAAACAGTAATAAGGCCAAAAGTGAACACAATTACTTAAAATTTGAAATTATACTTAGTTGTTGAGGCCTCTGTGTAATCTTCTGTTAAATATGTTTTCTGCTTTTTTATTCCAGATGTTGAAAAATGAATAGCTTGTTTTAACTGGACATTAAATAAATGAAAATAAATCAAAAAGCTTTTGTACAGTGCTGTATACCAAGTAAGCTGGAGAATAACATGTACTGGCTTTGTGAATGAATGTGTAGTATGTACTCACTTTCAAATACAGCATTTGTTTGATGTGTATGTATAGATTTCTTCTAAACTTAAGACTAGGCCCTGCAAACATATGTCAGAGAATGAATTCTCCAAATGTAGAATATTTCAGCAATTGAATTTAGTTTATGGTGACATATAAAGGAATCCAGAGTCAGCTGACGCTAGGACTTGAAAATCGGTCAAATTGAATCAAGGCTCTCTCTCTTTCACATGCCTGCAGGCACCAGCATCACTTTCCCCATCACTGCCAGGTGTCGTCAGCCCAATACCCTTTTCATCTTTGCCTTCCTTACGTCCTTTCCACTGGCATTTAATCTTCTCCTTTATCTACGGCCCTCTCTGCTTGTGCATTTTTATGTGTTCTTTTCCCTCCTGCTGGCCTAATTCGGTGCACATGGCCTTTCTTAAGGGCATACGTAGCACTTTCCTACCTCCTGCCATACAGCGGAACAACATGAAGGTCACATTTTCATTTATTTATCCTCTTCTACCCTCTGTAGCAGGGATCCAGGTCATTCCAGGTCCAGACCCTCACATCCTCAAGTTACACCCACTGGGCTTGTAGTGGGATGTTCATTGTTTATTTTTTATTACGTATTCACACTGATCAAACTCAATGAATAGGGATATTTTAATTGTTTGTTATCTAGATGCAGCCCTAAGAAATGGCTTTGCTAATGGCTTGTATGGATTTAGTTGCCAATGATGAATCACCACTAGCTTAGATCTAATCTAGGTCTGGAAAACTGACCCTATATGGACTTGGTATTGTATCTACAACAAAATATGCCCTTGGGCTCCATCTGTGTTATTTAAAATTTAGCTGTAAAACCTTTAACTGTTTAGTCTCATGGAAAACACGGTAAAACTCTCTCTGGCTCCATTGCCTTTTTGTCTTAAATGAACAGCTATTTAAACAAATGTTACGTGCTTTCATACTGTAGTAGACATTTATGTCAATTCATTTTGAATGTAAGTGAAAACCTGTTCATGAAGCCCATTTTGGAACAGTCTGCCTCAGTCCTTCATGTTTTGGTGAGCTAATCCCAGCTTAACTAGTTCACCTTAATGACTATTAGTATATACCGCGACCCTAGCTGGACTGAGCGGTTAACGATGATGATGATGATGATGATGATGACTATTAGTATATACTGTAGTATATAATTATCATTATGTAACACCAAACTCATCAAACGTTGTCTTTATGAGCCACGCTTTATGCACAGGGGCACAGTCTTACTGGAAAGGGAGGGGGTCTTCCCTGATCTCTTGTCACAAAGTTGGAAGCATGTAATTATCTAAAATGTCTTGGTATGCTTTAGCATTGACATTAACCATCAGGGGAACTAAGAGACCCAAACCTTAAAAAACAACTCCAGACCATTATCCCTAGAGACCCAAACCTTAAACAACTTTAGACCATTATCCCTCCTCTACCAAACTTTGCTTTTGGCACTGTGCATTTCAGTAGGTAACGTTTGCGTGGCATCTGCCAAACTAAGATTTATTCATCACACTGCCAGATAGTGAAGTGTGATTCATCACTCCAGAGAACATGTTGCCACTGGACTCTTAGGCTTGTGTGCAGCTGCTGGGCCAAAACCTATTCCATGAAGCTCCTCCTGCACAGTTCTTGGGCTGATATTGCTTGTGGTTTAGAACTCAATAGCAAGTGATGCAACAGGCAGTTTTTACGTGTTACGCGCTTGCACTTGGCGGCCCAGCTCTGTGTGTATGCGTGGTTTACTGCTTCATGAGCTGCTGTTGCGCCTAGGCTCTACTATTTCACAATAATAGCACTTACAGTTGACTGGGGCAGAGATAGTACTTCAGAAATGTCACAAACTGATATGTGGCAAAGGTGGCATCCTATAACATTGTGTATGAAACTATGTTTAAAGTCACTGAGCTCTTCAGTTGGATTCATTCTATTGCCAGTGTTTGCCTGTGGAGATTGCATGGCTTGTGCTTGATTTTATACGCCTGTTAGCAGTGAGTGTGGCTGACTCACTTGAACTCTGTTGAACTCAGGAGTGGTGTCCACATACTTTTTGCTGCCATCTTTTTGCTTTTTTTCCATCTCTCGTGGCTATGGTTAGCCTATAGCTTGGGAAAACTGAGGCTATGAGAAAATGCTGAAAATGCTAAATACCATGGGGAATTACACAAAGCATGTAAACACTGCTCGGTTGGCTCAGCTTGGATAAAAGAAATAGTTCTCTTCAGTGAATGAAATGTCGAGGCTGTATTTGTCAAGGGAGTTGTCTCTCCTTTCAGCCATGAACCAACTAAAAATACGCTGGGCGTATTTTTGTAACATTGTGTAAACTGTAAGTACATTACATTGTCAAACAAGGTCAAGTACACATTGCTGAGCGTCCCATGGGGGGAAATTGTTATGGAGCTTGTGATTGAGGCACAGAGACTTTGGACAGGTCATGTGATCTTGTGTACAAATTGCGGGTGGAAAATAATAGTAATTTGAAAAACTACTGAGTGAAAGTTTTGCTACTCGAATGCACCAAAGGTGTAAATCCACACAGTACAGGAAAGTGAATTGAAGATACTGTGGACCATGTTATCTGCATCATGGGGCAGTTTTAATTTACTACATTGTTTAATATAAAGATACTAAAAGCGTTCTTTGTAGTGATGCAGTTAAAGAACCTTTCAGTGGAGTCCTATTTTTAAAAATATAAAGATGTGAGTACATTTAAAGTGAAAATCCTGTAGTAATCTACTGTAGTCCTTAAATGCAACACATTGCTATAAAAACACAAAGCTTTGTCAAAAGGATAGAACATCTAATTTTACAGTAATGAGCTGTTCTTTGCAGAGCATATTGGGAAAGAGACTTAATTTGTGCAGTCTTGAGCATCCTGTCTCTAAATATTGCAGCAGTGGGGGTGGTCGCAGTTTTGTTTATTTCTGTTCATAGGCTCATTTCTTCATCTACAATACAGGTGTTTTTTACATTATTCTTACCCTTATTTTTGAATGCATTTTACACATTTTAGAATTCCAGGCATGATGCTGTTTTGTTTTTTCAGTTACATACTTCATCCTGTGGAGTCATGTTTAAGCAGACATTGAGTTGCTACCACATTGTGATCTTAAAGGCCCAATATCCCACATTTTCCTTGTATTTTAAAATCTTCCCCAAAAGTCTATGTATAATATTTGTGTGCATTTAAGAACCAAAGACAGACATAATTTGTTTTACAGGATTATTTTCCAACCTCTCTTAATCCCTTAGCATTAAACATGCTGTTTGTTGCTGTGCCTTTAAGATTGATGTATGTAAATGACTTTTCTGATTGGCTATTGTGTCTCGTTCAGAAAGCAGTGTGGTCTGAAACACTCCATATAACTTCAACCTGATGTAGGCTGAGTAGGCAAATATATGACATCACAAAAACAGTGAATTCAAAGCAGGCCTTTTTTGGAGCTTAGTTTCCATATACAGTCAGGTTCATAGATATTTGGACGTTGAAAGGTATTGTTATATTCGTTAGATATTAGTTATATTTACCACAACATATTGGAGTTCAATTTAAATAATAAATATTAATAGTAGTATGGTTTGCTTCACTAGTTCTGACAGCTCTTTGGACTTCCTAAGATTCACTCTAGACCCTTCATCTGCTTAATTGCAAGTGTAAATAAAGAGTGTGGAACAGCTGAGCAGCCTGTTGTCCAGTTATTTTTGAGTCCCTAAAATGGGGGGCTATATATATATATATATATATATATATATATATCTATAATATATATATATATATGAAAATGGTTATAATTGCTACACTCTTTACCCAATTTAGATATAAATACCCTACCAGCCTGCATATTGAGCTCATATTTGTTATTTGATTTCAGCTACCAATATGTGTGGACTAGAGAGTGAATGGTATGATTTGAAACTTTACAAGCTACATCAAACAAACATTTAAAAAATGAAAAAAATTGTTTTTCAGTGATATATATAAGTGGCTGTAAGTGCTATTATGTCTTGTACATGGACCATTCTACTGAATTAGTTGAAACTGCGGTCCCACAGTCAACAAAACTACTTAAACAATTATTAGGTTTTCAGATATTTACCAGGATTATGTTATGATCTACAACTCCATTTCCAAAAGGTTTGGGACTTTGTGAAAAATGTAAATAAAAACCAAATGCCATGATGTGCAAATCATTTAAAGCCTATATTTAATTGAAAGTGCTTCAAAGACAACATATCAAATGTTGAAACTGAGAAATGCTATCATTTTTTATAAAACATTTGCCCATTTTGAATTTGATGCCAACAACACGTTCCAAAAAAGTTGGGACGGGGGCAACAAAAGACTGGTGTAAAACAAACAAACAAAAAAAAAACTGGTGGTTAATTGGCAACAGGTCAGTAACATGAATGGGAAAAAAAAGATCATCTCAGAAAGGCTAATGAGGAGATGAGGAGGAGTTCACCAGTCTGTGAAAGACTGCACGATCAAATAGTGCAACAATCCAAGAATAACGTTTCTCAACAGAAAATAGCAAAGAACTTTTGCTTTTCATCATCTACAGTACATAATAACATTAAAAGATTCAGAGAATCTGGAGAAATCTCTGTATGTAAGGGACAAGGCCAAAAATCAGTATTTGCTGGTTGTGATCTTTGGGCCTTCAGGCAGCTTGGCATTAAAAACAGACATGATTCTGTATTGGAAATCACTGCATGGGCTCAGAAACACTTCCAAAAACCACTGTCTCTGAAAACAGTTTGTCGCTGCATCCACAAATGCAAGTTTAATTCTTAAATGCAAAGAAGAAACCATATATAAACAGGATCCAGAAACACTGCCACCTTCTCTGGGCCAGAGCTCATTTAAAATGGACTGAGGAGAAGTGGAAAAGTGTCCCATGGTCCGACAAATCAACATTTGAAATTCTTTCTAGAAATCATGGACACTGTGTCCTCCAAGCTAAAGACCACTCAGCTTGTTATCAGTGCACAGTTCAAAAGCCAGCTAGACCCTAAAAAGCTAGACCCTAAATTTTAACATGTGAAAATAATACTTAAAATTATTATTATTTTTTTTTATTTATTTATTTATTTTTTTTACATTTTTGTCCCTCATGGCCACATGGTGAGCAGTTAGATCCTATTGTTTTAAAGTAAGTGTGTCCCACAGTCTGAAAATCAGTGTGTAACATTTAAGAATTGTGATTACAGAAAAACATTTTTTACAGTTAAGTAAACTTTTTTGTGCTTTACTAAAAATTTATAAATTTATGTTAGTACAACTGTATAAGGCTGTGTTTTCTAGTCATGTAGGCTTCTGGCTAGGGTTTTTGAGTTATGCTCAATAGTAGCTAAAACTGTTTTAGCCAATTTTGAGCATAACTCAAACCATAAATAGTGCTCATAATTTTAAGAATTATTTTCATAAAATAAACATAATTAAGGTATTGGGTCCTTCAAAACAAAAGGATTCTAGTCTAAAGTCCAAGTCAGTTAAAAATCTGAAATGTGTTCTCAGCTATGATTTTGAGCCAGTTTGGCAGAATGATCCATATAGGGTGAGCTTGCTAAACAGAACTGCTGCAATTAATTTCATGGTCATACTGTTGGTTTTAAATTACTGTCGCTGAAATTCAACCATATATATTTCCCTCCCTAAAACTTTTGGCAACATCAAAGTATTATGTAATTAGAGTATTCTGTGCATAGAAATTACAGAATGGTGCAGTGGTGCTGTATAGAGACTAGGGGTGCGGGAAAAACTTGATGCTTAGATGCATCGTGATGCGGACGTGAACAATTCTGAATCGATTCATAAATGTCAAAAATCGATTTTCTAAATCTTTAATTTATAACGTAATGTTGACGGAACGTAAAATGCAGAACTTGGAAGTGGGTAAGCGCCCGGACAGTCTGTAGCGGCACATAACAAAATTACAACTGGATGAGTGAGAAATCCGACTGGCTCCCTCTGCATTAAAGCCAGGTTAGATCAGGAGTCACAACACAAAATATAAGAAGAGCCATTTTGTCCTTTAAGCAAAAATCAAACCAGCTTGGGAGCCACAACATTTAATGTCTAGTATGTCTCAGGGTGTGCTGTCTTAGTATAGTCTAAAATATAAACAAGAGCCCAGATTTGCTTTGCTCCGCTTTAAGCTTTAGCTCAGCTTTAGCCGCTTTCCTCCAATTTCCGCCAGAAAACTTTTCTTCAAAATAGATCAGTTTCTTGTAAAATGTCTCTCAGCGTTCAAATGTTTTACGAGGCTGAAGTCGCTTCTTATTCTCCAGCTTCTCGTTTGAATTTTCCCGTTCCACCTTAAATTCTGCCTGTGGCGCCGAATGTAACTGCTGCACCATTTAAGGTGGAACGAGAAAATACTAAATACTTTGGAGCCGAGACTCAGCGAAAATATTTTACTGACACAGTGACACCCCCCCCCCGCCCCCACTACGAGACCAAAACCGAAGTTATAAAATCACTGAATTAAACGGGTAGGGCGGCTGTATCGTGCTACGTGGACATCCATTACTGGATCTTATTTCACCATAACAGCGCATTTTATCGCAGATGAGTGGCAGCAGCGTCTCAAAAAAGAGCAGCGAATGAGTCTTCTAGATCACTTCCATTTGCTTTATTAATAAAAGATACTGGAAGTAAATGCATTATGGATCATTACAAATACTTTGCTTTAAAACTACCGAGTCCTCACACAGTGAGAAAATAGAAATCCTGTATAGAAAAAAGATGCATCGAGATGCATCGATAATCGTTTTATAATCGCATCGCAGCCCTCTGAATCGTAATCGAATCGAATCGTGAGGTGCCTAAAGATTCCCACCTACTCCCACCTAAGATTCCCTAACTTCTGTAAGCAAGTAAATAAATAAATAAATAATTGTCGTATTACTCCTGTATATATTTATATAATTATGCTACAGAAACTGATTTCAGTTATTGTTATTTTACAGATTTTACAGGTTTATTATTTTAGCAATTTGTTGAACCCCTATGTAATGCAAATTGTAGAGCAAATAAAATATTTTTCTAAAACCATTCATCCAAACTAAGAACCACATAGAAACTTCTGTTCTCCAGAGTGAACATTATCTGTGAAATAAAGGGTCAGGAAGAGAAAGCTGAATTTCAATCACTATTCTTCTTGCAAGATCCTTTTGAGCACATTGGCCTGCGCGCTCTTAGATATTGATCCTAAAGTGGATTGGTTGTAAAGCAAATGATTCACAAGCTTCATCTCCACTGTCAGAAAAAAAACAGGCAATCACGGCTCCTCTGAGAAAAGTGACAGAGGACTGAAAAACCCAATAATAACAGTCATTTCTCTCAGCACCTACTCCCACTCCATCCATATTTAAAGACAGCTTTGACAAGCCATCATCAGAACAAGCAGTTTTTACTTGGCTGTCTTGTCTGTTCGGCTGTATAAGGGAGAAAGACAGTGTTTTTGTCTTTGGATCATTGTGTACTTCTTGTTCTCTCAACAGGTGGTTCATTACACCCCCAAAAAAAAGGAACGCCATCACCCCCCCACCCCCATCTCTCATTTTCCATTTTCCTCTCAAAGGCTTTCATATTGTTAACCTTGAAAGCGTCTAAGCTTTGAATGCTCTGCTGTTGATATGCAGATTAGGAAAGCTAAATGTCAAGGAGAATGTTTTTGAGGAAATTTATTAAAATATATGGTGCATTTTTCAGGGTTGTTATGCTTTCGTTTGGGTTAATAAATACTCGTATCCATAATTCAGCAGAACATTCCTACTCCTGTTGGTCTACAGTGTTTTTGCTGTGACCATTGGTTAATGCCCTATATCATCCTTCCTGTAAGAACTTCTGTGGAATCTCTGACCCCAGGCAAGAGAGAAACATGGATACGTTTGTAAATGGAAACTCGTTTTGTAGGATTTACTTTATCGTTAGTTTTATAGGTTTTATGGGCTTCGCTTGTCCGCTTGCCGGATCAGAAAGTTAGTTTTTATATTTGGAACATGAGGCTCTAAATTGAGACAGTTTATCAGTAGGAGTGTGCCTACTCCAGCTCAGGCCCAATGACATTTTAGAGTTGTTAAATGGTCATTGGCCACAAGGGAAAACGAGTGAAGGGTGAGATATAGAGAGATAGAGATTTCACCAACCAAGTGACAGAGAAGGTCAGATAGACCTCTGAGGTGAACCTAGAAAGACCCTGAGAAAGAAAAGAGAAGGGAGTGACGTTGACTGTGAATGAATAGTTTCCTGAGTTTTACTTCACTGCTGTGAACCTAGTGTTTAAATACAGTTGTGAGGAAAAAGTTCAGGAACCCTTTAAAGTCATTTGGATTTAAAAACCCAAACGTGATCTGATCTTTATCTAAATAATAATGAATAAACACTCCAGCCAGAATGTGAAATTTAGTCATGTGTTGTAAACATGTCTACTTAGCTCCTACAGCGTTGCTGGAGTAGACTCTAGAGCAGTGATTCTCAAATCGGGTGTTAGAAAAATCTCAGACATTGTATCTCTGCTTAAGTTTTGATTTTATAAGTTTGCTAAATCTGCTTTAGCCATATCTCAAAAGTGGCTGTTTAAAAATGATGTGACATTTATTAAAATTGAAAATACATTATTAAAATGAATCACAATTCACAGCCTTAGTACAATTCACATACTTAATGAGTTGTCTGTAATATAATAGAACAGGGCCTTGTCTCTTGTATGTGCAGGTCAGTGACAGCTGATGAGACAGCTAGCAAAATGGACAAGGGTCTATTGCTGAGTGGCATTTTCTATCCACAAAGCGAGACTTAGATTTCTGGCGCATTTTAGACTTTCTGGTGTATCTTGAAGGCGGGGAGAGCTTTTGAAATACTACAGCTTTTTCAAGGTGGATTTGTAGGGGCAGGCTGTTCGGTTGCTCATTAGCTGATAAATGCAGAAAGAAGCCAGACAGCTACCTCTACTGCTAGGAAGCCTAATATCTTATTGTAACCGCATAACTGTAGGCTTGTCAGATGAGAAGGCTAAAGGAACAGGCTAAAAGATAAAGTTAGCTAAAAGCTAAAAGATAAAGTTTATGTGATGTATTTGCATAATGCATGCTGGGTATTGTAGTGAGAGAATGCTGATAAACAAATGTATGAAGACGAAATAAAATTGTGAATTCTGTGAGGCTGAGGGAGATGCAGTACACAGCTGCACTACAGAATATTTAATATGAACATATTAAATGCTAGTTTTAGGTTGGAATGTTGCTATAGCAGACATTTATCCATGAACATTTTACATCTTCAGTGAACAAATCTGTCTTTCTTTCTTTCTTTCTTTCTTTGTGTCTCTCTACTTCATATATTGTATAAAGTTCTTCAGCAATCCATTCTTCTCTTCAGGGACGTCTCCAATAGCTTATTCTTAAGTTACATTTGTCCCCGTCAGCTTGATGGATGGAAGAGTCAAAAGTTTACCACAACCATTAATATAGACAAGAGCACTGTATACATCCCAAGGGTCATATCAGTGATCCATCAAAATTCCGATCCATCGGAAATGTTTAATTGTATAATAACTCTTCCCATAATGAAAACACTGTCGGTATTAATATCCAGTGTCCACAGATTATGGCCCAGCTGTCTTCAAAAAAGGCTGTTGCATATACATAAATAAAATTTTGGATTCATGTGACTGAAAAGCCTTTGAATTGCACTGATCTGGTTCCATTCTAGAAGGAGCTGATGCTAAAAGTAAGTCGGATGACTCATCGCGCTCGTAGGTGAATAGACTGGGAAAAACTGTTTCCGTCTGGCCGTCTTCATCATAAAGTCTGAAGCCACCTGTTTTTTTTTTTCCTGCTTTTCACCAAGTCGAGTGTTTTGAAATGTGACGTTGGCTATGTGTATTTGGAATGACAGATTAAAGAAGTGTTTGGTGCTGACCTTTTGCCTATTGTTTTTTTTAGGGACCTCCGTTTTAGGAAACTGCTTATTGTCCTGTTTCTGGAGGTATTTTGGATCATAAGTTCTCTCTGTGAGAGACTGAGAGCGGAGGTCAGAAGTGAAATAGAAAACAAATTTCTGAGCAGAACCAATATGTTAACATTTTCTGTTCTTGCATTTCAAGTCCAAAGTTATTAAAATGGTTAAAACACAATTGTTGGTTAATTCTGTTCCTTTATGTTGGCTACACGTAGGCCTAATATAAATATAGTGGGTTTAGCTCCAGCTGCTGTGCTTCTATTGATTGTTTTTTACAACAATGGATTTTTTCTCTTTGAGAATCTGTAATAATTCTTCCAAAATATAGCTATGAAATATAATAGCCCAGAAGTATTAACCAGAGGTTGTCATGACACAATAGTGTTGCAAGGCTATCTATTCTATGCTAGTCAAAAAATTGTATATCTGTCTACAACAACCTTTTAACTTGAAATTTATGACACTTATGTTGAGAAAATGGTTTATTTTGAAAGAAAATAATCTGTTTCACCTCAGTTGTGTACTGATGGTGGTCAAAAAGACTAGAGTCACCATGACATACCTACAGTTAACTCCTTCAGTTACTGAGTCAGCCATGAAGATACTACAGTGTGCAAAAAATAACACATTGAATGACAGCATATAAAAAATGCTGCTGATCCAAAATTGAAGATGAGGATGGGCAAAGTGATGATATTTATCATAATTGTGCTAATTTGTCATAATTGAACACTGACGCAGCAATAACAGCAGTAATAACAGCAATAACAAAACTAAAACTGTTATAACAGAAATAAAACAGTAACAAAACGACATTAACAATACATACTCAACACACCACACACACACACCAAACTCACCCCACATTTAACACAAAACACACACAAGCCTCGCACACCACACAAAGTACACACACTGAACAGACCACACACACTTTACACACCATGCACACTCAACAGACCACACAGAACACTCACACCACACATTCAACACACCATACACACTAAAGACAACACATGCCACACACACACCACCTACACATACATGTAATCACCGAACCCACAGACAACCACACACTCAACACAACACAAAGACCACAAACACACGCAAATTACAAACACACCATACACACACCACAAATACACCACACATCACACAAAAAACACCACAAACATACCACACTCACTCTACACACGACACACAAACACTTTCTACGCACCATAACATAGCAGTTTATTCAAAGCATCGGATATAAGTTTGTTTAATTAATGGCAGTAAATTTAAGGTGGAACCGCATTTAAGGTGGCAGTATTTTAAAGTTATCAGTAAATTTAAGGTAGCACTGAATTTAAGGTGAAATTGCCTTAAAGGTGGCACTGAATTTAAGGTGGATCTCCATTTAAGGTAGCAGTTTAAGGTAGCACCTAAAAACACATTACCTTAGACACCGTAGCAACTGCATAGCAACATCTAAACAACACTTTAGCAACCATCAACAGTCTTTAAAATGTTAACGTTTTAATGTAATTAGCTGGCTTTTTCAAGCCAACTTAAAGTTTGTTCACAAACGTTTTTACATCCTCTAAAGGTAATTTATCTATTTTTTCCAAAAAAAGGTGATTGTTTGGTGGAGCAATTTTCATTTGTTTAGAAAGGAGCAAGCTTGACAAAGCCTGATGAGAACAGCTGATGTTAGATGTCTGATCTTACTGGAGTATAGTCTGTGTTGTGGGAGTAAAGTTTACGTAGTCAATTGAACCTCATTGTGTTTTGATCTCATCAAGTGATTTAACTTTGCAAACTTTAATTTCTTCAATGTTGGCACAGTATGATAAATTATAATCTAAAAAAAAAGAGAGCAGTGATAAGTAATTTCTGTTTGAATTAAATCAAATTAATTAAAAAATGAATGGAATTGAATTACATAAATGAAACTGCTAAATGAAAACAGTACCAAAATGATTTGTATTTGTTTGTGGCTTAGTATTTGTTTGAATGTTTTAAATATACATTCACTAAGTTTGAGGCTTGCAACGTATTCCAAAAAAGTTGGGTTACATCAGTGTTATCACCTTTTCTTTTAACAGCAGTTAATAATCATTTGGGGACTGAAGATACAAATCAGTTTTGTATAATTTTTTTTGCCATTCTTCCTTTACACGAGTCAGTTGCACAATCATATGTGGCCTTCATTGTCATATTTTGCGCTTCATCATGCACAACATGTTTACAATGTGAAACAGGTCTGGACTCCAGGTAGGCCAGTCTAGCAACCGCACTGTCTGATTTCACAAACATTCTATTGTAACTTGTGCAGAATATTGTTCTGCAATGTCATCTTAAAGTAAGCATGGACTTCCCTCATTAGACATTGTCTAGAAATCAACAAATGTTGCTTTCAGCATTAATGGTGCCTTCAGAAGATGTGTTAGTTAACCCAGGGCATTAATGCACCTTCATACCATGTCAGACCCTGGCTTTTGAGCTTTATACTAGAAATAATCTGGATGTGCCTTTTCTATTTGACTCAGAGAATATGAAGCCTGTTATTTTCAGGATGAGGCATCAGTAGACTGGTTTAGGCCTGGTTAACTGGATTGAGTGCAGTGCAGTATATGAACATTTGTATGAATAAATCTTTTAGACATTGTATAAATGTTGTATTCATAGCTTTCCATATTTTTGTAAGATGTGGCACCACTGGCTCCTTTTTTTTCTTGATTAAAATATCATGATTCATATCATATATATATAATATTGTATATTGTTGATGTCCCCTTTTTTTGGGGTAAGACGAAAAGCGTATTAAAATTATAGTTAAGTTGGGAGCTACACAGAAATAAAAGCAAAGCTATTTATGGGTGAAATCTCTGTCAAATGAACGTTTCTGCTCCGGAACAGTTTTTTGTTCCTGGTAAAATTCTGTTCCTTTCCAGTTTTGATCGTCGTACCTAGAAACGGTTTAGTGCCTTGATTATGTCAAAGAAAGACAGGAAATGTTTGCCTGCAAGTTTCTATGAGAGCGCCAAGTGCTCTGCCAGTTTAGTAAAGGCAGCTGCGGCTCAGGGTCTTTTTCTTGAGTTCCTGATATTCAGAGCCTGATTGTGTCTCCTTGTTCTCGCATTCATATAGCAGTCGCTCTAATTTCATCAACTGTGTGTGTGTGTATGTGTGTGTGTATGTGTGTGTGTGCATTGTGCTCAGAACAAGAATTGCACACAGTTTGAGGCCTTTTGTGTGGCACCAGGCAGTCGAGTCATACCCCCCCAGCCCCTTGCTGTGTCTAATAGCTCATTTCTTTTCTTCTCATTGCTGTTCGACTCTTTCACATCTCTGGCTAACAGTGGTGACACTTTAGTGGGCCTTCAGAATTCCATCAACACGCAATCTGGTCTATTCATAGAGCAGGGGAGACTGAGAGAGAGAGAAAGATAAAGGAGGGGGGGGGGATTTGAAAGAGGAGATAGGAGGTAAAATTAAAGCATTGGCCAGTTCTTCAAAATTGAAGGATAATCACCTCGACTTGGGTCATGGCACTGTCAAGGCTTGCCCTTCACCTTTGACATAAAAAGGGGGAGAAAATAGAAGAGAAGAAAGCACATTTAGAAGGGAACCTCTCACGTCTCTCCAATCTTAGGCTCTTTTGCACACCCACAGATGCCGTGATTCCACACAGTGAACGAGTTTGGCTGAATCTGTAAAGAAAAAAAAAAAACTCATCTGACAAACAAGCCGAGCAGCTTCTCCAGGCTTTTGGAAGCTAAACCAATCGGAGGGTTTTCCAGGAATAACGCATACTTGGCCCTCGCTCCCTTGTTCTCCTTGGCCAGCTGCCCAGAAGATGTCTTGGCAAGCCAAGAGTAACTCAAATTTCAGCCAATCACAATGCGATTTATGGACTTTGTGGGAATTCACAACATTTTGCTGAAGTAAACAGAAGTAGTAGGTTGTGGCTGGACAGCTTTTTGACCCATAGCTACCCTCTTTTACTCTCTTTAACCTCTTATGCTCCAGGGTATATTTTGGTTTGTCCATCTGAATTTACATGACCAAATCATAAGGCAAATTATTCAGTAACTGCATGAAATAAATGCAAATTATTATTTTATTTTATCATTATTATTTTTTTTTTTGGTAAAAGCTCCCCTCAAATTAACAGAACGTGTTTTACCATACACGTTATACACATATTGCTATATGCTTACAATTTACTGCTGAAAGCCAAAAATCTTAGACGCTCTTTGTATTATTGTATAAAAATAATTTTTACAGAGCAGATCACTGAAGAGACACCATCTGTTTATAGTTCATAGCCCAGATTTGTGGAAAAATGGGTCGACTTTCAGTAGACAAAAAAAATGATGAGTTCAGCTTCTTCTATTATAACGGTTTAAAATTACATTACCCATCTATTTGACTGGAAAGAAGACAGTTACAGCTCTCATACGACCCCCACTTTTTGAATGTAGCTTCTGAAATATGAAAGTTATGAAGAATATGACGAAGTGCGTTTTGGAACCATCAGTGGTTCCAAGGAGCATAAGAGGCTACAAATTGATAAAGTTCACTATAACAACATCTTCCAAATATGTCGTGGTATCATGTTATGAGATGAAATTTGTTTTGCATTAATAAAGTTAATGAGTCCAGTCTTCTCATTCTGTCATGTCAGATGATAGATCACTGCATTGCCTAGCATTGTACTGAGTGATGGGGAGGGGAGAGACAATTAGTGAGGCCAATTGTACTCCCAGTCACGGATGGCTGTGGCTTCGCCAGGGATCAAAATTGTGATCTCAGGATAGGGCCAATGCTTAGATGTGTGTGTCACTTGGAAGCCTGTTAATCCGATGACCCTGATGAGCTCGGTACCAGGCCCTCTAAAAGGAAAGCCTCTACCTTAAATCTACCACCAGAGGATTTCCATTACTTGTAGGTCCCTGTTGACCACAGTAAAATAATTGTATCAAGTTCAGCATGTAGAGGCACTGCTTTCTGTGCACTACTGTTTTCTATGTCTGTACAAAAAAATACCCAAGACTGCCTTTATTGTTGGATGCACTGTGATTTTTTTCCAAGCATGGAAAGCGTGTGAGCTCATTGAGAGCACAGTTCAGATTGGTAAGTGCTTATTTTTGTTTTGTTTAAACAGAGTAACAATAAAGTGTGACCGATGTTTGATCTTGTATTCCTATTCATGGAATTCTGGATTTAGATGACATTCTTTATAATCATGTTTTTTAGAAATCAAGTGAAAAATGGAGAAGAGCAGATTAAATATCAGAAATAGACATTTTTTTGCATCTGGATTAAGGAATTAACTATGTTTTTGTTGTGTATCAATGCCAGTAAAATTAAAAAACAATATTGTTGAGCAGCACCAATGCTGGTATATCAGTACAGACAATGTATCCTCCACACTAAAGCACAATTGCGTCTTACTATGTGATAACTATTGCTTGACTTGTTTTGATTTATGTTTATGATTTTTTTTAGTTTTGCAGATATGTGCAGCAAAAATTATGACCAACTCTTCCAGAGGTCAAAAAACAATCCATTTTCTGTGACATATAATTATCTTAAGGATTCATCCCTCATGGTCATGGCAATAGTGAAGCTATAAATTATGCTGCTTTTTGTTATAATTGTAGAGGTTGCTTTTGCTTTTCCAAGCCACTTAATTACGAAACCACAAACTGGGCCTTCCACCCAGTGGCACGCTGAATGCATGAGCTTCGAGTTTAGGCTTGTGCAGGCACATTCTTCCTCCAGGACTAGCACAAAAGAGAAAAGCAGTAGCACTGCTTAGGCTTAGGAAATGACCCAAATCCCTATTTAAGTTTGGCAGTCCAGAGTGTGGCCAGTTGGGTTTGGGATTGACTTGGGGTCAGTGACCCAGCCAACCACAGCCTCTTAGACGGTCGCCATAGAAACAGCAGCTATGGCAAAGAGGCAAGTCAACACACAGAGGAAGTTGATGTCGGTGAGAAAGGTACATCGATGAGTCACCAGACAGAGAGAGAGAATTTATGTGTGTGTGTGTGTGCAAGTATTCCTCGGGGATCTTTTTTATCGACCATTCCAATAAAGATTAAGCCTTTGTTTGATTAGAAAGGGTGCGTCTCCGTTTCAAAAGGCAGTCTTAATCAAGCAGCAGGAGACCTGAGCAGATGTGACTCTTTCCATCCACTAAGATATGACTAAAATCCAAAAGCAAAAGGAAACTCACTTTTTCCTATTAAACTGAGCCAATTCAGCTCCATCAAATGGTCGAGTTTGTTTATCATGCCCTTTTCGCCTTTAGTGCACTGACAGTACTACAAAGACTTGTTTACAGCGACCTACTGCAGTATAATATGCAGCACGGAGGAAATAGCTGGATTCTATTTCATTAGTATGTCTGTTTTGAACGCTGACGAAATCTAATGTAATTCTCCTTCCAGTATCTGCCCATTGTGGTGTAGTTGCAATGTCTGTCATGCCTCCTGAAGTATGACTGAGCTCTTTATGATGTCTGATGGTAATTCTGGATGTAAAACAAAGCCAGAGTCTGGATTTATCAGGCATCTCTTGTTAGGAGTACAGATCTAGAATCAGCTTCTCCACTCTCGTCCATAATATTGTGGTCATTAGTGGGGGGCAGTAAGGGCCAAAAACTATGTCCAAAATGCTGCCTAACACTAGCCCTAAGCATGCAGCAGCTTCTCTGGATCCAGTAAAAGCAGTGCTAAATGTTGTTTCACGTCCAAATTTCTCAAGTCATTTGACACTTACATCTACGCATCTACGTCTACGACCATCTAAGTTCCTGAGACCATAGTGTTACCTAATGCAGTTGACTCAGGGAAGCCATGCCGCAGCCAGTGCAAGAGGAAAGCATAGAAACTGGTCTGGTGTCCATACTAGGCTAAAGGCTAACTCCAACAGACTAGGTGTTACTTCCCTAAATTGCTCGAATGTCCTCTGCCTCAAAAACAAACTACATCATGCTGCAACTGGGAGGTGATCAATAGTCTGCTGCATTTTTATTTTCATGTTGCAACTCAAACACTCCTGACTTAGCCATTCAGCTAAACTGGATAAATCTAGTATGTTTTGGCCTAAATGCATGTTGTATTAAGTGCACTTATTTGTGGCATTGTGGTTTAAAGATTATGGCAATTAGAAAAAATTTCAACTGATGTACTGGATGAACAGGTAAATGGCCTAAACTAGCATTCTAGCCAGGTGAGCTCACAAATACAGTTTTTGCTACTCCGATTACTTGTTAGCTACATTAGTGTCATACATTCACTGCAAAACTAAAGAAGTGAACTTTGAAACACACAACACACTACTTTTGAGGAACAGGAAAAAATTAGCAAGGGAATGAATGTAGTCTACAACTAGGCCAAGTGGTCAGGTTTCCATGTGTGCTTAAGTACACTTAGGAATGATCTACTTATTAAAAAGCTTTGAGGATTTGGATGTCTCTACTGTATGCGTGACAAACTGGCTTCTAAAAGAATCAAAAGTCTTTTGATTTTGGTACACAGTGTCTTCCTTGTTCTGACTTTCTGAGCTGGACGCTGTATAGCCTTTGATAGTGGGGGAGGAAAATCCCCTCAACGTTGGGTTTTTCCTCATCATGTCAGGAAGATTGTTTTCTCCACTCCCATGCAGAGTCTGTGACCACCATGCTCTCTTCCTCCTCTGAGACCACTGTGGCAAGACAGAAGGGAGACTTTCGTAAGTCCTCTGTGGTCATGGGTTGGAGACTTGGTCTATTCCAGCTCTGACTACATTCCAACTCCTGATTCACAGCGACCACAGTAACTTGGGCGAAAAATCAAATTCATACAATGTCCTCTTATCCCCCATGTAGTCAGTCAGCCAGGACACGTTTGATTTCCAAAGTTAATTTCCATCATGAACTGGAGCTATGAAGATAATATAGCTAACAGCTAATGGAAGCTTGTAGCAATTGGAGGCTAAAGAAATCAGAGTTATTATAGTTAACTAAAATTATTACTAAAACGAAAACTAGTGGTAAAAAATGTGAGCAATAACTGTAAAACAAAAAAAAATTATAAAATTTTTCAAAATCACACAAAATGAAGTTAAAACTACAGTATCCTCTGCATAATTAACTAAAATGAAATACAATTACTAAGAAAACTTGAATGAGTGTGAATAAAACTTTAGAAGCAGATCCCTTCTGTGTTTGGCTGTGTTTAAGGAAGGCTGGATCCAAACTGGCTACTGTTGTGCTAATTTTATTCTACTTTTATCAAATACCTACAATCTCAGCCTTCATTACAATGCTAAAAAACAAAACTGAAACTGAAACTTCAATACTAAACTAAACTTATTACTTTTCACAAAATAAAAACAAAAAAAAAATTTTATTAACGTACCCTGAAACTGAACTGAAATCAAAAACCAAAATAAAAAAATCAATAAAAATAAAAAGGAATAAAATTTCAAAACTATAGGAACATTGACGCAACTAGCATTGTGCAAACTGCATGCTTAAATCATCCCAAGCTTGCCTCAAAGTGTTTCATGTTGTTAAGCAACCTCAAAAAGATTTGCTTATGTGGACCAAAAAATTGGACAAAGGCTCAGAAAAAAAATCAGGCTTCATGATAGTTACTACTTTTACCAAGCTATGTGCTTTTCTCCATTTATATAGAAAACAGAATGTCATGCAGTATCATAAACCACATGAAGTCTATTTCAGACTCCTTAGCTCTGTGTGGGTTTGGGGAGGAGTGTGAGGATTAAGGAATGCAGTTTGCATAGTAAGCTTCCATTACTTGTTAGATACATTAGCCTCATAGATCCAGTACAAAACTATATAAGCAGACTTTAGACATCAAATATGGCTAGACTGATGAGCTACATTTGGGCAAAAGGGAAAATGTGTAAGTTTGATTTTTTTTTTTGTTGATTTGATCAGAGAGATATGTGTACATACCTTTGAACAGTAGAGTATGTAGTCAATGTATAGAAGGAAGAAGAACACTAACAGGTCAGAAAGGTGCAGGAGATAAATGACAGAAGCGAAATGTGTTTTGATTCCTTTAGCACAAGCACCAAGTTGTAAACCAAAAACCACTTCCTGTTCATGACTTTACCAGCATGGGTGGAGAAACAGTGTCTCGCAGACACTTTAAATTTGCTAGTGAAGAAAAAAGAATGAATCACATATACAGTTGTGTACAAAAGTTCACTCCTATCAAATCACATTTTACAGAGAACACTCTTAAGTATGGCATTTCTGCTAATTTTGTGTGCAATTTTGATTTATTTGCTGAGTTTAACATGTTGAAAAAAAACACCCAGAAAAAAATGTGCCATAACTTTTGCACAGGACAAGTTTAATGCATTTTTTTCAATATGTCAAATTTAGTAAATAACTTCATTTTAGGGCTGGGACAGCCACCTCCCAATAGAAAATATCCCATTAATGATGGTTTTGTGGATATTTAGCTTATTAGTATCTCAGTTAAGGCCTTGGGTTTAAATAGATCATATATATGTATGTGTGTATGTGTATATACATACATATACACACACACATTTGGGGCTTCACTATATATTTATATAGAGCCCAAAATTATTCATGCCAAATATTGATTCATAGTGAATTACATTGTGAGTTACAAAAGACAGTAAGAAATTGTGATAGACAAATGAAACAATCAACTATTTCTATGTTTGTTTAACATTTCTACCAAAAATGGCAGGTCTAAAACTATTCATACCCTTTCTCAGTTATCAATGGCAAAGGCTTTATTTGCCTTCACAGCAATCAAAAGGTTCATATAATTGCTACCAAGCTGTTTGCATGTCTCCACTGGGATTGTACAACACTCCTTTTTTGTTGACCAGGTCTTTGAGGTTGGAAGGCTTCCCTGCCATCGCTCTGGTCTTTGATCTGCTCCACAGATTCTTGATGGGATTTATGTCTGGACTCTGGCTGGGCCACTCCAAAACGTTGATACTGTTTTCTGTTAACCACTTCTTGACCACTTTGGCCGTTTGATTCAGATCATTGTCTTGTTGTAAGGTCCAATGCTGCCCGGTGCCAAGTTTTTCAGCAGACTGCCTGATGTTTTCCTCCAGAATCTTAATGTAGTCCTCTTTTCTCATGAAGCAGTTTACTTTGATAAGCCTATTGGCTAAAAACCACCCTGAAAGCACCAAATTTCTACTACCATGCTTGACCCTGGGGATGGTGTTCTTGGGGTTGAATGCTTCTCCTTTCTTTCGCTCAATGAAAGCCACGTCTCAGTGTCCAAACAGCTCCATTTTCATTTATTCCGACCACAGAATTGATGACAGCTTTCCTCTTTGTCCATGTGAGCTTTTACAAAGGCTAGGCAAGAATTCTGTGCCTATGGGAGTGCTGTGCCTATCATTCTATGGGAGTCCTCTTTGGTCAGCGTCCATGGAGACCTTGTGCAGTGTTGGTAGCAGAATTGCTCAGATTCATCAGGATGGCCTTTGTGGTGATCCTTGGGTTCTTTTTGGCCTTTTGCACTACCATTCATGCCAGTGCAGGGGTAATTTTTTGCTTCCTATCACAGCCTTTAAGATTTTTCACAGTGTGGAACTCCTTGTATTTTTAATCATGCTTTTCACTGTGGCCACACACACTTCAAAACACTTAGCCTTATAACCTTTCCCTGTCTTATGAGCAGCCACATTGTGCATTTGCAATGCAAATAACTAGTAACTGACTAGAGAACTACTGCTTCAGCTGTTCTCAATTTACGGTGATTAGAATGTTCTAGATCGTGGTAGAAATTAACAGGGCCATTTAGGAGTGGTATAGAAGCTTGCGTTTTGTTTTGTTTTTTTTTTTCTTTTTTTTTTAAATGTGGCCACTTTAAAAGATGCATAATGCTCTGTGTCTCCCCAGGCAGCAGGTGCTGAACCAGAGAGGGCACCCAAGAGCAATGATGCTTGTGGAACCTGAGCTGACCCTCTACCTCTTTTCCTAGAGTAAAGATGAGCCAATAATGTCTCAAAACATGAACAGTAATGTAGAGGCAATATAACACACAATCGTTACACATGTTGACCAGGAGGACTCCCATTCCCCCCTCCAGAGGTCTATCTGTCCCCATTCCTGGTGTCGATGAAGATGCAGTTTTTATTTATTTGTTGCCAGTTTCAACTAAGCTTAAGTACTGGGACAAATGAATTACATGTTATGTGTCACATAATCTGGTGTTCCATGATTCTGCAATTGTAAACACACCAGAGAGCTGTGATGTGTAAGGTTGGTTGTAATCACTGGACATTATGAAAATGCAAGATGAAAACTAGACAATTGATTTGATGGAAATGGAAGCAGTTTTGAACATGAGATTGAAGCAAATACCAATCAGAACCACTGCAGAAAAACTGGGCATTCTAAAAACAACAGTATGAAATATTTTTTTAGAAAAATGGAGAAAAAGATCTTCCAGAATGATAGTAATAGGATATTTTGGATGGATGGATGGGTGGACAGACTCATCATTATAAGGAGAAGTATTTTCAGCTGGCTGAAAGCTGGCAAGCATTTGTGCTCAGCTGTCACTTCCTGCTGCTATATGTTCTGAGGAGTGAGAGATTCCAGTTTAGATTACAGTTTGGTTGCCTTAGAAACTCCCCAGCAACACATAGCTTGGTGTATGACTCGGAATAGAGGCCGCAATTTTATATGCGTCAAGCCACTATAACCCTGCTAGCCTCCTGATTCTTTGACACACTGCTAGAACCTGTCCCAAGATGAACAGTAAGTAAGAAGGTGATGAATATTTATGGACCACTTCCTGTTGTGCATCTCAGTTCAGATTAGATTATTGTAGGCAAACACAAGAAACAGTGGAAGCAGCCCGACTCAGCGTGGAGGAATCAGTTACCAGCAAAAAGAATATATTACAGTGTAAACACTTTCAAATGATATTCATATCCTATTGTATAATATAATATGTTTTTCCTAGCCCACATATGTAAGAATGCACAAGAATGGCTTGAAATCTGCCTGCAATATCCTAGACTCAATTAACCTGTACAAAAAACAAGAAAGTACATCAAATACAAAGTCTAAACCTTGATTAATCATAATCAGTATTATGCAAAAGTCATAAGCAGCCAAGAAAGGTTTTAAAAAGTTATTAATGTCTTGCTTAGAAGAATACAGTTACAGGAACACAGGTTTGGTTCCTAAATCCTCTCTGCACTCAAGCCATTGTGTGGATTTGTTCCATCAGCAGCACACAGTATTTAACGTAATGAAAATGGTTGGAAATGATTAACCTAAGACACTGACAGACATACTGCGCACGTAAATAGCTTCATGTGATTTTGTCTTTTATATACACAATATTGAGCAAACATTTTAGGTGCCTGAAAAAAATAGTATTCAAAAGCTGTTTATCTGGCCAGCAAGTATTTATTTGCTCCAAAAACACTAATCTAAGAATAAATGCAAACAATATTAATACAGTAAGTACTGGTTTACGTATGCCAATCTGTCTGTTAAACCATTCCCAAACCCCAGAGTTATTTGCAGTCATTTTCCAATACCTGGTTTAGCTAATCAGTATTTCATTGCAATGCTGAAGTGGGTAAATGGGACAGTCGAGAGAATTCCTGGTTGGCCAGTAGCGTTTCGGTCTGGATATTGAGAGCTAATGCATAAACTCACATATAAGCACAAGAATGCTCAGACAGAGATGGAAAGAAATGGAGAAAAAGATCATTTGCATGAAGACAGTGCAGTGTGTACATGTGTGTGTATGTGTGTGTATAGCAGTTAGACTTTACAAGTCCCACTCTTCATTGCACTGCTTCACTGTGTTAAATCAAGTGTGTTGATGATGGAATTTGACAAATCTAAGCAATGGCTGGAAGTGTTGAGGAGAAATCTGGAACAAAACTTCAAACTAGCTGTCAAGATATCAACTACTTTGTAAAAATAAAAAAAAATGTCACTTTGTATGGTGTTTATGTTTATTTTAATTATACATTTTTTAGCACAGACACACTCATTGCCATGATAAATGGTTTTAAACATTGTGCGTAAGACTGCACAGTACTGTATAAAAAATATACCTGTATTGAATACCCTGTTCCCCTGTAGACAAAAATGTTCGACTGGGAACTGCTAAATGTTCATCCAAGGTGTAGCTACAAAATTTCATCACTTCCACACCAATCACAACAAGCTCTGTGGCATTATTTTCTAATCATACTAAATTTAGTTGACCTGAATCGTTTAATAAATGAATTATAATCTAAAAAATCCCTGTTCATTGAAAAATGAAGTGATTAAATTCAAGAAAGGAGGGAAAAGGAAACAGATAAGCTTCTGCATGTATCTTTGCTAAGTGGTCTTGCATCATTCTTGATGCGTGGTATTGGTGACTAAGTTGCCGTTCCTGCACTGCTCCTGCGACCACAGTGTCTGGGGACTGGCGCTGGTGACAGATGGAGGGCCACAGCTGTCATTCACTCTTGCCCTAAGACACACACACCCACACACTTTCACACACACATTCACGCACTGGCCAGAGGGGTTAAACTCTGAACCCTTATGTCTCAGACCCAAACATGTCATATCTGATATGTCCCCAGTGCTGTAAATATACTGATTAGTGCAGCACTTCTTCTTGGACATCAGAAGCGATTCTCTTAAAGGGATAAATATAGTTTGTGCAGTGTGGGTGTTGAAAGGGCCTCTTAAAGGAATAGTTTGGCAAAAAAATCTAATTTAAATCTCACACTTTCCTCAGAGTGCCTCAAACAGTCCCAAATAGTCTTGCTTATGTGGTTTCTGACACTGACATACTGTTATCGGTAAAACACTGTGTGATTTAGAGATATGGTCTGCATAATGCTTATTAGTGTACACAAGCTTCCATTGCCTGTTAGCTACATGAGCCTCGTAGTTCCGCTGCAAAAGTAAAGAAGCAAACTTCAGACAACAAACGTCTTGAGTAATTGATATTATCTGCGGTAACAGTGAAAGCTGTGTACATATGGTTTTTCTCAAACTATCTTTTTAAAAACACTCATAGTGTTTTGTATATGGATAGACCTTTAGAGGCCTGTATCTGTGTTTTTCTTGCTTTTTTTCTTTTCCTTGTGGTCCACTTGTGGTGTTTTTGTGGTTTTACGTATGTCTCTATGTGTCTTGAGGGTAAAAGGTCTGTGTATGGACTAGTAATACAGTTTTGTGGCAAGAATCGTATGCACAAGCCTGTGTGAATGTAAAGCTAAATGCGCTATGACAGTGCTAACATTAGCTTCCAGTGTGCTCCAGGAATACCCAAGACTGGCTTTTGTCAACAAGCAGTGATCCTATCAAGTCTTGAAGAGGCGGGTAGAGGCTGCTGCTTGTTATCTTCAACAAAATCGGATTTCGGCCCCGCAAACAAACAGCTTCTCAATACGGATAAGCGCTGGCAGGAGGCTAGTGAACAAAAGCAGCCCGTGAGCTGCTAATTAACGTTCATATCAATTGATCTTATGATTATGCAGAAGCTGTCGCGCTCAACCTCGCACCAGGTCGTCGGGCGGCTGCTTCGTTTTTGTAGCGCACCTCATCTGATCGTGAAGAGCTTTCATCCAAGAAAAGGGAAAGGAGTCTTGTCACTTATCAGTTCCGGCTGGAGGACTCATCTCTGCACTGATGAGCGTCTGCAGAATGTCTGGCGTACTCCAGAGCTCAGAGCTGGATAACACTGTCCAGAAACAGGGGACTGGAAAGATACACAGGCCCAAATGACAACCAACTTGACTTGTAGTGCACTATATGTATAGTATACTAACTATATATGTACTATATATGTAGAGTTTTTTTTGGCCCTGTGTGGTGTGGTATAAGTCAGCCTTAGCTTCAAACAAAACTGGGAATGCCCATGTCAACATACAACCACTAGAGGTGCCATGGACCTTCTTGTATTCTCTTGGATAGCGACTAATCAACTGATTTTGGCTCTTACAACACTAATAGGGGTTTTCACATATACGTATTTTTTTCAAATAAACTCGTTTCTGTTCAATTGAACTTGTGTCAGGGACCTAATTGTGTTTCTGGTCCTCAGTAGCACTGAACTAAACCAAAACCTCTTTAGAACTCAGATCCCAGCTGGATAACCCTGAATTAGAGTAGTATAGTTCAAGTTCATCATTATCATTGCTGTTCAGATAAAACACATATCACATAAATTGTAATTTTACATGAGAAGGCAAAATGTTTATTCCAAGCAATTTTGGAGCATTTCTGTCGGTCCTTTCATCAGGCAATTTTTTACACAGTGTAAAGGACAGCTGCTGAGCTCAAGTGATGTGGAAAAAGAGGCTAATGTTAAAGGTTTACCATCACCCTTTATCCATAGTAAACTACAACACAGCTTCTCATGGTTTATTGCTTTGTTATGCCAGTGCTGCTATCTCTTCATGAGACTGCACAAAACTACAAGTTGCAATATGCACAGTTGTAAGTAACAAATTATATGTACTCTTGTTACTGTACTTGAGTAATGGTACTTTTTGGAGTAGAATTAAATCATAGTACTTTCATTCTTACTTGAGTTCATTTTTAATGAAATACTTTTACTTCGCTACTTTACTGTAATAATGTCCAACTCTGTATGCAGTGATCAGCATGATTACTAGTGAAATATATTACAGTAAAAATCAAAGCTGGGTAAATTCCTGATGTTCCGGCTGATTTTAATGGTGGAAATGTTCTGAACAGATACAGTGAAAATGCACAGTGTGAAGGCTGTGAATGTGTTCACTGTCTGTAGAGGTTCACACCTATTAACGTAAGTCCAGGGAGCTGATGGGCAGCAGGACTCTCACTAAGAAAACATTATTAATCAATCAATCAGATCATAATTTTGACTTTTTAGTTTTTCTCTTCGATAAACTTAATTAAACAGTAACAACCTCTGCACAGCCTTTCAGGGATTCTAAAATTCTTTGCTGGAAACAGATAAACTAGGAATTCTTGCAGTTTAATGCAGTTTAGTGTAAACCTTGTTCCTTACAGTTCACAGAAAGGTGTGTAAGTGTGCACTAGCAGAGCGAACTGTACTCAGGCTCAGCTTTCAGAACTTTTTTTCCCATATTTTTCATGTTTTGCTTTAGTGTTTTTCTGTACAGATTATTTTCAATGATGTAGCCGAGTCAGCTCAGAAATATTTTCAGGTTGTGACAGCGGAAATACAAAAAAGTAACTAAGTAACTCAGTACTTAAGTAGTTTTTCAATGAACAACTCATTTACTCTTACTTGAGAAATTTTATTTACTAATACTTTTACTTATACTTAAATTATCACTACAGTAACAGTACTTGTATTTAAGTAGGTATATTCGGTACTTTTTACACCCCTGGCAATACACAACAAAAATTGCTTTTCTTTCATATCGTGGATCGTAAGTCTAAATTGCCAGTACTTCAAAACCAACAGCATATTTCATTACAAAGAGAGAATAACTCGTCCTGTATAATTTGACGTAGAGGAGCACAGTATGTAAAATGTTGAATAAAAATAATTTTTACTATATTATTATTAATATTATTAATACAATTATTAATTAATAGTCTTGAGTTTCTGGGTTGAGAGTCTGAGTTGAGTCCTGAGTCTTTGAGGTTCGAGTCTGAGTTAAGTCTCTGGGGTGTAAATTCAAGTCAAGTGTTGAGTTTCCGGGGTGCAAGTCTGAGTTGTGTCTTGAGTCTCTGGCATGTGAGTAAACGTTCAGGTTTAAAGAAAAACCTTCAGTCTGACGGACAAAGCTGAAGCACTACATGCAGTAAATGATGATCTCAGGATCATGAGTGGCTGCTCCATTCTATTGACAATGCTTTTCTATGAAGATTATGGAGATATTTTTTACTTATTAGTCTTTTGTCTGGCTTATGAAATATTAATCCTGCAATCATTTTTTATTTTTTCCCTCTGTCTTATTGCTCTGCACATAAGCTCTAAGTATGTGTGGTGTGTAAAAGCGCTGAAAAACTGAGAGGTGATGCTCGCAAGAACTGGCTCATTTCCTGCATGTGCATTTCCTGCAGATATGTGGAGATAACTGCAATAGTAGATTTCCTAACGACCTTCCTGTGTAGCATTGTGTAGATATGTATTTGTGCATTTATCATTACGCGAGGAAATTGTTGCTAAACAAGTAATGATTTTCTTTTTATTTTAATTACAAAATTAAAATGTAAAATATGTACAATGTGATTTTTAAATAGTGGGAATACAAAGAAAAAGGCAGCACTGATTTGTAAATCCACTTAAACCTGTATTTAAAGAAAAGCAGTGCAAAGACAAAATCAAACTGTTTTTTTGTAAATAGATGCTCATTCTGCAATCAGTGCCTGCAACACGTTCCACAAACGTTAGGACAGTTTAAGACTAGGTTGTCAGAAAACATAATAAACAGGTCATGCACTCATGCTTGGGAATAAAAGGAGCATCTAGGAAAGATCTAGACCCTTATGATCATGATGGGTTGAGGCTTATCACTGTGCTAAAAATGTGTCAGCAAATAATCTGTTTAAAACAGTTTAAGAACATTCCTCAACAGGCATTTACAAGGATTTAAGTATTTCACCCTCTACAGCACATAATATTATGAATTCACTATTTGTCACTGTATTTAAAAACGTAGTTAAGACTGCACTATGTACAGTGAATCCATGTCAACAATGTCCAGAAACACCACCAACTTCTCTGGGTTCAAGCTCTGGTATGGATCTGATATGGACTGATACATAGCATAAATGTGCCTTGTGATCTGATTAATCAACCTTTTGGATTATTTATGAAAACAATTCATGTTATGTTCTCCAGGCCAACAAGGAAAAAAACAAGATTGTTGCCAGCATAAAGTTCAAAAGCCGGTGTCTGTCATGGCATGGGGGCATTTCTGTGAAGGCACCGTTAACACTGAAAAAGTTAACATTTTGGAGCACCATATGCTGCTTCAAGATGACATCCTTTTTCAAGGATCCTTTTTTTCAACAGGACAACGGCAAGCTACATTCTGCACTTTACAACAACATGGCTGCATAGTCAGAGAGTGTGGGTGCTGGTCTACTTGCAGTCCAGACGTGTCTGCCTTTGAAAATGCATGGGTTATTATGACGTGCAAAATATACCACTGAAGGCTCAGTATGGTTGGACCAGCTGAAGACTTTTATAATGGATTATTGGCAAAAGAATATTCTGCTTTTGAAACAGCATTGATCCTCAAACGATTATTAAGTATTGTTAAAAGGTGAGGCAACACAGTAGTGAACATAGTTCTGTTCCAGGTTGTTTTGGAACATGTTGCAAGCATCACACTTGGAATGAGAGTATGTTTAACAAGAAAAAAAAACAAAACAAAACAAAACAAAGTTCCAGAAACAAACTTACCAAATGTTGTTTCAAATTTGATAATAAAATGTAATAAGGTCAAATCAAATGTATTACTTTCTGTTTTTATTAGCATTTCACATACTATCCCAACTTTTTTTAGAATTTAGGTTTATAAGTCAGTTTGCTAACAATGTTTCTTGACATCTTGACAAGTTTCTCCAAATATTCAAAATGTTAGCAGAAATGTACTCTTACTCAAAGTTATTATGTGGGATCAGCCCCCACAGTCTCTGTTGAGTCCTTTACATTGTCCAGTTTTTAATTATTTGCAAACTTTCAATTTAAGCCTTCAAACCTTTAGGGAACTGTGTGAATAGAATCAGGTGAATTTTGTTAGAGTTAGGACAACTGTGTCTGAGTAACAAGTCTGTATGAGTAAAACAAAATAAAAGGTATATAGGAGGGAGGGAGACTTAACACAAGATAAAATGTAAGTGGTAGGAGCCTGGTCTTGTATGACTGAAAATAAATGTGTGGAGGCAACACCAAGATGGCTGGCAGACTCTAATTAAGGATTTTGAGTATAATCTGCATATAGATTGGGATGAGTTGTCCATATTCATGTCCAAGAGTCCGTAAACCCCAAATGGTAGATGCTGTAAACGAAATTTACAATTTAATTTGTGTCAAAGATGTACAGGTTTGCTAAAAAATATTCATCTTGCGTAAATCCTTTTAAAATGATTTAACAAAAGGTTATGATTTAAAAGTTTCCTATGTATTATTATGATATGTTAGAGCTGCTTCTAAACTTTTGACCTGATGTTTATGTCTGTGTATGTGTGCATATGTCATTGATGACTATTGATGACCATGTCTGTGTTCAACATCCTCACCTCCGTGAGGATGGATTCTCCCGGCTTCCTCACTCCTGGCCTTTTCTGCGCACAGTCGGAACCCTTTTCTCTCTGAAAAGGCCCTGTGTTGGGGTCAGCGGGAGGCCAGGATGCGGCAGGCGTGCGTTTGCACCCCTGCTTTTGTTCCCCACCGTTGACTGATGCTGGCGGCCTTTTGCACCCTCGGAATAAGCAGCATGAGGCATGCCGGACCTCCGCAGTGCGGAAGCTCAACTTGGCAAAGAGAGCAGCAAGAGGGAGAGCTGCTGCGACATTTACAGAGAACAACGGCTCGCAGCAGGGGAACAGTCCGCCCTTTAACGCTGATCCAGGATCAGCTATCTGCCACTATCGCTTTAATTAGTTTTATGAGTGCAGGAGCACAAGTGTCCTTAGATCAGTGTTACCATGGGATCCCCACATCCAGCTAACATCTTGGCACTCTGTCAGACAGGTCTACACCCTACTGTGATCATTGCAGGTGCAGAGGGCGAATGGCAGCAAGTAAAGAAATTAGCCTATTGAACTGATCAGTTTCATTCTACCAAAACTCGACAAATAAAATTCTGAAACTGGTTTCAGCTCAGCAATCATAATACATCAGGACAGGCCTGATAACTGGTCTCAGATTTCATAAAAGGCTGGTTATCAATTCTACCCAAGCTCTACAAGACAAATCCTGAAACTGGTCTCAGATCAGCTATTATAAATATTTGATCAGCATAATCCTATCTAACTCCATATGATAAACGGCAAAATTGGTTTCAGATCAGGAATTATAAGTTGTAGGTCAAATCAGCATTTACAAGTTTCATCCTACCCAGACTTTACAAGACAAACTTGGAAACTTGTCCCAGATCATATTTCATAAGTCTTTGGTCAGATTAATCTGACCAAGCTCTATAAGACAATTGCTGAAACTGGTCTCAGCTCAGCAATCATAAATATTACATGAGCCAACCCAAACTGTAAAAGACAAACATGAAAACACCTCAGATCAGCAATCATAAATCATGGGTCAGTTTCATTCTACCCAAATGCAACAAGACAATCCTGAAAACTAGTTACTGAAAAGATTTTATAAATCCTTGGGCAGTTTTGTCCTAAATCTAGTCTCAGCTCAGCAATCATGAATATTAAGTCAGTTTCATCCTTCCCAAATGCTACAAGCAGGCAAGCAAATGTTTGCAAATTCTCGGAGTGATGAATGATTGCAATTAATTGTTAACTGGCAAAGCTTACATCAAAGATGCAATTCATCAAAATATTAATTATAAAACAATTCTGGTTCTGAAATATGATTGGCTGAACCACATTCAAAGGCATTGTAACATAATTGATATATGCACACTTATGAGCATAAACAAGATATTAAAAATGTTCCTTGTATGCCAGGCATATGCATGTATATGAAGAAAACCTGTTTAACATACCCTATGTAAAAACCTGGTTTTGTTACAAAATCTTCCAATATGGTACAACCCCATTTCCAAAAAAGTTGGAACACTGTGAAAACGTAAATAAAAACAAAATGTAATGATGTGCAAATGATTTAAACCCTGTATTTCATTGAAAATAGTATAAAAACAACATATCAAATGTTGAAACTGAGAAATTTTTAAATTCAAAATTTTTAATTCTTTTTGGAAATCATGGACACTGTATCCTGCAGGCTAAAGACCACTCAGCTTGTTATCAGTGCACAGTTCAAAAGCCAGCATTCATGGTGGCGTAGAAGTGTATTAGTGCACATGGCATGGGTGATGTGCACATCTGTGAAGATACCATTAATGTTGAATGCTATATACATGTTTTGGCAACATATGCTGCCATCTAGACAACGTCTTTTTTAGGGAAGGCCTTGATTATTTCAGCAAGACAATGCCAAACCACATTCTGCATATATTACAACAGCATTGCTCCATATTAAAAGAGTCCAGGTGCTAAACTGACCTGTTTGCAGTATAGACCTGTCAACCACAGAACACATTTGGTGCATTAATAAATGAAAAATAGGAGACCCTGAGCTGTTAAGCAACTGAAATCCTATGTTCTCAAGGATGAGAAGACATTTCACTTTCAAAACTACAGCAATTGGTCTCCTCAGTTCCCAAACGTTTGCAGAGTGTTGTTAAAAGAAGAGGTGATGAAGTATAGTGGCAAAATTTTTTGGAATGTTTTGTTGGCATTAAACTCAAAATGGGCATATATTTAAAAAAAAAACAATAACATTTCTCAGTTTCATCATTTAATTTGTTGTCTTTGTTTTCATTTACATTTTGCACAGCGTCCCAACCTTTTTGGAAATGGCGTTGTACATTGTTTTATTTGTTGTCCACTTGAAAAGTGGTCTCACTATTTTTAGCTGCGAGCTTAAATTTTTGGTAGGCCTATCAAGGAAAATCTATTGCCTATTATGCCCTCATGCATACAATTCAAAGACTTTCCTCAATGTGACTGATAAACTCGCCTTGTCAAATAGGCACTGCTGTTTATTGGAAATGAAATAAAATTACATTTATGACTTTTACTTATGATTTTATAGCATTGCATGAACAGTTGTTTATGTGTCGGTTTATGGTTCATTGGTTAATAATTTACATCCTTTTACATCCCATTTACAAGACAAACTTCTCCATGAAACTGTTCTCAGCTCAGCAGTCATAAATTCCTCTTGCCATCAAAATGAGACAGAGTGTGCAAGAAAAGAACAAATCTGCTTTTTATTAAACTCCTGGGGGTTGAGGGTGATAACAGTGGGTTGATCTGACATGCAGTTTTCCTTGATGAGCTTGATCCTGTGTGGAGTGGTACTATATTAAAAAAGTAATTTTGCTGAAATTTCTGCTGAACGCTTTGGCCGTGCTGCAGTTTGGACTCATTCTAGCTTGCCCAAGCCGTCGGGAACCAAGGATGGGTCTCATGTCAGCTTTGGTTATTTTTCTCAAAGCTCTGACTGATTTGGAGCTTGAATTAGTAATGAGAAATAATATTTAACCAAGAAGTCATTGTGGTTTTAGTGTAATGAGTGCAGTCTCTGAAAGTCTCTGATGTTATCTCTGTTGACTGATGTCACTAACCAATGTGAGTCTTTATTTGGGGTTTGTTTACTTAACATTACTGAGATGTGATGTTGGTTGGTTTACATGCAGTACATTTACATTTCTGTCTTCATAGAAAAAGAGAGCAATGTTGTTCATGAAAGGCCTTGCTCTTGCGCTGAATGCCGAACACAGTTGTATTTATATTTATCTTCAAGAGAATATTTTCATATGTATCGTACCACGATTTTGCGTATTTGGGTTTGCATGTCTGCACATAATTACGGGAGTGTGTGTTTGTAATATGAGAGCGAAATGGCTTGAGGGGTCGTCCTGACCCTGAACAATGTAAATGTCTGTGTCATTCTACTTCACAGGGAGAATCACAGCTATCCCCCTCTTCTGCTCTGTCAACGTTCCCTTACATACCGCTATTTCAGTCTGCACACAACAGGTCAAGAGATCATTCATGCCCCCAAGTCTCATTTCCTACTGAATCCTGATCAGTGTACACTGAGCTAAGATTCATTTGCTTTTTATATCCACTCCACTGGATGTGTACTGAAAGATCACTTGCTGGACCATAACTGGAAAGATTAGACTGAATGACCACAGACATTAGGGAAGAGATCAGTGAGATATCAGGCATGAGGGTAAACATGGTAAGCTATGAGGCTATAAAAAATGCTAAAACATGATCTGGCACTTTGTCATGCACTCTTTTGATCATTTACGACTTTCAACAGCTTAGCTTCGAAAAACATTTTGAGGTAGTGTTAGATTTACACCCAGCACCATAATTATTGGCACCTGTGGTAAAGATGAGTAAAAATGATACTGAAAAAAAGTCTTTGTGGTTAATTAGTTCATTCTTGCACTGAAAACATGAAAGAAATCTACCCTTTAATGGAAGTAAATTTAGTCTACAAAAACAAAAACCATTCTCAGTAAACATTTTAAGAAAACCATGTCACAATTATTTGCCCTGCATAAAGTGCTTTTTGCAGCCTCCCTTTGATAGCATTACAGCAATGAGCATTCTCCCATAATGTTTGATGAGATTGGAGAATATAGAACAAGAAATCTGAGACCACTCCTCAATCCAGAACCTCTCCAGGGTCCTCTTTAGGGTCTTAAGTGCTGTCCTTTGTCTTCTTCAGCTCATCCTCCAGGTTGTCAATAAGAATTAGGTCAGAGAACCAGGATGGCCATGTCAAAAGCTTGATTCTGTGGTTCCAACCACCACGCAGTTTTAGCTTTTTGGCAACGGCAGCTTTTCTTTTTAAATCTCCTGATACTTCATGATGCCATGTATCTTTGCAAAGTTCCCAGGACCTTTACAGAAAAAACAGCCTCCCAAACATCATGAATCCTCCACCATATCTCTCCAAAAAAGGTACTAAACTGTCCCTGGGGGGGTACCCCTCGTCACTGGGGTGATACCCTCAAGGGTACATCTTCAGTACTTTTAACAAGGGAATATAATTGTACTATTTTCCATTACAATTCTATATTTTTAGTTATATTGACTCTATACACCTTGTGTCATCTCCAGGCTATTTTACTGTTCTGTTTTTACTGTTCTGTTTTAAACATTAGTTTATGAAAAAGGTGCAAATATGTAATTCCAAACCATTGTTTTGCTTTTGAAGGTGCATTTACATCGTTTATACCTTAATGAATGAAAAATGTACTTAACAATGGAGATAATGTTCTTTTCTGTATAACCATCTTTCTTTTTATGCCTAGTTTGCCTTGAGTGTTTGTTACCAAAAAGCTCTATTTTTGTCTCATCTGATCACTGAGTGTAGTTCCAGTCAAACTTCCACTAGCATCTACCAAACTCCAGGTGCTTTCTTTTGAGGTCAAATGAAAGACAAAGCTTTCTTATGCCACTGTGCTACTATCCAGTCATGATCCTTGTGAAATTATTTGGAAAATCCCCTTGTGTTTTCTTTCCGGCAGGTTCACTAGAGCTTCAGTTGTTTTAGTTGTTGCTATTATAGATATTCTTTATAGATATAGATATATTGCCTTATAGATATTCCTTTATTATGAAGATCATACTTTTATCACACATTTAATTTGAGTGCTATCAAGTGTTCTTTCCCATATTGATCCCCATGTCAATGAATGACTCAGGCTAAGCCAAAGGCCGCACCATCTCAGGTTCATATCCCAGTGAAACAGTTGTGCTCTTCTGTGACTGGACAATGAATGTGGCTAGCTGTTACTTCTACAATGCTTTGATAACTTTGCTAATGTTGGTGCTAACCAAGCAAAAATTTCAGATGATGTCTCTCCATGGTTGACTGTAAAGGTAGCTTTACAGGAGAAGGAAAAATGCTTCTTAACTTTAAATGGGAGATGATGGAACCAGATTTTCTTCCAAGTAATTTTATAGCATTTCTATTGATCCATTCATTATGATATGTTAATATGAGCAGCTGGCATTTTCACAATTATGTCAAAAAAATTAAAAATGGTAAAAAAAAATTTCCTCAACAATGATGACGCAATTATTTAATGCAATTACAAAGTCAACAGCACATTGTAAGTACAAGAATCCTAGTGACTTGCCACATGCTTTTTACAGCTCCTTCTGCAGTTAAGGACTATCAGTTTGTAAACACGCTCTAATACGATAACCATTCTGTTGTCATGGAGACATCAAGTTTTGGCTACCCTCTTAAGTGTCCCAATCTGGACTTGGTCTTTTTGAACACTACATTAAACAGATTTTTTGCCTGTTTTGCAAAAACATGAAGGGGCATTCTGGGGTTTATACTTGGCAACACAAATGTGTCGCATTTAAGCTACCGTGCGGCCATGGTTAAGTGACCACTAATGTAAACGTCCAGAGCCTGTGGTCACTCTTTTGATTATATTGCTCAGCTCTTGTAGCTATGGAGTTTGTTTACTCAGAGACAAAGGCTTTATGACGGCCACAAACAGAAGCAAAGTGTATTTGCTTCTGTTTTAATGACACGGCGGCGTCCTCAACCCTCCCCAACATATCTCCTCATACAAATATTATGTGCAAATACTTATGACAGAGGAGCTTTGTGTTGATTTTTCACCAGTAGGAATGTAATTGTATGGGGAGAAAAAAGAAGCTTCTTTTCTTTTTCAACCCATCACATGATAACATTTGCTATGACCTCATTTGACACAGTGGAGTGGCTTCTTAGATGCAGATGAAGTTTTGTTTCAAATGTAGAAGCATTTTTTTTTGTGCAAGGCAAATTACAGATTTCCATGCATCGATCAATTCAGTCACTTCTATCTTCCGTATGTGTTGCGGTGTCCGAAGTAGTTGCAGTGCTTGACTATTTTTTTCCTTTCATTTTTTAATGACAGCACTTGAGTACAGTTTTAATGAAATATTCATGTCCTTATCATTCATTACCATTCACTGTTTCACATTCTCTTAAAAGCTTTCTCACACAGGAATTTCATTATTATGCATCTCTCTCAAAGTGCACCCTTGACCATACAGTTAGCATTAATGACCGCTGTAGCTATCTTTACATATAGAGCTGTGACTCATCTGTGCATTTCTGTTTTTACTTGTTGTTCCCCTTAAAGTGTTAAAAAGGGCAGCTATCTTTCTATCTTCATTTGTCCTCTTTCTATTCTCCACATACATCAGAAGGGTCAGTTTTTTGCCTTGCCAGAACATGCAGGATATTTACGAAATGTTCTCACTCTCCTGAAAAATAATGGACATTTTCCTAAAGGTACAATAGAACCATTCAGCTTGCCAGCATTTCATTTGTAATGGTCAGAAGAACGATTGTGTGAAGGGTCTCTTTCTCCATGAGCAGGACCATCTGGTGTGTCCTCTGTTGTGCACGTGTCTCCGCTTTTAAAAAGAAGGACCAGTGGAACCCAATGAATCACATTCAAAAAGATAGAGAGAGATAGTCAGTCGCTTCACTTTCTGTGTGGAGATAAATCAGAGCTTTGTTTTGGTCTTGGCAACAGAAACCCAACTTACAGTATCTTTTAAGTTGTAAGACTAAGGAAACAGTGAGTCCTGGGCATGTTTAAAGTCTGCTGACACTCTCCAGCACAGCGTATTCATGAAATGTTCTTTCATTGCTGCACGAATACACCACTGGCTATTCGTTAAAGGGTGTCCAAATAGCCACAGTGTGACGCTGTACACTAGACGAGACTGCAGCCTGAAACGCGTGAGCTACACAATAAGCTCTCAGAAAGAACCAGGGCTCAAAGACGCTTGAAGGGAAAATCACATTTCCACGGTGTTCCCCTTCGATCAGACATGTTTGATAATTGAAGTTTTCTTCTTTAGTTGCACTGGGGCTACAAGGCTGACGTAGCCAACAAGTTACACAAGGGTTTACACTGTATCCATGTGCCACCAAAAAATGTACCATGGATCGGTCCCAATGAGCCACACATTCAGAACAGAATCAACAGGAGAGCCACATGTTCAACAAATCTGCCCATCTACTAATTTATCTTCCCACAACACACAGCATGTTCCTACAATGTCATCAATACAGTGATGCATTCAAAACCTCCTATCTTTATCAATATTGCCTTGTATATGGGCAGCAAGCAGCAGCAACAATGTTTAGTTTTACTTTGGTTGTTTTTTTTTTTATGCTGACTGCATCTATAAAAGCACATGTTAACAAGTAGAGGGTTTAGCGGGGCATGAT
This sequence comes from Colossoma macropomum, assembly GCF_904425465.1. NCBI lineage: Eukaryota > Metazoa > Chordata > Actinopteri > Characiformes > Serrasalmidae > Colossoma > Colossoma macropomum. The sequence goes on from NW_023495761.1 coordinate 356,189, forward strand.
GATTGGTTGGTGGTGTATTGCTCCCACTAAATGACCTGGGCCTGATCTAAAGGCTTTTTAAGACAACTATTAATTTACAAATGTATGCCTATGTATGGATTTATGTCCAAACATGTAAACATTTTGATATAAATGTATTTTTACACAGGTAGTTTTCATTTACGACTTGGAAAATGTAGAGTTGGAACCCTGATTATCCCTATTACAGTTCCTGTTACAAGTTACTACTTTGTTAATGCATTTAAGTCAGTCACTTGTTGTGATGAGGGAGGGCAGAGTCTAAATAGACCTCTTTTGTAGAAGGCCAATATTTCTGACTGGTGTATTTCAATATGAACTATATGTCCAAAAGTATCCAGACACCTTTTCTAATTGATGAATTCAGCTACGTCAAGGTGCACCCACTGCTGTCACAGACATTCAATTGCACACATATGGTTTGTATATTTTCCATAGAAAATCACTGACAGCTGCATATGACTCTAAGGTCACCAAGCCTAATGGCAAATGTCAGCTAGAGAGGTATTGGGCTGTGGAGCAGTGGAACTGCGTTCTCTGGAGTGATGGAGCTCCTTCCAATACCTTTGGGATCAATTGGAGTGTTGTTTGTGATTTAGAGCTAATCATCCAACATCAGTAACTGACCTCATTAATGCTATTGTGGCTGAATGCAATCAAATCCTCCAACCAATGTAGAACACCAATAGAACATCTAGTGTATAGAAGATGCGAAAAGAAAGGACAAACTCCCTATTAATATCGTTGATTTCAGAAGAAACGTTGGATGGGGACTTTTGGACATATTTCATCATTTTGATGTCTTCATGATAATTTGAAAAATGTAGAAAAAAGTGAAGAAAAAAGGAAGAAAACCTGTTCTATGAGCAGGTATGTCCAAACTTTTGACTGCTAAAGACAGTAGAAGCAGCCATCTTGAAGCCTGGATGTCCATAGTTTTGACAGTTTTTCTAGCTGTATGTCTTACATCTATCTATCTATCTATCTATCTATCTATATATATATATATATATATATATATATATATATATATATATATATATATGTAGAGAGAGAGAGAGAGAGAGAATAATAGATTACCTGTTATCTTGGCTGATCAATCATACATCATACTGGGGTATGAAGAAATTTGTGTAAACTGTATGTTTTTAACTATACTATTGCTTTAGCTTCTACAATCACAAGTGACATTTTTATTTTCCAGGCCTGTTTAATGGACGTGTGTGTTTTGAGAAACACATGAACAGTCATGGTGGTTTGTGGGTGGAAGTTGAGACAGTCAACACATTCATAAGTGAGGCCTCATGCAAAATCTGCCCAGATACAGCGAATGACAATGGCAAGCAGTATCAGCGGTTTTCTTTTTCTTACGGAAGGCTCAATATAGCTCAACGTGTGATGCACTTCAAATCATGTCGCAACACTATAAAGCGAGGGTCTGAGATAAACACATACATGTCTGTTCCTTTGTAAGGACGACCACGTTCCACTTTTTATACATAATGTGCATGTGACCATGCTACTGTGATGGACTTCCTTGTTTCCCCTGCAACACTGAATCTTAATAATACTATGTAAATTAGCGCCACATAACACACAAACACACGCCTACACCAATCCATTCGGCTAGCGTTAGCCTTTTTCTTGGGCATGAGAGAGGGGTGGGGGTTGGTCATCTGTTTCCTTTTGAGGGAACTTCCTCAACACAGAGAAAGAGAGAGAGACCTTGTTCACAGTAACACACATGCATTTGAAAACACAAAAGTCTTCCATGATTTGGCCATGCGTTCTCCTTTAAATGACTTTACTGGTCTTTTTGAAAACTTTGAGGCTGGGTATTTTTGAAAATGTCATTTTTTCTCTGTAGAGCAGAAGGGAGAAAAAATGACTGTTTAAAATGCAAATCCAGAGGACAATTTCATTGCTCAAATGTTGATCCCTAATGGCGATTCTCACTCTGTTTTGTGTCTTTGTATAAAGTTTGTCACAGATGTTTCTTCTTCAGGAGAAATAGCATTAGACAAAAAGGAGACATTAGATACTTCTGGCCCAGATAGAAAATTAGAACAGTTATTCACTGCATGGATGAGAAAAGGTTGCGTTCCTGTTTTTAGTTCAGTTGCAAATAAATATGAGTGTATGATTTTGACAAATTTGAGCACAGTGTGTGACTTCTCTACTAAAACTCAACTTTACTGGGAACATTTTCTCAGGAGAAATATCTGAGCAGGAGAAGACTTTCAAATTGTTCTTTGTTTTCCCATCTCATCTCAGTGTATTCTAGGAGAAACTGCAGAGACATTAAGGAGATTTCTTTTTTGTTTTTCTTTCCTATGGGTAACAACTCATCCTATGATTGGCCCTGGGCTGTCACATGATTTCAGGGACATTCCATGTTTTATCTGAATCCTGTAACAGACATATTAACTTTTTTTTGTACCTTTTAGCAGTTTTACAGTGACTCAGTAAAAAGGTCTGGCACAGAGCTGGTGCCTCTGAAGCCTAGTTAGGCTACCACTCAAATTCACAGTTAATGGGGTACACAAAAAGATCTATATAGCACCAAAAAAGGATTCTTCTATTGTCACAAGCTTGACATGGTAACAATAACAGAACCTTTTTGGTACTATATAGAACCATTTTCGAAAATGCTGTATGTAGACACATATAAAAAACATAAATCTGAAGAACCATTTCACAATGCAAAGAACCCTTTGATCATGCAAAGGGTTCTGTGAATGTTAATGGTGCTATATAGAACCATTTTCTTTACTAAAGAACCCCTGAAAAACCATCTTTTTTAAGAGTGTAGGACTTCCAGAAAATCTAAAAATGTTTTTTTCACAGAAATGTGATTAATTAAGTTGGTAATTTGACATGTAAAGCATTCTGTCCAGCTCCTGAAGTCTCGCTTGACAATATCTACCTAGATACCACAAAGAAGAAAAAATCTGAATGGACTTTATTCATTGAGTTGCTAAATACACATCTGCCTTTATTGCCCATTTTATCAGAAACAACTACCAATTAGGTGCACTTAAAAAATTTAATTATTCACTGAAGCCCATCTGTTCCTATGCACAATATGTCAGCCATCATCCCCTATTCATCAATAGAAAGGTGGAAAGACCACCATAACATGGTAGTGGCACAGTATTAATATTTTGAGATGGTATGAGTGTTAGGCACCACAGTATTGCTGTGGTTTTAAACATTGTGTACTGTATTTATTCGCTGAATCAAATATTTTATTAGAAATATTAGATTTTCTATACTGCCTATCTAAGGACGTAAATCTTATTGATCCATACTGATCAAAAGAAGTTTCAGGAACTTAATCGTTTTGTTTCTTAATCATATTAAATAAAAATGAACAACGATTACAGACATGTATTTTCTTTTTGTTTCATAGAAATCCTAGAAATCCTAGAAGGCACTGAGGGTTCCAAAGCGAGAGAAATAGTGAGAGAGACAGAAAGGAAGGCAGTGCTATTGACACTCAACAGGCAGCCCTGTCCGTGTGCTGTCCATGCATAAACTGAATATAATGTATGATTATTATGACAAGTTCCATAGATACTGATGTGCTGTGGAGCACTATCTGTTCTGTTCTATATTTAAATCAAGACAGAGCTGCGCGGTTCCCATGGTTTTTCCGTTTAACCACATCATAGCTCAAATATCTGTGCATGTGTGTACGTGCTGGAGTATGTTTATGAAGGCCCGCATGCCTGTGTTGCACATACGCACATATGTTCATGTGTTCATGGCTCTGTATAACTGCATATGTCTGCATATGTTTGTGCCCATGACATCGTGGTCACAGGACCCCCTGGCACATTTGGGCCTAGTTCCTGTTCCCCATGTCACAGTCTTCCATCTGTTTCCTATGAGCAAAAAGGTCTAATCTACTTTCACATCTTATTCCACAATCGCCACTGCAAAGTCATTTGATTGGATGTTTTTTTTTCTACAACACAATAGCAATATATGCTAACATCAGCTTCTATTTCTACGCTCTTCAGCATATTCAGCTTAACTGCTCACTGACCCGTTCTCTCAATGTTGCCCTTTGCTTATCTTAATCGTAACCTTTTTACCTTTTCTGCAACTGTATGTTGGAGTTTTTTTTAGTTTATTCCAACATTTACTCATAGGAAGGAATCAGCTCTGAGCCAGAGATGAGGACTCGAGTCAGTGACAGACTCGAGTTGAACCTCGAGTCACATTATAGAAAAAAAGCTTCAGTCTAAAGGACAGAGTAAAAGTAAAGAGTAAAGTCTGACATGCAGTAAATGTGGTGTTCAAAAGAAATGAGGCAAAACAGTCGGTTAATCTGCAGTTTGGATAGCAAGTATGCTAGCTAGCGATTTAGCTAATTTAGCTTTAGTTGTCAGATAATCTAGCTGAAGTTTCAGTAGGTTACAGATCACATTCCTTTAAAATGGTAGCTGGATTAGCTGCCACTCTAACTAGCTAGCATAGCTGCTATACAAAATACAAGTTCAAAATACAAATTCAAGTTGTTTTGCCTCTTTCCTCGAAACACCACATTTACCATTTCTGTTCTGTCCTTCAGTCTGAAGGTCTTCCTATAAAGGCTTGTTATGTGAAGCCATGCTGAACCTGACAGGTTTTAAGTAAGGGTTTACTTTGGCTAACAAAGAGACAAAACTAAAATTCTCTACTAAAGACTTGAGACAACTTGGACTCGCGGCAAAATGGGTTTTATATAGTACAACAAAAGGTTCTATTACTTAACAATAGAGGAACCTTTTTTAAAGCTACATAGAGCCATTTTTAAAAGGTTTGTTAAAGAACTATAATCAACAGGGTGTGTTTCAACGCGCTCATCAACTTCGACTCACCACACAAATGGCCACTCACAGCACAAAGAGGAGAGAAGAGAGTGAGAAGCAGACATTTAATCAGGACCCACTCCCCCTCGGCTAGGCTAATAGGTTAGTAAGTGCATTAGCTAGTAATGCAAACTTTGTCCCACAAAACATTTTTGGGAAGTCTAAATGAAATGTACAGACGTTTTGTGAATAGCTGCTTTGTCTGGCGATAAGCTTTGCTGTAGAATTGTGGTATGTTGGCTTTATTTGTTTGTTGTTGCTCATTGTGTAGCTTTTAGTTTGCTAACTAGCAAGCTAGCAGAGTAAAGTATTGAAGTTACTTATTAAATTAATGGTATCAGATGGAGTAGTTTGCTACCTGAAACCCAGTCTGAACAGAGGAAACTGAATGTTATGGTTTTGAAATATTAAGCATTTTAATGGCTTATGGCTTATGAACAGCCTTGTTCAGCATTTTGGGGGTGTTGAAAAGTGGAAATGGCCCTTAAGATGGTGTTGGAGATTCCTGTAACGGGAAATGACAAGGCCAAGTCAGCAAATCAGAAACACCTACCATATAGGTGCACTTTGCAGGGATAAAATTATTGACTGAAGCCCGTCTTTTCCACACAATATGTCAACCACCCTGTCAGCCACCATCATAGCATCGTAGTAGCACAGCTTTAATATTTTGAGCTAGTATGAGTGTTAGGCACAGCTATATTGCTGGGGTTTTAAACACTGTGTACTGTATTTAACCACTGAATTAAATTATAGATTAAAAATATTAGATTTCTTTTACAGTCTGTCTAAGGATGTGAATCTTCTGACTCTGTACTGATCAAAAGAATGATAAGTGCCTCAAATGTTAGGTTGCTGCAGCTAATGAGTGGCTGACCGTCAGTCATAAAGCGTGTTCTCCAACTCCAAAACATTGCCTTGCATGAACTACTCGTGTTCACGGAAAACTGCGCACGATCGACCAAGCATGTGATCCGACCACATTTCACTCAATGGGTGGTCTGCCGTCACAGTCGCAGATAAGAGTCTCCATTCATACATGAACATCTTTCATACTTAATTTATTCTTTGGGTCTTACAGATAAACAGTATGGGCAAAAGTTCAAGATTTCAAATATACAAGTGCAGAGGAAAAGAAATCACATGGTTTACTTCAGATGGAAAAAAGGGTTAAAATAGCCTTATGTAAGGGTCCAGTTTGAGGAACTGCTGTCAGATAAAACTAAACCAAACTGCAACAGTTGATTTCGCATGAGCCAGACATTATCTAACACCATCAAGCACGAAACCGAAGCTCATGCTGGAATGTTGCCAGAAACTTTACTGTCAATAAGGGAGACCCTCATTTTCTGTGTGAGCAGAAAATAAAAGTCCAGTGGGAGGACTGAAACAGGACAAATGTCTGGAAAACAGTACGTGAAACATTAAAATAGTAAGCGCTGCAGAGCATAAAGAGGAACAGATGCCTTGGAGTCTGACATGACTGACAGTGGGTGGAACATGAGGAATGATTCTTTTAGGAAGTTCAGAAACTTTTATGAATTTTCCTCCAATGAATTCGATACGTAGCACTGCTGTGTAACAGTACAGTGAACATTACCTGTCTTTCCCGCATCCAAATCTGTCCAGACAGGCCCGTCTGTTTCTGGTTTCTCAGGAATCTTAACAGAGTTCACTGAACTGTTTAAGCCAAACATTGTTTATCGCCATCAACTAGTCCTTAAACTTCTGCCAAAACACAGAACACACTTCTACTGATCTGCAGAGGTGGGAAGCAGCAAATTGACTAGCTCCTCTACTCAGCTCCATGTGCCTCAGTGAAATCTGGATTGATTTGTACTTTGTGTGTTCAAGAGCTAATACTTCTACTCATGTAGGCTTGTGAAGAAAAGATCTGCATTTTACTCAGTTCCATTTCAGTCATTCGCAGTTTAGTCATGAATTCCTTTTTCGCATTTGATATCATTCTCATCTGCTCAGCATCAGATCGACAGGATCCGAAAAAGAGAAGAAAGCACTTAACAAACTTCAGGCCCTATGCTGATAGATGCTGGATGTTCCTCTGACGTTCTGAACTCAACACTTGAGGCCTTTTTAGACTATTGGCCTTTTTTGCGCAAGCATTTCTGGTGTCTATTTTTATAGCTACTTGAGTCATAATATAATGGAAGTAATCATTTTTACTTCAGGATGTTTTCTGCCCACTTCTGCTTCCTCTCTGTGCACTAATGTTCTCGCACAACTGTGATTGACTCAGTGAAGGGGAATCAACCATAGGATTAATGCTTTTCCACCCAAGCTGGTTTCAGGGAGGTACTTTTAGTCTTAATTGGGTGCTTATTTCACAGAAGTGACTTGAGGATGGCATTTAGGTAATGTTAGCCACACCTGCTTCTCCGTGCTGTGATTATAATATCTCACAACGTGTGAGTTTCCTCAAAGAATGAGAAACATAAATAGTAGAATTCTGTCAAACTGAATCGGAAAAAAATCAACAGTAAAATTCTGTGTTTTTTGGTCCCGACACTTTTACAATGTGTTTTGTAGCATTTGGGATAATTCTGACAGTTCTACCCACCTCTACATCTTCTCTGCACACTGATAACACCCTCTCATAATTTGTTTGTCACCTCCATAAATAAGCAAACCTAACAATATGATTCTGGTTCGACTCATAAGATTTTGCGTTCTGTAGTTTTCGGACCTCCTTTTTTTTTGGTAGCAGAGAAGTTTTCCTTTTACTTTTTACTTGAGGGTGATTCTTAGACAGTTCTACCCACCTCTGTTTCTTTTATGCCCACTGTTTTTTTTACTTCAATGAATAAGACGAGAAGGTTCTGCCTCAAATTATAAGAATAAAAAAGAATAATAAAATAAAAAAAAACATAATTCTGTAGTTTTTGGACCAATCTTTATTTTTTGGTAGCTAAGTGTTCCTCTTAGTTTTACTTAAGGTTGTTTTAAGCAGTTCCACCTCTGCTTCTTCTATGCCCACTGGTTTGTTACCTCAGTGAATAAGACAAGGAGGTTCTGCCTCAAATAATAAGATTCCGCTTAAACAAATAATCAAAAAGAACAGAATTCTGTAGTTTTTGGATCCACTTTTTTCTTTAGGTTGTTTTTGGTGGCTAAGTTCTCTTCCTGTTTTCACTCATGGATGTTTTGGGGCAGTTCTACCCACCTCTGCTTCTTCTCTGCGCATTGATTGCTACTCTTTCACAACATGTGGGTTTCTCAATGGTGAAAAAATCAAAGGTAAGATTCTTAGAGTCCTCCAGTCCTATAGAGTGGTCACTTTTCTGTTTGTTTGTTTGTTTGTTTTTGGTCACTCCCTGCAAAACACGTACTCGGTGTAGCTCGTCCAGATCTTGTCCTCGTTGGGGTCGCTGCTGGTGTAGGCGCACGTGCCCGTGGAGCTGCAGGCGACCATTCGGAAGCCCGCTTCGGCCAGCCGGTCGAAAGCTTGCTCCAGGAAGTTGTACTTGAGGTAGTAGCGCGAAGTGTAGCGCTCCGGGGGTCGGTCGGGGTCTCGGCTCTCGTTGAGCGTGTCCCCGAACACTTCTTTGGCCAGCGAGGTCTTGCCGCACACGGTGATGCGCGCAACCCTGCGGAACTTGGCGTCCGTCTGGATGTCGCGGCCGATCGTGTACGAGCCCCTGTAGCCTATCGTGATGTAGCCGCACTTGAGGGAGGGCGAGCGGGGGTCGTTCAGACTGGACGTCGTGGTCGTGGAGGAGGACGCGAGCGCGCTCTCGTCGTGCTCGTGCTCGCCCTGTGCCTCGTCGCCAATGGAGTTCTCCTTGCTGACCAGCGGCGCGAGACGCCGCGCCAGGTCGTGCAGCTGGAAGAACTCGGCCTCCCTGCGCAGACCGGCGCGCTCGCGGAAGTAGTCGGGCAGCACGAGGTTGCCGTCGCGCAGGTAGTCCAGGATGTAGCGGAACAAGAAGCCGTCGCGGTCCAGAAAGAAGCGCCCCTTGGTGTCCGTGCTGAGCTCCGAGGGGCTCTGCTGACCGAACATGCGTCCGAGCAGAGAGTCCGGCACCGAGACGAGCGTGGAGCGCCGCGTCACGTACACCTGTCCGCCCACGTTCAGCTCCACCAGCTCCGGGAACGCGCCTGGGTCGCTGTTCGCGCCGCTTTTGCGCGGCTGAGCCATCGTACAGTCCTCGCACGCGCGCGCGTGTGGAAGTGAGGGTGAGGGTGCGTGCGCGCGCGTCCTCCGTTACCGAGCGCGGAGATAATGGAGCAGGGTGCCACTGCTATTGTGAGATTTTGCGCGCGAGGAGCAGGAGAGAGTCTGTCTGTGCGCGCGCGCGTCCTCCAGGGAGCAGAAGAGTGAGAACGCTCTGACTGCTCGCGGTTCCTCCCTTTTCTCCCCCCTCTTTTCCCTCTTCTTCTTCTGCACAGGTTTTGTTTATGTAGCGCTGGAAAGCAGAGCAGTGTGGGAGGAGGAAAGTGACGGGCAGCAGGAGGAGGACTTAACTCTTTATTAACACCGAGACCGAGACAGGCAGAGCAGCGTGCGAGGAAACTACAGCAGAGAGAAACGAATACATACAACACACACAGTTCGATTAATCGAGCACGGCTAAAATGTTCGTTATTTTGATTGGCTGGCGGTTTCGCCCGCGCCAATAAGGTTATAAGGCTATTCCAGGTTGTTATTGTATGGCTGGTCACCCTCACATAATACACGTTTGTTTTATTTATTTATTTAACATCATTGTAACATATAAATACAAAGACATACAGACAGAAAGATAATATTTCCAAAAGTATCCAGACACCCCTTGTGCTGACACTCCATAGAAGAGCATTGCCAATAACATGGGATGCTCTGGAGCAGCATCTGGAACTGCATTCTCTGGAGTGAAAGAGCTCCATCCAGTACCTTTGGGATGAGCTAGAGTGGCCTTCAGAACTGGTCATCCACCATCAGCAGCTGACCTCACAGCTGCTGTGGCTGAATGCAATCAAATCCTCGCAGCAATATTCCAACATCTAGAAAAGCCTTCTCAGAACAGTACAGGCTGTTACTGCAGTAAAGAGAACAAACTCCATATTTTTTAAGTAACACTGGATGAGCAGATGTCTACAAACCTTTGGACATATAATGCATCAGTCTATCTATCTATCTATCTATCTATCTATGAATGAGCACTGGTTTATTTTAGGCTACAGGTTAAAAGCTAAACGAGGTTATAATTCAGCTCCAGGTGTTCATTCTCAGGACTGGCTACATTTCAATCATTAACCATTCGTGCCTATGAACATGTTTAGTGTTTGGACTCTAAATGAGCAGCCAAACTTACACTTCCGTCTACTATCAATTGTCTTGTGACTATTTTCTATAAGCCTGTTCATATAAATGCGCTTTTACGGGCAGTGATCTGTGGATTTTCTGCCTTGTGCTTTCAGTTCCCCTATCTGGTCCTCAAAGGGTGTTTTTTTTTGTTGTCTCCTACAAAAATGAGCTGAATGTTCTCTGCTACACTCCAGATACAGTCAGCCTGTGTCTGTGCAGGAAAATACCGAAAGTTTGTTTTGTGGTTTGGACTCCAACAAGTGGTCCATGGATGAACAGCGTAATAATATTTGCATTCAGTTAGATATTAGGTTTAATTTAAAGGACCAGCAGCGGGCACAGACGCATGTGTTTCATTTATGTGAAAAATGGGCAGTCCAGAGCTGAAGCAGTGGAGTACGGTAAGAGAGCGACATCTAGTGGAGAACGAGTTCATCAAAGGCAGTGTTCTCTCTTCAGTAGCCCAGTTCAACCTTTTTGAACTCAGTTAACCCCACTCAGACACAGAGACAGTCCAGAACATAAACTAGAAAATCTTTCAGTCTTCTCCACAGTCTGTGTAATATTAGGGCCTGGAGAGCTGCACACCTCTCAGCTCTTATCTCATGTCATGTTCTGGTTGTGGACTTGCCTTGTATTAGTGTGCTGTAAAAAAAAAAAATCATAGAAACCATTAATTAATGTTTGTTTAATGTGTTTTGGTTTATCTTAATGAATTGATGCCATGTTAAAAAATTCCTAATGATTCGACAGTTGACCTGTGACTGATTCTAGATGCATTAGATGGTTTTCTAACAGGATCTAAAGGTGTTCTGTGGGAAACTAGTGATCTCTAACAGTAATCCTTGAGCCAATTCCTATTAGGAATAATAATCATCAGATTCTAATCTTAACGGTTCTCTTGTCTTTTTTTCAGCAGGGATGAGAATCATACATAATCGTACACCATATGGCCAAAAGCATGTGAACACCGTCACACCTGTATGACCTTGATTGATATCCCATTCCAACAGCATTACCATTAATATGGAGTTGCCCCTTCTTTGAGGCTTTAACAGCCTTCATTCTCCCGAGAACGCTTTCCACAAGATGTTGGAGTGTGTCTGTGGGAATTTGTGGCCATTCAGTCAAAAGAGAATTTGTGAGGTCAGGCACTGATGTTGGACAAGTAGGCCTGGCTTGCAATCGACATTCAAATTCATTGCCAAAGTGAGGTTGAGGCCAGTGCTCTGTGTGGGCCACTGGAGTTCATCCATATAAGACTCATCAAACCATGTCTTTATTGATCCTGCTTTCCGCACAGTGGCAAAGTCATGCTGGAATGGGAGAGGGCTTTCCCCAAACTGCTGCCACAAACTTGGAAGCATATAATTATCCTAAATGTCTTTGTGTGCTGTAGCATTTCACAATAATAGCACAGTTGACCAGGGCAGATCTAGCAAAGAAGAAGTTCCCAAACTGACATGTGACAGAAACACACGTAAAATCATTGATCTCTTCAGTATTCTACAGCCCATGTTTGTCTATGGAGACTGCAAGGTTGTGTGCATAAGTTTATATTCCTATTAGCAGAGTGTGTGGCTGAAACACCTGAACTCGATAATTAGAAGGGCTTTCCACATATTTCTGGCCATATAGTGTATATAGGCTGTTTCTTCACATCTTGAAAAATAATCAGGATGCTCATATGCACATACAGCAACTGTATATAACACTTAAATCAGTAAACAAAACACATAATCAGAAAAATAACAGAAAAATATTTTTTAAGTCAAAAGATGTGTCCCATCTTGAGTATCATTTGCACTACTGGTTTTGTTGTCCCCTGCTGTATCTTCAGTGACCCACAGATAGGCTAACAGACTTCAAAATGAACAGTCAAAAGTGTCAAGAATGGGCAGTGGAGCACAGTATATATGTGACATCTACAGGATGTCACATATACACTGTGGAAAATGACAGGAAATTGAGTTAAACACAGTGTTCTCTTTCCAGTAGCCCAGCTCAACCTTTTTGAACCCAGTAACCCTGACTCAGACTCAGAGACAAGTCAATGTCCCCTCCCCCCAGCAAAACCTTTCCAGCGTATCCTGCTTAGGCCTGTTTCATGTCATGTTCTGTCTGCAGCCTTGATCTGTGTCTTCTTTAGGTAGGTTAGTATGGCTAATCTACTGAAGAAAGAAAGAAAAAGAAAAATCAAAATTTGATATGTTTGAATTTGTGTTTGTGAACATTTTTATGAGGAAAGACTCCACCGTTCCCATATGGAAATCTGATCTGTGACCATATATGCACATGTATTATAGTATCATAAAGGCTCAGGTACATAATTCAAAGTACATGTACATACATGTAGTGTACATATATGTAAGTATCAAATATTGGACATATAGGCACAATAAATGGATCATACAAATATGCCTAATAGGTGGATAATATATGGATAATATATGCATAATATAAGGTTCATACATATACTGTATATCTGACACATATATTTGATGCATGGATCATACATATATGTCTGATACGAACACTGTTTTTAAAAAGCAAAAAATCTAAATGAAGTACACCCAAAGTGTACAGTCAGTGAAAAAGACCTCATAGTACCTAACATGACTAATGCTTTCTATTATATATTTAAAGATATGTGTAACATATATCTGTAAATGGCTGGAAAATGTGTACCATATATGAAAATGGCCAATTTCAAATTAGTTGGCATATATGTCATGTATATGGCCATAATGTGACTATAAGTTGGATATAAGGGAAACCCATATATGCTAATATAATAATATATTTCCCCCAGTGAGTTTGTGACACATCACTTTGTCATATTGTGTGTCGTTCATGTCAACTGTGCAGTCATACACGAAGATATGTACAAAAAACTCTCTATTTTTGTCTTTTTTAAAAGAAAACTCCAGTTACCCTTTGTCCTTTGAACAGATCAATAGAAATGGTCCAAAACTACATGGGAAAAATCTTGTTCCATTAACTTCCATTATAAGTTAAGAAGTTTTTTTTTTTCTTTTCTCCTGTAAAGTTGCTGTTTTGGAGATATGAGGTTCTGTTCCAACAGCAACAATATATAGGCTAATGTGTGCTGTAAATCCTGAAAAATAATGAGCAAAAATATACATTTTGAAACCAAAGGATATATTGCACTCTGAGATCAATTTGCAACAGCTGGTGTCGTTTTTCTTTGCATTGCCTTCGTTGGCCCACAGGGGGCACTGATTTCTCCCTGAATCTGTTGAGCCAAAAGTGGGCAGATTGACAGACTGATCAAGCAAAAGTATTATTGTAACAAATAAATAAACACACAATCAATCAATCAATCAATCAATCAATCAATCAATCAATCAATCAATCAATCAATAAGCCTATAGTGAAACATGCAGCCTAAACTTACATGTTTGCCTTTCATTCTTTCTTTCTTTCTTTCTTTCTTTCTTTCTTTCTTTCTTTCTTTTTTTGTGTTTTTGTTATTATATTTTTAAGACTGCTATATGTAAATGAGCACTGCTCTGATTGGCTGCCCTGCATTATGCTTCAATCAAAAAGGAGTCCAGGCTGAAATACTCCTTATAACTTCAGCATGAATAAGCAGAGCTAAACTGCTGTAGACTGAAAAGGTGGATATGCTTATTGGTTTTTGTGACATCGGAAAAACAATGAATTTTGCAACTCAGATTCCATGTATGGACCATATGAACTGTGAAGTGAAGGAAATGTTTTTAAAAATTTTACAGTGTTTATGTACTGCATTGAACTTTTCATGTAAAAAAACAACGGAAATTCAGTTTTCTATGATATAGCCTCTTTAAATAAAGAGTAGGCTGCTTTCTACACTTGTGAACTAGGAAAAAAAACATAAGTATTGCTTTGAATACTTACAAATACCCAGAAATTGTAAACTTACACATAGCCTGCATGTAATGCAACTAGATTTATGACTTTCTAAAAAGTTTTTTTGAAATTTAATGTCCAGTTAAATTGCTTGAAAATGAACACTTCTCACCAATGTCTGCACTCATTCATACTGCACATGTATAAATTATGTTTTTATTTATTTATGTATTTCAAGCTTATCTTTCCAAATTACCACCAGAGGGCAGCAGTTTCAAATAAAACTGTCAACCACTGTTGTACATACTTTGTCATCTAAAACCTGAAGCTTTGGCTTTGAGGATGTTCATAACCTCTCCATGCTCATGAATGTTTCTGGTGTACCACTTATCCATTCAGCAACACTGAACATAGCCTATTAAAACACAGGCCTCTACATGTTCCAGTTAAAGTATCATGAAATTCATCACTCCCTCCAGCTTTTTCATATTAGCCTCATCAGCAACACTTACCAATTAATAAAAGCTGTGCAGCATTCCCACAGGGGCCCAGAGCCTACTGCAGTTTCTCTCCGCCACGGAATCATATCACGAGCATTAGACCCACAGATAAAATTACTCACAGTGCTTGGCCCGTAATTAAGTTTGTCTTAAGCCTTTTACCAGCACTGTTGCAGCGTGCTCGGCTCTCTAATTGAAAAATCCATATTGAGCTTGAACAGGCGAGGGTGGGGAGGGGGGTGCAGGGGTGTGGGTTGGTGCACAGTCCATTTTTTTCCCAGTCTTAAGCCTTCTGCTGTGCTTCATTGTCCAGTGCAGGTGCTAATTTCAGCCTGCTAATGTGTATTAGAAGCATGCTGTATCCCAAGATTTTTTGATATGATCCACCCACACGTTGTAGAGGACCTAAATAACTGATTATACACTGACAATAAAATTGCTTATTCTACCGTACTGTGCAAAAGTCAGGGACCATTTATTTAATTTCCAAAACAGCCTATACATATCAAGTTATTAATTTTGTTTAGCATCAGGATAAAAGCAGAAAACATATATTTAACAGAAAATTATGCAGAAGCCTCAACAACTAAATACACTAAATTTTTTTTTAGTGTTTTACCTTTATTACAGCTTCTATTCTTTTCAGTTCTTGACAACTCCACATCCTTTCAGACACATAGTGTTGAGTTGTCTTCTCACAGAGGAAGGATGGACAGAAACACCTCTGGATGTTATTCAGATCTGAAGTAGAGCTTTATTTTGTCCTCCCTCTTAAAGGTGAAAGCTTTAAATGCTTTTTATCTGATGGTGACAGTTTTGGTGGTATACACGGTTGTTAGGAATCTTCCTTGAGCAAGTGGATTATCTTGTTTCTAATCTCCTCAGAAATACCTAAGTTGGAAATGACTTAAATAAAGGGTGGTCTCAGACTTTTGCACAGTACTGTATTCTGTGTACATTTTTAGAGTACAATATTTACTCAGTATAGACCATGGTTTACTGTAATATATAACTTTCTCCTCGTACATTTGGTAAAATAAGAGAGACCAACACACAATAGGCCTTAGTTATTCTCATTAAGCCTAAATAACAGCAATATTAGAATGAAACTCCCAGGTGAACATTAAACATCTGTAAATGAAATACTCTGTAAACAAAATGCAGAATGCTAACTTGAGGATAGTCTCTGGATCGTTGCCTTTTGAAAATACCCTCTTGAATTTCCCAGAGGGCTATTCAGTGCACTGAGGCGTGGGAACAGTCTTTCATATTAGGACCAGCATGACAACGTTATGACTGCAGGCAGATGGAGAAACCAGGTTCTTTGTATTTATCAAGCATTTGCTCAGTTTCTTTTTTTCCTTTTAGCATTTCAGTGTGTGAGGTATAACATCAAACAGGAAACCTCTTTGTTGAATAGATTGGTTGCTTCTACCTACCTACCTACTTACCGACCTACCTACCTACCTACCTACCTACTAATGGAGAGTTTGCCCCCTTTGCTGCAGTAATAGCCTCTACTCTTCTGGGAAGGCTTTACACTACATGTTGGAACATTGCTGTGAAGGTGTGATTGCATTCAGCCAGAAGTGCATTCATGTGGTCAAGTTCTGATGTAGCATGCTTAGCTCTGGATCACAAATGCCACTCCAACTTATCCCTGGATGGAGCTCCATCACTCCAGAGAGTGCATTTCTGCTGTTCCATAGCCCAGTGCTGGGGGACTTTATTCTCCATTAGATGATACTAGGCTCATGTGGGTCCCATTCTATTAGCAACGCTCTTTTATTGACTGCCTGAAATAGGTGGACCTTAAAGTCGCTGGTGACCAAATTGTAAACGCAAAACTTCATATCACCAGATCTTTTATGGAATGTAATCATTCCATGTAATTAATTTGCGCCCAATCCTAATGTAGATTATGTGGGATATGATAAAATACACTGCATCAATACAGACTTCAATGCTTCAAGAATTTCTCTACTGAAAAATGCAGAGATCCACGTCTTTATTAGCATGTGTGAGTGGACTGATGTAATTTTATAGAGAATGCGGCCTTCCCTTGGGCATGTGCAAGACAGCTACACTATTGATCTCAGGCGGCTGTGTCCATTAGGAAAGGTCAGGTGCTGTTGGGAACGGAAGGTAATTGGGCATCTGCTATGGTGAACATCATGTAAGTCCTACTGCCGACTGGGTGACATCCAACATGGAGGAATGGGCCCAGCGTTTAGCTTGTCAGTGTAAGATATTTTCCTGATCCCATTTCCCATTTTCAACTTTTCTCCATATCCAGAGAGCATTCAAGAGAAATAGTCTGAATTTAAAGCCCAAGCCAATAATTTGTAAAGCCATATTTGTTTATACAGATTGTACAGTACATTTTATGTGGTACATTTGTTCAACCCTGTTTCCAAAAAGGCTGGGGCACTGTGCATAATGTAAATAAAAACAGAATGCAATGATGTGCAAAAAACCCTGTACTTAATTCAGAATAGTACAAAGACCACATGTCAAGTTTGGACAGGGGCAATAAAAGACTGGTGAAGTTGTGTAATGCTGAAAAAAAAACACCTGGTAGGACATCTTACAACTATTTAATTTAATTGGTAACAGGTCAGTCATATGATTGGGTATGAAAAGAGCATCCCAGAGAGGCTGAGTTATTCAGAATTATGACAAGTGCAGGCAAATATTGCAACATTTCAAGAATAATGTAGAATAGCAAAGAACTTGGGGATTTCATCATCTACGGTACATAACATCTTTTAAAAATTCAGAGAATCTGAGGAAATCTCTGCATGCAAGGGAGAAGGCCGTAAACCAGTATTGTCTGGTCGTGATCTTCGCGTCTTCAGGCGGCACTGCATAAAAAACACACTCAAAACTGCAGTGGAAATGACTGCATGGGCTGTGGAACACTTTTAAAAGTCACTGTCTGTGAACACAGTTTGTCGCTGCATCCACAAATGCAGTTTAAAACTGTACCATGCAAAGAAGAAACCATATATAAACTGGATCCAGAAATGTTGCCGCCTTCTCTGGGCCCGAGCTCATTTAAGATGGACCAATGTGAAGTAGAAAAGTGTCCTGACTAATAAAAATTTTGCAACTCTTTTTGAAAATCATGGATGGCATGTCCTTCAGGCTAAAGAAAAAGACCATTTAGCTTGATAATAGTGCACAGTTCAAAAGTGATGGTATAGGTTTGCATTAGTACACATGGTGACTTGCACATCTGTGGAGGAACCACTATTGCTGAATGATATATGCAGGTTTTGGAGAAACATATGCTGCCATCCAGGCCATCCAGACAATTTCTTATTCACAGAAGGCCTTGCTTATTTCAGCAAGACTTATCAAACCACATTCTGCACATATTACAACAGCATTACTTTGTAGTAAAAGAGTCCAGGTGCTAAACTGGCCTGTCTGCAGTCCAGATCTGTCACCCACTGAAAATATATTGCATGTTATAAAATGAAAAATACAAAACAGGAGACCCCAAATTGTTAAGCAGCTGAAATCCTATATCCAGCGGCAATGGGAAAACATTTCACTTTCAAAACTACAGCAATTGGTCTCCTCACTTCCCAAACGCTTACAGATTGTTGTTAAAAGAAGAATTGATGCAACACAGTGGTGAACATGCCCCCTTCTAAACTTTTTTGAAATGTCAAATTCAAAATGAGCGGATATTTACAATAAAATTTCTCACATTCTTTTTGATATGTTTGATATGTTACCTTTCTACTATTTTCAATAAAAACTAGGGTTTTAATGATTTGCCCATCATTGCATTTTGTTTTATTTACATTTTGCAATGTGCCCCAACTTTTTTGGAAACGGGGTTGTACATATTTAACAGTCACAATTATATTTGAGATGCCACAAAATCTAAATGCAAAAATATTCTGCTTCACAATGAGCATTGTAAAGCAATTTTTTTTCAGATTTACCACTATTTTATTATTATTAACAGTCCATATAAAAGAATTCCTTTTTAAAGATTACTGAGGGTTCTGGAAAAAGATTCAACTTTGCATGATCAATGTTGCATGATAGGCGACTTTTACTTGCTACGTACTTCAGCACTTGGCGGCCCCGCTCTGTGAGTTTGCATAGTCTACCACTATATGGCTGAGCTGTTGTCTTCTAGATGCTTCTATTTCTTAATAATACCACTTACAGTTGACAGGGGCAGATCTAGCAGGGAATGAATTTCATGAACTGACTTGTGGCAAAGGTGACATCTACAACAGTGCTACATTCAGTCACTGAGCTCTTAAGTACAACATATTCTACTCCCACTGTTTGTCTATAGAGATTGCACCACTGTGTGCTTGATAGTATACTCCTCCTAGCAATGAGTGTGACTGGAAAAGCTGAACTCAGTAATGAGGAGGTGTGTACACATTTTTTTATTCAGTGTATATGTTAACGGTGATGAGTACATACTAGCAAAAAAGTAAGAACTAGAAACATAAATAATTTTCTTGTCTCCAACATAAAATATCTTATATTTTACTTGTATGTTACATTTTTTCTATATTTTAGTAAATTTATGGCCTTTTTGTGGAAAATGTACTAAAAACAGTTGTGTTGAATTTCTCTTCAGCCCTTACTTTACTTCCTTAAGATTGATATATGCATGCAAATGATGCTGGCTGAAACACATTTTATAGCTTGAAAACTATAGTAGGTGAAATATGTGTGTGCCTTTTTTGTGACATTACAAAAACATTTAATTGCAAATTAGCTGTTTTTTTTGCCATTTCCATATATGGACTTTATGGACTGGGGTATGTTTTGAAACACAGTTTACATACTGCATTAAACACTTATCCCAAAAAAATGAGGACAGTTTGGGTTTTAGTGATATGGGCCCTTTAACATATTTTTTTTTCAGTCCTTTTTACTGATGTGCTGCTCACAGCAATGAGGCAATGGCAGAGGTGCGGAATTCAAACGTGATATTGCGAACTCAAAGCCTTATTTACTGGTTATGAACTGTAAGAAAATCTGTCTCCTGCTAGTTTTACACTGTGACACATAACCAATTAAGGCTAAGCGATCTAATTCGCTACGAGGCTCCTTCAGTGTGAGCTAATTGCTTTCATCTCTCATCAGTCCATGCTCCTTCTTCACAGCATGACAACCTCGTTTGTAATCATAATGATAAGTCGATAAATCATTCCCAAACACCTTCAGCTCTCACAAAAAGCTGTAATGGTAGAGTAAGAAAGATGGAAAGCCCGCATATTGCTTGGAAAAAAAAAGAGGTGTTGAGGAAAGCCTAAGGACTTACCTGTGCACCAATTTCTTATTCTGAAGATATTTTTCAGAGATGCTAAGGTTACCAAGGTTGGACTTATTGTGGAGATCATTTGTTTAAAGAGTTGACTTCAATCACATCACTGCATCTGCTTTACAAATGAAGATTTATCTGCTTCTATGGACTTGAGGAAGAGAGAGAGAGATTGCTGTATTAATGACTTATGATGGCACGTATCAGTGCAAGTGGTAGCTACTGTAACTATGCCCAGGAAATACAATTAGAGAGAAATATCTCACCCACAGTCCACACAGATCTTCTTCTGTAACAGCAGCCTATAGGAGAAGAATATGGCAAACATCTCAGATGTCCCAGGGCAACTCTTTTCCTAACCAAACTGTCCATCAGACCCCACCGTCAGGTGACCTTCTGGGCACTGGGCTGCATTCTAATGCAACACTTTGCCCTAGTATGTCAGCACATCTGTCCCCCCTCTCTCTCTGTTAGTCACGCTATGTTTTTCACCGTCCTGCCCTTGTCATTTGATGGCAAAAAGCCTGTAAATATGTTTGTGATAGTTGGAGCTGCCCCACGTCACTCATCAGCTGTGACTCAGAACATTTCTTTGGGTTTTAGTCAACAACTGTATAAGTAGCTGGATTAGACTGTCTTCAAAGAAACTGAAGTGGCTGTTAGCACCGTCAGTGATTCCTCAAAATCAGTGGTCTAGTTTTAATATTTTCTGGAGGACTTAGTGACATCAAAGGACTGATTTTAATATTTTGTATTGTTGTGTTATTTGCTGTTGTAAAACATTCAAATCATTTCTAGATTGTATATTCTATTCTATTCTATTCTATTCTAGAATACTTAATGAAATCTGAGTTTAATATTCTCTTTAATTCTGATATGTGCTGTGCTAGAATACTCAAGTCAAGGTTTGGATTGAACATTCAAGTCAAAGTCAAAATTTATTTATACAGTGCTTTTTACAACAGGTG
Source organism: Colossoma macropomum (assembly GCF_904425465.1). Lineage (NCBI taxonomy): Eukaryota > Metazoa > Chordata > Actinopteri > Characiformes > Serrasalmidae > Colossoma > Colossoma macropomum. Next base: position 377,002 of record NW_023495761.1, read on the forward strand.
TTGTCACAAAGCAGCTTTACAGAAAAATCTGGGTCCGAGCAAATCAGTGGTGACAGTGGCAAGGAAAAACTCCCTAAAAGCAGGAGGAAGAAATCTTGAGAAGAACCAAGACTCAAAAGGGGAACCCATCCTCCTCTGATCAAATATTAGAACAGAATATTCTATTTTTTCTACTCTATTCTATTTTATTCTGTTCTATTCTACTTAAAACACCAAAGTTCTAGGTCATGGGTACACAACTCCAGTCCTGGAAGTCTGGTGTCCAGCACAGTCTGGTCACTTTCCTGCTAAAACACAGCTGATTCAACTCACCTGTTAATAGCCTGGTAGTGGGTGAGTTTGAGCAGGAGAGCTACCAGACTGTGCTGGGCACCAGCCCTCCAGTACCGGATTTGTGCACCCCTGTTCTAGATATAATATTCTATTCTATTTTTGTTTCTATTCTGGGTGTGCAGTTCTAGAGGACTCAATGATATAAATGGCCTAGTTTTAATATTTTATATAGTTTTGTTATTTGCTGTTGTAAAACATTAAAATCAGTTCTAGATTGAATATTCTATTCTTTTCTATTCTATTCTATTCTATTCTTGAGAGCTTAATGAAATCAAAGATCTAGATAAAATATATATTTTATCCTGTTAGGTGTTGCCCAAGAATACTCTAATCAAAGTTCTCAAGTGAATATTCTATTCTATTCTATTCTATTCTATTGTAAAATACTTATCTGAATTTAATATTCTGTTGATCTGATATGAGCTGTTCTAGAATACTCAAGCCAAGATTCTAGATTAAATACTTTATTGTATTCTGGAATATTGAACAACATCAAAGTTCTAGAATTAATATTCCATTCTGTGCTTTAAGATACTCAAATCAAAGTTCTAGATTTAATATTCTATATTATGTCATTCTTTTCTGTGTGTAAAAATATACAAATCAAAGATTTTGATTGAATAGTCTATTCTATTCTGTTTTAGAACACTGGACATTCTATTCTAATTTATTACTTATTCTCAACAAAATATAAATATTAAATTAAAAGTTATGCAATTTTATTACCTGTCCAGAGTTTATCCTGTCCAGTGACAGCTGGGATAGGCTCCAGCACCCCCCATGACCCAGAAGGATAGGCGGTTTAGAAAATGTTTGTGTGCAACTTTATTATGTGCTGTTCTAGAGTACTCAATGAAAAGAGTTCAATATTTAGTATTCTATTCTATTCTATTCTATTCTATTCTATTCTGTGGTGTTCTAGAATACTCCTTTGTATGATCAGAGCTCAACAGGGCTCAGCTGGGCTTTGTTTTGAGCCAAGCTGGTTTTTAATAACCACACTATAAAAGCTCCCATTTATGTTCTGTTCTCATGAAGCAGAGGGCAGTATTGATCAACTATATGACTGTCACATTAACGCACCCCACTCCAAGCAGCCCAGCCGCACAGTACAATATGTGCTGCACAAAAAGTGTTAAATGAGCCAAGCTGTGTGAAAGCTCTTGAATTACGATCACTTTCAGCCTCAGATCGCATCCAGATACGTCACTGTGGGAGAGTGTTTTTGTTCTGAAAGTCTAAATTCAGCTGGAGGTCTGACCTCAGAGATACAAGAGGCTTTTCCCCTGATGTCTGCCATTTTGAGACGCTTGCTAATTTAAACCAGAAGTAGCTAGACTGAAAAGAGAATATAACAGAAACAACGGTCTGCTTCTCTGTTTGCGAAGATGTGAATTTCTAATCAGTCTTGACATTTTCAGTTCTTTATCTCTCTTTCATCATTAGGATCTTCTCCGTCTGTCTGCTGTGCTGCTGTGAGGCTAGACCACCCCTCATTAAGAGGCTGTGTGTGGAGCGGTTAGCTGGTCGGACTTGTGTCAGTTTTGAAACCTGTTGATCTTTTTAGTAGTAGATGGTAGGTCCTGCCTTGTGGTCAGCATGTGCAGAGAAATCACTTAAAGTCCATTTGGCTGTGCTCTTATTCTTTGTAAGCTGTGCTTTTCTTAGTTATTCTGAATGCTACGTTAATTCTGGTACAGTTGTTTCCTCATGCGCTTGGGGAGATATTTCCTGCCACTATGGACATTTGCCTGCTCATTAGATTGCTGTAAAACTGCTTTGTGATATTGATTATATTTGCTTAACCACTATGATAGCAGATGGAACAACAAACTGGATATTCCATGATTCTGAAGGGAACATTGCCAGAAAGTTTTGACACTGATACCATAGTGGTCAGCAAAATGCTGAAAAAAGAAGAAAATTTGCAAATGAAAGAAGCCGCAGCTGTTCTCAGAACAATGGACTGACTAATCTAGACCTCAGCATCACTAAAGGTGACTCATGAGAAGCAGAAAATACAACCAACTTCTAAGACTGAACTTTGGAGGTGTGGAAAAAAATCTTTTTTGAAAACTGAAAGCAAGCCTCCTGCAAGGAATGTGAGCTGTAATAAAGGCAAGAGTGGCCACACTAAAGACTGAAAAAAAAACCATTATATTTAGTTGTTGAGGCTTGTATGCTGTTAAATACATGTTTTCAGCTTTTTTTCAGACACTAAAAATTGAATGACTTGTGCTCAATGGCCAGTTTGAGTGTAAATATAATAAATAAAGGGTAGGTTTAGTAGGCTAATGCATATAAACCACAGCTGCACATGTCCTCCAACATCCTAACCAACCCTGAAAAATCTTCAGGAACAGTGTGAGTGTGTCCATGTATGTGTTTATCTTTCTCTCTTTGTATTTGACCAGCTGTGCTATATGAATGTTGATTTTAGTGTCTCACTAGTCTCTCTCAGTGGTATGATTTAGTCACACAACATTAACTCATATCACTTCCTCCAGCCGGCTGATCTCCTTCCATTTCAGTGATATAAAGCTGCCAAAGCCACAGAAGCACCTGACAGACTTTCTCTCTCTGCATTAAGTATGAAATCAAACATGATTTTTGAGAACTCTGTGAGCATCTGAAACATTACACTTATACATTTAAGCTGTGTGTTTAAAAGTCTAAGATGTTAATCGTATGATATTAACGCTATTGATATTAATATCCTACACATAAAGTAAGTCAGTGATACACTCAGGGACTTCGTCTTTGTGTTCTTTAACTCATTAAAATCTGCCTCTAGGATGATTAGTGTGTGAGTGATCATGTTGGTCACGGTAAAATGGGTCAACATGTGGAGTTTTTTTTGTGTGCCAGTGTGTTTTCTATCACTGTGTAAAAGAAGCTTCATGCTACCTTTATTGTTGTAAGTAGTGCAGTCTTGAGTCCATAAGCTAGCAACCGAGTGCTGGATGTCAGGCTGAAGAGAGGAAAGCTGAAAACGGGTTTCTGGCTCAATTCAACAGGTTTAGATCCCAATTTGCTATGTTTAGTCCCAAGAAAAAACCTTGAAACATTTTTTGAAAAGACCTCTGAGCAAACAGCATAGGGTGGTGGTTACTTAAGCAGTTACTCTTTTAGTAAAACTATTCGCTGCTGTATTTCTTTCATTTCTTAATGCTTGCACTGAATATATAAACATAATCTCACCAGAACATTCAGTGAGCTAAATATTATGTTTTATTTTTGTACATAATCAACAATATTTGTCATATTTGAAAATTATTTGGTTAAATGTTTGTATTGTAAAAAAATTGCACAAAAGAATTGAAGTACCACCATGGCCTACTGGTTGAAAGCCTCTCTTGTATATGTTTAAATAAAATCTGTTGTCCTTGCAAGGCTCTAAACGTCATCAAGTCGTGACTTCTTCTTTAAAGATTTGAGTTCCAAGTACTGCTGATTAGAGCAGTACTACTCATTGACTAGAACAGACTATCATTGTTTACAGTGTTTACCCAATGATGCATCAGAAATCAGATGACAGTTACACACAAAGAACTTCTTTCTGTTCAAACTTGGCTTTTAAAATGTGTATTTATTTTAATGAGACAATGAGACAGTCCTGTGAAAACATGTTAATGTCTCGAATGATGTGTAGCTTGCAAGAAGCCTTTATCAAGAAAAGAAAGAGAGAAAAAGAAGAACAATTGCTGGACTACCTTGTCACGCAGCAACAGTGAAATTTTGTCATGGAAAACTGAAGGTAAATACTGTAAGATAAAGAGCAGAAGGAGAAGGATTACTTGGATTGTGAAAAGCTGAAAATGCAACCAACTTCTAAGAATGAACTTTGGAGGTGTGGGAAAATCAGATTTCTTTGGAAAACTGAAAACAAGTCTCTTGAAAAGAATGGGAGCTGTAAAAAGGCAAAGAGTCAATTTACTTATTACCAAAAATGTACATAATATTTAGTTGCAGAGGCTTTTGTGTATTTTTCTGTTACTTAATGGCTATTCTGACTGTAAATTTAATAAATTAAATTAATGGTCTCTGACATTTGCACAGTAATATAGTTTGATTTTTTATATCACAATCTTTATAAACCAAAATAAATATGCAACAGCACTGAGAATTCACATTATTAAATGAGATGGGTAAAACCTATGTGTCTGCTATTTTAATGTAAACCAGAAAGATTTTGTTTTTTGTGTTAATGCGAATATCTATTATTAGGAATAGCACTGTGTGTGCTTTTGTACATGACCATTAGCAAAGGAGCTGCATGGAGAAGTCATATGAGCATGGGTCAGACAGAGAGACTTCCATCCTTGACATGTGACCATTTATCCATCTGAGTCATATGCTTCGTGTTTGATGTGCTCATATTCTCTCTCTCTCTCTCTCTTCTCTCTCTCTCTCTCTCTCTCTATCTCTCTCTCTCCTCACAACATGAACATGGTTACATCTGCATACTGTCATAAATATGTCTTGACGTCTTGATCAATACAGTAGCAACCGCAGTCACTGGTCATTGCACTTTTCATTCACAGTAAAAGTGACCTTTGACCCTGCTTGAGCTGTCAGTGCCTACCTCCCCGTGGTCCTTCCCATGACCATTCTCTCCACCGTCTCAGACGATCTGATTGGTGGTCCTGTTCACCTTCTTCCAAGGGTTATGGCTGCACCTCTGCTTTTCAATCAGCCCTAATGGATCTGCTGGCTGGATCTCAGCTCAGTAAAAGCAGCCTTACACACACACACACACACACACACACACACACACACACACATACACACACACAAACGAGACTCCACGCCTTCCCTGAACGAGTGGTGCTGCATGGCAATGAAAATGTGACCCTCAAAAATTGTCGTGATGTTCTTTAGCTGCTCCTGATAAAGCTCCAACATGAATGACTCTGCTTGCTGTAAAAGTTGTAGCATGGTCATAGAGTCCAGTTGGAACACGCCTACTTGCGCAGTAATTTCTTCTAAGGGCCCGATTCCAATTCTGACTAAATGAATCCCGCCCAGAGCTGTTGTTTTAAACGATAATGTTCCGTGAGCATGTTCCCTCCTCAAAACTCACAGCCAAAGACAGGAACTGCCAGTGACATAAAGAATCACCTTTCAAGTGCCCCATTGAGGAACCACTGAAACAGTGCAGCACAGTCATTTTATGTTTTATGCTATAATTGCAAAACTAACACTTATGAGTTTGGTGCTAAGTTGTGATGTGAACCAATGGCTTTGCAAGTTCTTTATTTTATCATTTAACCTTAGAAGTCCAGAGTTATTATTGTTGCCATTTTGTTATACTGCTTGCAATACCATTACACTATTTACTATAGTAATTATGTAATTAAGTGCTTAAGTGAGAGTGCTGTGTCAAAATCATGCTCCATTAAAATAGAATCAGAATGGAAAGGTGTCATGTGGTAATGTGTGATGTATTAACAGATGGGTACCCTGAGGGCTTTGTATGCTTTTAGAGGAGGCCTTCTGGAAACTAAAAAGACGTCTGTAAATTTTATTTTGCGTTTAAAGTGCAAGTTGTACAGAACTGCTTCTGTAGTTAAGTTTTGAGTAGAAACAAAAGGGTTACTTTCTTGAAACCCCAGCGGAAAATAAACCAATCAAGACTTGTTTTTTTTTTCCATGGTATCTAGGTAGATATAGCTAAGCAAGCTCTCCTATTAGTTAGGACTTTAGGATCTGAAGAGAAGCCCAAACCATCAGCACAATTAGAGATTCGAGACTCCAATCAAACTCGCACCTTGAAAACTCCGCTTGGAGTCACACTCTGGAAATACCACTCAGACTCGTGCCTTGAAAACTCCACTCGGACTTGCACCTTTAAAACCTCACTTGGAGTCACATCCTGGAAATACCACTCAGACTTGCACCCAGGGACTCCACTTGGACTCTCACCCTGGAGATTCCACTCAGGCTTGTACCCTGAAGACTCCATGTGGACTCTCACCCTGAAGACTCTATTCAGACTCGTACCCTGGAGACTCCATTCGTTCTCGTACCCTGGAGACTCCACTCAGACTTGCACCCTGGAGACTCCACTCGGACTCGCACCCAAGGGAGTCCACCTGGACTCTCACCCTGGATACTCCACTCAGACTTGTACCCTGGAGACTCCAGTCGGACTCGCACCCTGTAAACTCCACTCAGACTTGCACCCAAGAAACTTCACTTGGACTGGCTCCCTGAAGACTCCACTCAGACTTAAACCCTGGAGACTCCACTCGGGCTCGCACCCTGGAGACTCTGCTTGGATTTGCACCCTGGAGACTCAAGACTCAACTCGGACTCGCACCCCAGAGACTCAATTTGACTTCGACTCGCACCCCAAAGGATACAGACTCAACATACACTCACACCCTAGACACCTGAGACTCAACTTGGACTCGCATCTTAGTATACAATGTACACTAGACAGTGTGTGAGACTCTGTGGACGGACCATCTGATGCTGACACTAGAACACTACTAACAAAGGCAGTCCTCTCTGACTAGCACGCAGCAGTGTGTTTTGAATAGCTGGACACACATGCTGCTTGTCTCCCCTCAAGGCTCGGCTTTGTGATCTTAATACAGAGGTCTCATGAATGGAGTGCTATTGCCCTGCATGACTTAGAGATAGGGAGGGCGAGAGAGATAGAGCGATAGAGAGAGATGTAGAGTGAGATGGAGATTGTAGGAGCCTTTTATCTGATAATAAAGCATCTCCCTCTTGCAGATTTATGTCTATTCAGGCAGAGCTTTGAGGGAGAGCGGAACAAACAGATGGGAGCTTTGTACAGGAGTGACGGCATCAAAACATCAGTGCATTAAAAAACTTAGCTAACAGAGACACACCGGCCCCTGCTGTTAACTACATGCCAAATCTTTTAGTTGGCTTATATCATAGATCACAAAAAATCTACCCATTCATGCCCAGTAACTAAATTTTATGTGATAAAGAAAAATGATTTGAAAAATGAATTGATTTGTGCTTTACCATATAACAGTATTTTTTGTTTTTAGTTTAACATATTGGATTAGATAAACAACCTGCATAAAATGTTTGCACAGGCCACCATTTATGTCTTTTTTTGTCTCAATATGTTCAGCAAATAAACAATAATTTTGCATTAAAATGTGCAGAAGTGTGTTCTCTGTAGAGGTTTTGCTCTTTTGACTATTTTGAATGAACAAAACATGGACTTGACCAGCAGCCTAATTGTATGTCTAATATTACTTCAGATATACTTCTGTTGACATGGTTTATATAGATTGGAGGCTGTACATGAACACTAGCACTCGCTGCAGTCATATTCTTCAAAATACTGCTATATTTGAGCCAAATGGAAGCTGATGCTGTTGCTATGGGAATGTGAGAAGGTCACGTTACTGTCAGAACAAAACTTATTGTCTTCAAAAACATGAGAATGGGAGAAAACTTTCAGTGTTTTCAAGTTGTTTTGGGCCATTTCTATTGGTCCTTTCATCCTGAAATTTCACCGCAGTGTGAGCGACATTTTTACAATATGTCAAAAAATGAAAAACTGCAAAAAATGGACAGAAAGTCTACTGTTTAATTATATGAAAACTGAAAGTTACATTTCACTCCATGTTAGCATGTGCCTACGCTTCCCCTACATGGAATTAAAATTGGAGTCATCATATTAATCATGTCATATTCATTTTTAAATCACAGTAATGATATTTATACGATAAATCGTCCAGCTCTACAGTGCGGCTTATGATATTGATCTTATGTCTCATTCCTTTGCTGCAGTGTTGAGGCTGTTCTCTGCTGTATGTCCAGCACACCACACTTATTGGCTTTGCTTGACGAGATCAGATAAAGACTCAGTCATCTCTTCTAGAACCACACAGGCTCCTTATTGAGACAAATGGAGCGGGTGGACGAGGGAGAGGAAGAGAGTGAGCATGCGCGTATGTGTGTGCGGGGACAGAAACAGACAGGAAGGGGCATTATTTCTCTCCATATTTCCATTTTCTTCCTCCTTCTTTCTCTCTCTCTCTCTCTCTCCCTCCCTCTCTTTCTTTGTTGGTTTCCTTTTTACCTCCTGCCCCATCTTTTCCTTTCCCCTGCCCACCCTCTCTCCTGCTCTCTCTCTCTCTCTCTCTCTCTCTCTCTCTCTCCCCATTTTTCAATTAGATGTCTTGCAATTACATTATAGGGGACATCACTTAAGGAACACATAAATAGTACAGAGTCGCCCAGTTGGCTGAAAATCAGGGAGAGAGAAGGGAGGAGAGAGAGAGGGAGGAGTGAAGGGAAATGAGGTAATACAGTTTTACGTCAGAAAAAGGGTAAGAGAGAGAAAGAGAGAGAGAGAGAGAGAGAGTGAGTGAGAGAGAAAGAGAGAGAAAGAGAGAGAGAGAGAGACACTCTCAGACTTAAAAAGCTAACATATTGTTAAAATGTTAGTCAGTGCTCTCTGTACAGGCCTCGACAACGTTTTGAATTGATGACTGGACAAAATGCCATTCTTTCAGTATGACCAGTGCTACTTCATACCTACAGTCACTGCTTTTTTTAAAAAAAAGAAAGGTACTAGAAAGGATTATTGGGAGTTACGCCATAAAAGAACCTCTTTTGTATATCTAAAGAAGATTTCGTTGGATGGTTCTTTACAGAGTCACTTTCATAGATGAGATGTACGAGAACTTTCACAAAATGCAAAGGTTCTACATCAAATAATGATCTTTCCTAAAAAATAAATAATGATCCAAGACATTATGTGTAGGAAGGAAAAACAAAAATCTCCTTAACATCTCTGTAGTTTCTCTCAGACAACAATGAGATCAGATGGAAAAACAAAGGAAACCCCTGAGCAAAAGACTAAGAGCCTTCTCGGTTTCGCTGTGAACGACTATTATAATTTTCATCTTGGCCAGGACTGTTTCATGTCCCTTTGTTGTGTAATGCTGTTTTTCCTGAGGAATTTGGGGGAAAACTCACCATTAAAGAGCCACTAAACAGCTACATTTGAGCGGTAACATTTTAGTAGAGCAGTAATTTTTTCCTGTTCAGTGTCTAAATAGCAACAGTAGAACTGATATCACCAACACAGTCTTTGTGGTGTTATTAGTTTGAAACATGTAGTGTAGATGCTTCTTGTCCTGTAGTGTATTTATGTGTATATGCAGGCTTGATGAGCATGTCTTGAGGCTACGCAGGCTTTTTAAAACTTGAACCTTGAACCGCTTTATTGTTGGTTTGGTTACGTAACAAGGTCCATCCAGGACCCATGTGCTTCTCCACAGTGGTGACCTGAATGAAAACAGCAATAGCTGTTCTCACCAGCTATACAAGCGTAAATGTAGACTAACTACCAACTTGATAGAAGTGTAAGTGTTTATCAAGTTAAGATTTACTGTTACTGAGGAGATCAACTGCTGTAGTTTTGAAAGTGAAATGTTTTCCTGTTCTTGCTTGATACAAGATTTCAGCTGCTCAACAATTTGGGGTCTCTTTTGTCATATTTTTTGTTTCATATTGCACATGAAGTTTTCAATAGTGACATGTCCCCGGACTCTTATGGAGCCACACTGTTGTAATATGCAAGGTGTATATATCGCTCAGTATTAATGGTGCCTGTCCTCTTTAGCCTGGATTTCCCGAAAGAATTTTGATTTGTCGGACCACAGGACACTTTTCAACATCACCTCAGTCCATCTTAAATGAGCTCGGGCCCAGAGAAGGCAGTGGTGTTTCTGGATGCTTTTATATATGGTTTCTTCTATGGGTTTTAGAGTTTTAACTTGCATTTATGGATGCAGTGATGAACTGTGTTCACAGACAGTTTTTTTGGTAGTGTCCCTGAGCCCATGCAGTGAATTCCACCATAGAATCATATTTTTGTATCTGTTTTTAATGCACTGCTGTCTGAGGGCCCAAAGATCATGGCTAGTCAATACTGTTTCTCAGCCTTGTCCCGTGCATACAGAGATTTCTCTGCATTCTTTTAAAGGATTCTCTGAGACATTTAATGTTATTATGTACTGTAGATGCTGAAAAGCAAAAGTTCTTTGCTATTTTATGTGGAGAAATGTTATTCTTGAGTTGTTGCACTATTGTAGTCTTTAACAGAGTGGCGAACCCCTCCTCATCTTTACTTCTGAAAGACTCAGCCTCTCTGGGATGCTCATTTTGTACCCAATCATATTACTGACACGTTGCCAATTAACCTAATTTGTTGTGAGATGTTCCACCAGGTTTTTTGGTTTTACACAACTTTACCAATCTTTTGTTGCCCCTTCCCAATGTTTTTGAAATGTGTTGCTGGTGTCAAATACAAAATGGGCATATAAGTTTCTCAGTTTCACCATTTGGTATGTTGTCTTTGTACTATTTCAAATGAAATATTGGGTTTAAATGATCTGCACAGTGTCCCAAATCTTTTTGGAAGTGGGGTTGTAAATGTTAATGGAAACCAAATCTGATTGGAGGTGCCACTGAATTTAGATTCTTTAGATCTAAGTAACTAGTGGTATTTTACAAAAGAAAGATTTCTGCATAATTTAAACACTAAGGTGTAAACAAAGTCATTCAGAATAGTTTGGTTTCTAGAGATAATTATGCAGTAAGAAGTGTTCACAGTCGTGGTAATAGGACCCAGACATCAGAAGAGTTTAATGCCTCTAAAGGAAAAAAGCTATGAAAAGCTATGCAAGGTTTGAAAATATGCTGTCTAATGCCTAATACATTATTTTACAATATATATAAAATAAGGTTATGGTCTCTTTATTTTTTTGCATCAAAATAAATCTCCATCTACCCTTTGCATTGTGTTAAAATTTCTTGTTTCATTAACTTCTGTTGTTTTCTTCTATGTAAAGTTATCATTTTGGAAATATGAGTTTTTTTTTCCAACAACGACAATATAAAAATGTGTGAAGGCTCACTGTTCATTTTAGTTATTGATAATTTTGAAAAGGTCTATATTTGCATTTTAGACATTACAACCTCTGGCTCCTATCACCAGCACTGTAAAGAAATCTCTATACTGAACCATTTCACATCTAACCACTCAGAATGACTTTATTTACACCTTGATTTAATTAAGCTGAATGTTTGAAAAATTAGTGGAGTTCTGCTTTAGTGGTTCTTCTATGTCATCACAGTACAAAAGCATAGAGAGAAATTAGCATAAAGAGAGCAACAGGGAGCAAAAGATGGAGAGTGAGACAAAGAGTCAAAGATGGACGGTAACTCAGATGTTCCCAGAGGTAAAAGGAGTTTAATGTCTGCATTCCTCCCCAGAGTGCTCTGCATTCCCAGCCACTCCTACTGATATTGATCTCACTTAAAACAGTACAAGCTGTTTCAGGACTGAACCTGAATCGACCTCAGTCATTCAATCATCATAACAGTACTTAACATTATTGTAGCCACTAGACTGCAAAAGGAAAATGAGAGTCGCTGTGACCATGTCTAATAAAACAACAAAGCCTTAGCAGCAGCTATAAGATGTGGTAATAATTATACTGTCATTGTGCTAAATAGCCAGTCTACTCTTACTTTCAATATAGTACGTTATTTGTATGGGGATTTTTTTTTATTTACAATTTAAAATGGCAGTTTGGCTCATTAAAGAGCAAACATGAACAAAATGAATAGACGTTGTGCACTAATATATTGGAAAAAATAAAACAAAAAATATAAAATATGCCATAACAGCCCACATTCCGTGCCTTATTATTTTCTCACTATGTTAAATTCAGCAAATAATCAGGAATTGTGTATTATTATGTGGAGAAGTAAGCTCTGTAGAGGATGTGTTAACTTAGAAAATCATATCATTTGACCAAGGGTGCCCAAACTTTTGCATACGGCTTTACATCAGCTTTGTAGCTTCTGTACAAAGCTAAAGAAACAAAATTGTAAACAAACCAAACATGTCTTGGCTGATGGACTATTGGACTAAGAGTAAGACAGTATTGTTGATTTTTCTGCAGCTGAACTCTAACCATTTGCACTGTTGCCATATAGTGATCTGACTGCAACATAGTGAAAAGGACAACAATGGTGCATTCATGTGCCAATCTGCTGCTGTACCGTGACCAGCCAGGCAAAAATGGCCCCTTTACCTGAGTGAGTGACTGCTCTTTTGAATTAGCTGCCACAGAACGGATGGAACCGTGGCTCCATGACAGCTTCGGCCTGATGCTGATGGGATCTCTGGGTGAGACCCTCCGCCGTCAAAAAAAGAGAAAAGAAGAACGTCTCCGGGCCCTGGCTCCATGATGGCAGCCGTGACATGACCCTGCTGTCAGAGAGAAAAAGAGAAAGTGAGAGGGAGAAGAAAAAAAGAAGAAATGTGGGTGAGGCAGACCCTAAAGGCTTTGGGATCTAGGGAGAAAAGAGAGAGGCCAAAAAGGTTGACGGGATGAAAAAAAAAACCAAGCATGTTGCTTAGATGGTTAGCAGTCGCCCTGCCATTCTTGTGTGCCTGGAAGTCAGTGGAGAGAATACAGTTCATTACTGTATCTACTCCTAAAGAGAGTACAGGGCCCTCCAGAGTTACTGACACACTGAGTGAAGATAAACAAGAAGGAAATATGAGAGAAATCTAAACTTTATCTGAGGTAAAATTAAGAAAAAGAAGAAAACCAGTAGCAGTTCTTACAAACAAATTCTGACATACATGTTCCATTCATATTTTACCATTTTAAGCACATTCTTTAAAAAGATGGCTCTTCAAGGGTTCTTTAGTAAAGACAATGGTTCTATATAGAACCATAAACACTCAAAGAACTATTTGCATGCTTTAATGGTTCTTTGCACGGTGAAGTGGTTCTTCAGATTGGTGGAGAATATGTTGTATGTGGTTCTATATGGAACCTTTTTGAAAATGGTTCTATATAGAACCAAAAAGGGTTATTCTTGTTAAGATATCAAGCCTGTAACAATAGCAGAACCCTTTTTGGTGCTATATATTCGATACACTCTATTACAAAATTTACTCAAACAAAAAACATGGCCTTAACTGCTGAAACATTCAGTTTTTGTAGTTCAGTCAGTCGATCTGAAACTACGTCCATGAACAACTGAATGATATGCAAACAGCTGCTTATTGAACAATGGCAATTAAAAAAGCCCACATTTGGACATGTACACTTTTTTTTTTTACTTCTTTGTGGTTTGAGCATGCTGATTGATATCTAAACTGAAAAAGCTGCAAAGTGTCTTTGCTCAGAAATGTTTAGGCTATGTTCTTTTTGAAGGTGGTCATTGAAAGAACAAGCACGTTTAGTTGTCACTGTGCAGACTGAGTCATGTCAAAAAGGAGCCACTGATAATTGGTTGAATTATATCAGGCTTTTGCAAAATCAACAGATGTGATTGGCCATTTTATTGCATATTGACATGCAACTTGTAAAATAACTCAGGTGTTCCTTTTGCATGAATGCATTTTTGGCAGTGATTCTCTGCAAATCTTCATAATCAGTTTGCTATTGCCTTCGATATGTGGGACGAATGTGTATCTTTTAAAAGTCAGGACACTGGGACATGGAGTGAAATAAGGGACTGTCCCAGGAAAAAAACAGGATGTCTGGTCACCCTAATTTTAAGGACATTTACTTTTTTTTACTCTTTAGTGATCATATATTCCTTCCTGTTCCACAGTATACACAACTAAAAAGGTTGTTGATCATAAATCAGGCAGTGGTTATATCTGCCTTCTTACTATTAATAAGTCTATTAATAATTATGCCTTCTTTCTATTAATAATTCTATTAATAATTATGACATTTCAAACATTTGTAGCTGTGATAAAGCTGCACAGAATAGCATGCAAGTGTATCTTGCCACTGGACTACACATTTGTTGGAGTTGGCCAGTGCAGGAGTCGGTTGCACTGGCAACCAGATGCCAGCTTCATGCCAGCTCAACAGTCTGGAGGCGTCATCAGAAGAAAACCTTACTCTCCAGTCAACACAGCCATTAAGCACAAATTATTCTTCAGCGCCAGGAAAAAAGACAGAACAGAAAATTACACAGAAGCCACAACATCTAAATACGTTTTGTCAGTATTTAGTGTGTTCACTCTTTGTCTTTATGACAGCTTCCATTCTTTTCAGGAGTCTTGCTTTCAGTTTTACAAAGAAATCTACAGGGATATTTTTCACACCTCCAAAGTTCAGTCTTAGAAGCTGGTGGTATTTTCTGCTTCTCATGTTCTGAGTAATCACAAACACATTCAGTGATGTTGAGGTCTGGACTGAGGTGGTCAGTCCATTGTCCTGAGAAAACCAGTAGCTTTTTGTTTCATTTGCAAATGTTCTTTTTTGTCTATTACCTTTTCTCAGTTATAGTGTTTTGACAGCAACACATTCTTCAGACACATAGCACTGCTTTGTTTTCTCACAGTGGAAGGAGTGACAAAGCTGTTTCATTTGAAATAATACGATACACACTGAGTACTGAGCATAGAGCAGTGCTGCAAACACTGAGCACTGGAGCTAAAGCAGGCAGTGATGTTCACAGAAGAACAATACAGTCTCCCTACAGCCTTTTTACAGAGAAATCACTGTATTAACATTTATAACTCGCTATTCTACTCAGTCAAACAGAGTAAAGTGAGTAAGATAGACTTTGGTAGCAAATGGCGACTTCTTTTTGTCAAATCACATAATGTTTAAAGTGACCAGTGGGTTTGTGTCCAACTGTGATGGAGTCAGTAACACTTCTCTGTGTGAGCAGAACCTCCTTCACTGCGTTTCTTCATTAGTGCGGTGGTGTACACTCAGCTTATGTCAGGTGGTATCAGAATGTTCAGAAGAGTACAAGTAAATGAGCACGGTTTTTACTTTGTAAAAACAAGTTTCATGAAACAGCCAATCAAAGTGCTGAATGTACCATGTGATCATATCAAATCACACCTCAGATGATTTTAGCCTACAAATTGATATGTTTTACAAGGAAAGCAAAGCTAGCGTGTGTGTATATATATATATATATATATATATATATATATATATATATATATATATATAAATAGCTGCTGTCAGGACAAAACCTTGTATCTCCATTTTTGTCATTTTTCATTTTTTGATGTAATTTCGAAAAAGGCAGCTGCCCTTTATGTTCTGTCAGAACAGAACAGAAATGGTCCAAAATTACTTGGAAAATGTATATATATACACACATATGTTGACCTGATCTTTATCACTAGGGCTGTGGAACATTAGTTCAGACAGACATTTTATAGAGATGTCCTTCAGTAAACATCACAGAAATTTTGTACATGAAAGTTTCTTTGGCTAAGAGTTACATTTAAGGAAAGGATTAAATAGAGTGCGGTGACATCAGACATCAGCACTAATAAAATAAGATGACTAGTCAAAGTCTTGGGTCTCAGACTCAATGAAACTCTTCTATCTTTATTCACACAATTCAATTGTGCTATGCTGAGCTATGCCATATTCAGCTCTTCTCATATATGGTGACCCCTCTGCTCCAGCTGGAGTTTCTTATCACTCTGATCACATTATCTCATGTCTTCTGGAAAGGCTCAAGACTACATTTCCCAGCATGCTCAATTACCAAACCAGGTTTAATGAGGACCAATCTGATTAAGCTGCCTCCTTTGATAAGACTGATGACTTCCTTGACAGGTGCACGAAGGCGCTATTATCTAATGCTAACATAGTGAAAGGGACGGTGCCACAGATGGCCTTCCACTCAGGTTTCTTACAGCACACAGGGGAGCAAGCAGTTCTATAATTGAAATGGAGTATATTATGAAAATGCCATTTCACTTAAAGAGACCACTTGAGGGTAATATTCCTTGGGGTTTCATGGTCAAAAATTGCTTTCTTAAAACTACAGGTTAAAAATGCCATGTAACATCAAATACCACATTCCCAGGGACATTATGAGTTATCTATTCACTGTGATTGGAAAATACAAGAGTAGTTTTAACTCGGTATGCAAAATGCTGCCTTAGCCAGCTGCTGTAAAACGTGGAGGTAGTTGTTGTTGAGTTGATTGATTGGACTATAAACCAGGACACATGTCCTCTCTCTGTCTCCAAGCTGATTGAATCGTAAGTTACATATTTCAGAGGGAGAGTCTAGAACCGACTCCATTCCATTAATAGGCTGAGTCATACGTGCAGGATGTGACAAGAAATGTAAATCATCCAAGTGATACATGAATACCCATGGAACTAAAAAGGTTACAGTTTAAACCATTGATGATCATTTAACTAGGAATGAAGATTTACCAGTACTACTCTTTAAAAATGAAGGTGCCTAGAGGGTCAAGACCACTTGATTAAGTTTGTTTAAAAGGGGACTTCAATGATTTTACAAAACTTTCTTCATAATAAACTCATTTAAAAAAGGAAGTCGTTCAGAGTGGTCTGATGTGAAATGTTCTATTCTGGAGAACCTTACTGAGTCTTGTTCACAATGGTTTTGATAAGAGCCGGAGGTCTGATATATTTATTTACTGTGTTTCTTTTTCTACCTCATAACATATTAACATATTTAAATACAGAAATACATAACTAGTTATCAATATGTTGCCTGATGCCTGATATATTGTTTTATTATAGTATTGAGAGAAGATTTTGTCCTAAAACGTTTTTTAAATTCATTTGTGGTGGGAGATACATGCTTGGTGTGAGGCCAAATAGTACCAAATTTTTTTTAACCTCTATTGCTCCATTTTCAGCATTGCACATAAAAACTCAGAAGACACATGTAGGCTCACTAGTCATTTTGGATAGTAAATAAAATATCTATATTTGTGTCCTAGACGTTGTTATCCCTGGCTCCTATCACCACCACTGTAAAGAAATCTGAGTCAGTAAGTTTCTCTACACTGATCCATTTCAAATCAAAACAGTCTTTACATCTCAATCATTAAATAATGCAGAACTACTGAAATTTGGTTTAAGGAACCAAATGTGGTTCTTCTATGGCATCGCTTCAGATAACCCTTTTCGGCACCTTATTTTTAACTGACGGTAAATATTTCTTAAATGAAAAGTTTCTATGTACAGAATTATGAACCCATGCCATTCAAAACCCATATCCTGGTATTCCTCGTCAGCACAAACGGTCTATGGGTCAGTTCCAGATGCTATTTTTAATGGCCATGAACGCCCCCTCAGCTGGAAGGCACTAAATTGCCTGGACTTTTGGCTAAACCAAAGCATTTATTTTTGGTTATTAATCAGGCCGAGTGCACTTTGTTGTTCTTAGTGAATGGATCTCTGGCATCTCCTGCCACAGAGACTTAATTGGATTAAACTTTAGGACGGCAAGGACATGATGGAGGACGAGCGAGAAGGGACGCAGGAGAAAAGAGGGTGGGGCAGCTTTGCCTGCGTCATCATCACCGCCATCACCAACCCCCAACCTTCAGCAGCCTCGGGGAACTGTCGCAGTGGAAGAAAACGGGAGGCATAAAAGGCCCAGCCCATCCCATCCCATCCACCCACCACCACCCCCCGCCCACTCTTCTCTTCACTTCCTCCCCCTCCACACTTACTCCGCCTTACACTCCACCCTGGCAAGACTGGAGGAGCACTTAGCGTGATGCAAATAACGAAGTGGCTATTTTTAGAGCCACTTTTTTGCCCCCCCACCTACCCTATTGTGACTTTGGAGATGGAGGATAGAGGGAAAGTGAGTTAAACCATAAATTCTGTCACGTTTTTCGTACACGCCTTTGCTTTCTAAGCTAGCCACTGTGGGGGGCGACGTTCAGCTCGAGCCACTGTGAAACGACCGCCTTATATAACACTGCAGTGCTGAATGGAATTTAAAAATGCGACATATCTATTGCGTGAATAAAACACAATTATATATATATAGTATAATAATATATATGTATATATATATATATATATATATATATATATAGTTATTACTAAGGGTTTTTTCACTAGCGTAATATGTACTTGTTGAATATGTGCCACATAGCAAAAAGACACAATCACTAAACCTTTTAATAATAGAATTTATTTATGTTGATTTGTTCTACATTTATAACAATATTTTTAGGCCATAATACATAAATAAATATAGATTTACTGGCCTAAAGCTGTTTCTCACCAAACTGAATATTACCTTTACCAGCACACTAAAATGACAATATACATTTATACTTTTTTCCTTAAAATATATAAATATAAATAGACACATCACACACAAAAAATCTTTCATCTTTAAGACAACAAATGAACACAGATACTGATTTAGCCCTAAACCAGGTACACGATAGCTTCTTGCAATGAGTTTATGAGTTTGCAGATCACAGAATAACACAGCACAGGTCCCTTACGAGTATTACATCAGGTAAGTCTTTTGTAGCAGCTACATTCATTTTCAAGTCCCAACAAAGTGGCTGCTGAGCTGTTTGCATAACATCTTGCTGAATTTGAAATGGCTCCATGTTTGACACAGCGCACTACACGGGGAGTGAAAGATGTGCCCGATGCAGTGGGAGTAGGAATCGTTTCAAATTCAGCAGCACTAACCCCCCCCACTTAATGCTTCTAGTTAAGGCGTTTGCAACAGTATATTCCCCACCCTGTTCTCAAATTTGCTTTGTATTGCACAAAATAAAATAATGTAGACTTATGCTGCGTGTGCAGTTATCTCACAGTTATACCATGTACTTTAGCAATGACAATACTGTTTATGCATTTCATGACAGGACAATAAGATAAACTGTACTAACTGGGGGTCTGACATTAGGAGGTACATATTCCTTAAACGTCTATGCTGATACACAGTATATTTATTCAGTTAGTTTTTTTTCACTTTTTAAAACAAACTCTGACCAGGGATTAGGTTCAGAGAAATTAATATTGCTACTACCTCACCACATATAGTGTATAGTCACAGTATTTATGCTTCTGGATCAGAGCAGAGAGGAGCAGTTTGTTTCATACATACCATACCAAAGTGTAGGTATTCCAAAGAGGAGAACCTGCAGCAGGCTTGGCTCCTTGATGTAAATGCTAACCATTTTTCTCCACATTTGCCGTTCTGCATGGAGAGCCAATTACTGTATGTCTTATGCTCGTCCTGTAGCAGCGATGGAAAATCCAACACGTATGCTGAAAGGAAACTAAACATGTCCTTCTTTTGTCCTCACACAAATGTGATATTCATTCAGGCACTGTCCTTCTCATTGTTCTCCACAGTGGACTGAGTCTGAAATGAAAGGGCAGTGATCTTTACTCGTTTTCATGACTGGGTGACTCTGGACTGGATTCATCCTCTTCAGTCAAAGTTTCCTTCCTGGTGAAAGTGCTCGCTAGCGTGACGCTGAGCCGCGGCCGGACCGGAGCCATCTCGTTCAACCCGATGATGTTCCTGTTCACCAGGGTGGTCCTGTCCATGATCTCAGCGCTGTGTTTGGCCACCACAGCATCCAGGAAGTCGTACTTGGCAGAAAGCGTGCCACTTTCGAACAGGTACTTGAACAGGTAGGAGAAGGCCACATTGCCTAGGAAGGAAGCCAGCATGGACACTGTCTTGAAGGGGAACTTCTGGACCACAAGGTGCTCCACCTCCTGAGTGGTGTGATGGACCAACTCTTTGATGTACCACCCAGGGTAGTAGATGAAGGGGGGCAGTTTGAGGTAGGGCTCACCGCCGCCGATGCGCAGGATCAGGCCAAAGATGTAGCCGGCCACCGAGCCGTAGGTGTTGGTGCCTCGGACGAACAGGACGCTGAGGAGCTGGGGGAAGATGATCACGTAGACCAGGTCCGAACTCAGGTACCAAAGGCCGTATACTGTGCCCGTGAGGAGGGCCATGGCTGTGGCCAGAGCCCCAAACACAAAGATGGTAATCCTCATGACCCACACGATCTCACTGTCTGATGCCTAGAGTGCACAAACATGCAACATGAGACAATGGATCTAAACACTGGCTAAAACAATGAGTTAGCACAATTTGTTGTATTGCTCGATTGTTTGCAACTGGTCACATAAAACAGTTTTAAAGAAGCTCTTCTCAAACTAATCGCTATTGTCTGTGGTAACCAAACAATGCGACAGAAGGAGATTAAGTTGAAAACGTTTAAATATCTTTGTTCGCTTATGCATATTAAAACATAAACACTATTTTCAGGAACGTCTATGGCTCAGTGAACGTGTGTGCATCTGTAAAACCTGGACAGCTGAAGGTTATCAATAGCATTCTTTTTTATAACACCAGACGAGTGCTCACCGACTGGCGGAAGGCCAACTGGTAGATATTCCTAGCGAACATGGAACTGGCCGAAAGGATGGATGAGTCAGCAGATGACATCACTGCTGCAGAAACCGCCCCCAGTCCAAAAAAAGAGACGTAGGGCGGGCACAGGTACTGCAACACGATTGGAAGAATCATCTCTGACTCATCTTTCTTCATGGGCGGGATTGGCCCATAGCTTGTCTGATTCCAGTCTGCAAGGGAAAGTGGAGCAACGATTACCATGACGTAGAATAACCTTCAGCCTATAAATCATGAAGAATTGTGTTATGTACCCACACTGAAGAATTGACAGCACACTGTAGGTATTAATGTACCACAAGCAATTTTACTGGGTGTATCTGAAGGGAAAACTTATTTACTCAAACGTGCACCTATTTATTGTACTAAGCAAATGTCAGAGGCCATGCTTCATTTATTATTTTCCAGTATTTAGTGTGTCCACCTTTTCCCCTTATTTCAGCTTCCATTCTTTTCAAAAGGCTTGCTTTCAGATATTCAAAGAAACGTACACCTCCACAGTTCAGTCTTAGAAGTTGGTTGCTTTTTCTGCTTTTCACAATCCAACTTATCCCAAACACATTCAATTAATGTCTGGAGTGGTCAGTATATTGTTCTGAGAACACCAACAGCTTCTTTGTTTGATCAGCAAATTTTCTCCTTTTTGTCTATTTCGCTTCTTGACAACTACTCATCCATTTAGACCCATAGATGATTGAGCTCCTCAGGAATATCTCCTGAAAATGAATAACTTGTACTTCATAGCCAGAAGTTAAGTAAATAAAGTGTGGTACATTCATACCCATTTCTATTTCTGGCTTAAAATTTCAGGTCTGCTGTTCCTGCCAGTAAAAAACTATGGTTTGGTTTCTTGGACATGGATTAAACCTGATTTTGCAGTAAATTACAATGCCAATGATGTTTACCACTATGTTTCTGATTCAGTCTGTGCTTAATCTGCGCCTGGGAAACCAACCTTATACATACAAACATCAATATACAGTCATATCCTAAATTTGTACGGTCACATCTCAAACTCATCTAATTCAGTGTCTAGTTATAGCTGTGTTTTCTAATAGGTAAAGCATCAGTTCCTTGCTGTGTCTTTGATGGTGAAAATCAGTAGATTAAATCTGATTCCTCAGCGCTTCCCTCAGATGTAATATTTACAGAGTTCACATCGTTAAACGGATACCTCCTCAATAATGGATGAGGGAGACCAGCTGTTGTTATTTACACATTTCTTTAGAGATCTGACGGAAACATGGCCACCACCCCTGGTCAATACAGGCAGGGGAAAGACCTCCCTGTCGTGAGAGTGCATTTCAGAAAAAAAGTCAGACAGTAGCAGTCAGACGTTTTTTCCCATGTGAGGTTTAGCATCTGGCGTGTAATCATAATCAGCACACACACGCTTCACTGATGTTTCGGATAATAAGCAGGAAAGAGAGTTTAAGGCATGAGGAGAAATTACTCTAGAAATATTGCTTCCACCTGAATGATTTGTTAAATGATCAATTTGTAAGTGAGGGAATATGGCAAGCTTGCAAAAAGAGGAGTAAATAGCGTAAATTTGCATGGCTATCTGTTCAAGTGAGTTGCTTGAACGATATATTCTTCAGGTGCTCTGTACAGTGGTGAATTGGGCTGATATATCAAGATTGGTTTCCATATTTCCATTTTTACAGCCATAAAAACTGTTTATGTAAAAAAAAAAATTACATTATTTAACAGCTTGACTAGCTGGTTATAATTTGTTGAGAACAACACTCGGAACATCTAATCTGCTGCTAGTTTATATCGAGAAAGGAGAATATTGGCAAAATACATCAGGTATTTATTGGGCACTGGAAAGTTATTCACAGGACATACTTGTTCTGTAAAAAAGAGCAAGATTAACCTACTTAGAAAATAAAACTCACATTTAGGTTCCCTGAGATTTTAAGGATTCTATGCTATTTGACAACACAACCAGTAATTAGACTAGTGAAACATTAGGTTAGCTCTTTTTACCAGTACCATGATGGACTGCATGTTCTTGATAATGTATTATTGTCAGGTACATGCCATTATCCAGAAAGCAGTATTTGCTTACATTAAAGTCAAGTGGACCTGGTCCCTTCAGCTAAATACACAATGCTTTATTAGATGGGCTAGGTGAGGTTTCTCAAGGACCACAGTAGAAACATATAACATTTGCTAGGTGCTAGGAATTCTTTGCTGGTTGCTTAACAAACAAGAACTACACTAGCAAAACAGCTCCTTTGACCAGTAACATGATGGGCTGCTTGCAATGCATTGTCAAGAACCAGACAGTGTAATATGTAGAAAGCATAAATGTGGCTTCCATATTGGTGGTGCAAAACAGCAAACTGCTTATGACATTAGCCAAACTGAAATAAAACTGAAGGGTATCTTTCCAGGAACAGGCTTTGCACACCTGAAGTAGTGTCTACTCTGTGCTACTGGCTAGATATTGAGTCAAGGCCTATTTCCAAAAATACTTTTACGACTAAGACGACTTTTAAAGTCTTAACAGATTATAAAAAAATGGGGCATCTCACACTATCCAACCAGTTTTGCAGATTTTTTTTGGTGACTGAAAAATTGGAGATCACACAAGAAATTATTAGGGATCACACACTTCTTTTAAGCTGTTGCTTAACTGAACGGAACTAAATGCACTCATGTTCATTACTAGGAGACGCAAATAAACAAATGTGGAGCGGCTCGCTGCTGCGCATGTTTTCTCTGCCACTTGCACTGACACAGTAAAGAAGCAGCAGGTAAAAATGTTTAAGTGAGGGTCATGCATTTAAAAATGTGATCAGTGTGGTATTTTTTTAGAGTTTTCAATGTACGTAAACTTGATTGTTCTCATGCCTCAAGCTCATTAAAAAGCTTCGCTCGACACGTGAGTGGCTTTTCACCATTTGTCTTTGTTCACTTGCTGTATTTTCTCCTTTCTCGTCCTCAGTTTTCATTGGCTGCTAGAGAAGTCTGTTTAGATCGAGTTGTTGATCAGTTTATACTACTACATTTCACTCAGTGTCAGGTCAAAAAAATGTTTGACAGAAGCTTTGAATCAGGGCTAAAATCAGGGTAAAAGTCGTGTAATGTAACCCCAGCTTTAAAGTACAGCCGACCTTGCCGAAGACCTTAGTAGAGGCCCTAACGTACTAGCTCACCTGTGGAGGCCCCAATGGCTCCGATCAGGACGGAGGGTACGGCCATGACAATGCAGCCAAATGCGGCCAAGAAGGAGAGAACTTGGGCGTAGGTAGCTGAAGAGGCAGAAAGAACCCGTTGAAAATAGACCTGCCAGGGTATTCCCCCCAACATCTAGGAACAAAAATGGCATAGTAAATGCAGACACCAAGCAGCAAGACACCAACAAACAACAGCACAGTCAACACGCTACAGTTTAACACTGTCACTGGAGAACTATAGATACATGAAATTACGCTGCAACACTAATACATTGGACAATGAGGACATTTATTTCTTATTTATTATTTCTCCACACTAAAACTCACTGATATCCTCTTCTATTGCACACCACATTAACCTCATCCTTATGCATAGCTTAGATTTGTTTTGCAACACTGGCTTGCCATTTCTTGCAACACACAGATGACAGCTTTGCTTTTCATTTACAGGATGTTCTTGTGAAAATCACTGTGTTCCATAACAAGTCCTTGACATTTAGAAATATATAATTTACCTCTCCAACAGAACAGGGTCATGCTTTAGGGTTTAGTTTTTCTTTAATCTGGACCTTTCATTTGGAATAGGTTACAGAATCCAATTACACTGTAGAGCTTGACACATTTCAAGCTCAGTATGTACAGCTCAGTAATGTTCACACAGGTTTTGGTAAGATGCCTTTAAGGATCTTAAGACGTTATTTTACTTTTGGTAAATGTGTAGATTTTGCATTTCTTTTTATCTGTTTTTCTGTAAGATTTTTTACTAAGAAATGAGTGGCTATTTTTAAAACCAACAACTAATTTCCAAGCAAAGATGGCCTAGCCTAGGTGCCTAGGTGAATCCCACTTACCAGAAGGCAAAAGTTATCAGCCCACATCCATTTATCTGTGCTCTCGATTTGTCCCAGCCACGGGTCCTGGTAGAGCTCTTTCACCGCTGTCACTCCAATGTCAGACACGGCAGGGTTTGACAGTGCAAAAGGGACACTGATCCACTGTAGGCAGAACACAGAGGTTTACCCTTCTTTTTGTGAAGAATGTTTGTTTATGCAGTTTGTATTTGTCCTGGAACAATGCAACACAATACAATGTGTATTTCTAGCTTCAGAGTATTTAGAGCTTCACCTTATCCTGACTTGCATTATGTATATTCCACACAAATGGAATGCTTAATGCAAGGCAATCAGTCTCTGTAATATTGTGAGATATTTGCCACAATTTTCATTGAAATGACAGGCTCTACATATTCAACAAATGCATGCAGGGGTTTTTACAGTTTGGTGTAATAATTGTGGAAATATTTGTGTGTAATGTGAAAGCACAAACCGTGATTACAGCTCTAGGACATTCTAGCAAGTTTAGCATTGCTGAACACATAGGAATCTACACTGGGTAGGAGCTGCCCTTTTATGGAAATCTAAGACCAGCTACACTTAAACAAAACCTAATCTTAATAATTCTGAAAGGTTCCTGTCTACAGTCCAGTCAGTTCAGAGTAGAGGGCAGGTTTTTCTAATATACAGTCCTATGTTGAGCGTAAAGAGTAGTTGTACTTTACAAAAAGCACAGTCACCTCTTCATAACTGACAGCATTCTACAGCAGCCCTAAACTGAGGGAATAATAAACTGTACCAGTCCCACGAAGATGCAGAAGAGCTGAACTACGTCTGTGTAGGCCACTGAGTAGACTCCTCCCACCAGCGTGTAGAAAATGGCTATGAGGGCCGAGATGATCACAGACATGTTGATGTCAATGTCCACAATCACACTCAACGTTGCCCCTATTGAACAAAAAAGAGACGTTACATTGTTAGTTGGTGTGACTGAAATGTAGAAGGTCTTACATCCTCAAAAAAGTAATGCACTGAATTAGAAAAAGAAACTGAAACACTATAATACTGTGATATTTCAGGTTTAAAAACTGCATAGGCCCACATACCAATATTTAATTAATAGATATTTCATTTTTAACGTATTAAAATTATAGTTAGACTAATAGAGCATCATTCTAGTGAGAGCAATGCTTCTGTAAGTGAAGTATTACTGGGACTAGTTGGATAGTGCAGTGAATAATACATAAGGGTTTGAATCTCTGTTCAGGCAGGAATCGGGAACACCACTACAATATAGTATTATCTGCTCCTGATAAAACCAATTAATTCACAAATAAAAGCATGTCCAAAATATGCATTAAGGACAAAGCTTTACTAAATGCTGATTTTTATTAAACCCAAATTAATTTGGGAGTCTCTGGTCATGTTATGTTGCTTTTCTATGAGATAATAAATTAATAAAATAGCACATCCTTTACAGAGAAAACACTTCTGCACGTTTTAATGCACAATTATTGCTTATTTGATGAATTTAACATATACACATTCTATATTTTATCCAGTATGTTAAACTCGGCTAATAAATAGAAACGGTTTACTAAAAATTTTAGAAAAATATTTAGGTTTGCTCTCTGTGGAGAAAAATAACAGAACATGAAAACTGACTGGGGTGTAAAAACTTTTGCAAAGATTGTATATCAACACACATTTGCCTTTCAGTTTACTTACTTTCGTCAATACTAGTGATAAAGCACTATTCGTGTGGGTTACTGGCGGGTTTTTAAACCGTCATCTGCCTCACTGAGTTTCTTACCCAGGGCTGACAAGATGGCGGCCGACCAGAAGATCTCGCCCATGAGCGCGGGGATGAAGAGCAGGCCCCCCATCCTCTTCCCATAAAGCTGCTGGAAGGGGTCGAGCATGGTGACGTAGCCTCGCGAGCGCATGGGTTTGGCGAAGAACAGACCACCTGCACAGAGTTAGCTAACTGTATTTAAGCAGCTGTGGCAGCGTTGTGAAGGTTAGCACTGTGACGAGCCTTTCAGTGAGCGTTAAGGAGGCGGTACTCACCCAGCACCAGACTCATGGCGTATCCGAACGGAGCCTGCGCCCAGGCCAGGCCGTACCCCGGCAGATACACATACTCAGCCGTGCCGTTGATGTAGCCGCCTCCGACCCAGGTCGCTGAGACACACCACAGCAAACAGTCAACAGATACATAGAGGAAATACACGAAATGGCACATTACATTTAGAAGTGTAGAACGTGAACTCCTCCAAAAAATAATGAATAAATAAATTACTGTAGACAGATTTTGCTCTTTCTCAAGAACACCCCTAAAAACATTATAACTAATAAAATAAATAAATAAAATGGATGAGTGCAGTAGATTTGTAAAAAGCCTAAATTTTTTGAGGGGTTAAATCAAATAAACAGATTAAATGTATTGGGTGCTGTGTAGTAGATGTACAAGGACGTAAACTCTTAAAAAAAAAAAGCACCTCAGAATAAACAGCTAAAATGAAGAGGCAGTGGAGAGTTAGGATTAAACATTCACTCTTAATGAGTCTCCGTGAGCATCACCAGAAAATTAAAGTTAATTTTTTATGACTCGTAAAAACACGAAGTTAATTTACGGAAAGTTCAGTTAATCACGGCTATAAATCGCTCTTGATTGTCGCATGTATTCGCCGGTCAGGTTTGAGACTCGCGCTGTCCAGCGACACCGCAGAAAGTTCTGCAGGTATGAAAAGCAGGACTGAATCACAGTGTGCATGATTTGGGGTGACCTCCTCAGAGTGAGCCCTACCGGTCATGGTAAAAGCTCCCACGAAGAGTCCAATATCTCTCCCTCCGACCATGATGGTCTCGCTTCGGTCCGCTCCCTCCTCCACCCCGGAGTTCTTGTTCTTCCACGCGGCCCATATCCCCACGAACAGGATCAGCAAGTAGAAGATGACTATCGCCGCCACCCCCTCCACATGGATGGCCATCTTCTCTCTGCTAAAGTGGCTGTTCTTCCTCCAAAGAGCTGAATGTCATTGAGACCTGAGGATGGAGATGAAGCCTCGCTGAACAGAGCCAAGGCTGTTCAACAGATGGAGAAACCGGCTGAGTTTGAAATTCAGAGTTAAATAAAACATTTTTCGCTGTTTTTATCCTGATGTCTCTTAAAATGAGGGACTGAAATCAGAACTAGTGTTTATGACTCAACTGCAAAATGTGCTTGAAAGCTATGTATAGTTGGTTTTATCTAATTAGTTATTAAAAGTAAAACCTTTCCATATATTTTACAGGCTATTTGTAGAAAAGCGCAAAATATACCAAAATACTATATAAAAATAGCATAAAATATGCATAAAGCGCTACAGAAACACGCAAAACGTGCCTAAAATGTTAGAGAGCCTAAAGTGTGCCTAAACTACTATAATAAGCGTAAAGTGCGCTTTAATTACTATGTAAAATGGTCGAGTGTGCATAATATTGCAAAAAAAAAATTAAAAAATGCAAAGTAAAAGCGCAAAATATGGTTTAAACACTTCAGAAAAGCGCAAAGTGGGACTCACCTTTATGTAGTCCTCCCAGACGGACAGCGGGCACCGATTAAAGGACAAATGAACTGTCCAAACGCAAAGAGCGCAATATTTCACCTCAGCAAAGCAGCAGTCCTGCACTTTTCCGCTGTAGAGCGTAACTGCCAATCTTTATATGAGAGCACGTTTCGTCAGAGGGTTGATGAAGGCGGACGTCAGAGAGTTGTGAATGGAGACCCGTTTCTGAATAAAGATGTCACATCAGTGCGAATGAACCGCGCCTTGCTGGAGCCTGTCCAGCCCAGTGACCTGAAAATAGCCAAACGCTTAAAAAGAAGGGAAGAAAGCAGCACTGTGAATCAATAGCGGTACGGTTGGGGTCGTTTTCATTAACAATCCTCGGACGAAAGTTTCGTGACTCATCTGTACGCGTAAAATGAAATGTGAAGAGATGGGTCGAGGCTGCTCCGGGCTGGGCAGAGCGCTCAGTCCGGCTGAAGGAGCGCAGTCGCTGTCCGTGGTGCTGAAATCAGTCCACCTGCATCGTTAGGGTTTGTAATGGAACAGGCGCGGCACCCAAAGCAGCTGTAGCCCGACAAGTGGAGGCAGTGACTTTTCTCTTTTTATTTCTTTGACATGGTATTCGGTGCAGCAGCCATGAAGAGTCCACCATGCTGTAAATACGACACACACTCTTCTGCAATATTGAAATCAGATTTCTTCTCGGAATAAAGCAAACAGAAGCAGAAAAATCCCGGCATAAATATCAGGATTCCAGCACTGGTGCTTGGACCCCTAATAAATCCAACAGTGAAATCAGTAAATTGCTAACTCACTGAATTCATTTGCTTAAATATGTTTTAACTCTGCAGATGGTAGCCAGCTGGACTGAACTTAACCCCTTAAACCCTAAGGGTCTGAGTGTGGGTCTACACTTCAATTCCTCACTCTCATCAGTTACTGAAGAATTCATACTGAATAGTACATATTAGTTGTTGAATCATTCATAGTAGTTGTTTAATAATTCATAGTACTTATTCAATAATTCATGGATCTTACTCAAATTCATACTGGGTTTTTAATAGTAGTTATTAAATAATACACAGTAGTTACTCCGTATTTCATAAGGAATAGATTATAGTAATTATTGAATAATTTAATACAGATACTGAATACTTTATACTGAATAAGTCACAGAAGTTACTGAATAATTCATAGTAGTTATTCAGTAGTTTATAATGAATGGTTTGTAGTTACTGAATAATTCATAATGAATAATCCATAGTAGTTACTAAACAATTCATACTGAATAATTTGCGATAGTTACTCAATAATTCATATTGAATCATTCACAGTAGTTTACTAAATAATTAATAGTAGTTACTCAATAATTCATACTGAACAGTTCATTGTAGTTACTGAATACTCACAGCACTCAATAATTAATACTGTTAGTATGAATTATTAGTAGTAACTGAATAGTCCATACTGAATTTTTCACAATAATCATTCAATAATTCAGAGTAGTTACTCAATATTTCATACTGAGTAGTTATAATTACTGAATAATTCAGTGTAATTACTGGATAATTCTGAATTAGTTGCTAAAGACTGCAGCTTTAGAGCTTTGGAGTTTAGCTTTTGGAGTTTAAAGGGTTAACATTTCCAAATCCAACACTCTGGCAACTGAGACTATTTCTCAGATGTCAGAATATGTGTCTTCTCTAATTGCATCGTTGTGTCCCACGACCACATTTCTGACAGCTCTAAACACGGTAAACAGCGTATTTACATTTTAGAGACATAATAGAGCGCGTGGCCAGAAAAACAGGGGGTGCGTTTAATAGCTGCCTAAAATACGAGGCGAGGAACTTCTCGAGCAGCCAATTTAACGGAGACGGAGCTTCTTCAACTTCTTCTGCCCAAACTCGACTAATTGAACTGGGAGAGACATTTGACAGCCTGCCAAGAAGCTTCCAATTATGAGCAGCCAGGAGCTAGAACACTTCCCATACAGATGTTAGGGGCTGTCTTTAGAGGAGAGAGCCTGGTCAGGACCACTCTCCAGCGCTCAGCAGCGCCTCTGCCCACTCCTTAAAAAGCAGCTCCAAACGAAACGCTGTGTTTTTGTACCTGAAACTGTCAGTTTTTGTGTTTTTTGGAGAGCGGAAAGCTGCACTGGTGTAAACAGCAGCTGCTCCGGGTGGGAAAGCAGCCCTCTGGGTCTCCGCCATGCTTTCTGGTTACAGTGGCGCCTGTGGTGGCGCCGTGGCGCGCGCGCGTGCACCGAGAGGAGTTAATGAGCGCGCGGGCCACATCTGGCTCTGCGCCCTTTGAAGTGTGTCGAGGAGCGCGCGGGTCTGAAACCCAAATCCCAGCCAGACATGAAGCATGTTTACTAGTTATTAGATTAAGTTTGTTGTGTACATCCATACATACATCACAGACTCCAGTGTAGAACTACTATCACACATTATCACTACCAAACATTAGGACTGTGAACTGCATCACTTCACCTGAGAGTCAGTCAGACACCGACAGCAGGCCTAGAGACTCACATCCCCATCGCCTGGTTCAGATGTGTTTGGGTAATGGCTGGTATAGTGTAGGGGGTAACATCTCTCCCTTTTACACTGTAGACTGGGGTTGAGTCTATACCAATACAAGTCCTTGGGCAAGACTCCTAACGCTGCCTTCGACTACTTCTGTAAAATGATGGTACTGTAAGTCGCTCCGGATAAGAGCACCTGCCAAATGCTGTAAATGTAGTTGTTTTAATTAGGTATGTATGCATCCAAGCAAGTAAGTACATAAAAGACATGAAATGAACAACAATAATAACATCAACAACCGTATTAATGTAATATTAACAAATAAAGCATAAATAATAGATCTTAGTTGTGGGACAAACACCACTACAGTATTGCACAGTATAATATCACGTTAGGAAAAGGCAGAAAACACAGAAGGTTAAACAACCAAATATCATAATTTTTAATTTGTTTAATGTGTCAACCCTTTGTCTTTATTACAGACCTTTCAGTTTTTCAAAGAAATCTACAGGGATATTTTTCCACCCCTCCAACGTTCAGTCTTATAAGTCAGTTACATTTTCTGTTTCTCACGATCCAAATAATCCCAAACACACTCAGCGATGTTGAGGTCTGGACTATGGGGTGGACAGTCCACTGTTCTGTCTTTTAGAATGTCCTTTTTTATTTATTTACTTTTCTCAGTAAGGGCTTCATACTTTCAGATTCAGTGTTGAGTTGTCCTCTCACAGTGGAAGGAAGGACAGAAACACCTGTGGATGTTTTCAGCTCTGAACTAAGAGTGGAGCTTGATTTTCTCCTCTCTCTCAAGGATGAATGCTTTAGGTGCTGTTTTTCTGTTGGGACAGCTTTGAGGGTCACCCAGGGCTTGCACGGTTGTCAGGAGTCCCATTTTTCATATTTCTTGAACTCTAGTTTTTTTCCACTTATTTTGATCTGACTTTCTCCTTCCTTATACAAGAGGATTATCTTGTATCTAATCTCAATTACAGTAATAATGTTATTGTATTAAAATGACAAAAAGGTGATATGTTGTTTTTTCTCTAGAACTAAATCTGTCCATCATTTTCACAAATGGTTTGTGGGCAATACTACCTATGTCATACATATACATACGTCATACAAGACATATTTTTGCTTCTGAGGTCAAGGTTCAATAATTTAAAAAAAATATATATCTTGTGTTAAAAAGCTTTTGATCCCACAGACCTCTAATTTTACACTATTGCTTTGGCTTTTTACTCCAGAACAAAGGATTGCCAAGTAACTTATTCTTGTGCAAAACAGTGATCTTTTAAAACAGTGAAACTAAGCTGTAAACTGTAGGATACACCCAGAAGCCTAATTGTGATCACTGATGGTGTCGACAAAAGGTGGTAAATGTGAGACCCTCAGAAAAGACCAAAGGGTGTATACAATACAGTTTTAGATTACCTGTATTCAGTTTTCAGTGCTGTATCAAAATCATTACACACTTCATGTACATACACAAACTATATGTCTATTTTTGTTATATACAGGCTGGTGCTGCTGCAGGTGTGGTGTGCTGATGCTGCCTAGTGGCTTCAGGGAAAAGCGCAGTCCATACAGAGACCCTGCATGTGAACTCAACACTGCAAATGAATATAATATGCAACACTATTTCACAATAACATTTCTTGTTAATGCACAATATAATTTATGATCAAAGGCTTTTAGACTGCTGACTCTGTATGGAAAGACAGAAAAGTGATTGGTCTGTAATATATACACATAAAAATTAACATTAAACTTAATCTGTCAGTGTCTCAGAGTGGTAGAGTGAAGTAATACAAGTGAACCAGGGACTGAAAGGAGACATACCTGAGACATGTTCTGAAAGTTCTTCAGGCTCTTCTTTTTCTTCTTGATTTGATCCAGGTGTGCTAAACCAGGCAGGAAGGGAAACCATCTGGGGAGGCTTTATACTACATGCTGAAACATTGCTGCAAGGGTCTGATGGCGTTCAGAGCATCACTGATGTAAGGTACTGATGTTACATGATCAGTTTTGGATCACAAACAAAGCCTGTAGCTGAGACTCGGCACTGAGCGTGGTGATCATGTACAGCTGCTCCAGAGCATCTCATTCTAGAGATAATGCTTTTCTATGGACAGCTATGTATCAGCTATGTGTGCGCGCCTGTCTCAGCAACGAGTAAAGCTTATAGTAGCTGAATAAGCTGAATAAAGCTCTTATATAAGGCAGTAAGCAAATCTATGTAAATCTTTTAACAATATTTATCTTTATAAAAATTTAGTCTTTTGGTCACATGGGTCAGATTTTTAACAAAACAATAGAAAATCCAAACGTGACTGTGAATAAAAGTATGACACATACAAAAACGAATAGCTACTGTTAGATGTTCATAGTAAGTTATAGTTATACAAAATGTCATCGCTTTACACCAATCAGAACAAGTTCTGTAACATTTCTACTTAATCATACAAAATTTCACATTAAATTCAGTTATTTGCCCTGAATGGGTTAGTGCAAAGCTACTTGTTTCAATTCAGGCCATGGGGAAAAAAGGTGATCTTTAGTCATATGCATGCCTCACTGGAAGGTTTCTACACTATTTTTAAACCTACATACTGTCAATTTAGATTGATAAATTGAGGTCTAAAACACAGGATGAACGACATAATTTCATCAGCAGTTCAATTGAGTGGGAGCCCCCTGCTTCTGTATGTAATTCCATAAGCGACAGATGGGCTCCTGATTAGACGTCGCCGTCTTCTGTTCTTCTCCATGCCCATGCTGCATGGAGGTCTTAATGAGGGAACACATCTGATTAGTCACGACTGTGGCTGCAGGTCAGCCTCCCCAAAGCAGCTGTTCTGGGAACAGTGTGGAGAGCCCCACGGGGACTGTTTTATTACACTCACTGATCGTGCCACTGATCTTGGCCAAACACAGCCACTTTTGGCTTACATCAAATGTACGAGTTATTTCAATTTAATCCCACAGAGTTCAACCTTTATACTGGTGATTATGTAAAAAAAAACCTAGCAGTAGGTTTTTGGGTACAGTAAACCCTTAGTCAAGTAAAAGTATTGTCACTTCAATGAAATAACAGCTTCAACATGTATACTTAGAATCAGCTGATTCTAAGTTCTAAGACACTTTTTTCCCCACAATGTCCCTGAAGCAGGGAGTGAGGAGTTACTCACAGCAGGACATTTTTGAAAACTGGGTGAATATACTTAGTATGTATTTTCTAGTATTTTCAATTTTGATACGGCAAGTGCAGTGACGGGAAACAAGTATTCAGTTTTGTTTGTTATTTCATATATATGAGAAATGTACATCCATAAGCAAATACAAAATATGTTTAGAAACAACATTGATGGTGAAAAAGTGTTCGGACATTAAATCAAAATATACTTCCATGTAAAAGTTAAAAATAAATCTACATATTAATGCTGCAAAAATAAAAATGTTTGTGTGCAGACTGCACCTGGTGTGATTATAAAAAACGTGGTTAGGAAAATTTCACCCAACAAGAAGCAATCATGGCGAAGATAAAGGAGATTCCAAAAGTTTTCAAGAGATTAAACAACACTCACACTAGAAAAAGTTACAGAGCCATAGTATTAGACCTTAAACATCCCTGTCAGCACAACTGATTCAATAATATGCAATTGGAAAGTTCATGGCATCATAACTGATCATCACAGGATAGGTGTACCATCCCTCAGACTAATGATATGGTAAGAGAAAAACCAGCAGTCAGCAGAAAAAACAGTTACATGGAGAACAATTAACGATGAACTGCACCACAATCGCCTCTGTTCCTACAACCCCCCAAAACTCCTCTGCAAACATTTAGACAAATCAGAACAATTCTGGAACAACATACTCTAGCTAGACAAAACAAAAACAGAACTCTGGCAAAAATTTAGCTCGTCATGTTTGGAGAAAAAAAAAAGGTTTTCATTATCCCAAGAACACCTTAACCACAGTGAAGTATGGAGATGGAAACATCATATGGGGCTGTTTCTCAGAAAACGGTTCTGGAGCATTAAATGATGTTGAAGCAAACATGAATAGAACAATGTACCAGGCAATTTACAGGAGAATTGAGTTTCCTTTGACAAGAAAGGGGAGAAAATGAATGTTTCAACAAGACAACCACACCAAAGATACAGCCAAAGACTGGTTTCTAAATAAAAAAAGGAAGGTGCTGGCAATATCCTAACTTAAATCTCACTGAAAAATGTATGCAGGATTTTAAAAATGTGAGTCCAACAAAAAAGTCCAACAGAAGGACTCCCGTAACCTTGGGGAACTGAAGAGAGCTTGCCAAGAGGAATGTGCCAAAATTGAACCACAAAGCTGGAAAAAATGAATGACTCCTTACCATAGACGTCCTGAAGCTGTAATTGCCAAGAGTTGCTTTGCAACAAAGTGCTAATGTTATTCATGGTAAACATATATTTGTTTGTGCTCAGGGATGCATACTTTTTTGGTGATAGTCATGAGGTCAAAGTTAAAAGGGATTATGTGTGTAAATTTGATGTGGATATGTACATTGGAAATATGTTAATTAACAAAAGCAAATGTGTCCGAATACTTGTTTCCCCTCAGTGTAGATGTAAAAGTAGCTTAGTAAAAGTAGTAAAGTTGCAAAGTGAGCTCAATAATAAAACAGCCAATTTAAATCAACACAATAAAAATGAAATTAAACCCAAAAACGAATTAGAAACTAAATGGGAATCAGTACAAAGTAGATACCTTTCCTCACAAATATTCCCAACCTGGGCAAGCACTCCTACGACATACCAAAATGAGTCCTTGGGTGAAACTCTTAACACTACCTTTGCCTACCTGCGTAAAAAGATCAAACTGTAAGGGGACAAGAGCGTCTGGCAAATCCCGTAAAATTTCACAATGTCTATTGGTCCATTCATCATAAAATGCATTATCAAATGACTTAAAAACACTTAAGTTGAATGGAGTTCTGTGGTTAACCGATTACAATTAGAGACTAATTCTTTTACTTGTAGACCTTTTACTCTTTAAATATACCAGTACAAGACAGTTTTACAGACACACTGAATGGAAAACTATACATTCTTTGACAGAAAGTACAGCAGAGTCTGCATGTATAATACGAAAAAGAAATCAAATAAAAAATAATAGTGTTGCTGCCTCAGCAGTAATTCTATTATTAGAATTTTGGTAATAATTATGAAATTAAGTAGATATATAATAAAAAAAAAACACAGGAATGTTTCTTAAGCAAATATTTCATCTGTCAAATTGTCCACATACTTACAGTACCACAATAGAAATCTTCTAGAGACAATACTCTAAACATGCCTGTAGAACAAGCTACCTGGCAAAGAGGAGGATCCTCAAGTCACTACTATAAATACTCTTAAACTAATCACAAAGATAGTGAAGGGTATTTAACAAAACAGAGAGCCAGACAATTTAAGCTGAAAGACAAGCCCTGTGCAATGGGAGAAGAGCCAACATATGTTTCTATTGCACAACCTACAACTTTGGGCTTAAATTATCCAGCTAAAAAAATAAATCTTGCATTTGGACATATCATGTCTAGATTTCTCCAAAACCCCTACTAGCACAAATGAGAACAAACAGTGAAAAGGAAGGAAAATGTTTTTGATAATGGACAAACTACTGCAAATAGCAACCATTGATTTTAGCACAATATTGATGTGTCACCCTGGGAGGTATTTAACAAAGCAGGATATTCCGTTTAGTTGGACAACTAAAACCAAAAATCAAGACTGTCTGACAGGAGAAGCACAAAGAGTCATTCAAATAAGAGCTCATTTTTCATTTAGGTATCTACCTAACCAAAAAATCCTGTGCAATACCCTCCCAATGTGTACAATTAGCAAGATATGGCTGGGAAAATGCTGCACAGGGCAGTGAATCATGAAGAGTGGGAATGAAAATACTGAGCTAGATAATCTGCATCAGGTTGCCTGAGGTTTGTTTGGCTTAAGTTATCTGGCTAACTGAAGAATCCTGCTTTGTGAAGCATAAAAAAACCATACAGTGCTCTTGGGCTGTATTCATTATGCCTGGTAGCCAAATGAATGTAAAATCAGCATAAATCAAAAAAATGTTGTCTGCTGTTCAGCTGAGGTATAAAAGTGTTTGCAATTTCATCACATTCTACAAACACTATCATAAGCACATCTGACTTATTTGGTTGCCTATTATAAAAGACAATCTAAGAATGTGAAAAAAACAATATGCGGTGCAACAGAATGAAAGCGAAACAGCATCTCGCACTACCGAACTCTGAGCTTCCAAGCGTGGGTCACCACAGACGGCCCATCATGCCCACACATTGAAGGCCAAGGGTCAGGCTTGATTTGACGTCTGTGGACAGCTTCGCTGCTATTGCATGAGCAAGATGTGACATTTTTCCTCCGTACTTTACGATGACTTCACGTTCTCATCGTTCTGATCTGATCTGTTAAGAAAAGAAAGGCCAAAGTATTAGCAAATCACTCCATCGTCAACTGACAACTAACTCTGATTCAACTGATGAGGGCACACTGACTAACGCAAGACAATTCAGGGCTAAAAGTAGGCCACTGTGTTGCTGAATAGGACAAAGGTAGAAAAACAAGGTAGAAGAATACAATATTTATATGTGCTATTCTCCAACACATCTTTAAATGCATGGTAGAAAATAGAACAAAACTTTCAGTCACCTTGGGCTGTATTACAGCTTATTCTACATTTCTAGTTTTTTGTATTTAACCGCAATCTGGATACAGCCAGAAGTGACTGAAGGTCACAGATTAACTTAATTAAAGAGAGAAACTAATAGTTCACAACAGTTCACTACACCACCGCTGGGAGGTTTAACTTAAAATACTTACAGTGCAATTTGTTCTATGGATGAAAAAGAGCAGAAAATAAATCACATGCAGCTGAAAGCTTCAAATGATAAAGTACTTCTGTAATCATTATTGATTTTGTTAGAGGGTCACAATAGAAACTGTACGGAGAAAATGTATACTGATCTTGTAAGTTCTGTCTTAATTCTAGAAATAAGTAAATTCAGGAACTTTATTTGTTTATGTAATGAAGTATTGGGAATTTAAGAACTGATCATAGGAACAGGCGACATGAAGGATAATTTATATTAACATTTTTGACATCTTAAAAAGCAATGCTTTACATTATAGCTATGTAAATAAGCTTAATCAGAATGTATTTCTTACTTTCAGTATTTCAGTAACATTATTTTCATTGTGTGAATATGGGGTTCACATGAACTAGACCATGAAAATCATGTAATTTCCACATTCTGTTTACAGGTCCCACCGTTCAAGAAAACGCAAACGCAAAGCCGCAAACAGGAAAGTCATTGTTGTGGAGATTTGTGCATGCACTATAAACGATTCATGTGATTTGTATCAGATTTTATCAGTGATTTCAAACATATTTTGCATTGGAAGTCTTGTATGAGTTAAAATAACTACCCAGGGGCGTTGCCAACATGCTGAGTGGACAGCTCTTATAAGGACATTGTTAAAGCCCTCTGTCTCTCTTGCACACATACAGCATGCTAACAGCTGGGCTTCAGTTAGAACTACCAAGGAAAAGGGTCAAACTAAAGCATTAACAGCATTTTAAAAATTAGTTGCGCTATTGATGTTTTAAATTTATATTGGTATTCTTACTTAAATCTGTATACCTCCCACCCTAAACTGAACAATTAATAAAGATGCAATAAAATAAAGCCAAATAATACTACTAATCTGTACCTTGCAGCCAGTCGACTCCCTCCTGCAGACCCTCGCCCTGGACAGCATTACTGGCACTGAAAAACACCCAGACACATTTGGTCAGGGCACTTACAGCTAAAGCTTTAGTGTCCTGCACTGCAGGCAGAAAAAACACATGTTGAGAACCTGTCTCTTGTGTTTATTCTTAGTTTGTTAAATTAGTTTGTTAAATTAATTGTTAACAAACTAAGAAATTAACCACTGCTGCTAAATTTCAAATAAAACCAAAATCCCATGTGTTGTCTTACCAGATATGCCAGGGTTTGTCCTTGATGTTCTCCAGGCAGAGGAGCTGAGAGACCTTCACTGATGACAGTGCGTCCCTTAGGTCCATCTTATTAGCGAAGAACAGAATGGGGATCCTCCTATGCTTGATATCTGCACACATAAGGGATGGGTTCAAACTGAAAGAAACTATACGGTCAGACTATAAGGCTGGGTGTACACTACACGACTTAAAATCTTAACAGATTTCTAAAACTGAGAGCATCACAAACGTAACGTCTAAGCTAAACTTACTGAACCGGACCTGATTGTGCTTTAATGCGTAGTGAAAGCACAAACTGAGGATTAAAATGGGGTTGAGAAATGCTGATATTACAGTGAGAGCTGAAGAAATCTACAAACTGGCAGCTGACTTGAAATTGAAGAGAGTGACTTGACCTCTGGATCCATACCTTATAAACATGATAACGGCTCTTATTTGCCTGTTTTAAATGCAGCTCCTCTGTCTCTGTGCTCCGCTGTTCAGAAGGTGTGCATGCACATCTCTTCAGACAAAAAATCGTGTAGCGTAGGACCAGCTTAAGACCCTCATGATAAAATAAACGGTATTTAAAAAAATACGGTTTTTAAAAAAACTTCTTGAATATGCTGACTTTACACAAAAGTTTTGAATGGTTTTTTTTTTTACATTTTTGAACCAGTTATTTATAGGCTACAAGACAAATAACTTATTAGCCTACTAAAGAAAAAACTAAGAATTTTTTCAATGTTTGTTTTAATAGAGCTCATAGGTTTGTTTTCTTTTTACCTGAAACGCTTTTTAAAATCCGATTTTTAAGGCCAATTCAAATTCCAGGAACCAGTCAACGGTAAAAGCAGACACTTACCAGGATGGTTTAAGAGGGTGTCCAACTCTTCTTTGGCCACCACCATTCTCAGCTTATCACTGCTGTCAATAACAAATATGATGGCCTGACCCTCCCTGGACAAACAGAGACAAGAAGAAAAATGTGAAAACAATCACAATACATCGGATTTCAATGACAGTTAGCACTGTGGTTTTCAATTGCAGTTCGGACTATTTAGGTTAGAGAAAATACTAAAAAAGTGCAAGGTGTGAAGTCCACCGGACCACCGGATAGCGACAGGTGCATAACTATACAATACATTTACTTTTAGGGAAAAGCTTCTTGACATCTACAACTACTTATGTTTTTGTAGATGTACTGTATTGTAACATCAATATATTTTTATGCAGTGTTTTGGCCTCTGACAGAAAAGAGGTTTCACTTACTTGTAATAGTGCTCCCACAGGTTTCTGTATCTGCCCTGGCCTGACATGTCGAAGACTGTGAACGACAGACTATAAAAAGAACCATGTGGTCAATAACAAGACAAGCGTGTAGCCTCTTCAGGAAATAAGTACAATATTGATCCTTACCTTGATGTCTTGAATTTCTCTATGCTAAAGCCTATGGTGGGTACAATGTCTTGGGCCTGAGCCTGTAAGAAGACCATTAAAATGTTGACCATTTTGACAAGCGAGCTTATGTTACCTATTTTTTTGAACAACGCCCTATTAAATAAGGTGTATACTGTCTGTGAAAAATCTAAGATGCAAGACCTGATTTGTTAAAGGAATATTCTAGCATTTTTTCAACTTGTCTGCCTGCTGAATCTGTATCATACTGTCAATAATAATAATAATAATAATAATAATAATAATAATAAAGACAATAATTTCAACACTTTTTCTGTGACTTTATACCAAGTTGTTCTTACAAAGTTTTATCCAATTTTCACTTTCCCTGGGGTTTTGTGGTATCCATGCTGATCACAAAAAGCCTGTGAAAACTCGACCCACAGCACTTGTAACAACTCGTAACTCATACATTCTTCTCACTGAGACACGACTTGCAGATTTACAGCTTAATTTGATGAGAACATTAACAAAAATATGTGTTACACATAAACATTTACTACAAATTCAGCACCTGTCCATTAGCTTATTGTGTTTATAAGGGTGTTTTGTGTCAGCAGGTTTTTGTTCTTTTCTAGGTACAATGAAACATATCAAAATTATTGTCTGCGGCAATCGACTGCATTATATAAATGTAGCATATAGCGACTAAGTAGAAAAAATCTTGACTCAAATATTCATGGAAAAGTACAGCTTTAATTAATTCTGTAATGCCTACTAATGACAGCATAATTTAAGGCAATTTAAATGAGTGAAGGCATTTACTAAGTGATAAAGATATTGCTGTTGTCAGAAGAAAACCTTGTATCTCCATTTTTTGTTGTTTTTCAGTTTTTGACATAATTTGAAAAATATCTGTTGCTCTTTACATTGTGTGTAAATTTCATGAAGAACAGACAAAAAGAAACG
The DNA here is from genome assembly GCF_904425465.1 of Colossoma macropomum. NCBI lineage: Eukaryota > Metazoa > Chordata > Actinopteri > Characiformes > Serrasalmidae > Colossoma > Colossoma macropomum. The sequence goes on from NW_023495761.1 coordinate 418,124, forward strand.
GCCCAAAATGACTTGGAAAAATTATATTAACAATAAAGTAGGTTTTTCCTTCTCCTGTAAAGTTACTATTTTGGAGGTTTTCTTCTGACAGCAGTGATATGTTAGTACAATAACAGATTAATGTGAAGTTCTAGGGTCATCATTGGCTAAAGTGAGAGAGTAATACTCACATTAGTGGGCTTCAGCTGGTTGATGATGGTGGTTTTCCCGCTGTTGTCCAGCCCCAGGCACAGAACGTTCACTTCTTTCTTTTTCAAGCCCAGCCATCCGGCCAGCTTGTCGAAGAGCCCCATTTGGCCTTTATGAATGGAGCCACACTGTTCAAAGCAAACAGTCCAAAGCCAAGAAGACTCAGTCAAATGAAACCAGTGTAACATCTATTTAAGATCCATAAACACTTCATTAAAGGTGTGTGGCACTGGCAATGACCACCTAGACAACCAACTAGACAACCAACAAGAGCTTGCTTTATTGCTCTCATGACAGCCAGAGTTCACCAGTCTTATGACAGCATGTACCTGTTGCAGGCCTTAATGAAATGCAATCATCTGTGTTTATGTACATCTCTAATTTGTGCTGCACAAAACACATACACATGTGTGACAATGTTACATAAGAGTTTATTGATATACTCAAGTAGCTTATTCCAGGTATATCATGGAGTATCAGTAAGGTGCTGTTCGGATATCCCAATATTATTTATATTAAAAAGTTGACTTCACATGTAATGACTACAGATTAAAATTGCCTTTGTTTCCAGGCCAAATCTATGTAAAAGTGTTTTTAAAAGGCTAGGGCAAAAGGGAAAAGCTACCCAAGCAAAGCAGCTATTTGCCTTCATCAGGGTACAATTTCTCAAACAAAGAGCTTTTTGGCCAACAGGTGACAATCAAGTTACCTACACAGCTGATTAACAGACACACCCACAAAGAGAGTTTGTCTAAATAAGGGACCCAAATAAGAAATCTAGGCAAAAGAACAAAACACTACAAATAACTGGACTAGATTGAAGGCAGATCGTCTATATCATATCAAGACAAAGGTACAAGATGCACTCTACATTGGCTGTAGCCATCAATAAAACCATTAACACACCTAAATATACATTTATACACTTTATGAATAACAAATTTAATATATTCAGTTCATTCATATTATTTCATAAAATAAAAGACAATGTAATTATTTGAGATCTTCACTAATATGCCGTCTCTGATATAAACGATTGTATCCTTAGTCACAGTCCATCAGAGAGAGCAGTTTGGATTCATTGTACTGGAAGAAATAAGCTTTTTGGAAGCTTTTTGGCTCTTTTCCCTATGTTCATCCAGTGTGAAAGCACCACAAGGGTTATATCTGTTTGGATACCCAGAAGCTGGTAAAAACAAATAATTCCAGTCTTACAAATCGATGTTTAATATGAATTATGGGAATGATAAAAAATGTTTTGATGCTGCTCTGTATCTTTAACTGACCAAAACCCATTTACAAACATTGCTTCTGTGCACTTTTGGACCTCGTAACATATTTCCAAAAAATACAGTGAAATGCCAAACACCAAAACAAAATATACAGTCATGACTGACACGTGAAGACACTAATGGAAATACACTGTGTGTTCAAAAGCAGTCAGACACCTCTTCTAATGAGTGCAACAACTTTAATGAGCACTAACTGCTGACACAACTGCGTACATACATAGCTTGTATAATCTCCATAGAAAACCACTGACCAAACAGAATGGGATGCTCTGGAGCAGCTACACATGAGCCTAAGATCACCATGCCCAATGCCGAGAGTCAGCTACCCCCAGTACTGGGCTGTGGAGCACTGAAACTGCATTCTCTGGAGAGACGGAGCTCCATCCGATACCTTTGGGATGAGCTGGGGTGCACTCTTATGGCTGTGTGCATTCAAGTCCTCACAGCAACCCTTCTCAGATGAGCAGATGCTGTAACTGCACCAAAGGGGTGGGCAAACTTCCAATTAATACCTCTGATTTCAGAGGAAACGCTGGATGAGCAGGTGTCTACAAACTTTTGGACACGCAGTGCACCTTTCATAAAGCACAGGGCTAACAGGAGAGCTGGCGCTGCAGCCTTGTTGATAGTAAGTTCCGTTACTCTAGGTAGGTTAATTAAATTAGCAGTCTGCAGCTCTAATGTTGAGTATTAACTTTAGCTCAATAGCAACTTCGTGGCCCTTTAAACCTGCTAACGCTACCTCGAAGCATCCAAAAGCGCGTTTATACACATCTTCTACATCTCGTATCACGGCTGCTGAACATTAATTAGCGTAGCTGTAAGGAAAATAGTACGAAAGCGCGTTTTTTTCCAAGAGATAATCGCAGAGACGCAGCTATCAGCTATTAGCCGGCTATCAGTCTTAATCCGCTGAGCCACTTTAGTTAGTTAGCTGCCTGCTCTCCTTGCATAACCCGCACTACATCGTTTCTCACCCGCTGTACACCAGGCGGGGGCATTCCGGGACTTTACTGCACTTTTCTACCTCTGTCGGGCGGTTTAAAGTAGCTACGCACAGCCCTGTAATAATATTATACCGCTACTATCACGACAGCTTCCCACAGCTATCATTTCACCGAGCTGTGTGTTGGGTTAGCTGTTAGCTGTTTAGCCATCCAGCTAACTCGGCTAGTACGCTAAAAGAAAGCTTACCTCTCAGTACCGTCTCGGCTGTCTCGGTGCAGCACAGCTCCCGTCAGCGTCCGAGCTCTACTATCTCCAGCCTAGACAGTAAAATCGCATGGCAAAGACAACGACATGTTATTTATGAGACGCACATTTGAACGAAGGCGGCTAATCTGTGTGGAGCTTTGACGGAGCTGCTGCGAGGTGAGATATTTACACGGTGTTGCTTAGAAACCGGCGCTGCTGCTGAAGAGCGCCGTCCTGTGGTCAAACAGCTTGTCTTCATACAGTAAATCACTGCATCACAAACACAGTTTAAACAACACATTCAGTTTAAAGCAGATCAGATGTCAGTAGTGCCACCAGAATTTATAAATATGTAAAAAAATAAAAGAATTCTAAATGTTAGAATATCAGTTATCATTATGAACAATTCATGCCTCTTTACAATTCATTTTTAAGAAGGGAACATTACTAGTATGATTTGTTTTCACAAGGAAGTTGTTTTTAATCATTTTTTTATTAGTACAAATAACATTTTATTATTAATTTTTGTTATATTCACACCACTGAATTTCCAACATCTGCTGGCGAAATGTAATCCTGATCACTGAAGAACAGGGCAAAAGGGGGTTAACAAATTATGCATACACAGATGAACTATTATCTGTTATTGTAGAACTATTGTAGAACTACAAAGTGCACCTATATGGTACTGTTTCTCAAAAATGTTGGATTGCCTACCATTTATCTAATAGAAATCATTCCTATAAGAGTGATTTTTCTTTATTTGAAGAATAGTGTATTCTTTCAAAAACATATAGGGCAAAATTATTGGCACCCCTAAAGAATATTTTAAATAAAACCAAAGAAATTTGCATCTTTGGGCAAAAAATATCTGTGTTTTTGTTGCTCCTGGTCTCCAGAAACTGTTTGCTCTCACCGTTTGCTTCCAAACACACTGCTTCCACACAATTGACCTGTAATGTAAATCATGTATTCATGATTATCAACAGCGTCAGCTGTGATCATAACTCATTTGTATACGTGTATATGTGCTCATTCAAAGACGACAAAAGACACAAGGCATCCATTATCTTTTATTTTTTACAAACATCCAGCCTAATCCACTTATACCTCTTTTTAAATCCATTATAAATTATAAAAAATAATATACAATTAGATTACTATTCACTATACATTATAGTGTGTACTGACCTGATTACCCAGTTTCCCCTCATCTGCTGGAGTTCACACTGTTTCTGCTTTCACTCTTGCTGTGTGCATCAGGAGTCTGTTCTGACAAGAGTTCTCAGAGTCCTGAACATATGTTCAAGCACAAGTCAGGAGGCGGCGTCTGATGAGCACAGCTTCTGCATGTGGCACATTGCTGTATATATGTGTATACATGTGTGCTGCATGTTAAAGGGCCCATATTCTACATTATTTGTATGTTATTTTCTTTGAAGTTCATTTGTGATGTTTGTGTGGTTTTATGTTCAAAAACAGCTATCATTCATCTGCCAACCTCTTTTTATACCTTACAATTACAAAGGGTTTCGTTACTGTGCCCTTAAGACTGATATATGCAAATGAGCTCTGTTCTCATTTAAAAAGCAGTGCTGAGACACAGTCCTTATACCTTCAATATGAATGGGTGGGGCTAAATTGCTGTAGGTTAAATAAGCAGTAATACAGTACTTTGCAAGAGTCAGTGACCACCCTTCATTTTTTTCCAGTCAAAATGGCCATTAAGTACAAGTTATTCATATTTCAGCATCAGAAAAGTCTCAACAATTAAATATAATATTAAACGGTTTTAGTATTTAGTATGTTCACACGTTCCTTTATTACAACTTCTGTTCTTTTCAGGAGACTCACTTTCAGTTTTTTAAACAAATCTGCAGGGATATTTTTCCACACTAGAAGTTTGTCGCATTTTCTGCTTTCTGCTTTCTCCGATCCAAATAATCCCAAACACACTCAGTGATGTTGAGGTCTAGACTCTGATGTGGTCAGTCCATTGTTCTCAGAACACTAGCAGCTTCTTTGTTTGATCTGCAAACTTTTTTCTTTTTTGTCTATTTCCTTTTCTCAGTAAAAGCTTCTTGTCAGCTACACATCCTTTCAGTCTCATAGTGTTGAATTGTCTTCTCACAGTGGAAGGATGGACAGAAACACCTGTGCATTTTTTCAGATCTGAAGTAAGAGTGGAGCTTGATCTTCTCCTCTCTCTCAAGCTTTAAGCACTGTTTATCTGAAGAGACAGTTTTGGTGGTCTACCAGGTCTTGCATGGTTGTTAGGAGTTCCATTTTCCCTGTATCTGTTAATAACTTTTTTAACTTCAGTTTTGGAATCTTCTGTTTTTCACTCATTTTCCTTTTTTCTCCTTCGTGCAGGTGGATTTTCTCATATCTAATCTCCTCAGAAATATCTCCTGAAAAAGGAATAACTTGCACTTAATTAACAAGAAACTAAGTACATGAAGTGTAGTCTCAGTCATTTGCACAGTACTGTATGTAAATATGTTTCTGGTTGTGACATCACAACCAAGATGAATTCAAAATGAACGGTTTTTACAGTTTACTGTGGACTGTATGGACAAGGGAGTGAATGCTAAACTTTGAAACTTTAACAGTGTTTACATACTACGTCAAACCTTTTTTAAAGCAAGGGCAATTCTGTTTTTTATTATATGGGCCCTTTAAGTAAGCAACACAGAGCATTATATTAATTAACTGTTAAGCACACTAACCTGCTAGTTGTGTATATGTGTGATACCAAGAACTTTCACTGCTGCACACCACCCTACATTCAACAAGTGTATTCTATTTAACCCATTCATGTCCAACAGCTAAATATAGTACAAGGAATGAGGGAATGAATGCTACAGGACTTATTCTGATCGGTCTAAAGTGAAGACTTTTCGTGGATTTTTATACCTTGAATGAATGTCTAACAGTTTGTTTTTTATTACATATTATTTTCATACTTCTAATCACAATCAGATTTGAAATTCTGTTGTGTTGATAAAAATCTGTAGTAATTCAGTGATTAAGATGTCAGCAAAGTTATTCAGAGTGGTTTGTTGCGAAATGTTTCACTCTAGAGAAACATACAGAGTCAGAATTGTTTACAGTGGTGGTGACAGGAACCAGACGTCTGAAGAGCCACTCAAAGCTCCCTCACACAGTTATCACATAAAATTGTCATGAACACATTGCCTGGTGTATGAGACATAGTTTCATGATAGCTTTACAATAATGTTTTGACCTAAAGCATATACATTGTTTACCTTTCATGGTGGAGACATACATGCTGGGTATTGTTAGGTAAAATAGTCTTTGTATTTTTTCAGATTTACCACTATTTTACCTTCATGAGCATTACAGATAAAAATTCTGAAGACACATGTAGGTTCACTGGTGATAAATAAAATGGGTATATTTGTGACATCACAACCACTGCATATAATGATTCACTATGAAGACATCCAAGTCAGTAAGTTTCTCTACAGTCTCTGAATGCCTTTGTTTACATCTTCACCACTAAATTGTGCATAAATTCTGAAAAAGTGCCCTTTTAAAGTAAGTAATAAAACCCACTTTTTACCCATATGGTTTAATCGATTTAAAAAATTCCTTCAGATCTGAACTGAGGTGAGCTCAGAGGACATATGAACCAAAGGAAATGTAAAATCGAGATATGGACATAAATGGGTTAAGAAACTATGACAATCTTTTGTGTCTCGCACGGCCAACAAATCACCAAACGATTCTAAATATCATTTGCATCCTAGCAGAACTTGTCCAAGTCTCGAATGTCAAGACCAGCGCGTACAATTCTTGAGTTTCGATGTGTCAGGCCTGATGCGGAAGCATGAGACCATGGCTTTCAGTCTTCCAAAAGGTCAAAGGTCGTTCTTGTATGGCATAGCGGACTGCCTGAGGAGGTCTATGGTTTTTGTATGGAGTTTTTTTTTCTAACAGAGTAAGATACAATTCTCTACTCCCAAACTTGGCTCTTTTCTGATGTTCCGAAAAGACCGCACATATTGCTGAGGAAAAAAAAAAAACAAAACAGATAAATAAATAAATAAATAAAAATAAATATAAAACAAACAAACAAAAAAATCACATACACATACATATAAATACCAGCATAAATATCAGATGTGATAAATAATGGGTTAATAGCCATATAAATCCACTGACATTCAACAGTCTCTCTTTTTCAGAGGCTCCAGGAAGTAGCATGATGAATAAACGATAAATATCTCTTTAAGACACGTACTCGATACATTAAAATAGCAAATATAACTATTAAAAGTTCTTGGACTGTGAATCCGGCCAGTCACCGAACTCGTAGGACAACTGACGGACTTGACATCACCATGGCGACAGTGCCGTGCTCTCGCTGAACCCTGATTGGCTGTCCATCTTCAACTGTTTTGCTCAGCACGAAGACAAATAACCAATGACATTCAGAATCTTCTTTCGGTCTGGCCGTTTCTCCTGGTTTGTATTGTTTATTGGAAGTCCTCAAAGGCCAGTTGAGAAGTCTTGAGAAAAAGCCAAAGCATTGCAGTTCTCTGAGTGTGGTTGGTAAGACAGATCAGGCCTGACTATGTGCATGTGTATGTGTGTGGGTGTGTGTCTGTGTGTATGTATGTGCGTGTATAAGTGTGTGTGTGAGTGTTCACTGGTCCGTCTCATACATGGAAGCCACTCTGTTGAACGTGGAGGAGCTGCAGTCGTAGCGTCTGTATGCTGCTCACTATCCTCCTCTGGTGGCCAATTAGGGACACACCAATCCTCCTGACATCGCTGTGGAGGAGACAGAATATCAAGCTAAGAAGAAGGTAGATAGAACATTACCAGCACTCACAATTGATTAAAACTTTGACACTGGTGATAGTATGAAGTGGTACATACACTCTTTAAAAAGATGGTTCTTCTAAGGTTCTTTGGTGAATGAAATGGTTCTGTATACAACCATGAACACTCAAAGAACCCTTTGCATGATTAAAGGGTTCTTAGTATGGTAGAAATGTTCTTCAGATTGATGGAGAATGTGCTATATTTTGCTCTATATAGAACCTTTTTGAAAAAAGTTCTGCTATTATTATGAGGTCAAGCTTGTAACAATAGCAGAACTCCTTTTGGTGTTTGACAGAACATATAACTTATAAAAAGGTTCTAAATACAACCATATACAGCACATTCTCCATTCATCTGAAGAACTCTTTCACCATGCAAAGAGCCCTTTAATCATGCAAAGAGTTCTATATAGAACCATTTTCTTTACTAAAGAATCTATGAAGAACCATCTTTTTAAAGTGTGTACTGCAGCAAACGTTTATTTAAACCGTAGGGAACGTCTGGATTACATGGGCCCTTTAAATGGGAGTTCCCCCAAAATTTCTGCATTATTAATTGGTTAAGATAAGATAAGGTATACAAAGTCATTTAAAGTAGTTCAATGTGAAGTGCACCATTCTGGAAAAACTTAAGATTCAGAACTGTTCACAGTGGTAGTGATAAGAACCAGATCCCTGAAGAGTTAAATGCCTCTAAAACGCAGTTATTACATGAAACAGCTATGAATACACTGCCTAATGCCTGAGACATTGTTTTGTGATAGTTTTGGCCTAAAACTCACAAAATACATTAATGTTAGAGAGGAACATTACATATAAAAACACAATTACACATAAAAACTGGCTATAGATGCACTGTAGACATTATGATTCCTGGTTCCTATCACCACCACTGTAAAGAAGTTTGAATCAGTAAGTTTCTCTTCAATTAACCATTTCATGTCAAAACACTGATAACTTTGTTTGCATTTCAATGATTGAATAATGCAGAATAAAAAATTTGTAATTCCCCTTTAAGTTTTCTTTTCTAAGGTTGTATATTTTGGCTATTAACAAAGATCACTGCAGTTTATCACTCACTCAATACTCATGCTGGAGATGGAGTCCAGGGTGGTGTACCCTGCTGCGATGAAGTTGTTCTTGTACTGACTCATCTTAATGGAGTCAAGCCAGTCACCGATGGAGATGAAGAGAGGGTAATCAGGCATGTCTTCTGGAGATTCTGGTAAACTGTGCAGACACAGAGGACAAATATGACAGCGTTTCAATTAAGCAGCAAACAAAGGATTAACCCCTCAAAGTCAACATGAATCAGAAATCATAATACATTTTCCTTCTGTACTGTGACACATTTCCTACTGAAAAACAGTATTAGGGAGACTCTCTGAGCTAGATGAGTATTAGTGGGAGTGCTAGAAGAGGGGGGATAACCAGAGACATGAACTAACAAGGTCAAAAAAGGACAATTTTAATTTCAGGTTGACACTTTCAGGTTGAAAAATGAGTCAAGTAGTTGCAAATGAATATGAACATAATACATATATTTTACACAATTATTGCCAAAACAAGTAAACCTAAGGAAATTGTGTTATCGTATTGTATTTTGTTTGTGTGCAACGACTTGACTCATTTCAACCATTTCTTTCAGTGTATAAGAACTCCGTAAGATATAATAAACCTGAAACAATGAAGTCCAAAATACTTTTCTAGAAAAGAAACTCTAGTGAACTCAACATGCAAGTCTGTGAAAAGACAACTCAACACTATGAGTCTGAAAGTATGAGTAGCTGACAAGTAGCTTTTACTGAGAAAAGAAAATAGACAAAAAAGAAAAAAGTTTGTAAATCAAACAAAGAAGCTGCTGTGTTCTCAGAACAATGGACTGACCACCCCAGAGTCCAGACCTCAACATCACTGAATATGTTTGGGATTATTTGGATTGGAGAAAGCAGAAAATGCAACCAACTTCTAAGACTGAACTTTGGAGGTGTGGAAAAATATCCCTGCAGATTTCTTTAAAAAACAGAAAGCCAGTCTCTAAACACACACTAAACACTGAAAAAAGGTTCTATTTAATTGTTTTAATTTAAAACAATGTAATTGTTTTAATTTAAGTCTTTGTGTCATTGTCTGTTAAATACATGCTTTCTGCCTTTTTTATCTGACTTTGAAAAATGAATTTGTATTTAATGGCCATTTTGACAGGACATAAATGAAGGGTGGTTTCTGACTTTTGCACATTACTGTACACATACATATAGAAGTCTGCAATCTGCCAAATAGAGATAAGTACATAAAATGCATAATCTGAAAAGACCCTACAGGCCACCTGAGCCTGTTAGGTCCAAATTATATTACTGCTATCTTCTGGAATTATTACTGACACCAGTAGTTATTACTGACATTCCAAGCTGACAGTTAAATCCTCTGATCTCAGTAATTTCTAGTGACATTCTCGAAATTGCAAATTTTAGTGACACATGATGCTTATTAGTCAGAATAAATCAGAATAAAGCTCCGTAAGTAGATGTTACACTATAATATCAGGCTTCTGCGGTCACAGTTTCATCAAAATTGTAGCCCTGCCTGAATTGAACATCAATGTCAACAGCTATATTTGTCAGTAATAATTGCAGAGAACCAGAGGCACAGCTTGCTTTCTCAGTACATGGGTGCAAGCTACAGGAATGATATAAAACCTGCAGTATCAACACATAAAACTTTTAATTGGCACATTTAATTGTGAGCTATCATGCAATGATAATAGTCACTGTGGAAAAAGTACATTTAATAGATATGTTAGCAAGCCAGCAATCATCTGATTAGCTTGCCCTTGCTCTTGGTTAATTCGATGACTCCCTTGTTCTGCTGCGAGTTGCCAGCCCCTTTTTAAAATCTCCTATTTTTGGTCACTATCCAACAACAAACCAGCAGCACTCCTTCTATGAGTGTGTAAGGTTAAGTGCTAGTTAGCTATAGCTTGCTTTCCCATTCTCAGACATTATGTCTGACTTATGTGTCAGACATGTTTTGATGGTGCCTAAAATGGGCTTTATGATTCCACAAAAAAGACTGCTTAGCTTACACAGAGTAGTGCAGTGGAGTTACCTGTCCGCTGCTGTCTCTACTTTCAAGGAGCAATTTGATGAAAAAAATGGCCGTAAATTGTTTATAAGACCTTTATTAAATGTAAAAACATGCTAATTCTAGCCTCAAGTAAGCAGTACCCAGCAGCACACAGGTTGAAAACCCCTGCTGTAAAGGCTTGTCTCTCTTGTTGGTGATGGGTGTACGGCACCCACAGAACCCACTAAAGCTCCACTAAGGCAGAAGACTCTGCTGTGTGAATAGGCCTCATGCTTAACTCTAAAGTCCCAGGAAACTTAAATTCATGTTTCTTTCTAGGTTGGTTAAACTTGCTCTTGTGGGCACACAAAATATATGTCCTGTGAATAACTTTCCAGTGTCTGAAAAATGATGGTTTTACTAACATCCTCCTCTCTTGATGTAAACTGGACAGTGTTAATCTTGAGTGGTGTGTATGTAAGCAGTACTCTCACCAACCAAACCAAACAGCTAGGCATTGCTAATCCATTGCTACGCTATCCTAGGTGGTTGCTAAAGTGTTGCTAAGCCATTGCTATGGTACTGCAGGTAGTTGCTAAGGCGTTGCTAGGTCATTACTATGAAATCCCAGGTGATTGCTAAGGTGTGGCTAGACTATTGGTATGTTATCCCAGGTGGTTACTAAGATGTTGCTAGGCCATTGCTATGGTATGCCAAGTGGTTGCTAAGGTGTTGGTAGGCCGTTGCTATGGTATCCTGGTTGGTTGCTAAGGTGTTGCTAGGCCATTGCTATGGTATTCCACATGGTTGCTAAAGTGATGCTAGGCTGTCTTGATCCTGAGTTTTGTGGTACTAGCTTGAAAAAAATTTGTACAAAAAAAGCTTATAATAATAATAGTAAGGTAATGAAGAACAGTAAGAGCAATATGGAGCAGGGTAAAGTGTAGTTGATGGAGCTCTACCTGTGCACGTCCTCCACCAGTGTGAGCAGGCTGCTGGGGTTACGGATGAGCTTGTCCAGGAAGCTGACCACATCATGGAAACGCGGCCGCTGGCTGCGTTCCTTCTGCCAGCAGTGCAGCATCAGCTGGTGCAGAGCCACGGGGCAGCCCATGGGGGCTGGCAGCCGGTAGCCCTCCTCAATGGACAGGATAACCTACATGGAACCATGTTGGAGCACATTTAAGCAAAGAGATCTCAGACCAAGTTTTTAAAGTGCCAGTATTCTGCATTTTTCTTGTATTCCTTATATTGTATTGTAGTACCATATGTTATTCTTGACAAATGTATTAATCTTATACTACTCCACTCCTATAACTCTTGCCTGCATGAATGGCCAGGTCTAATCTGATGTAGGATGAATGGGTGGTGATATGTAAATATGTTCATGACTGTTACATGAACTGCATGGACTGGTGTGTAAACGGTATGTTTTGAAACAGTGTGAGTGTTTACACTGAATATCAAACTGCCGTACTTCAAAAAAGAAAGAAACTTTTTATTTTATATGAAAAGGGCCCCTAAAATATTGGTGATGTGTTACTATGGGAAATGGAACGTAAGTATAAGATGTTTAATAGATCTTTCAGAAATGCAAGTGTATATCTAAAATAATCAGCAACTTACAACACTGAACATGTCTGTGTTAAACTGGACATTTAAACTGGACTGTTATTTATCTATTTTAAACCTCATAGTAACATAAAAAGATTTTTACCCATTTCATTTACTACAGTGAATAAAAAAGTACACTGAATTTACTTCATGAACGTATGTCATTTGATTGAAAGAAATTTTGTATTATTTACTTTGAAATTATGTGCACGTTTGTATCAAGTCAATTTAATACCTTTTTTCAGTGTAAGTACCAGTATAGACAAACATGCATTCTACAGACCCCTTCTTACTGAATATACCATCTGCAATATGTTTAGGCATTTTGCCTTTAGCCCTATTTGAGCTGGATTGGTTTTAACAGAGGAGATCTGGTAATGTAATCTGTGCATGATTTAACTGGATGATATATATGGGTTAAAGAATCTGTCTAATTTCCCTAAATTACTTCAAATGGATCAGTGTGTGGAATTGGAGCTTTCTGTGCACTACTGCGTTTTCTAAAAGAAGCTCCCTCCTGCCTTTATTGTTGGAAGCACTGTGATAATACGCGCACACATTAAGAACAGAATTCACATCGCTATGTTAACACTTCTAATTGATTCTTTTAATCAGAGTACCTATAAAAGGTGACTGAAGTGTGAAATGTAGTCATAGGTAAAAGTTTGGGCACCCCTGGTCAAATTAAATGTGTTGTTGAAAGTGAAAAAAAAATGAACACGTCCTTTACAACAAACACACTTATATATAGTTACATATACTTATATAGTTCACAATTTCTATTGATTTTCTGAGTTTAACATATAAAATAAGGATAAAACATAGAATATAAAATATCGCATTTTCAGGTTTTTTTGTTTGTTTGTTTTATTTCCCAGTATGTTAAATTCAGCCAAAAACTGTAATTGTGCACTAAATGTGCAGACGTTTGTTCTCTGTTGAGGATGTGTTCATTTCTTTTCAGAAAATCAACAAAACATAATTTGACCAGGGGCACCAAAACTTTTGCATATGACTGGATATTCTGATTCGTATGCTTTGTTGCTCTGAATGGTACTTTGTAAGAAACAACATACAAATCCATGAATTTTCAGCTATGTTAGATCATGTCTTTTACATATCAAGAAAGTAATGCGCATGCATGAGTATAGAGAAATCACATTAGTAACAGAGATGTCTCTACTCAAGATGTCTCAAGAAGTGTTCATTTTTTTTTACCCAAAGTAAAGAAGAAAAAAGTAGGTCACAAAATGAATAGGCTTTTGAAAGGGGAGAGGAGCTCACATCCTGATTAGACATTTCCCAGTATGGCCGCTCTCCATAAGACATCACTTCCCACATGACGATGCCGTAGCTCCAGACGTCGCTGGCAGAGGAGAACTTTCTGTACTGGATGGCCTCTGGAGCCGTCCAACGAATGGGGATCTTCCCTCCCTGAAAAACACATTATACATACATAATTTCCACATGAATACAAAATATTACATCAACACAATTATTGCCAAAAGTAAATACATTGCCAAAAGACAAAGTTCTGTAGATGTAATATATTTTATTCATGTGGAAATGATGGACAGATTTTAATCAAGTCAGTTCAGTACATCACTTTTTATCTTGTTCTCTTTGACTCTTTTCCTCTTATAATTCAGCTCATGTGTCATAAAATCACTGTAAAACTACCCAGTTGCTAAGACTGCCAGTCTATCTAGTCATAAAAGAAGATCCAATTTACTCAAAATTCACTACTTTTCCTAGAATCGAACAGGAGTGGATTGTGTTAGCTTGCTGAGTTTCTCACAGATAGCATTAAGAAAAGGTTCAGTATATTCTGTTTCTAGCACTCTCCACCAGCTCATCACATTTTAATTACACTGTCCACCTTCAGAGAAAACTATCACAGTCTTTCGACATGCCAGACCCAGAGCCAACTCTCTTCCACACCAGCCGAACACTCAGAACTTCCTGACACAAATGACACTCACTTAAGAAAAGTAACGCAACTAGAAAAGAGCGTTTCAAACATTTTGTTGGCATTGAAGCTGGCATTAGTGCTACTATGGTGAGTGAGATAGCAGCCAGCCAACATAGGCCCCCCCGAATACCAGGGGATATTTCACACACTGCGTAAATATAAATCTACAAAATTCATTACATAGTTATTCAATGAAATGCATTACATTCTATATCAACACAGTCTAGTCTGCCTTTTCAGCTTTTTTTCTGTTCTCACATCAGGAAATGACAAAAATGTTTTCTGTATCTGATTATATCTACAACAATATGTTTTATTCAAATTATTTTTTATTCTAAAGTGATATAAAATAAAATAATATAATTTAATCAAATAAAAGTGGCTTCAACTTAAAAGTGTCAGGGATTGGACGTTTAGGACCTGCTCTTTTAACAGAATGCATGTAAATGTTTTAATGAGCTATGAGTGAGGAATGATTAATATCAAATAAACTCCATGTTTTAGTGAAACAGTACCAAAACCTTCTTGGTTATGTCACTCTCCATGAGAAGCCTTATTAGGTTTCTCAGATATTGAAATTCAGTAGTAGGAATGTGTGTACGTGTGTGTGTGTGTGTGTCTCACCGTGGTGGTGTAGGCTGCCTCCGGGTCGTCCTCCAGCACCCTGGACAGGCCGAAGTCCGACACCTTACACACCAGGTTGTCATCCACCAGAATGTTCCGGGCTGCCAGGTCCCGGTGGACGTAGCCGATGTCGGACAGGTACATCATACCAGAGGCGATGCCGCGCAGCATTCCAACCAGCTGGATGACGGTGAAGTGCCCATCGTGCTTCTGTGAGAGAGAGAAAGAGAGAGAGAGAGAGAGAGAGAAAGAGAATGGAAGCTACATTCAGTCAAGTGAGACTTCATCCTTGCACAAGTGGATTACTGTTGCTATACACTACACTGACAAATGTAATGCACTGAATTGACTTGGTATAAACGTGTACATCATTTCCACATATATTCCTATGTATTTATGTACATCATGTATTTATATTTTACTCATTTGAATCAAGTCAATTAAACAAATCCCTTTTTTCAGTATATATAATAGAGGCACTTAAGCCCCCCTAAGTGTTTGTCCTATTCACGGCTATGTAATCAAGCCCATCATCAAGTGGTTATTAAATTGGGAAATGCCCACAGATCTGCCCCACTTAATGTAGCTGATAATTTATTTTCATCACTAAAAATAATACATGTTGTCTGTACTCATCTCAGAGTACTGCATAGATTGCCATTATAAAGAAAACACAGAAAAAAAGGAACATAATTTAGTGATGGAAATAAAATAATAATAATACAAAGATTAAAAAAAGAGAAAAATAAGTAGAAAAGATAGAAATATACACCATTATAGTAAACTGAAAATAGTAAAAACGAGGAAAATAAAAAATATACTATCAAATAAAAATATATATATAAATATAAAAATACACTCAGACTAAATTAATCAGACTAAAATCTTGTAACATTAATGTACATTAAAACTAAGCTGATGATTTTTCTTTCTCCTGTAAAGTTACTGTTTCTGAGATACAAGATTTTGTTACAGTATAATTGATTTGCAGTCTTTTATGCTAGATAACAGTAGTTTTATATTTATTATCAGTGCTGTAATTTTAAAGACTTTCTCATGCTTGGAGTAGTCCTTTATGTTAGGCCAGCATTTTAAGAGTAATAGCGCTTGTTCTGAAAATGTGGAGCAAGCACATCATTTTTAGCATGGGCAATTGTTGACTAGTAGGGCCAGTGTAGGAATGCTAACTGGCATTCATGTTAGCATGGATGAAGTATGTCTTGCCATTTAAGGAAATGGCCTTACCCTCAGGAATGAGTCCAAAGATCCATTCTCCATATACTCCACTACTATCATCACTGGACGACCTGCACACACACACAGGACAGCCTTTAATATATCTAACACAAGAAGAAGGCGAAGCTACATTCAAGTGAGGATGGACTAAAATAGAGTTACACTGTTAATTATTGCAATACAATACAATTCTGAAACCAACATATTTTATCTTAAGATATTTATTGTAATATCACAGCAAATTATTGTAAGGGTCATGTTGAGCTGTACCGCATGGGGTTTTGGGATACGAGAGTTAAAAAGATGTAAACATTTTCATAAAAACATCTTTGTTTTTTTCTGATGATACAGCTTTTGGTATTTTAAACACTTTAAAAGTTTTTGCTGGATTTTTATCTTTTTTGGATTGTTTAAATACTGGAACACTGAAGTATTGACAAAAAATGTTTTTGTTTGTTTATATTGACAGAAAAGTTTTTGTTCATGTTAGTGCAAATCATAAGCAAAGTCAACATGTCTGTTAAATGTGTATTTGCATTTTAAAAATACATATTTCACAAATTCTGGACATATACAGTGACAAACCTTTTTATTGTTTAACAGATTTATTCGTCTGGTAACTTTTTTTCATATATAAATTTAAAGTAAATTACAGGCTGCTGAGCTGCATTTCTTTTACAGTTGTTATATACAATTACAGGATACTATTGTATTTTTAATTACAATTACTGTAAGTACGTTACCAGAATACAGCTACATCACAGTAATCTTGTGTTCCAGGTGACTGTTCAGTCAGAGTATACAGTTCCTATTTCACTGTTAATAATGTTCAGTAAATTACTGTTAAAGTGAAGCACCTAGTAGCCAGTAATTTGCTGCAATGTTTAGAGTGTAGATGAAGAGGAAGAGAGATATAGAACATAAACCTGTTGACTCACAACACATTTATAACAGATCCAGTGTGCAGGTGCTTCCAAAGCTGCCCAATGAATACTATCACAAGTGTGTTTTCAGCCAACAAGGATTCTATTATTCTCTATGCACAGGGATATAAGGCAATAGTACAGTCAGTGGTAAGTGGCCATATGCTACAAATGCGACTGATAGAGATTAGACACTGGAGTATTACTTTAATGGTGGAGAAAAGAAAGAGTTTAAAAGCTTTGTAACACCTCTCTAAACACCCTCATTCAAGCTTATTCATAGTATTAGCCAGGGGAGCTGACAATGAGCACAATTAATGCACTTCATTTTCACCCCAAACTAAGAATAAATGTGCAAGTTTGTGCATCAGTCAACCTGTTCCTCAAAGCCACATAAACATGCTCCTGTCCTGTTTTATAATGTGTTGCAGGCATCAAATTTGGAACATAAGCATATATTCATATGCACACACACACATACACCCACACACACACACACACACACACACACCCACACACACACACAAACACGCACACAGACACGTTGTATTTTTGTGCCGTTTTCAATTTAATATAGTTGAGTGATTTACTTATTACTGCTTTTTATTGGCATTTCACATGCTGTTCCCACTTTTTTGGAACTGAGGTTTGTAACACTGTCCCATTCACCCTAGCAGTGCACCTCAGTTCATAACCTGCATCAGCACCTGCAGCATCAGCTACGCTTCACACTGCATAGTTACCGCCACAGCTCCTCTCAGCCACTCTTTATGAAGCACTCATCCGATTCCTCTAATTACCCCCAAACTGCCTGAGCCATTAGACTGATTAGCCAAATCCCTGCTGAGGGCAGGCCTGCAGAACGAGCGAATAAGAAAAGAGAGATGAAAGAGCTGAGGATGAAAAAGAAAGAGAAGCAGAGAGAGATGAGGTGTAGAAATGTAGAGTATGAGGCTGGTGAGTGTTTGTGTTTTTATGTATGCTGTTTATTAAACTTCACAACACAATCTATTGCAGCTTCTTTGCTAGGCCTGATCAGAGGTGTCATATTAGATGCTGACTTTGACAAAACAGTTGTTTGTTTTTTGGACAAACATTGATTCAAAGAACATTATGATCAAGCTCCACTCTTGCTTCTGATCAGAGAAAATTCACAGGTGTTTCTGTCCATCCTTCCACTGTGAGATGACACCTCAACACTATGAGTCTGAAAGGATGTGTAGCTGACAAGAAGCTATTGCTGAGAAAAGGAGATAGACAGAAATAGGCAAAAAAGAAGAACATTTGCAAATCAAACAGAAGGTTCTGGTGGTCAGCTTAGAACAATGGACTGACCACCAGTTGAGTCTGAGTCCAGACTCAATATCACTGAATGTGTTTAGGGTTACTTGGATTGTGAGAAGCAGAAAATGCAACCAACTTTTAAGACTGAACTTTGGAGGTGTGGAAGAATATCTCTGAAAAGAAGTTTCCTGAAAAGAAAGGAATCTGTAATGCAGGCAAAAGAAGTCGGCTTATAAGGTCTGTGATGTACAAAAAACATCACTCATTTTCACATGACCCTTTTTCAACTTCTTTGCAGAATTAAACAAGCTGGATTTGCTACTGCGCCTCTTTTCTGAATAGATGCCTTTTATTCTGGCTTACTCAAAAAGCAGTCTAGGCTGAAACACTTCTTGTAACTTCAGTGTGAATAGGCAGGGCTAAAATGCTGTAGGCTGAGTAGATATGTAAATATGCAGGTTTTTGTGACATTGCATTGACAACAGGCCGTTTTTGCAGCTATATATGTGTGGTGTGTGTTTGTGTGTATGTGTGCAAATTGCATGATATAGGCCCTTTAAAGCTGCTCATCTTAGCTGTAAATGATTATTTACTTGGAAGCTCCCTAATGTTAGATTAAAGGCAAACAGACATTAAAACAACAACTTCAGTGCATTAGCTTAACATTTCCGTACCTGTTGTCACTGCAGCCCAGTATTTATAGTTCCTAACTTGGCTAATCAATACATTCATTTAGTTGTATTTCATTAAGCTGTACTTTATTAAGTACTTGATTATCATTAAATTGAAACGGATGTACAAGCGGAGAAGTTGCATCAATAAGAAAAGAACCAAATGAGTGTTTTATGTGTTCTGACCATCTCACAAGACGAAAATATAGCACAACTAGACTAATAAAAAATTTTCCTGGTTTGCACAAATGGGAACATTTGCAGCTACAGTCCTGTGCAAACATCTATACATCCCTAATAATGTAAAGATTAAGTTAAAAAGAGTTTTGATGATGGGTAGACTTATTGTCTTACTCTTAGTGACCACGCCCTCCAGTCTGATGATGTTAGGGTTGTCAAACTGTCCCATGATGCTCGCCTCTCGCAGGAAGTCCCGCCTCTGCCGCTCAGTGTAGCCACCCTTCAATGTCTTGATGGCCACTGGGGTCTCCTTCTTCCCTGGAGTTCGGAGACGACCACTACACACCTCCCCAAACTCACCTATAACACACACACACAACACCTTCAGTGTTGCAAACCAGATATATGTGCACTCCCTTGTAAATATACTCTCTAGTCACTAGATGGCAGTGGCATGACTACAGAAGCATGGTCCACTGAAAAGATTTACTGTATAACAAACCAGCCTTCAAGAAATATCACAGCACTTCTCAACTTAATCCCTACTTGCTGCATCTGTAACATACGCAGACAATAATTAAAAATCACTGAAAAGTCAACTTCAGCACTGCCTTCTATTATAACTGATTTTTAGTCACTCCTCTTTCAAATGTCCTTAATTTCTTTCTTTTAATTACACAGAAATACATTACAGTTATTATCTGTGGCAATTGACTGTACGCTACAGATGCAACAGAGAGAGTCATTAAGCTGATTAAGCTAATTTTGTCGCTGTCCAAAACCAACCAACCAACCAACCAACCAACCAACCAACCAACCAAACAAACATACAAACAAACAAACAAACATCTCCAAAACAGTAACTTTACAGGAGAGGGCAAAAACATTTAGCTAATGTAAAAAGATTTAATGCCAAGTAAGTTTGGAGCACTTCTACTGATGCATTCATCATAAACTTTTCACACAATGTCAAAAGGCCTGTGTTCAAATAATGTACAAAAATAAAAATAAAAAAGGAGATGTTTCTTTTTTTGGAGAGCGACAACATGTAAATGTGTTGAGGTTTGTGACATCAAAACAAAACATGCTATTTTTGTAGCTTAGCTTTCATATATGGATCATATGGACTGGGCAACTATTCATAACTTTAACAAAGCTTACATGCCACATCAAACTATGTGATTAAAAAAAGTGAGGAAAATTTGTTTTTTCATAAAAAATAAAAGTGTGTGATCGCTTCATAAAATACTTATACAATAAAAAATTCCAGTAAGGAACTTTTACAGTGTTTGTCCAAATGGCCTTTAAAAAGACTAATCACAAGAAATAATAATAATAAAAAAAAAAACTTATTGCATTCCTTCTTAAAAGTATGCCACTCTTGTAAGAAAACATCCCTGTAGTAACTAGTTAGGTAGGAACTTTACAGGAGAATGATCAGAATGTTTATAATGTTAAAGTAATAAGATTACTTTAATGTAATGAAATTTTACTTTAATGTAATGAGATTTTACTTTAATGTAATGAAATTTTACTTTAATGTAATGAGATTTTATTTCTGTAAAGTTTCTTTGGACTATTCTATTGGTCCATTCACTATGACATGCTCACACAAAGCAAATGTCTGTTCTTTCAAATCATGTAAAAAAGAGTCATGAGGTTTTCATATGACAGCGAAAATGTATGCTCACTGGCCACTTTATTAGAACCCCTGCTTTGTAGGTGCTCCTGATGGATAGTAGTGTTAGAGCCTGTGGTCTATGTGTTGATGCACTATTTGAGTTATCTGTACCATAGCCCTGCATCAGTGGTCAGTTTCTGACCACAGAGCCGCTTTTAGCTGGATATTTTTGGAACTTGTGTACAAAAACTCCAGCAACACAGCTGTATCTGATACATTTTTACTAGTGCCCCACATTACTATGCTACTACCATGTCAGTATCACTGCTGTGTTCAGAACAGTCCTCCACCCTGATGATATTTAGTCAACAGCGGTCTTGTTGAACTGTATAGGGGCCAGCTGACAAACTGTGCATGAAATCAGATGGACTACAGTCTGTACACCTACTTAGTGGGACCTATAAGGTGTAAGTCATAAAGTGACTAGTGAGTGGAAATACAGGGTGGGTGTTTCTAATAAAGTGGCCACTGACTGCTGCAGTAAAACAGACAGATCAAGCAAACCCCAGAGCTCATACCAGCTCCAATAACTCTCTCTATACGGATGCGGGATGGGTCAATCTCTTTGGCAAAGTCATGGACAGCCTGCGAGGGATCTTCATAAGTGTCCGGATCAACATAGGTCTTTATTCCTGGGAATGGCACTGAAAAACAAGAAAAGATACAGAGGAAGATCAAAAAGTATTGCTAAGCAGGCTAGCACTCATTACTTAGCTGGTTTGCATTACCACTGTGCAGAAAGCAGGGTCGTGTTTACTTTCTCCACTCCTGGAAAGCCACATCACAGCACAGTGGAGTGGCTTCCCTGCACTATGAACACCTGCTGCACCTCCTGAGGGGCTGGATAATTAGCTGATGAGTTGAATCAGGTGTGCTAGGACTATCTAGTGCTGCAGCTCTCAAGGACAAGGAGAAACAAACAGTGTGAAGCATGCGGGGGTGTGTGTGTATGTGTGTGTGGACAATAAAAACAGTTTTGACCTCTTAAAATCCCAGGGTTATTACATACTAAAGCTTATTATTCAGTGACTACAGGGACTTCAATGCAAACTGGCTGAGCTATTCTTAGGCTATAGAGGTGTGTAATAAAACATTGGGCCTACCTGTGGGCCCTGGCCATTTAAGCAGTTAACTTACAATATCAGGACCAACAAAATATAAAGTGCTTTCATACAAAAGATTCATGTTTCATTTGTTTAAAGCTGAAAAGGAGAAACCATATTTTTTTAGTTACTCAGGTTATGGAATACAAATGGGACATTTATATATATTTCGTATAGGACACATTATTACATATAAGTACTTAAACAAATATAATCTATAATGGACATATTATTATTACATATATAGAACTGTGCAAAAGTCAGAGACCACCTTTTATTTATAGTGCCGTTAAAAAGTATCCCCCCCCACCCCCACTTTTTTTTGCCACAGCAGCCTTAAACCTTAATTTTGTTTCTTTTGAGTCATTCAGAGGGGGATTTGCTCTTGTGCTTCAGATTGTTGTCTCACTACATAACCCTGTTGCACTTGAGCTTCAGATCATGGGCTGATTACTGAATATTTTCCTTCAGGATTTTCTGTTAGAAAGCAGAATTCATGGTTCTGTCAAATACAGCTAGTATCCCAGGCCCTGCAGCAGCAAAGCGTCCCATCACCAGCTCTCTACCACCATCATGTTTTACTGTTAGTATGATGCTCTTATTAGGGAATGCATGTTAGTTTTATGTCAGATGTAACAGAACACCGTCTTCCAAAAAGTTTCTTTACTATTCTCTTGGGTAGCAGTGGTTTTTGTCTTGCAGTGCTCCCATTTTTTTGAGACCTTTTAGCTAAAGTCACTTTGCTGGAAAGGTTCTACCTAAGTGACATTAAGTTTCAACAGATTCAGCTCAAATATTGTGTAACTTAATTACTTTTTCCCACAGGGACAGATGGTGCTGGGTAACTTTTTTCCTTCAATAAATAAAATGATCTTTTAAAAACTGCATTTTGTGCTTTCTCAGCTTGCCTTTTTCTTACACTAAATATTGTTTGAAGATCTGAAACAACAGCATTTGTGGCAAATTTGCAAAAACAGAAGAAATTAGGGGGGGGGTGATACACTTTTTCATTTGATGTATGATCCCGTGTCCTGACATTATATAACAATAATACATGTGTATGTATGTGTGTGTGTGTGTGTGTGTGTGTGTGTGTGTGTACCATGTCCATTCTGATATTGCGTCCTTCTCTTGTCCTCTGATTTCAACTTGGACTTAATATACCACTGACACCTGAGAGAAAAATACTGCCGTTAGTAATAACGCAAAGAGTGTCATATAAAACACACCAAATCTGATGGTCGAGATACAGATGAAAAAGGCATCCCGGGCATAAATCCAAAGAATATTCATCTGACAACAATGAGAGCATGATAGATCAGGGGTCTCTCTATATATTTTATTTGCTAGATGTATTAAATGGGAAAGTCTGATATATTGGTTATTGACATTGGTATCAGCCACAACAAGTAATTAATTAATGGTTATCATTATCAGCCCAGAAATGTAATACTGGTGCATCCCCAGTGACAAACTGTATAAGCTGTTTTTGATTACTCTGAGCCAGTGGTCACCAACCCTCCTCCTGGAGATCTATTTTCTTGCAGAGTTTAGGTCCAATTTGCCTCCTCTTCCTCCTTACCCTTACCTAACGATGACGTATTTGATCCAGCCAATCAAGGACTTCTGAAGATGTTAATTAGCTGGAGCAGGTATGGCAGATTATGGTTGGGACTACACTCTTCAGGAAGGTAGATCTCCAGGACCAGGTTTGGCGACCACTGCTCTGCAATGTTTTTGATGTCGACCTGCTCCTGTTTAACATTACAGATCTAGGGTTGCTGTTTATGGTGCTGAACTGCTCATTTTTAACAATAAAGAACCAGCATCACTGTTCATGGTGCTGAACTGTCCTTTTTTAATGTTACAGAGGCAGCGTCCCTGCTGATGGGAGAAGTGTCTGGCTGTAGACATGCACTCTCAGCCTGACATGCACCGCCAGCCTATTAATGATGTCAGTGCACGCTCTACCATGACAGTGTTTTGTCGGTTTGATGAGCGAACTACACATTGTTGGGCTACACGAATTACAGTGAATAGATGTGAGTTGTGTCATGCTGATAAAAATGTAGTTAAATAATATGGTAATTTACAAAATAAAACCTACCGCGATGATAAGATTTTAGGTCAGGTTCACAAGCTGAAAAAGCTAACAGGATACTGCTGGAGCTCATGAAAAATACATTAAATGGAGCTCTAGCTATGTTATGTATGGAAAATGGATTAAGGGATCATATGGTTATTGAGATAGAAGAAGAAAACTACGATGATACTGTTTTAAGATTCTTCTTGACTCGTTAAGCAGTAGCAGTCAAATGTTAACATGTGGTTGAACCACTTCTTCCATTGTGGCAAACAGTGCATGTGACGCCACTGGGGCTGAGAGTGCATCTGACTGAGAGTGCATGTCTGCAGATAGAGTCTATTGGGCTCATCGTGCTGAAGTGTTCTGTTCTAACATCATGGTTCCATGTCGCTGTTCCATGTCATGGTACTGAAACTGAAAGCAGCTTCCCTGAGTTATATGCAGAGCAAAGCATCACTGCATGAATGAGTGGCATGAACATGAACCTGAATGAAACTGCCAGCAAGCCAAGCCAGCACAACTTATAATATACATTATACCATGTACATTCCCAGTGCTTTGATGAACAAGTAAGTCACTTCTGCTGTGTCGGACATGGACATAAAGGGCTGTAATCATTTATTCTGTGTCCAATTGAACCCTCTTGATTTATTTGCGAGCTGTTGACGAGGGTCTGTTATCTGTCTCGGGCTGCTTCTCCGCCACGCTCTGTCTCCACATCATACACACACAGCGGGGAGCCCATTAGCCCTGGAGCGCTGCGAGTGGACGTGAGGACACTGAGACCACAGTGGCTGCCATAGTGTCACACAATGCTGATACAGTGTGTCAGTCTGAGAGGTCTGACTGAACCAAGCACACACACACACACACACACACACCACCACCACCACCACCACCACCATGCCACCATGTGCATTCTGACTAATTAGGCAGAATCACACTGAGCAGCCAATTGGAAAATAAGAAGGACAGCTTAACGGCCAATGGACCTATTAGGAAACGCATGGATGCATGGGGTAAGCAAACTTAAAGGCAATGAGAGAGAAAAAAGAAAGAGAGAGATTACAGGGATTAGAGAGATAAATAGGAACAGAAGAGTAAAACAGGGAATAAAGGAAAAAAATATAGGAGGGAAATGGAAAAAAAGAAAGAAAGAAAGAAAGAAAGAAAATGAAATAAAAAGAGATTCAAGATATAAACGAGAGGGATATAGAAAGTAAAAGGGTGTATGTGAAAATAGATAGATAGATAGATAGATAGATAGATAGATAGATAGATAAATAAATAAATAAATAAATAAATAAGACAAATTAGAGGGATATAGAGACTAAAAGGGTATAAGTGATGGGTGAGAAAGAAAGAAAGAAAGAAAGAAAGAAAGAAAGAAAGAAGGAAAGAGATGTGTCTGCTGTGTTGGTCTGCATACCTGCCAGTGATGAGGAGGAAGAGTGTGAGGATGACGAGCAGAGAGAAGCCCCCCACCGCTGCTGTAACAATCACCAACACCTGACCCTGATCAGAGACCTCCTCTGAGTCTGACACAGAGATGGAAAGAGAGTGAGAGATTAATCACTTTGCACAGAGTATCATCGTACAGTATATCTCAGTAAATAATAGTGTTACTCACGCTGATGTACAGCACTGTTTACAGTAATAAAAGAAGCTCCCTAAAGCACTGAAAAATAAGCTCACCCTCATCTCCTGTGGAGAACTCAAACTTGGGGCTGTAGCTGCTGTAGCCGGCCGCAGTGCGAGCACGCACATGGAAAACGTAAACAGTGGAAGGCTTGAGACCTGTTACAATCGCACTGGGAACTTTAGTACGGGTTGAGGAGTAACTCAACTGCTCCTGCTCCTGAGAGAGAGAGAGAGAGAGAGAGAGAGAGAGAGAGAGATAAAGACAACAACAATAACAGCAAAAATAAGTTTTATTTATGTAGCTCCTTTCTCTGACACAAAAATAGACAGCATAAATATCCAAGAATAAAACTACAATACAGACACTAAACAATAATACATTTCCAGGACAAATATGTCCATTTTTTTCTATTTATTTTTCTTCTATTTGTCAACTCATCTTTATCCCTTACAGTGAAACAGACTGTTTTTGTTACTGTGCCTTTAAGACAGATATATTTAAATGAACTCTGTTTTGATTGATTGCCTTGTATTGTGTTTTATTCAAAAGCAGTCCAGGCTAAAACATTCCTTTCAATATTCATGGGTTGGGATAAACTGCTGTAGTTTAAATGGGTGAATAAATGTAAATGTATTTTTTGTGGTTGATTTTTTTTTAAATTTTAAAACAAGCAGTTTTTGCAGCTTAGCTTCCATGTATGAACTGTATGGACTGGGGAGTGAATGGAACATTTTAAACTCTAACAATACTAGAATACAAACTCTTTTACCTCAAAAAGGAAGGAAAATTCTGTTTTCCATTATATGGGCCCTTTCAAAAATAGAAATATGAATAGCAAAGACGGCAAGATATAACTTTCAGAAAGAAAACAAAAAGTGTACAGAGATTATTCAGCATTTAAGGATGTATAGGAGCACTATATATAGTTTCATTAATCAAGTGGTGTTCCCGGGTAAAAATATATGTTTTGGTTTTTCAAAGGGCATTCCAAAGTTTGGGAGCAGTCAAAGTCTTCTTGCTCTAATGGAAGCATTTCCATTCAACTCTAAAAAAAAAATTATAACTGTCTGAAAGCACTGAAAATCAATCACTTCACAAAGTGAGACTCAATCATTGTGTACAGAGGAAAGAGTCGTACTGATACACCATTTCACTTAAGGCTAATCTTTCTTAGTCAGACAGTTTGTATATTTAACCTCTGCGACTCCATCATAGTCTGGAACATCCAAACAATGTTCACTTGAGCGCCACTGTAGTGTCCTCAGCTACTACTAACAAGTTCAGTGACCCAGAGAGAGAGAGAGAACGAGAGCACAGTGGGGTGCATTTGAACAACTAGAGAATTTACATGTTATTCATGATCCTCTGAGTACTAAGATGACCATTTTGCACTACAGTTAGCCCTTAAGGTGTTTACATGCACCTTAGCCACATTCATTTAAACTCAGTTTTTCACAATTCCTAACATTTAATCCTAGTAAACATTCCCTCTCTTGGGTCACTTAGGATCACTAATTTATTTTTTACATTAAGAATGTAAAATGTCAGAATAATACTAGAGACGATGATTTAGTTTGGCTTTTATTTCTTTCATCATATTCTCAGTGGCTCAGAAGTTTACATACACGTGGTTAGTGTTTGGTAGCATTGCTATTAAATTGTTTAACTTAGGTCAAACGTTTCAGGAAGCCTTCCACAAGCTTCTCACAATAAGTTGCTGGTATTTTGGCCCATTCCTCCTGACAGAACTGGTTTAACTGATTCAGGTTTGTAGGCGTCCTTGTGCGCACACACTTTTTCAGTTCTACCCATAAATTTTCTATGGAATTGAGGTCAGGGCTTTGTGATTGCCACTCCATTATCTTCAGTTTGTTGTCCTTAAACCATTTATGCTTGGGATCATTGTCCATTTGGAAGACCCATTTGCGCCCAAGCTTTAACGTTCTGGCTGATGTCTTGAGATGCAGCTTCAGTATCTCCACATAATTTTCCTCATAATGCCATCTGTTTTGAGAAGTGCATCAGTCCATCCTCCAGCAAACCACCCCCATAACATGATGGTACCACCCCCATGCTTCATGGTTGGGATGGTGTTCTTTGGCTTGCAAGCTTCCCCTGTTTTTCTCCATGCATAATGATGGTCATCATGGCCAAACGGTTCCATTTTTGTTTTATCAGACCAGAGGACATTTCTCCAAATAGTACAGTCTGTGTCCTGATGTGCAGTTGCAAACTGTAACCTGACATCTTTTTGGCAGTTTTGGAGCAGTGGCTTCTTCCTTGCTAAGCAGCCTTTCAGGTCATGCCGATATAGGAGGTGTTTTACTTTTGATATAAATATTTTTGTAGCTGTTTCCTCCAGCATCTTCACAAGGTCATTTTCTGCTGTTCTTGGATTGATCTGTATTTTTTGCATCAATGTACAAGATTTGTGGAAGTCCATAATTCTTTGGCTGATTTCTTTTGAAAGGCAAGTACTTGAAGGCAAGTAGGCCTTGATGGTAGTCCCTAAAATACTGCCACAGGAACACCTCCGCTTAACTCAAATGATGTCGATCAGCCTATCAGGAGCGTCTAAAGCCAAGATATAATTTTCTGGAATTTTCCAAGCTATTGAAAGTCACAGTCAACTTTGAGTATGTTAACCTCTGACCCACTGGAATTTTGATACAGTGAATTACAAGTGAAATAGTCTGTAAATATTGTAAGTCTGTAAATATTATAAATATTTACTGGAAAAATGCTTGTGTCATGTACAAATTAG
This sequence comes from Colossoma macropomum, assembly GCF_904425465.1. Classification (NCBI taxonomy): domain Eukaryota; kingdom Metazoa; phylum Chordata; class Actinopteri; order Characiformes; family Serrasalmidae; genus Colossoma; species Colossoma macropomum. The sequence continues at coordinate 446,498 of NW_023495761.1, forward strand.
ATTTCCTAAACAACTTGCTAAAACTACAACTTGATAAAACTTTTAATGACTAAAAGTTTTAATGACTTCAACCGAAGTTTATGTAAACTTATGATTTCCACTGTATATTATACCCTTATTATTGAAGTGGTCCTTTAAAACTACAGTAACTCTTTTTGTTTTATGGTGATTCTTTGGTGTACAATAACCTTTTTGCTCTATGTAATATGATTTTTGAAAGATGATTACCATTTATTATGGTTACTGTTTTGTACTACAATTGCCCTTTTGTGACCTTGTTGGACTATGGTGACCCTTTTGTACTATGGTGTCCCTTTTGGTACAATGTAGTATCTACTATGATGACCCTTTTGTACTATGCTGACCCTTTTTCACTGTGGTGACAGTTTTGTTCTATGATGACCCTTTTGATCTATGGTAAACTACATGTAAATGACACTTTTGCATTGTGGTGGTCAACTACAGGAGCCCTTTGTATAATGGTGATACAGTGATATTTTCATTCTATGATAACCCAGAACCAATTTTGTGCTACCATGACCCCTTTTTGCCATGGTGACCCATCTGTACTATGGTGCTATGGTGTATACCTTCTCATAGTACTTGATCTCATAGTCGAGGATCGCAGCGTGGGGTTGATCGGCCTCCTGCCAGGAGAGTGCGATACTGTTCTGAGATGACCAGTCCTTCCTCACCATTCCTACCAGAGATGGGCCTGCAGGGCAGAGGTCAGTACAGCATTCAGACTCAAATAGCCTTTCATAATCAGATTTTATAGAGATATTATAGAGAGAATGACATTCAAGTGGCACAGAAATGCATAAAATGAAAAGAATAGCAGAAAGAGCTAAACTGTTTCAGTGTCATCCAGAGGATCACGTGTTCCAGACATAGATACACTGACTGATGAATGCTTATCTGGAGCTTCGAGTTTCTAATTGGGAATTACGAGTTGGAGGGCTGCTCAACCTAGCAGCCCTCAAAGTGCAGTAAAACAAGAAATTATAGAGCACTTTCTTCTTTTAAGCGCACTTTTGAGTTCCTATTTGTTTTCACAAGATGTTCTAAGAATGCCAAATAGAAGATATATTTTGATATAATCAAACTGCATGCTTTCATGTCATTTTCAGTGTTATTAATGATGAAGTGCTTAAGTTTGCCATAATGATTACCTAACTGGCTGATCACAGTTATTTAAGCTGATCGCAGTTATTCGCCACAGCTGTTAGCTTTCACAAAGATATGTTTATGTTACAACAAACTGAATAAGACTTGGGTTTGTTTCCATCAGTTGAGATACAAATACATGTAAATGAAAGATACCCGGAAACACATATACTGACACATATCATTAGTGTTACAAAAACAAGACAAAATTAAACAAAACTAAACAAAATGAATGCTATAACATATTTAGAGGGCAGCAGTGAGCAATGCTTGTTTATTTGAGCTCAAGCTGTTTCTGTCATTAGTTGAGAGCTACTAAGTATCAACAGAAGAACCATTTTAGTTACCTAAAGAGCCATGTTTGTAAATGAGATGTAATGTGAAGAACCTCTTAAAGGTATCAAGAAACTTCACATAATGTAAAAGTTCTGTACCAGTTGAAGGGCTCTTCGTAGAACCTTTACATTATGTAAAGGCTTTTTTTTTTTTATTCAAAAAGGCTTTTCACACTAATACATCTCATCATCTCATTTACGAAAATGGTTCTCTAAAGAACCATCTACTAAAAGGTTCTTCTGTGGAATGTGAAGATTTTTTTAACAGTGTACTCACACAGCAGACAAATAAGCATCAGTTTACTGTGAGGGTCCTTCTTTGTGGTTGCATGAATTAGGGGTGGGTGATATGGCAAAAATGCCATATCATGATACTTACAGACATTTTCACAATGCATGACATGTATTTTTTGGTATTTCAACAAAATGCACTTGTAGTGCCACATTCAAAACCTACCATCAAAAACTATGAATACAATGATTATTATTCAATTTTCGCACCCTACACTGCACTAAATCCAACTAAACAGACTTAACTATAGTTCCTTTATAGTAAAACATGCACTTGGTCAGTTTAAGTACTGACAATGTCCACTATATGCTCATAAATACATATTGTTTATCACAGTAACAAAAACTATCACAGTTCTATAACATTCCCCTTTTCGTATTCCACAAAAAGACCGGATATGAAGAGAAGAGATACACAAATATGGCTATAAACAGTTGCTATGTTGTACTAGGGGTTCTCACCGTCATTCCCCAGCCTTTCAGTTATTTGTCCACTATATATTTTTTCTAAAACGTCTTGTCATATAAGTATTTGTGCTCTGCCTCAAGCAAGATGAGCTGTTCTGCCGTCATGATGCACATTTGTTTGGACTGCAGCCATGATGATGGAGCTCTGATTGGTCAGCCTGATTTTAAACACATCCATACAGTTTGAAAATCTAACTGGCTCAGATTAAAAAATGTACAGAACATTTTCCTCTTCATTCATTTGCATGTGTTTGTTTACAAAACTGTACACCTGCTCTTTTACATCTGTACACTCTGTCAGACTGTGAACAGGCCTGAAAGCCTGACTTCAGGAAACAGCATCCGGTACATCAGCTACAGCACAGGAGTTCCAGAAAGGAGGTCTTCGCCGTTAGCCTCCCGCCCACAGGCCGAGGAGGAGCGCATCTCTAATTGAATCCTGCAGCAGATTAAACTGGCGGCTGAATGGCATTAGCGGGGCCTGATTGGATTTCTCTCAGGTAAATATTCACTCCGGAGGCTGCGGAGGCCGCCTGCAACGGTAATCACTACCTCTGTCATAGTAATCAATCTCTTACTGTTAAAACAGCCAGGAAAATATCAGGGCTGGGCAGAAAGGGGAAAGAGAGAGAGAGAGAGAGAAAGAGAAACCTAAAAAGAGTGTGAGAGAGAGAGAAAGAGAGAGAGACGTAGAAGGTAGGGTAGGGAAGGGAGGGCAAAGTGGGGAGTTTGGAGAGAAAGTGAGAAAAAAAGAAAGAATTAAAAATAGGGATGATAAATGAGAGAAAGGGGGAGGTGGATAACGAAAAGAAAGATGAGAAGAGAGATGGTAAAGCTGCTAGAGCAGCTGCAGACACATCTGCCCCCGCTGTCTGTGCTCCCCTGAAGCATCGATGGAATTGATTTGGAGAAACGTGATTGAACGGAGCTGCGAGAAAGTGAGACACAATAAAATACGACAAGCCGAGTTTCTTTTCACACACACGCACACACACACACTGTTTCTCCACACACACACATATACACAGAGAATCTGTATCTCTTTCACTGAATGTGGAGGTCAACTCTTGTCGAACTGTCCTTTTCTCCCTCGTTTGCTCTTTCTCACTCTCTTCACACAGACAAACACAAACACACACAGCAGCAGGGCTGCATAATGTGGACAATATCATACTGCTACATATTGCAAATTGCCTTGCAATCACCAATAAACACATTGACGAACCTGGATGCTACTAAATATACTACAATACGGACATTGCAATTGTCTGCTATATGCAAATAAGCCTCTCTAGCTAATGTTTGAATGCTTCATTATGAGCTGTGAGAACTCTGATTAATCAGACATCTGTTTACATGGGTATTTGGATCAGACAAGGCATTCACATGATCCTAAAAACATAAATGCATAAATCCTTTTGGTAAAACCAATGTAGGCCACACTTCTAGGGTTTAATAATGCATTTTTAATACATTTAAAGGCCAACTGCAACGATTTTTATATGTGCTTTGTAATTAGGTCAACATGAGTTAAGTATTTTTACTGCATTTCTCTAGTTTGACCCTTCAAGCCATTTGTGGTAGTGCAGGCTGAAGTTTAGCTGCTCATGTGAAGCTTTTTGATACCACTGATTACAAGATTCTATTCCACCAACTGGAAAACTGGGTTGGCCTCTCAGGTACAGTTTTAGAATGGTTTGAATCTTGTGCAATGAATAGACAGTTCTATAGAAATCATTAATCAAAATATTTCCTGTGAAGCCCAAGGTTGAATTTTAGGGCCTTTGCTATTCTCTTTGTACATGTTACCTCTAGGTGATGTTGTTAGGAAATATGATATAAATTTTCATAGCTATGCTGATGACTTGCATTATACATTTCCATTCCTTGTGAAAAATCAAAACTCTGTACAGGCTCAGATATTTCTCAGTGGATGTCACAAAATTACAACTAAATGGAAAAAAAAAAAAAACTTGAAATACTGATCTTTGGTACTTAAAATTCAGAAAAAGCTGTTTTAGCAGAAGCTCAGTTCTTTTGCTTTGTAGTACAAAACTTGGGTGTAATCTTAGATTCTGAGCTCTGTTTTATCCCACATGTAAAGACAGTCACTAAAGTGGCTTTTTATCATTGAGAAATGCTCAGCCTTTTCTATCTCAGATAAATTTGTTCAAGCATTTGTTACAAGCAGACTTGATTACTGTAATGCTCTTCTTACTGGGTCCCTTACGAAAACAATACATCCCTTACAACTTGCACAAAATGCAGGAGCACAGACCCTAACAAAAACAAAAAAGAGAGCTCATATCACCCGAAATGCACTGGCTGCCTGTATCTTTTAGGATAGATTTTAAAGTTCTCATTTTTAATGCCTTAAATGGCCAGCAGCCAAAGTTCACTTCTATAATCTGAGAATAGCTCAGCCAGTTTGCATGGACGTCCCTATAGTTACTGAATAAGAAGCCTTAGTATGTAATCAGCCTGGGATTTTGAGGGGTTAAAGCTCTAAATTGTTGAGCACCCACTTATCTCACAGAATGTCTGTCTGTTTAAGTTCCAACGTGTGATATTAGATCTGCAGATACTGAACTTCTGTTTACCTTCCATTAAACAGAGGAAATATACCCTTTTCAGTTATCCTGCTTCTAAACTGTGGAACTCATTTCCACCTTTTATTAGACAGTCAAGTGCGCACTTTTAAGAAACATTTAAAAATATATCTCTTTAATTTAGCATTTAAAAGCATTTAATTCTACATCTCTTTTGGTATTTATCTTTTTTATTTTGATCTGTATCATTGAGTAATACATTTAAATCATATAAGGCATATTTTCTTCTATTACTGTTAAGCATGTTGAGCTGCCTCTGGTATCTATCTATCTATCTATCTATCTATCTATCTAGCTAGCTAGCTAGCTATCTAGGTATCTGTCTGTCTGTCTGTCTGTCTGTCTGTTGATACTTGGATATAATCTGTGATTGTAGCCCTCTCATTCAAATTCAGGACATTATAAAACATCAGTGATTAGTTTGAGGCTTATCTGCATATTGCAGACTGTAGTACCAGTACTGTAAAGGCAATCATTGTGGTGTATTAAACAAACTATATATTGTGCAGCTACTTAGCAGGTACCTCCCTATCTCTTCCTCTTTGCCTCTCTGAACTCTTAACATGGACACAGTGTCATTTACGCAAGGCACCAAAAGCTATTTCACCCTTGTGGAGAATCATCAACCTGCTAAATGTGAGCGAGCAAGTATGTGAGACAGTTACAAGCTAGGCCCACGGTGGTTCATATCTAAACAAAAGCACTTTGAAACTTTTTTGGTACTTTTCAGAACCATTTTTGCTAAGAGTATAGTCTTATGGGCTTTAGTTGAACCCTTAGTTGTCAATTGTTTATTGCTGGCAATAAGAAAAGCATAGTGCAATTTCATATTATTGTTTCTTACTTATACTTTATATAAACAAATGGAGAAATTCTGCTGAAAGTGAAGATTTAAACATTCAATAAATACCACATTTGTGTTTGAACGTGGAAGAGGAGATATTTTATTATGATTAGAATTTAATGAGAAGTTACTGTGAGTTCAGTGTTGTACTGTGGAGAGAAAAACCTCCTTTATATTTTTACCACGTTTTGCATATTTCTTGATATGGAAACTAATGAAAAAGGCGGAAGAACGTATCAACTGAGAATGTAAATAGAATGTAAATCTAATTATTACATAACTGACAATGTTATTATGTAACTATTTGATTAAATTTTAAGAGTGTAAACAACAGCAATAGCTTTGAACTTCTAAGTATTAAATGCATGGTCTCCTCCACACTACGTGCTTGCTGTGCGTGCCTCTGGAACACCATGCTCTGAAATGTGTGGGAACACTATTTGACTAGGCCTCCATGCTGCACTGTTCTCTTTGCTTTCACTCAGTAAACACGTAAAGAAGTATTACTCCAAAACCTGTCACAGTCAAGATGGCTAATAATTTATTGAAGGCAGCAGGTAAACGCACTACATCACACCCCAACTCCAGGAAGCTTGCGTTTACACAGAAATATTTAACACACTCAGAGCTGCTGCAGGCCAGGCTGCACCTTCATAAATAATGAAAGCTCCTCAAGCCTCTATTTGCAAAAGTACAGGCTGAGTAAGAATGGCAGAGCAGAGGAAAGGACACAGTTCAATAGAACTCAAAGTTTGCCTGCCCCTGGACTCAGTGGGACAGAGATGTTTGATCAGGCACTGTGATCTAGGATAGGAGTGTGTGTTTGTGTGTGGGTAAAGCTGTGAGATAAATTTAGACTTCATATTGATACTGTCTAACTCACTCAAAAAGCGGTTAGGTTCTGAAGGACACCACGAACTCTGACCACCACCATGAAGAGTCTAACAACAACATCAAGATACATCTGCCAAGTTTATTATTACATAACAACATGCAATGCACATTATTGCATAAAAATCTGAATCCATTTATTTCAGTTATAGCCAAAATAGTCATTAAGTACAGAAAACATTTTAGTCTTTAGTGTGTTCACTATTTGCCTCACTATTACAGCTTGCATTTTTTTCAGGAGTCTTGCTTTCAGTCGTTCAAAGAAATCTGCAGAAATATTTTTCCACACCTCCAAAGTTCAGTCTTAGACGTTGGTTGGATTTTCTGCTTCTCACAATACAAATAGTTCCAAACACCTTAACTGCTGGTCTGGACTCAACATTAATCCATTGTTCTGAAAACATCAGCAGCTTCTTTTTTCTTCCTTTTTGTCAGTAAAAGCTTCTTGTCAGCTACACATCCTTTCAGACTTATAGTGTTGAGTTGTCTTCTCACAGTGGAAGGATGGACAGAAACACCTGTAGATGTTTTCAGATCTGAAGAGTGGAGCTTGATTTTCTCCTCTCTCTCAAAGATAAAAGCTTTAAGTGCTGTTTATCTGATGGTGACAGTTTTGGTGGTCTACCAGGTCTTACCCTTGTCACTCTGTCTTTTTAATATATATATAAATATTCTAGTTTTTAGGTGAAGAAGTAGACATAGGATAGACCATGATTTCTGGTGACGACTGGAAATAGCTACTCTGTGGCAGATGCACTAACCCCCACTATGAGGGTGGTTTCTGACTTTTGCTATAAAACTGTAAAACCTGGTTTGTTGCAGATACATGTAAAAATGATTCTAATATGGTGCTAATATTCCATATGTTTCAGGCAATTGAAGGAAGCTGTAAATATGAAAAAATCTTGATTATGAACAGAGCTGTGGTGATTCATTAATGCTTAAGAAAGCTGAACTTCCCATAAAATTAAAGCCCACAATGCCTCATATTCAAGAAGCATTACTGATGAAAAATATATTCATAGTAGTTTTATGGCAAGAAATAACATTTATCATAGAAAAGAACCATTTGCATTATTTAACCATCCAAAAGGCTCTTTCAGTTGTCATGGTTCTATATATAACCTTGCCTTTACTAAGGAATATTTGAAGAACCTCTTTTAAACACGCAGTGTATGTTTTCTAAACTAGACATTTAAAGGAATAGTTTAGCAAACATCCCCCTTACTTGACTGTAATCAATTAATCAAGCTATGTTTGGTGCCTGTAGTTTGCTTTGGTACTGCATTGGAGCTTAGAGCCTAATGTAACTAGCAGGTCTTTAAAGCTAATACCTCATCAGCAAGCGTCATGCAAACTGTAAGCATAAATCATTCCACACGTACCTTAAACTGTGTTGAGTTGTTAAGTAATACCAAATAGACTTGCTTTTGTGACTTCTAATACTGTATGAGATACTGCTACCAAAAAAATAAAAAAATAAAAATCAGTATTAACAGCTTTACTGAGGCCTGAATTTGCATAAGGCATAGGGAAGTCCTTTAAGATTACAACTGGACATAGTTTGAGGACATAGTTTAATGCAAGTCTGTGGTCATTTAGGTATGCAGCTTGTAAGTGTGAGTTTTGGTCATGCTTTTGTTCATTTGTCTGAAGTTTGCTCCTTTAGTTATAAACTGGAGCTACAAGGCTAAGTTAGATAGCAAGTAACTAAAGCTAATACCTCACCAATGAGCATAATGCAAACTACATGCCTAAGTCATTAAATACCTACTTCAAACTGTGTTGAGTTGTAAAGAAACCTCATTTACAAAAATGAAAAAGTATACTAGCTAAAACTGTATTTATAGCACTACTAAAACGTGAATTTTGTCTGTACCTTTGTTAATTTTCATACGCAATATTATGTTGCTACACAAGCAAGTTTAATTGAGCTTACTGGACATGGTTTGAGGCAAGATTTTTAGTGTCTGAAGTCTGCATCTTTAGTTTTGAGCTAGAGCTTTAAGGCTAATGTAGGAAACAAGTAATTGAAGCTTATACCCCACCAACTGTGCAAACTGCCCGCCTAGAGCATTGAACACTTACTTACTTTAAACCTTTAAATGCCACGGCGCACCGGTGGGCCCAAAGTTTTATTGCACACTTTTATAATCTAAGAATAGCTCAGCCAGTTTGCATTTAAGTCTCTGTAGTTACTGAATAATAATCCTTAGTAGGCAATATGCCTGGGATTTTAAGGTTAAACTGTGTTCAGTTGTTAAGTTATATCCAATAGACTTTTCTGACACTGTATGGCATACTGTGATCAATAAAAATGGGCAAACATATGCTAGCTGAAACTGTATTAACCACAATACTGAAGCCTGAATTTACATAAGAAGGTCTATTTAAGATTACACAACAACTGGACACAGTTTGAGGCCTTGTAGTTAATTGCAAAACTAAAGAAGCGAAAATTGTGGATGGCAAATGTGTCTTGGCTGACGGACTAAGAGGAATTTTTGCCAAAGTAATTGCCTAGCACTTTTCCTAGACCTTTATCTGACTTAAAGCATCCAAAAGTTGTGAGTGTAAGTTTAATGGGAAAACATTGAGTACTTCTTTATATAAACAATGTTAGTTAGTATGCAATGGGCTGTGCGTGCACTTTATCAAAACGTCAAAGTGCAACCAGCTGAACTGAACATTACAGTGGAAAAGTGAAGACCAAATCGAGTAAACAGGTGTTGGCCTAACGGGCAAAGCTGCTAGCACACACACATATGTGCGTGCATACACACATACCTTCATCAAGGCGAAACAAGAATGAGGTGCTAATGGAAAGTCATTACGTGAGATTTGACCCGCATTTGAATTTTAATTAGCTAGCCCACTCCCCTAAAGGACTCTTCCATTGACTCCTTCAAAGAAATCAATTCAGACTCTTTTACGGATGCTACACAGGGCCTGAACGATGGGCTTGCCCCATAATCAGCAATCATACCGCACTGAGCAAAGCAATCAGCAAAGCCAGAGAGAGGATAATTGGATGTTCCTTGTTTTTTGAAGAGTAAATTTACGCCGCACTTTCTTATGATGCGGAGATGGTGGTAAAATGACTGTCAAGAGAGATGTAATCTTTGTGCATGTGCGAGGCGGTAAGAATGCACACATATGCATACGTAGACACACACACAGTCATACAGTCTTCACACAGTCTTTCACCTCTGTTGCTATATAGGGGACATGCATATGGAATGTGTCCTCACATCTCTTTATTTTTTGAGTTTTCAAAAGCAACACTTCATCTCCCTGTTCACTCACCTCTGCTTCTGAGGCAACTTTCATCCCCACTTTTTCTGAACTGCAGCCACTTGTTTTCATCCCAACGTCTGGGATAAATGCGTAGTGTCTTTCTGACTCCACTACGGCTTTAGGATGAGCCGCATACTCGATCGAGTGGTTCTTTACAATAGTGAAATACACACTGAACCTGAAGTTCCTCAGACCCGGTAATGGAGGGGAGTATGAATCCCAGATGTACATACATTCAGCACAAATTGACCTTTATTCATCAAAGTATGGTCAAATCAGATCACAATATCGGTGCACACAGTTATTGATTCATTTCATCTTTGGCGTATCTGTATGATCAAACTCACGTCTGGTAGGATTGCACGTAAATTTGAGTGTAATAGTTTAACAAACTGATTTTTTTTTTGTTTAACAAGCAAAAACTATTATCAATATCATCTACTATACCAATCAAAAGAATACAAATAGAAAATAACAATACTAATAATTTTTGCACATGGTAATCCAGTACAAAAGTAGATGTACTTAATTTAAATGCACGCTGGCATCAACAAATGCTGCAGCTATTATATGTTCTATTTAAATACACATCACACTGTGCAAAAAATGAAAACTGCAATAAAACAGTGTTTAAATGCGTTATTTTAGGCAAACAATCACTCTCACAATCACATCATTCCATTAATTAAAATGTTTTGTTTATTTCACATTTTATTCTGTCTAACTGTCGTAACTGTAACACTATATCGTAGTGGGAGAGCCATGCACTCCACCTACGAGCACAACCATTGGTTCACAAGCCACTGAATGCTCTCATTTTATTGGCTCCATATTGAAACATATGCCTGAGTTAGGGCATCCAAATAATATGTAAATAAGATGCTATTAGGCTGGTGCTTGATTTCACGCACTGAAGCTAATTCATCATTTGCTCTCAAATCTCTGCTCAGTTCCACCTCGAAGGGTTTCATGAATCAGACACACAATATTGTGTACATAATTAAAAGCAGTTATATCTGAGCTCTTTTTACAGAACTTTAATGATAAAGGGACAAAGGGCTTTGATGTGACAGATGAGTTTTCAATGTATCTGAAATTAATGTTCAGTTTACTGAGGCTGAAGACAATCAAGTAAACTGCCCATGGGACCACTCACGAACTGCACTCCGCTTGGGAGGAGCAGGATTTAAAAGGTGTGGTAAAACAATGGAGAAAATGCAAGCTCACTATGAAGAGACAGCGGTGTTAATAAGTGAAGTTCTTTCTCACTGAAACTTTCTAGAGGGGTGTTAATCTAGTCTGTCTCAAAAGCAGAATTTGGGAAACAGTGAGCACAAATCGCTGCTGCATCAAATCATGCTTTGTGCTGCATCTTCTTATGCATGTATATGTGGCCTTAAGAGTTAAAATAGTGTTATCAAGTTGGTTAATGTCAAATTGAGGCCTGTGCATTTATCTAGCTGGTATCTCTGCTACCACTGTTAAAGAAAGTCACCCAATAATATGATCTGGAACACTAATGCAAATTTATGGCTGGTGTACTGGCCAGTGCTAGTTGTCTAAATTTAAACTGATTGGAATATATTTAACCAGCCAAATTTCCAAAATCCACACTCATTTTTGCACAGAGAAATGCATGCACATGCTGTACATCAGTGGTCACCAACCCTGGTTCTAGAGATCTACCTTCTTGCAGAATCTTATTCCAACCAAAATCTGCCACACCTGCTCCACTAATTCACTTCTTCAGAAGTCCTTACTTGGCTGGATCAGATACATAAGTGTTAGGTAAGAGTGTTTTAGATGCAGGATACTGCATGTACTTTTTGCATAAACTGCACATTAAGGCTTGTAATGCTAGCTTTGTCTCTTAAAACATGGGTAGAATGTGTCTGATTTGTGTTTGAAACTGGAGCAGAAGGCTTAGTGCATCTATTCCTGAGACTTGCATTAACTGAGCAAGAGTTCTGATCTAAAATAATGTACCTCCTACTTCTAGTCATTACAGGTAAGCCTGTCCATTCAGCAGCTGTTTTGGCAACTTCCGTGGGTAGTTGTTTCCAGTACAAGATCAGGATGCTATCTGCCTAAATGAGGAGATATCTATGAAGTTCAATTTGAAGTTCAAAGACAAGTTAACATTTCAGAAAAAAAGCATTTCATTAGGTAAAATCTGACAAAAAATGGTGTAATAATGTATGGCTGTTGTACATATGCAAACCTCCACAACAAAAAGGGCAAACAACATCAACCTTCTTTATGAGTGCCTTTCATGGATTCTCAACTGCTAATATCTCTGGACTGGTAACATCAGTCAACAAAGACACCAAGCTATTAGCACCAAAACATATTTGAGTGCTAATGCCACCCACTTGTGGAGAATCTTCAGCCTGCTAAACAAGACTGAGTGCCTGAGTAGTGGACTGACTGAATTTCAAGCCAGTTCCATGTGATGCTTGGCATCTAAAAATCAGTCAGGATTGTCACAAGGACAGCAATGCCCTAATTCTACGCTAGCATTAATAGTATGATAAGCCTGTATTTTTTCCCAATTACACCTTCACCAACAAAGCATTTGGCTCTTTTTATTGAAGGGTAGGACTCCCCATACTAAAACAGCCATGTTGAGATTTATAAACTAGTGAACTACTTCTTCCTCTGATAAAACCTCTGCCCAAACCTTGGTCACTCCAAAAAATGGCCCAGAAAATGCTTTCCTGTTCTAAAAGGCTTTATAAACATGCTTGCAGAATTGCGACCTACTCAGTACTGCTCTTGCTTTGCACCTGTACTAATGCATCACCAAAACCACTGCTAATCATTAATAAAAGCTAGTTTGGGCCAGTTGTTTTTCTCAGCTTTCATCCGTTATTAGCCACATGAGCGTTTTTGCATGACATGACTCCTTTAAAGCATCTCCCCCCTCTTTTGTATTAAGCACTGTCAGAGCTGTAAATGCTAGCCTGGAACTTCTGGAGGAGAGAACCTTTATCTCACATAAAGGAAATCTTTCAACCAAAAATGCTTACGTTGCTAACAGTGAAAGAAAGCTAGCAGGGTCAATTAGCATGATGTAATTTGCATAATGCTAACTGGAGCCTTTCATTCATTGCTTAGCCACATTAGGCATTTTTGATCGACCTAAATAAGCCTGTGCCAAACACACTGAGAGGAGAAAATCCACTCAATGCTTAAAAAAGGCAAACTACTCTAAATGGGCATCATTCATTTTACAGCTAAATACTTAAGAAACCAAGAACAATTAATTGATGAATGCAGCAGTAGTAGTAATGCATAGTCAATGGCATCACGCAATACAGTACATTACCATCCAGTGCACACGTGAAGGCTATATGCATATTGATTGTCTCATCATGTGTAAAGTTTGTGTGGATTGCATGTAGTGATTGATCTAGACCAAAATCTATATTGCACTGATTGGATAAAATGTCATTGTCACAGCCTACCAAATGATGTGTAAATCTCATTATTCAGTTGCACAATTAGTTTTCCGACAGATTTGTTCATTTAAGATTGCAAGAAAAGCAGTCAGTTGATTTCAGAGTTCATAATAGCATACTGCTTTCATCAACAAATTACAAATTAATGTGAGTGTATTAAAAAAAAAAGCTATGTTGCAATAAAATTTCCAGTACAATGACACTCTGTAAGGCACCGTAGATAGTCAGTCTCCTGGAGTGCTGCAGTCCAGAGGGATTTTGTTGTAAAACTAATTGAATACACCTGTGTTCTGCTTCTTCTTAATGAGCTCAGGTAGGTGTGTAGGACAAAAAAGTCTTCATATCTGGTTTAAAAGAATTGCCTACGTTTGCAATAGACATTTATAGAATAAAGGATTGGGCCACGTGAAGTTGTGCATTACAGTGATTTTACCACAGTTAAGGCCTGTTATTAGACACATGATAAAGCCTGCTTTACTGTGGTGAAATAACTGTAGCACAAATGTACTAATGTTCAATAAATATAAATTGACAATAATAATAATCACAATAAACATGAACTACACAATGGCTGGTGCAATACTACAGAAATCAACTGATTTGTGCAGTTTTATATAAATGTATGTCATAGAAACTGGCTCAGCCAACTGGATTTTAGGTCTGTCAGTGGTATAGAATGTAGACCATGACAGTGACCAAAATAGACCCCTTACACCCTCATAGCATTGTGATATATGGAGTGAACTATATTTTACTACAAACCTCAGTTCCAAAAAAAGTTGTGACAGGAGCATGTTTACCACTGCGTTTCATCACCTTAACACTAAGTGTTTGGGGCTGAAAGACACCAATTTACCCTGTTTTGAAAGCTGAATTTTTTGCCATTCTTCCGTGACACAAATCTTGAGTGGCACAACAAACAGGGCCTTTATTGTCATATTTTGTGCTTCATAATGCGCCGCACTTTTTCAGTGAGTGACAGGTCTGGACTGCAAGCAGGCCAGTCTAGCACCTGCGCTCTCTGAACACACAGCCATGCTGTTGTAACACGTGCACAGTGTGGTTTGCTATTGTCATGTGGAAATAAACTGGGATGTCCCAGGAAAAAAAAGGTTGTCTAGATGGCAGCATATGTTACTCCAGAATGTGTACATATCTTTTAATGTTAATGGTGCTTTCACAGATGTTCAAGTTACCCATGCCATGGGCCCTAATATATCCCCATACCATGACAGCCTGGCTTTTAAACTTCACACTAGTAACAGCCTGAACAGTCATTTTATTATTTGACCCAGGGAACACAATGTTCTTTACTTACATAAACAATCTGAAACACCACAATATATGTTTCCACCGCGCATCAGTCCATTTTAGATGAGCTTGAGCCCAGGGACATGTGTTTCTGGACATTGTTGACACATGGCTTCCGTTGTGCATAGTACAGTCTTAACTAGCATTTGTGAACCCTGTGTTCATTGACGAGAGTTTCTCAAAACATCTCAAAGCCCATGTGGTGATACCTTTCACAGAAACATGTATTTATTGTTTTTAATGCAATGCCATCTGAAGGATCAAAGGTCATGGGCATTCAGTTGTAGTTTTCAGCCTTGACTTTTAGGCACAGAGATTCCTCTGGATTCCTTGAATTTTTTTGATGATGTTATGTGCCTTGAGAGAGTGAAATACCTAAAATCCTTGCAGTTACTCATTGAAGGATGTTGTTCTTAAACTGGTAGCTTATTGATGATGCATTTTCACTTAAGTTGTAAGTCTCAACCTATCTTTGCCTATAAAAGTCTAGACCTTTCCTGGATGCTTCTCATATTTTTGAACGTTCCATAATATTCCTTCTTCAACTGTGACATTTTTTTATTTCGTTTTGCAGGCATCAACTTCAGTGTGAGCATTTTTTTAACGAGGGCAGGGGGCGTGGGGCGGGGGGGGTGGCCGGTTCAACATGCCCTTGTGCGCCCAAGGACTCTTTGGTCGGACTTTGTTCTGACTTTGTGGGGTCACTGGGAGGGTGGAGCAATGTAGTCACCCATTACTGACTGTGGACGCATCAGAGGCATGGCCATGTGGAGCAGCATTTCGCAGGGCCTCATGGGAGTGCTGTGGTCGCGTTAAGTGAGAGATTTTAAATTGTAAATAGTTGGATTGTACGGACATTAGTAGGCAGCAGTGGTTAATAAAATAATTGTACCCATGGAGGGTGGGCATTGTGTGTGTAAGCTGTCTACATGTGTCATGCTCCACACTGTACCCAAGCCTGTGTTTCATGCTGGGTTTAGTGCTGGTGGTGGGTCTCCCCTGCTGCATGTTAATAAAAGAGCATGCGTTTGAAGTACTTTGTTTTTTCACATCTTCTTCTATGCTGACGTCATAATATTTGCACTTTGTTTTGTTTACAAATCACTGATTTTTGTTTTTAATTTTTCATTTCACATACTGCCTGCAGATCTATGGTATAGTTAAGGTGTTTTGTAAGAAACAAAGTAAAGCCCCCTTAACCATGACAAAATAGCAGAACACCTTGAGTGGCTTGTTAGTTTTACAAAACAGTGACAACATACAGTGCGATAAAATACATATATGGTTAATAAATAATGCATAATATTCACAATAAAGTATTCTCTGCTACCAGTATGCTAAACAATAAGCATGGACTGTGCAATTGTTTTCATGATTTGGTGCATTAATAGGGAGTCAACTGATGTGTGTAGTCTTATATGTCTGTATATATTAAGTACTCTACAACCTGATTCAGCCAAATAGATTTTAGAACTAAAATTAGAATTACAGTGGTATAGAATTAGAATTACAGTGGTAGAGAATGTAGATTACTATATATTTAAGCAGTAGAACATGAGAGGGAGTGCGTTATCACACTCACCAAACGTATAGTCTCACCTTCAGATTCTGACCAAATCGGGCTGAGCCATAAAACTGCCGCAATATCAAGTTTAGCTCAGTTTTGTCAATTTTTGCCAGATCAATTTTAATGTTGTTTTGCTCCAGCCAGTCTGTAAAGCATCTTACAGGCCATTTTGTTTGGCAATTGGTATTCGGTTCATTTCTGGCTGATTCCAGGTTGTTTAGGTGTTCTTCTGTCACAGCTGCCAACTGAAAAGCTTGCTCAGTGGTAATGACAGTTTTGGAATTTAGTGTAGTCTCATGTCAAATGTGATCTTAAAAGTATCCATTTTCTGTTTGTAAGCAAAATAAAAAGTAAAAACGTTCAAATGGCTTGAGCATCTCCTACAGCTGTCAAAGTCTCAGCAGAGTGATACAATGTTTGTGAAAAAAACGACTTTGCCTTAACAGCATGGTTAGAACGCTTCTCAACCAATCAGAATATAGCCTATTTCATATATGTTCACAGTCTTTCACTGTATATTGGCAATGTGTGTGTGTGTGTGTGTGTGTGTGTGTTTACACATGGGGTCAGAGGGTCTTTAATTCGAGCCAGCCAGGCCTTGTTTCCACTTTACTAGCATTTCGGCAAATGCAATGAGGCATTATAACACAACACTCGCTGCTTAAACAGGCAGAGTGCAGGGCCATGGCAATCAATACTAATTCACCCTTTAATAGGCAAAGGGTAATTAACAAGACACAGGAAATTAGTGACTCACCACCAGCTCTCCAAGCCAAAGCTAGAAAGTGTTTACTGTACCGCAAATAAGCTACGGAACAATGGAGCAAGTGGAGCACCTTTATTGCCACTTTATTTGTGGGGAGAAAACATACTGTGGTGTCAAAGCGTGCTTTGGTCCCTGCTTTGCTCGTGCTCAAACGGGCTGTTGTTAAAACAGTAAGTAAAGGTTTTGGTTGTGTTTTCAAGTATGTGTCATTAATGCTTCCAGGTTATGTGAACTTTGGTCCAGTTTGGTTAGGTACTGTGTTTGGGAGTGTTAGCTTCATCTAGGTTTAAGTCCTGATTCTTAACCCCCGACGGGATTCTGTAGCAGGCTTAGTCCGTGCCAAAGATTTGTAAAGCGTATTTCCTCCCTCCGGAAATAGGAAAGATTTTCCTCTTTTGTACTCTGGCTGCCAGGTCAATTCTAAATAAAGCTGTGTTTTGAGTACAAATTTTTATTTTTTTTCTACATCATTTAAGCACAGCAGCTGTCCTTTACATCATGTTAAAATGTCATGACTAATAACCCAAATGGTCCAAAATTACTTTTATTTAAAGAAAATTTTTGCATCCTGTAAAATTACTATATTGGAGATACTTGTTTTTTTGGACAGTGAAAATATATTTTCAATAAGAAAATTATATTTTTATGAAATTTTGTCAGCCTTCCCTAAAACAACACTGTCACTTGAGAATAAGAGCAGAGCGATTTGATTCCATGCATTGTGTGACACAAACGTTTAATACCCAATTTAATACGCATGTTTTATCTTGGCAAGCAGATACAACCTGCAGCAACTGTTTTAGCCACAAGCAATTAGAAATGATGGTTATCATCTCTGCCTGCATTAATATAATGAGTTACCCTCTTAGATATCTAGAAGGAAACTAGCTTCATTAATTATTAAGTTATTAAGTTAAGTTATTAATTTGTTAACTAATTATTAATTAGTTAATGCAGTGTAGTTTTTAATGGGGTCATCTTTATGTTCCCCTGCCCTTGGTTTTCTCACAGAAATTTCCTGAACCGGCCCTATGTTCCCCAGGTCCCTGTGTTCCCTCTTTGTCATTTTCAGACACAGTGCTATATTCTCAGGGTCCTATATTTCCAGAATCCTACACTGCTTCATCAAATGTTTCATAGTAAATAGCTCAATGTTCCCATGTTTCCTCAATCATATTTACTCAATATGAATATTTCAATACTACTCAAATGTATACTTACAAATGTACATATTCTGGTTTCATATGTTCAAATAAAAAAAAAAAAATCAGAAATTGTGTTTATTTACATGCTGCTTCCAAATAGATTCCCTTATTAAAAAATAATCCAACTGAACACCACAAAACATCACCAAAGTTGGTATTTGTGCTTACAATGAAATCTTTGAGCATATATTCCATGACAACATCTACTCTCCATTTCATCATTTCAATATGATTTTTAACATGCTCTTCCAACTTGCATGACCTTGGACATCTCCATGATCTTAATCATGGCCTTGGAAAACCTTTCATAAGTTCCTCTAAAGAAGAGCTAAACATAGGGAACACAGAACCCTGGGAACATAGAGCTCTGGGAACACAGAACCTTGGGAACTCAGGACCCTGGGAACATACATATGCTCCCAGTTTTAATATACATTGGCTAGCTAGTGCTAATTACTTTTTGCTAGGACATTTTTTAATTATTTTTCAGTCCAGGTCATTAACAAACTAGCAACTGCAGAACTTATAGTGTAGTTCAACTTAGGACTTTTAATACTGGCTCAACACAAACACCAGCCACCTGCCACCTTGGCATCCATTTCCAAACAAAATCAGGCTGCTATTGTACAAAAAATGCAGGGCAGTTGTATGTATGTTTGTATACAGATTCCACTTTTGTTCCACGCAATGTTGAGAACAGAAATGTGTTAATTTTAATGCAGCCATCACAGAGCCAGTGTGCTCAATACTTCATAAAGAAAGAGCGTGAATCAAAAATTGATTTGACTCAGCTTGCCGCCAACAAGACACAAACAAAGACAAGGAGAGCATGAGAGAGTGAGGGAAAGAGAATAAAACGAGAGTGAGGTAGACAGAGGGGAATTAAAAAAAGAATAAGTTATTTCCGTGACTAATTGTGTTCCTTGATAAAATAAATTCGTCTTTTGCTGCAAAAAAGTAGACGCATCCCTCTCTGGGCCGCCCCGCCGAATCTTAATTACTATATCTATATGGGCCATTATGTGCCAACGCACGGCCTCATGGGATCAATTTGTATAATCTATAATTTTTCTCTTGGAGTGGTACCTGCTGCCAGAATGAAATAAATAACACTGAAAATGCAAAAAAAAGAAACAAAAATAACAGTAATAGATTCACGCCTCCCTCTCTCCCTGCGCTCCAAGCATAGACGGAAACATCAAGCTTTACTTTTTTTTTTTGCTAAAAGCCCACTTTAGATATGCAGTTATTTATTATGCTGAAGCCCTTAGGAAGTGCAATGCTTAGTCTGATCTGTTGTGAACTGTGAGTGTAGGATTGTCATTAATGAATTATAATGCAGCTTAAAGGAGGCAAGGTAGGGGCAAGGCAAACTGGAAGTGAACAATCTATAAACGCTATTGAGAAGGTAATAGTCTCAAGCCCTTTAGGTTTGAATATATATTGCTCTAATATAATCACAGGAGAGATACACTTCAATTCAGTGCTATGGGTTATACAATAGTTAAAGGCTTATAGACTGAATTAAAAGAATAGTTCCACCAAACATGCTGACACAGCTAAAAATGAAATGGAAGCTAGTAGCCGCTAAATTAGCATGATATAATATGTCTAATGTTAAATGGTGGCTATTCAATTTTTATTCATCGATAGCAACATCAGCATTCTGTTCCTTTAACCCCTTTAAATCCCAGGCTTATTGTATACTAAGGCTTATTATCCAGTAATTACAGGGACTTCAATGCAAACAGGCTAAGCTATTCTTAGATTATAGAAGTGTGTGATAAAACAACGGGCCCTGGCCATTTAATGGCTTAAAGAGCTCATATCCTACAAACCTACAATTTTCTCTGAGGTCTACTTATAATGTACCAATAGTTTTTAAACACCTCAGTGTCACTGCTGGATGAGAATAGTCCATCAACCAAAAATATCCATCCAACAGCGTCCTGTGACCACTGATAAAGTACTAGAGGATGACCAACACAAACTGTGCAGCAGCAGATGAGCTATCGTCTCTGACTTTACATCTAAAAGGTGGACTGACAAGGTAGGAGTGTCTAATAGAGTGGACAGTGAGTGGACACAGTGTTCAAAAACTACAGCAGCACTGCTGTGTCTGATCCACTCGTACCAGCACAACACACACTAACACACCACCACCACGTCAGTGTTACTGCAGTGCTGAGAATGATCCACCACCCAAATAGTACCTGCTCTGTGAGGGTCCATGGGGGTCCTGACACCTGAAGAACAGGGTTAAAGGGGGCTAACAAAGTATGCAGAGAAACAGATGGACTACAGTCTGTAATTGTAGAACTACAAAGTGCTCCTATATAGTAAGTGGAGCTGATAAAATGGACAATGTCTAAAAATATTACATAGTGGAATCTATGTATGTTTCTATGTAGATATATTTCATTGGAATGTACCGCAACCCCAACCGACTAAAAAAAAATTCTCTCAAAGTATTTTCTTGCTTGTTTCTTTTTTCTATACTTAATCTCTAGGCTTGAGTATTTGTCAGTAGAACTATGGACTGTGTCAGAGGGTCCCAAACAGAAGGCTTTGGCATATTCCATACGTAAATGAAATTTCCACTGAAAATTATGCAGTGATTATAGACTATGTCATCAATCATTGCTCATCCATTACAGAAAGTGGAAGGAGGTCTGACCCAAATCTAAGCCGACACACTGTACTATCCATTGTGCATGTTTAAAAAAAAAAAAATCTCAGAAGGTAAGTCTGCCATTGTATATACAGCCTTTACACAATAGCAGACTTATCAACTACACGTCCCCCTACTGACAAATATTCATCTCTGGCTTCCTGTTTGTCATCACTGTTTGTTATTCTCACCTTTTTCATGCGTGTGGAAAAAAGCAAAAAGCACAAACACATTTGCTAAGAAAGTGAGAATGAAGATTTAGTCGATCCCAGCTGTGTTAAATGTCTTTTAGCAATTGAGAGAAACTTTAATACTTTTACATATTTAAATTACTAAAAATATCTCATTTTGTAGATGTTTTATCACTTTTTTGTAGAACTACAGAAAAGCACATGAAGTTTTACTTTATCTAAATATCACTTTTATTAAAAAGTAATGGGACTCTCCCTGTATAATAAAAGACGGACAATGTGATTCTAAGCACCACTCCCTCACTTCTTGCCTCACTCCCTGTCTATAATATAGGTGTATTCCCAACCCATGTCTGTCAGCATCGGCCTCTTGCGTCTCTCTCCTTTCTATTTTGATGCCTACCATAAGAACACAAATTGATCTTTAAGCATAAACACAGACTTAACGTCACTCTTGCTCATTAATGGTTTAATTCCTGGAAGCGTATCATGTTTGCTATTAGCAAGTCAACTATAGGAGCAATGTTATATAGTTATGATAACAGTGTTAAGCAACTTAAATACTTAGCCATCAGGCTGATACTTACTGTGCCATCAAAACAAAACCTAGCTTGCCATTAGTGCCTTTTCTGATTGCTTGAGTGAAATAACTGAGGAAAAAAATATATTAAAGATGATCAGGTAATTTAAAGCACTTTTTTTATTTTTTCTATTAGCATTAGCTACCACTCCCACACATAATGACA
Source organism: Colossoma macropomum (assembly GCF_904425465.1). Taxonomy (NCBI): domain Eukaryota; kingdom Metazoa; phylum Chordata; class Actinopteri; order Characiformes; family Serrasalmidae; genus Colossoma; species Colossoma macropomum. The sequence goes on from NW_023495761.1 coordinate 468,318, forward strand.
TATTAACTTACATTAGTCTCAGCCACAGACAAACCGATATGTACTGTCTACACACTCTGTTGTGGTGTAGCTACTGACCAAACACTTTGTATTAACTCCTTAAATGTCCAGGTCCCACTGGCAGGCCCAAAGTTTTATTACGCACTTGTATAAATATAAGAATAGCTCAGCCAGCTTGCATTGAAGTCCCTGTACTTACTAATAATAAGCCTTAGTAATTCAATCTAATTCAGTCTTTGAGATGCAAACAAAGTCATTCAGAATGGTTTGATGTTAAATGGTAAATAAACAGAAAACAGAAACCTTCTGACTTCTTTAAAGTGATTTTTACTCTCCATAGAAAACCACTGACCAATAGAATGGGACACTCTGGAGCAGCCACACATGAGCCTAAGGTCACCATGCTAGAGGAGTATAAAGCCCCCTAGCACTGTGAATTCCAAACAGGCTGTTTTTGCAAATTATTTTTTGAACATGAATGTAAAAGATTGAGAAATTAATTGCATGCTTTCAAATATTGACAGTGTTTACATAATACAACAAGTTCTTTTATTTTGAAAGAGTGAGGAAAAGATATTTTTTTTCCATGAAATGGGCGCTTTTGAAATTAAATGTTCAATCTCTGTGCCGAATCACCCCCGGAAACAACCACACAACCAAGTGTGAGGTCCCTTTCATTCTGTTCCACATTCAAATGCAAAATTATTGAGTGTGACCAAAATGATGATGTAAAGTTTATGTGAGTTTTAGCACTAATAGCTCAGTAATTGATAACGCAAACTAAACAGGCGAAGAACACTTGACTTATCGGATTTGGACAGACTGGAATCACAAAGACAGAGTCATTAGCAATTCTGACAGAGCTGATCAGGCCTCATTAACTCTATAATTACGGATTAATGTGTAATTTTGCAAACAATATTAGTGGACTTGCAAACAAATCTTCATTAGAGATTTTGCCAGGCAGTCGCTTAGCCTTCTTTTGTTATTTCTGCGATAATTAAATGCGGAGAAGCGCTATCCATCTCTGATGAGTCTACACAAATGTATGGAATATAAACATGCATGCATGCATGTATAATTCACACACATACATGCTACGGTGTGTAGGAAAGAGAGAGAGAGTGAGCGAGAGAGCGGGAGAGAGAGAGAGAGCGAGAGAGAGAGAGAGAGAAGAGAGTGAGAGAGAGAGAGAGAGAAAAGGAAGGCAGAGAAAGAGTGACAGAAATAAAAGAGAGATTAAGTGTGAAAGGAAAAGGGAAAATGAGAGAGAAAAGACAGGATGGAAGGAGTGATAAAACAGGAGCAGAAGAAGAGAGAAGAGAGTGAGAAAGAGAAAGAGGGAGAGAGATAGAAAGAAAGTGAAACAGTGAGAGAGACTGAGAAGGAGAAAGAAGGAGAGAAAAAAGAAAGAGTGAGTATGTGAGAGAGAGAGGAAGAGAGAGAAGGAGAGAGAGAAAAGAAAGAGGATGAAAGATGGAAGGAGTGACAAAAACAAGGAGAAAGAAGAGAGAAAAGAGAGTGAGAAAGAGTGTGAGAAAAAGAGAGAGATAAAGAAAGAAAAGGGGGAGTGAGAGAGGCGGAAGAGAGAAAAGAATAGAATGTGAGATAAAGTGAGGGGCAGATAGAGAGAGAGAGACAAGAGAAACGAGAGAGAAGGAGAGAGTGAGATAAAGTGAGAGGGAGAGAGAGAGAGCTAGAGAGAGACGAGAGGAAAGGAGAGGGAGTGAGATAAGAGAAAGGGAATGAAAAAGAGAGAGAGAGAGAGAGAGAAAGAGAGAGAGAAGGAGAGAGAGAGGGAGAGAGAGAGGGGGGAGCAGATGGGATGGAAGTTGCTATTTTTACCTCGTTGTCTCCGCTCAGTGAGAAAGGCCAGCTGAGCATTAGCATTCCATAACACACACAATATGTCTGCAATCAGCAGCAACCTGCAAACTGCCACTCACTGGCACAGCAGCAATATGGCTTCCCCCCGCATCACAAATGTCTACAGCAGCACAACACAGTACTGGAGGAATCCTCCAGAAGACCTGGCCACTGTCCGTCCATTTGTCCCTGAAAACTAACGCACAGGAACTGCAGCTGAGCCTCAAATCCAGTACTTCCACTGTACTAGCCACATATAGGCTTTATTTAGACAGGCAGCTCAAATCTGATGTATGGGCACTTTCGATTTGAGCAGGAATCACTTTCTGCAGTTTAAACAGCAAAACCACACAAAATCCAACATTTTATAATGAGATTCAAACCATAATTGTTTGTGGTTTCAAATCTGAATGGGATTGGAACATTGGACATGGGACTTAGTTTGACCAGTGAAATTGGAATAAGCTGTGAAATCAGGTCAGTGTCTGATTTAGCTAAAAATGTTCTTTAGTTTTGCACTGAAGCTACTGGGCTAATGTCGCTAAAAAGTAATGAAAGTCTATGGCTACATTTAGATTGCAGGTAAAAGTGACCCATCGCTGTAATCACTGCGGTCGGAAGAAAACCTTGTACCTCCATTTTTGTTGTTTTTCTTTTTTTTACATAATTTGAAAATGCCTGTTGCCCTTTACATTGTGTGTACATACTTGCAGACTTCAGTACTAGATAGAGAGGAACATCTTGTACAGAGTTCTATGGTCCGAATTGAGATACAATGTGTCAGATGAAGAATAAATCACTTCCATCACTTTATTCCTCTCTCTTTCTCTCTCTCTCTTTCTCTCTCTCTGGGTATCCCTCGAGGGCAGTGAGGTGTCAGTCTGACTCTGAGTGTCCTCATCTACCATGTCTCCGCTCACACACACTAACAGCTCCTGACAGGACACACATACACACACACACATACACACACGCAATCTTGAACTCACACACACACAAGCATACACAGTGATGCCCATGGAAAAACACATAAGCCTAATACCCCCACCCCCTTTTCAGCCTTCAGAAAATACCAATGATTTTGGTAAAATAAATAAATAAACATTATATATATATATATGTTATGTTTCGTTGCCTGATGTGTTTAAACTCTGCAAGTACTGTAGAAAATTTATTGTTAAGTTTTGTCTGGAATTCTTAAAACGCCCAAAGGAAAGCTATCCCGTAAGAATTTTTGTCTTGGTGGTATGTAGGTAGATGCAGCCAAGTGATCTCTACAATTGGTTAGGACTTCAGGAGCTGAACTGAAGGCCTACTGCGTCAGATGAATCACTGACATCACTGAAAGGGTTTGGGCATTTATGGCCTGAACTGAAGGCCTAGCTCCTCCCATACACACACACATACACACACTTAGCTCTCTCGCATATCCACACACAAACACACTTAAGCACAATAAACAAACACACACACACACACACACACACAAAGGTAGGTCCCCCTCACTTATCACTTCCAAACATTTAAACCCATATAGACACACAAACCCCCAACCACTCGACACACAAATACACACATAAACAGTACATACACTCACACAAAGGCCGCACATGCACACGCACACACACACTCAGAAGCCCCCTGTCACTTATCTCCCGCGCTCTGCAGTTCTGGCAGCAGGTCCCAGCCTCCCCACTCTGTCTGAAACTCAGAGTGAAGGGGAGGAGTGTGGGGCTCCTCAGGGGCCGTTTTGGCTCACACACTTCCACAGCCACAGCGGGGCCGCCATGTTGAGTAAATGACAAAGCGCTCAAGGAAAAGGGTCACTGCTCCGCGCTCAGGGCCATACCGGCTTCGAGACTTCCACAAGGACAGTGCAAATATCACAGTCCTCTCAAACACTCCAGCTTTAAAGCAGTGACGTGATTTACAATGAACCAGCTTTAAAGGAATACTTCAGCCCAAAATTTATCTTCCACCACCACAAATGCAGTTGATCAGCTGCCACATCAAGTTTGCAACTTCAGTTAATTTTGCACTGGAGCTCTGAGGCTAATGTAGTAAACTAATGGACATTTATGTACAGCACTTAGCATGATTAAAAGATTACACATGCGCCTCAAACCAGATCAAGGTAAATAATACGTTTTTAACACTGTATGATATATTCTTATTCAAAAAATTGTATGTCATATTGCTTAAAACAGTAGCAACATCCTTCAAGCCTGAATTGTGTCCAGTGATGAAACATGGCTATTAGAGCTAGGCCTTCAGTTTGAGCCATAAATCTTAAAACTCTGTCAAAAACAAGAAAAACACCTCTACAATAATGTTATTTTTCTGCTAGTACCCCTATGGGATTCTAGTAGCATTTACATTCATTACATTACATTTTTTTTGGCTGTTCTAGATTAAACACAGACTCTTCAAGCTTTAACGGACTCTACTAGACTGTGTCCATTGCTTGTAACAGTGCAATTGTTAAGATATATTGTTAAAATTGAAATAATAACTGAATCAGCAGGAAAAAAAAACACACACACTCCAATATGTTTGTGTGCTGCTGCAAGGCACCGGTAGGCATGACAACAGCTGTAAATAATTCGCTTACATCCTCAGAAGACATCTCCTTTACCAAGTTTTGAATGAGTTCTCTTTGAATACTCTTTCAAGGCGCTCACTATCATCATATTCATCCGCCCAGGGGAGGGGTCCGAACGACGCCCATTACAAAATGTTCTACCATCCGTTGTGTGCAGAACTTACATAGTGAAGCCTTAGGTCTTTCAGTAAAGTGCTCTGGCATAGAGCTACCAGTGTTTTCCACATGTAACATCTGACCAAAACAGATTCTATGGCTACCACTTGATTACACCATCATGCTAATTATATCAATTAGTCTGACACAATAGGCCTTATTGTCAGCTCCTGAAGTCTTAACCAAAGTTAGAGCTTGCTTTGCTGTATCTACCTAGACACCATAGACGAAAAAACAATCCATAGTGGACAGTTTTCTGCTGGGTGTGTTAAGAATTTGACTATTTGAAAAATTTAAACCTTGCTTCCAACAAAAACTTAACAATGAAACACCCAAAAAGGTTCTTATTACAATATCTGCAGAGTTTAAATATTAGAATTGTGATGATTCTCTAAAAGAAAAAAATGAAGTAAAAATTACAGATTTTCACAGAAATCTTTATGCCTTTTCTGAAGGCCTAAAAGGCCCTGATGCTGCCCCACTGCTCCTTCTCCATGTTGTAGGGAAAGGTATGTCAAACAGTGTCAGAAACCACATAAACAAGTCTATTTGAAATTACTGAACAACTCAACCCAGTTTGTGATAAATGTGTGAGGATTTAGTTTGTAGTCTGTATGATGCTAACAGGTGACTATGAACTTCCATTATGTGTTAGCTATATTAGCAAAACTAAAGAAGCAAAGTTCAAACATGAAACATGTCTTGGCCAATTGACTACATTTGGGATAAGGGGGAAAACTGGATTAAATCCCTTTTTTTTTGCCAAACTATTGCTTTAACATGACGCATCTTAAGTTAGTAGGGATTTTATACATTATGGCAGTCGTGCAAAACAAGATGCAGCTCCTCTTTACCCACTGCCAGGGCATTGCCATGTCGTAGCGCAGCGGAAAATATTATTGCTAATTTTCCACCGATTGTGTCACATTCATATTCATAAGGCGGATTGTGGCTGACTCCTGTGTCATTCTTGCTCATTCTTCGTTCTTTTTAAAAAATGAGATTTGGCCCGCTCGTTTAATGTCAGGGATTGGCATTTTATTAGCGCTGCTCTCATTGCCAATGCGCAAGGCTTGAATAATTTAGGGATTTTACACATTTTCAGTTATGAGAGAGGTTTTTTTTATTGAATTCCCTCCATATTTCAGCGAGGCCCGAGATGTTTTACGCTGGCGGAGCTGGAAGCGAGAAAAGCACTTTCATCAAAATTACAGACGCCGGTCGGAATTGATTCGGTCTAAAACATTGGGGATGGCTGCATAGAGATGGGAGGTAATAGGGCTTCTAAAGCATGCAGACTTACAGAACTAGACAAAAAGGCTGCGGAGGAATATAATTACACAGTAAGACTCTACTGTCTGTGAGCAGCAAGAGATACCGTATCACACTGAGTCAGTGGCCTCCTCCTGCAATCGTGTGTGTGTGTGGTTTAGCTACCTGGAGGACTTGGCAGAGCTAGGCTGTTCTATTCCATGTGCAGGCTATAGCCCTATAGATAAAAGACAGGCTGTAGTGTGGGATGTTTGTGGGGAATTGATGTGAAACATTAAGTTATGCAGGGATTTTACTTTCAATTTACATTCTGTTTGCAGGTTCAAGTCTGTACTTGTGTGTTATGATGTCAAAAATGACAACACTGTGTCAAAAAAACAAAGGGACTGTTTTTTTTTTTTCTGGCACAAAAAAATATATGAAAAAGGTCAGTTAAATATATTGTTTGCCAAATAGTTATAAACTGCAGTTTCAGTTGGCTGCAAAGTGTCATCTAGCTATCACCATGCAACTGTTAATGAACAAATCATCTGGCTACATAGGCTAACTAAGTAGCCAGCTAATGCAGTGAGCAGTTAACCTTAGTATTAGCTAGCTAGCATTAACTAGTTAGAGGTTTTTGATGTGTTGATACTAGGACGTGTCAGAAAGTATTAGTCTATTATGAATAATAGTCTGGCTCAACTTAGCAGATTTAGCCCACCTCTTCTCACTTTAGCTCCCACACAGATAATTTAAAGGGAAACTGAAGCACTATTTGAGACGTCTGTATTTGTCCTCTTACTCTAACGTTCAGACAGAATACAAGGGATGCTTATATATAAAAAATGTGAGCAATTGGCATTCTGAAGTAATTCTATCATCGACTGATGGTGATACAGCATACAGTAATGCACAGAAGCAGTTTCTATGGTTACCACACACGACTGTCATTCACACTGTCGCCAGCTCACTCACAGTCTTTGGATCCACAGTGTCTAAACCAGCTAAATTAAGGAGGGAAGGCTGATCTTCCATAACAGCTCAAAACAAGTAACTGTACATATCAGCTATAAATTATAAGTGGTGTGGCGTAGTATTCGACCAGTGTGTATTCAACCGGCTAGGTATGACTTACAATGCATTCAACTAAAGCTCATACCTCCTCAGCTGGGAATTCCTACTCTCTCCTACACCACTCTCCAGATAATCAGGGTAGTTCATATCTGAATTATTTGTTACCCAGTAACAGCTTTTATCTCTCTAATAATTCTGAATAAATTACTGCTATCAACGTTCCTACTGCAGGTTTGTTCTGAGGAGTTTTGCATGAGTTTAGCCCTTGCTTGATGAAGGCAGTAGGGTTTAGAGACAGTGTTATTGGCTGTGATGTGTGTCAATCATGATTTTGTGACTCTCAGCTCCAAATTGCCACTTCCGGGGTAAGTTGAATGCTGCATTAGTTGTTAGCTAACTTTGTTTGTAGCCAGCTAAATAGCCAATATCATTAAATGTTGAATTTTATACATGAAGAAACATGTTTCATATGTGAAATATATGTGACTTTTGTGTCCCAAAGAGTGGATGGAAAATATTAAAGACTGTATAAGAGCAATATAATTTTTAGTGAATATTTTCAATGGTAGATATAGTTAAGCTAATGCAATATCCATAGTAACACCCAACTTGATAGGTTATTTTCCTGTAACTCTATAGTCGGTTAGAAGCCAGTGAATTGCAGAAGTTGACTTCTTAAACAAATTGTGAGAAAGTCTCCACCCAGACTGAAATTTCACCTCCTTCTACACTTTGACCCCAACCCCCCATCTTTAATGATGAGTCTGTGTGCCTGTGTAGATTAGCCTACCTGGCTGTTCTGTCTGGCTTATAGGCCTGTAAATAAAATACTGGCTTCAATGACTGTAGTGTGGATTTTATTATGAAAAAAAGAAGAAAAAAACACAGGCACTCGATTTTAGAAAAACATAAAAAAGGCAGGTTAAATGCTTAAATTATGTTCTATAATGTATATTTAATCTATATTTTATTATATAATAGTCTGTAAATACTGAAAATCAGCGTGTGTCTGGTGTGTTACTGTGTGTTTGGCTCCACTACCTGTCTCTGTCTGTGCTTCTGCAAGCTGCCTGCCAGTCTGTGCTTGTGTGTGTGTTTCTGCTGCTCGTCTGCCGGTTATGTGTGTGAGTGTGTGTGTGTGTGTGGGTGTGTGTGTGTGTGTGTGTGTGTGTGCATGTGTGTGTGTGCATATCAACTGCCTATCTGCCAGTGTGTGTGTCTGTGTGTGTGTGCGTGTTCAGTAATGAGAGCTTTCCTGACATTATGCGGGCGCAGACGCAGGGTACATTTGACAGCTCCGGTTTTGACAAGTCTATCCAAAACCTAAAAATAAAAAATAAATAAATAAATAACTGTGTGCAGGGAAAGCGCACAGCTACTTGCTTTTTGGCCTCCAGAGAGAATCTATTTACATTTGAAATGCCCATCACACACACAGACACACACTTACACATTTGTTTTTATACCTTGTAAGAACGTGGGGTCAAATATATGTCCCCTAATATTATACATAAGCACTTAAATGTAATAATAATATAACCTTTATATGCCTTTATGTAATAATAAGAGAATGTCCCATATGTATTACACATGTAAATGTATTCTAGGGAGGTACCCATATGTGTTTTACATAACAAGACATCAACTACTTTTTGGAAAAAAGAAAGCTACTCTTTACTGTTTAATTTCATTACTAATTAGAAGCAAAAACACAGTTATTGCTTGAAAAAAATGATAAATTGCTTTATATATATATATATATATATATATATATATATATATATATAATTATTCACTTGGCATGCCACTTAGCAAAAAACACACATACACACACACACTGCCCATGCTATTATAGTCAGAGAGGAAGTGAATGTCTGTTCTCCATAGCTGCTGCCCTGCTGTTCCAGCTTATACTACAGTCAGCATAAATGTCTACACTGTTTTGCCACTTTGCTCCACTATTTTTCATACTTTATGACTTTGACGGTACATTAAGGTGCTCTGTTTTCCTTTGGCTAAGGCATGTGCAGCATCAAGCTAAGTTTGGGTCAGTCAGGTGCACAGGGGCAACCGTTTCACTGTTAAGTACAACTCATTCATTTTTGAGGAGATATTTCTGGGGATTAGAAAAGATAATCCAGCTGCATAAGGAAAGGTCAGAGGCAGAAAATGGGACTCCAAAAACTACAGGACCTAGTGGTCCACCAAAATTGTCCCCGTCAGGTGAAAATCAAGTTCCACTCTTGCTTTAGAACTGACAAAATCCACAGGTGCTTCTGTCCATCTTTTCACTCAACTCAACACAGAAGCCATTACTGAGAAAAGGAAATAATAATAACAATGAAGCTGCTGTTGTTCTTAGAACAATGGACTGACCACCTCAGAGTCCAGACCTCAACATCACTGAATGTGTTTGAGATTACTGGATCATGAAAAGGAGAAACTGCAACCAACTTCAAAGACTCTGTCTTTGAGAAACTGAATGTAAGTCTCATGAAAAGAATGACAGGTATAATGAAGGCAAAGAGTGAACACATTAAATATTGAAAATAATGATATTATGTTTAATTGTTAAGGCTCTCGTGCAAACCTCTGCTAAATATGTTTTATGTTTTTTTTTTCTGATGCTGAAAAGTAAAAAAAAACTTGTGCCTGGTGGCTTTTTGACTGTTAAGTAAATAAATGAAGGGTGGCCTTTGATTTTTGCACAGTACTGTAGCACCCAAATGTATTAATAATATGTCCACATGTGTAATTTATGTCATTCCTTACATGTACTGACAGTCTCTATATGTAATAATATAATGTCCTAACTCGGACACACACACACACACACACAAACACACACACACACACATATGCGCATACACACACAGAAGACACAGGCCAATGATGAGGTTGCAGCAGTCTCCGAGCACAATGCATATTCAACGACTGTGTGTATAATTAATATCCCTGACATAATATGCTTTCAATTGTACTATCACCTCATACACTGCTAATAGTTCTGCATATGAATATTCTTGCTGTTGCAAAATCGTGCTATTTCCAAAACATGTTTTCAGGATATGAGAAAACCATCTGGACTCTCAACTGTTTTGTCCTAATTATCACAAAACTTCTGTATATTTAGAAAGGTTCTTGTTTGCCTGTTTGTTTATAGTTAATTATTTTTTGAAAACCATATTTGCACTGCTAGAATGCTTTAAGGACAGTTACATTTAGGGATAAAATATATATTGTACAAAACCAAAAATTCAAAAGTGGTGAGAAAATGTTAATTAGGCTGTTAATTAAGTTTTCTTTTTTTTTTTTTCCCCAAACATGTATGGGGCAATATGTACGAGGGGTAATAAGAAGCAAAGCAAATATAAGCAAGGCTTAATATTCAGGAACCACTTTGTGTTTTCAGTTACACTGGCATCGACTGGTCCAGCAGGAATTCTAGCAGCTTAACTGCATCCCACAGCTCAGAGGCCTCTGTGTGTCCACTCTTTCTCATTAGAGCGGGACTGGAGTGGAGAGGTGGACAGTGTGGTGTATCTTGACTTACACCCCTTGAACTCTGGAAAGAGGAGTGCAGTTCTGCATAAGCATCAGCTTCCCCTAATGAGGAAGACTCCCTTTAATTCTTCATCTGAAGTAAAATGGCCAAGGGGAACAGAAAGAGAGCCAATCCCTGCTATACCGTACTAACGAAAATCTGGATGGTACTGATTGCATGTTTTTTCCAGTATTATAAAGAATCTTTAGTCTAAAGCCTTCTGCTTCAAGGCTTCAACTTTGTTTCTTAGAAAAACAAGAGTAGGAAAGTTGATGTTTGAAGAATTCAAAACAGAGGACAGAGTTTTTCTTCAGTTTTGATGCCTTTGCTATTTTAAATTGTGAAAAATAGTAGAGTGGAAATAAAGAAAACATCTTCATGAGTAGGTCTTAAAAATATAGGTTGCTAAATGGTTCCTAGCTGGGGTGTATGGTTCTTGGAAAAACCTTGGTAGCACTTTATTTAGTGGTACAGTAAGTACCTAGTATTTGATACATAAATATGGAGTACTTATAAGTACTGTGCCAGGTATTTTTGGCAGTATTTCTACAGAATATAATGGTAAATATGTAGTACTTACATACTATAAGTACTTGGAGCATACATTGCATGTCCAGTATGAAAGTACAGAGTAACTAATGTGAGGAAAAACTAAAGTGAGGTATATTTTAGCTTTCAATGCTAACAAGTTGCACAACAGTGAGTAAGTGAGTAAACATATGCTATGTGCTAAATAAGAGTAAGGTGTAAAAGGGCAGGATAACTCCCACTGAGTCTCAGCCAGTACATTCATTAATCGCAAAGTTAAAAGTCAAAGTTAGCTTTATTATCATTACTTCGCATTGTAGATGCATTGAGAAGGGAACACGGGGCTACATTTAACTCAGAACAGCAGCAAACAACAGTGCAGACAGACAATAAAAACAGAAAAACTAAATAATACATTCTTTAATTATACAATAACTACAACTACACAACTATTGAGCACAGAACAATACAGAAAATAGACCAGCTGTTGGTCCACAGCAGCAATAATGATTCTGCATGTATTGTTTATCATCGCACTTATAATTAACAACAGCTTTTAGTAATGCAACCACAAAGATTAATAAAACTGCAGGCAATGTGCAGATTAAAGTGACTGTGCATATAAAGAGAGTGATATTTAAGTTTCACAGTAAAGTGGCTGAATACAGAAGTGAAAGTACTTTAAGAATTCCATTTTAATTGGTACATATTCTTGTCCATCCTCTGTAATACTGTGGTAATAGGACTGCAAAACAAGGAATAACTTTGTATATAGCAATTACCATACACAATATTATTCTTCTGTGGTTTAACCTACAGCAGATCCATAACATTATGTATGGTTACACTTTGCATACCACAAAGACAAGAAACCGAAAGTTGCTGAGTAATTACAATGCACAAAGGTACATTTTATTTTACAATCCTATTAACACAGTATTACAGAGGACTTACTAGTACACCAATTACTATTGAGGGAATAACTCAATGTACTACATTAAAAGTACTTGTAATCTAACTTCTCACATATGCATGTATTTACTGATATGCTGAATCATTAAAAGGTGAAATATGCTTAATATTTCTTTCATTAGTTACTCTGTACTTACATACTAACTTGCAAAGTATGCACCAAGTATTATATTAAGTATTAAGTACTACATATTTACCTATTAAATTTGGTGTAAATACTGTACATACCCAGTACTTTTCACATCAGTTCCTATGTACGTGCAAAGTATGCAGAAGAAAATTGCTTGCAAAAACGACATATTTATCTATTACATTTTGAGCATGTACAGCTGTGTATACTTTGTAGTTTTCACATTCATTACTATGTACATGTAACATGTACCAGAAAATAACTTGCAAGTGCTACATATATACCATTAAATACTGCTGTACATACCTGATAGTTACATGCAAAGTATGTATCAGGTAAAATTACATCACATATTTATCTATTAAACACTGGATACTTACTGTACCATAAAATAAAGTGCTACCAAAACCTTTTAGAACTTTTACATGGTGTGGAGTTAACTTTCACACGCTGTCAGAAAAAAGTGTACTGTGCAGGTACATTTTTGTTCATCAAGGGCCAAACAATATAAATATACACTCAAAGGTACAACAATGGTCTTAAGGTCTAGTTATAAAGGTGCATTACATTTACTTAGCTGGGGGATTTGTACATTTTCATAACCTTTTCATAACTTTTAAAATAGAAAAATAAGAAAAAATAAGACAAGGTGTATGGAGTCAAGGTAGCAATATACATTAAAAAAATATATAAAATGTTTGATTTAATTAAAAATCTTATGTCAAGTGCTTCCATGCAGCTGTATTACGCACCTTCTCGATACTTGATTGAGTAACATGTACTTGGTAAATTCATGTAAAACACACTAAAGTAATTTGAGTAAATTCTAATTAACTGGACTGACTGTTTTGTATGTATTACCTGTAAACAATTTTAGATTTACATGTAAAAAACATTATGTCAAGTGGTTCGACACAACTGTGTTAAGTAGCTTTTAATATGCTCAGTTGAGTAATATGCACTTAATTAAAGTAGAAATTAATGTTAAGAGGTTTAAGATGAGTCTACCTAATTTTATTATTACTGTGCTACTGAGCGGTTATAAAAAGACGCACAGCCGTAGGTTACACAAAAACTTGTGCCTACAGCGACAATGTAGGCTGGGCAGTTGATCTGTGGAATATAAGAAAGATGCACACACAATGGAAGGTAGGCCAGGGAAAAGAAAACAGGAAGAGGGTGAGTGAGTGTGGGTGAGTAACCCAAGTACAACAATATGCAAATAGATGATGCCAGGAGCCAAAGGGAAAGACAATGGGAGTTTTACTCAACAACAACCAGTTTTTAACCTCCCTTAATTTCATTGAAATTACACAACTAATGCAGTTTACATGCATTCATTAACCCACAAATTCCAGGCTTATTACATACTAAGGATTATTATTCGGTAACTACATGGACCACAATGCAAAGCTGACCTTCTAAGATTATAGAAGGATGCAGAAGTGTGTAGTAAGACTTTGGACCCACCAGGGGGCCCTGGTCATTTAAGGGGTTAAGTAATATATCAACAAAACCAACAACAGAGCTATTCATTTTTTTTATTTTTTATTTGTAAGTTATAATAAAATATAACTGCAACAGAATATGGTATAATTGTGTTCCACAACTAAAAGTACTTAAGATGTACCCTTGAGGGTACCACCCCAGTGATATATTTTTTTTTTTTTACTGAGAGTGTACATTTCATTTACAAAAAATGGATCTATAAAGAAATGTCCATTGAAAAGTTCCTTATGAAAGTAGAAATGGTTCTTTTATGGCAGCAGTCCAAAGAACCTCTTTTGGCACCTTTTATCTTGAGTATAGTATACTCTATGTTATGGACTGAACACAAACTAAGCTACTAACTCATGGTAAGGAAAGGCTAGTGTAACAGGCTTCAAGTACCTGTTGGTTTGGAGGTAGTCTGTGTAGGTGATTAAATTTTGTACCACTATAAATCATTCATTAGCCTGCTGTATATGAATCTGCTCCATAATGTCACTGAATACAAAAATGTTGCGTAACCTAATTCATTACGGTAATGAGTGCAGCAGGCTGGCAGCTGGGAGATTTTGCTAATACATATTGTACACACACTTCACGTTAAGGAGGAAGGCAAACATATTTAAACAGACTGAATGCTTAAGCCAAGTGAGAAAAAACAGGATGAGTCTGAGAACCAAGAGTGCAGATCTAGGATCAGTTGTTTTTGCCTTTCAGATTTCAAAGAATGTAATTCAGTCTTAGAAATCCCAGTAATGGTTGACAATAACAAACGCAGGGTTTAACTTTTTTATTTGAATTATTTCTGAATTGTAGCTTATTGAAAAAAAGCAGAGAAACTCTTGTAAAATTGCAGAATGTAAACTTTCTATCAATACTACTTCTGTTTTTGTAGGTAGAAGAGGAGGTATTTTATTATCATTTGAATTAGAAGAAAAGTTATTATTGCAAAAACAACATTTTTTGTCACTGTTGCACATCAAAACAGATCGAAAAACATCAGAAGTGAAGTCTCGTACTGTTGATACAGAATGTAAATTGAATGTAAATGTAATTTACTATGTAACTATGTAATGTATCATGTAATTGTGTAATTACTTTTGAATAGTACACTATTAGGGTTCCTAAGTGGCCATGGTCCTTGAAAATACACTCTTAAAAGAAAAGGTGCCACAAAGGGTCTATACAGCATGAACCACATTTGATTTCCTGAATAACCGTGTTTAAAAAACATTTGGAAGTGTGAAGAACCTTTTAAAGGTACACATAGTATAAAGGTTTGATACAAATTTAAGGGAATATGCATCACGTGAAGGTTCTTTGCGCTCATTTAAAAAATGGGAACAAGAAGGAGTTCTCCTGTAGCATCACACAAATAAACATGCTTACTAACACTGTCATATGCATGCTAATAATACAGATGGTTTCTGACCAATCAGACCAATAGATTATTTACTGACTTGTTCAGAGCTGAAGCTTCATCACCATAAACTTCAATAACTAAGACAATTTCATTGTCTTTATTACAAACTCTATTCCAAAAACATTGAGGCAGTGTGTGAAATGCTAACAAAATCAGAAAGCAGTGATTAGTAAATTCTGTTTGACCTGTATTAAATTGAAAATGGTACAAAAACACAATATTTGATGTTTTACCTTATGAACTTCATTGTTTTTGTAAATACATGCTTATTCTGAATTTTATTCTTGCAACACATTCCAAAAAAGTTGCCATGGGAGCCTTTTTACCACTGTGTTACATCCAGTTTTTAAGTGGAAGTTTTTGCTTTTCTTCTGTTTTCCTGTCAGCTGTGCAGCTGTACAAGGCCTTTATTGTTGTTTAAACATACATTGTCAGAGAGAGACAGGTCTGGACTGCAGGAAGGCCACCCAGTCTAGCACTCTGATTATGCAGCCATTCTTGTTGTCATATGACATCTGCTGCGAAGTACCTTGCCTGGCCTTAAATTGCACCTGCCTCAATTCAGATTCACATAAGTTCACATTGTGTTTCCCATTCTCATACAGCTTCATTTTCTTCTTTAAATCTGCACTTACTCATCCAGTGCTGAAACAGTAGCTACTTTTAATAATGTTCAGGCTTTCACCAGAGCTACTAAATACACAATACATGTCTGTAGACATTATATTTTTTAGCAGATGCTCTTATCTGTAGGCAGACAAAGCATGCTAAAGTACTCTTATTAGTGTTAGTGTCTGAACCTGAAAGGGGAAAAGTACAGGTTTCCTCTGTGTGAGGCGGTTTGTTATTCAAGCTAAAGACTTTAAATCAGTGACTACAGTGAACAACATTTGAATCAAACAAACAAATCAGTGTTTTGTCCAAACTGAGTTTTGCTCCCTTTTACTTCTACAACTGCCCCAGTAGGGGACAATTTGGCTCAATATTGATAAATATGGCCACTGCAAGAAAACTGTCACTTGACATTATCTAAACCGCTTATCCTCCTGGGTTGTGGGGGCTGCTGAAGCCTATCCCAGCAGTCATTAAATGTACCACATGTTTTGCACAGACTATTATATGTTTCATTTTTCTCCCATGTGTTAAACTGAGCAAATACACAGCACATTTAACTGCACAGACATTTGCTCTCTGTAGAGAATGTGATTTCTTCACTGATTTCACAACAAAACATCTCGTTTGGCCAGGGGGTGCCCAAACATTTGGCATATGACTAAGCACTGCTAACAGGAATGACAGGTAGAACAGAGCTATACTCCAATCATGCTATAGGCTATTCCCTAAACCCAGTATTGTAATCATTTTATGCCTGGGTCCCCATTAGGTTTACATGTGTTCATCTGAGTCCACAGAATGAAAATTTGAAGAACCTTAGGATGCTTAAATTATGTGGAATTATGTGGAAAGTTCTTGACAAAAACATTTACAAAAACAGTTCTTTAAAGATCTTTCCACTGAATGGTTCTTTAGAGAAGCAGAAGTTGTTCTTCTGGCATCACTTCAAAGAACACTTTTTGTACTTGTATTTGTAGTAAAGCAAAACGACAGTAATAGCTCTAGACTTGTAAGGATTAATATGGATGCTAAATATGGATGCAGGTTTCACCTTCTCAGGCTAGAGATTTACACCTGGAAATCCCCCCTTGTTCTCTCTCTCTCTCTCCTCTCTCTCTCTCTCTCTCTCTCTCTCTTGCACTCTGTGTGCCTGTAATGACGGTGGAGGTGTCAGCAGGTGGTAGATTGTGGGGTTGGTTGAGGGCTGTGTTACTGTGCTACTCTCTCTCGGCCGTGATTAGAGCTCACCAAGCACACACGCATCTCAGCAATCACACCACCATCGTGACTGCCATCAATACTGATGAGCGTCTCTGTCACCGGCAAGAGCCGAATAACCACACCAGCAGTGTTGAACACAACCTGGCCTCATCGCCACGTCTGACATCTCATACATCACACTGATAATTAACAGAATACTTCATCCGAAAGTGCTAACGTTGCAAACAATGAATGAAAGCTGGAGTGGTGAACTCACTCCTTCTGACTTTGGCTTCTCCTGTAGCTTCCTTTAAAAACAGTCATGCACTGTTGAATATAAAGGTGCCAAAAAGCGTTCTATAAGACCTTTTCAGTGGAAAGGGCCATTGTTGTAAATTATGTGTGAGTGTGAAGGACCTTTTTATGTTTAAAGAAGCTCCTCATAATGTAAAGGCTTTATAGATTTTTGCCTAGGAAAGTAAACCCAAACCATTTTGGAACCATTTTTGAACGCTTCAGCTTTCTTTTAGAAAATGCCACTGCATTGTCACTATAGTACTCACTGGGGACAAAAAGCCTAATAATTTCAGAGAACTTAAAAATGCCTGTAACGTTTAGTTCATTTTTATTTCAGAATCGTCGTGTTTGTTGTATTTGAACTCTCCACATATTATAGTTTTGGTTGGAATATAAGGAATATAAACAATTTTTACGTGCCCTCCGAAAAATGTCCAGTCAGAGTTCTTTTTCTCTGTGGTATCTAGGTAGATACAGTTAAGTGAGCTCTCCCTTTGGTTAGGCCTTAAGGAGCTAAACTGAAGGCCTTATGCATTAGATTAACTACCAACATAAACAGGAATTGACAGAGGAATCAACTGGGACTGATTTTGTGAGATCACTCTGGGCCAGAGATAACCAGCCCTAGTGGAGATCTATCTAATTCCAATCACAGTTGTTCATACCTGCTTCAGCTAATTACATCTTCAGATATCTTTGAGTGGATCAGATGCATTTGCTGGGGAGTAGTTGGGGAGGGAAACATATTAGACGAAGGTTGGAACTAAACTCTGCAAGAAAGTAGATCTCCTAGAACAAGTCTGGTGACCACTGCTCTAGGCCTGCTGGACATATTAAATTTGTCACTGACTGCTAGGACGAGCCATTGTCTGACCAAGTTTCATTTAGTTGCTCAACATGGAAAACAGCAGCTCTGTGTCAGGGCTCGGTACTGAAAGACTCACTGCAAAGCTGCAACATTTGGAATGTGTTTTATGATCTTCAAATGTCCATGTTTATAAATTACCAGAAACCTCATATGGGTGCTAGCAGAAATTAGCATTATGGTTGAGGTTTAGATGTTGACCAAATTAAAGCTCTATCTCTGACAGTCATGGTTGACCATAAAATGTATAATTATATTAGGTAAATTCTGTGGATTGTACATTTTCAGACAATAGCACACCTGTATTTGAACACAGAAGATATGTACGATTTGAATTTGCTAAAAAATCTTTCCTTTACATTTTACACATTTGTGTCATTTGTTGACATAGAAACTGATAGAAAAGTCATAAGCTCAGACCTACAGAACATAAATTGGATGTAAATGTAACTGATTATACAACACCTAATTAAATAATGCAATTTTGTCTTTACATTGAAATAGTACAGCAAAATGACAATAATAACTTTCGACTTCTAAGGGTTAATCTGTGCGCAAAAAAATACCCTAGCAACCTAAAAATTATGTTGTCAGAACAGCCAATGGGGTCTGAAGAGCAAACCAATCTGAACCAAATGTAGCAACTCATTTGGAAGAGGCCAGCCAATGGACATAAAATAGGAGAAGGATGAAAAGTCTTACAAGAAGGTTGGAGGTCAAGAGCTGGGCAGCAGAGCCTACAGGACAGACTAATAAACCGAGGCAGGAGTCTTGCATTGACCGTATCTGCTGACATCGCCAGGAGCAGGTGTGAAAAAAAGAACATGTCGTCCTGAGGTACAGTAGTATATCTTTATTAGTGTAAAACTGAGTCCGGGCGAGGAGAAGCAGTAGCTCTTCCAATGACATGCTGAAAGAAAGACCCTTGTCTTCGAAATGGGTTTGCTCAGCACACTGAGAATAGAACTGGAGTGGACTGTTGTGCTATCATATTTCCCTAAGGATCGCAGCGAGGCCCACAGTGAAACAGAGAAATCTCTCATAAGAACAATTGTGTACCAATGTACAATATTGGCTCTCAAACTCAAGGGCCTGATGCCAAGTGGCAAAAGCATTTGCTGAGACAGTCAGAGAGCATTATTTTGATATAGGACAACTTGTTCTGGAGTTGTACCTGTCAGAGTTTTAGGTCAGAGGGTTCTTTATTAGCACCAGTTTTGGTCCTTTACAGCCTTAATGAGTTTGACTGTATGAATATGCATGCACTGATTCCAGATCAGTGTTGTTAGTCTAAGATGCCAATTTAATACGATGTGGAACACAACTGTCTTAAGATGATTCTAAGAAAATCCTCCCAAATAGGTTCTATACTTATTATATAATTATGTACTTATTAGATTATTTATGTAATAACCATCAAGCACAGTCAGAAACTCTTTTGCTACATAACAAACCAATAGGGCCACAAAAACTGGTGTTTAGTACTCGGTATAAATAAGCACCTCATGCAACAAATGTGACAAAAGAACCTTAGCTAATGTGTATTGTATTGTACAGTTCAGCTCAAGCCTCCCAATTCAGTATAACACAGACATCAAACAATACATTCAACAGATTGGTGCAAATAAAGTGCTGAGTTTAATACAGATTATATTGCATGAAGTATAATAAAGATTAAACAATTTTGAAGTATAATAGACAACAATGAGAGCAGAACCTCCCTCTTCTGACAATTTAGCTCCCACTTTACCCCAAAATCAAGATCACTGAAGGAAGGTACCTTCCTTGTAAGCAGAGATTACTTTCAGGGTACCATAGAAGCTTAACATATTAGCATTAAAACGGGGGTTCTTAGCTTTTTTCACAATCTTTTCCACCTCATGGCCCTTTTTTTATCACTAGAAAGCAAGAAGGCCCACAGCACAACATAACTGAACCTTTTGCTTAAAAATGTTCATTTTTGGTAAAATTTTAAAACCAGTATGTTTGGGTGCCTACCCCCACAATATGTGATGTCTATCAGAGAACATAAAATACCAATATATTAGGCTAATGTAAGCTTATTTTATGCCAGATATCAGGAAGAATTGTGGCAAATTAAGTGGAGTGTTTATTACACATTTGTTACATAGGTCATGTGTGTGGACAGCAAAAAATTGATGATATTTTGTTTTAAGAGGCAAGGGATGAAACACTGATAAAGCTGCCTTTGCACACTGTTATTGCAGGGCTTGTATTAATACTGTTCAGTCTTTGAAAAAATGTACTGTTTCAATATTAAGTCAATTATTTGGTGCCATCACCGGCCCACTACAGACCATTGGGCACCCCTCAGTATTGGCCCGAGGACCACTTTGCAGGTCACTTGTAGTCCATGGCCCAGTGGTTGACAAACCCTGCTCTATTAAACCGATCAAGGAAACATTATCATGTCAACATAAGGCAAATTTTCAGGCACTTATTTTTTTTGCTGTACTGACGAATGTATAATGTAAATGGAGATGTTCACAGTGTTAATCAAAAGATGAATTTTGTGCTTCGTTACAGCCCTACAACTAATAATAAACATAATTTGGTACATAACCAACAGATATGGTCACACAGATTTGGCTACTATGTAGTAAGTACTGTAAGGCATAACCAACAACAGTGATCTCAAACAATCAGCTCGCACATAAAACTAATGAAAAAGGTTCACGCAATCTTGGCTGATATTCAGTCTAATCTAATAAGATACACCACTTTTAAAAAATAGGGAACTACTTACCATATAAAATTGTTTAATTGTAGAATAAAATATTGCAAAGCTGGACATTAGAAGGTACTGTAATTTTTATCTTATTTCAAATCATGTATTTCAAAATATTTGATGCTATACAGTTTCTCATTTACTATGGAACTGTCTGCAGCTCTGTTAACTTTAATTCATACATTTTTTCATTACTGTACAGCATCCTACAAATTTGAAACCTAAGCAAAGTGCACCTCTATGGTAAGTGGACCTGATAAAATGGACAAGGTACCTTATAAAGTGATCAGTGAGTGTGTGACTAAATTTGCTTTGCACTATTGAAAAAACTGATTTCAGACCTTTAAACATAAGGTATGTAATACTCAACCTAATTAAGTACATTCAAAATCACAAAAACCATGGCTAGTCTATAGTACTCTGTGTACCATGTACTACAATGTTGGACACAACCAACTAGTGCAATTAGAAGCAATGAGCCAACACACTGAGCACATCATAATGCAGGACATAACCAGCAAAAGCAATCAGCCCACTGACACCAGCACGCAGTACTCACCCGCCTGCTCTGTGCTGATGGTGATATTGGCCACCTGCCGTACTGCCCGGCCCATCCCGGACACGCCGTTGAGCGCTTCAATCTGGAAAGTGTAGTTAGCATTGGCCATGAAGTCCTGCACAGCCACTGAGGTGCGAGTGAGGCCCACAGGTCTGGGGATGAAACGCACATCACTGTCGCAGGGATCACATGGCTGACCTGGCCCACCACAGCGCCGGCACACCACGTTATAGGTCAGGTCCTTCCTCCCTCCTGTGTCACCGGGTTGATCCCACTCCAGCAATAGGGTCGTCTCGTTGATGTTGTAGACCAGGTTACGAGGAGATGAGGGTGGTCCTGTAAGAAGAAGATGAGGCTGTTCAGGACCCTCATTTTGTGATGCTATTTTAAATGTAATTACACAGTAAGTTACACAATCAATTACATTTAGATTTGATTTTGTATCAGCAAGTTTAAAACTGTGCTTCCAACTTTTCTCAGTTTGTTTCAGTGTCATGAACTCACAAATACATGGCAAAAATATAAAGGTTGGTCTTTGAAGACAAATGTGAAATGCAGCATTCTAAAGAAGCTTACTGAGGCAGAGTTGTTCTCAGCGGTGGTGATATCAACAAGAGGTCTGAAGCCTTTAACCTTTTAACTGTCACCCCATTTTTGCCTGAATCAGCATACCCAAAGTAAAAAGAGCACTGTTCACACATACATGTTTTGGATCATGATGTCTCTGTGGGTAGCGGCAAGGCTTTGAAGGTAAAGACTCGCATATTTGCTAGCGTTTGCTCATTTGGCGCTTATGTAGCAAATGAGACGATCATTACTGCTGTGAATGACGGATCATAAAATGGTTTGCAAGAACTGAATCCTGAGATTTCATGCTTTATAATGGTTTATTGCATTACTATATTGCTGGACAACCTGATGCACAAAAATGATGAAAAAACAGAAGTGAACACTTCAACAGATGTGCCAGTAACAGTTAAGTGATTTAGGGTTAATGTCTCTAAAAATTGGCTCACATTAACACGAAATGGTTGGGAAGACATTGCTTAATACCTGACACATTGTTTGCGATGGCTTTGAGATAAGCCTTTGGCCTAAAACGTAAACGCTTTTGGCCTTTTTACAAGCCATTCATGGGTGTCAAGGTACATGCAGGGTGTCGTAAAGCAAAAAAAGACTTAAAAGACAAGTGTAGGTTCACTGGTTGTTTTGGACAGTAAATAAAGCTATTGGCATTGTAGACATCCTGACCCCTGATTCCTATCATTACTACTGTAAAGAAATCTGTGTTGGTAAGCTTCTCTACAATGCACCATTTTAACTTTGTTTACATCCCTATGATTGAATTATGTAGCAACTGATGGGCGTCCACTTCTATTTTTTGGTCATGTTTTGTAAATCAAGGTACTATGGGACATAGATTTTTTTTATATAGATACTACAGTATTACAGCGTCCTGCTGCTGGCTTGTGCAGAGCAACGAGCACGGAGCCCCTTGGGAGAGTGTCGGACACAAAGTAAGAGACTTAAAACATGTAAACAGTTGTGCTTGCTGGACTATTCTGTGCTGGGTTATGGGGTAATTTGTGCAGTGTTGATGTCCACCATCCTGTTGAGATGTGTGGTTATTGATGACCTGTCTACTATCACAGCCATTCAGTAGCACTGGGCGGTGGAGTTCCTCCACTATGTGTGCAATAAAAGAGTCTTCCCTTAAAAGTGGTATGGTTCCCGTTTTTTTTTTTTAACCGTCTGCATTATAGTAGCCATACAACTGGTGCCCCATATGAGGACTTCTTTTCATCCTATAGCACTTGCATAATGATCTTTAAAAGCAGGATATAAAATAGGAAAACTGAAATAATGTGTTCTAATGTCTAAAAAATGGAAGCGTGGGAAAGTAGGACAGAGAAGAAAATCTTGATCTATTCATATTTTCATCAGTTCCATATATGTAAATGTCCGGAATAAATAGTGTCCATGTCAACTAAAGAATGTTCTTAGACTGTTCCTCTCTTTTTCTTTTTATTCCTCTCTCTAATCGCTTCCCTCTTTTCCTACATACCACTTGCACTGAGATACGAATGTGTGTGTGAACCGCAGTTCAGTTTTCTCTGCTGGTTCTGCAGCTCAGAAACTCCGTCTGTTTATCACCTGCCTTCCAGAGTCAGCTCATAATGATAATGAGAATATGTCCTGGACATAATTATCATAGTTAATGATAATTGCGTACGCTTGCGAATAACAAAGGAATGATTATTTCCTCTCCACGCTGATGCTAATGCATGCTGTTGCAGACGATAACTGTTTTGGGTTTTCTGAACAATTCTGAGCAAAAAGGAGTGAGAGACATAACCTTAAACCAAAAGAAGCATTCAATCAAACAGAAGGAACATAAAGACTAGAAACAGAACAACAAACCAGCGCCTAACCAATGTGACATTGATAGGAGTGATACCAATAATAGAGCCAAAAATATGATAACCAACAATATTAACCAGTGTTAACGAATCCCTATATTCAGCAACTATAGGGACTTCAATGCAAACAAGTTGAGCTATTCTTAAGTTAAAGAAGTGTGCAATAAAATATTGGGCCCCACCAGCAGGCCATGACGATGTAAGGGGTTAATATGGTCAACACTCAACAAAGTCCAATGGTCAGCCATTTAATCAATAATAAAGGAAGCCTTGCATCTTTTTTACAGTGGTACACTTTCAGACACAAAAGTATTAAACTAACTGAGGTTTTCCCCCTCCTGTCCAATGTTGTCCTACCCTTGAAAGTACGTCTTCAGTACCTTAAGTTAGGGAACAGAACTGTACCATATTCCATTGAAATTATATTTTTACATTTGTATTGTAAATTATATTATATTTATATTGATCCTACACACCCTGTGTTCACTCCAGGCCTTTTATTTTATTGTTCTGTTTTGGTGGGTAGCGCTGTCGCCTCACACTGTGGAGTTTGCATGTTCTCCTCATGTCTGCGTGGGTTTCCTCCCACAGTCCAAAGATGTGCAGTCAGGTCAATTGGACATGCTAAATTGCCCCTAGGTGTGAGTGTGTGTGTGGATGTATATGTCTGTCTGTCTGCGCTGTGATGGACTAGTGGCCTAATAAGCGGCTTAGAAAGTGTGTGTGTGTGTGTTCATTGTGTTTTGAAACATTAGGTTAACCTATTAAAATCCCAGATTAATTATATACTAAGGCTTATTATTCTGTTACTACAGGGACTTCAGTGCAAACTGTCTGAGCTATTCTTAAGTTATAGAAGTATGTAATAAAACTTTGGGCCTGCCGGCAGGTCTTGGCCATGTGAGGGATTATGAAAATTTTCAAATACATATCTCTACCTGGGAAAAAAATTAGGTAAGGTACACAGTTGGGCCTTTAAACCATTGCTAAATCTTTGAGGGGAGATTTTTATTGTTTTGTACCTTGATGAATGAAAAATGTATCTGCATAGCACCTTTTTTTTCTGACAGTGTAATTTTTTTAGTTTTCAAAGTGAAGTTTTCAAATTTAGTTCAGCCTGTATTGCTGTGATGAAAAATAAAAAGCTGATGGGTGGCAGCTTAGTCCTCCCAGGCTACATGAGTATTATGCCATTAAATCCTCAAAACTGAATGGTTTTCCTCTCATCAGAGCTTCTTTACAATATAAAACAAGCCACTCAATAAATTTGTGAGATGAAATATTATCCAATTTTACCAGTCAACTGAAGTATTGGTTGGACCAGACTACAAACAATAAGAGCTCATTTAGGCTGAGATAAAGAGGAAGAGCAATGGCATAGCCTAGACACATCTTTAAATAAAAAGAAGCTAACTGACGTGTGCAGGCGGTGGTGGGCGGGTCTTTGGCGGCTCTGTAGAAACCTTTCTCACAGTGGCACAGGGCGGACGCCTCAGAGTGGCTGAAGCTGTGTGGGGGGCATTTGGAGCACTTGATGTTCCCCGCAAAGGCCTTGTAGAAGCCGGCTCTGCAGGCTGCGAACACACACAGTGGAAAAACCCAGGGCAAATGGTTAATTGAACATGTTGCATTTAGGTGGACACCAAGCAATCTTGTAACACTTTGCTTGTACAAACCTTAATTCTAAAAATGTTGTGAAATGCAAATCTCAGTTCCAAAAGTGTATGAAATGCAAATAAAAAACAGAAAGCAATGATTTGTAAATCCATTTTGAATTTAATTTAGATGAAAACAGTACAAAGACAATATATGTAATGTTTTATCACATCAACCTTTTTGTTTTTTGCACATTCCAAAAAAGTTGCTGTGACAGAAAATCATTCCTGAGGATAAACAGAGCATCCAGGAAAAGTATAGTCCATTATGAGCAAGGATGAATCATGGCTTTTCACTTTGCCAAAAAAATACTTCACAATATAATCCAACAGCTCCTCAACAAACAACTGCAAGGGTTTTGGGTATTTCATGCCATATGGTGCATTATAACATCAAAAAATTCAGGGAATCTTGAGAAATCTCTATGGTTAAAGGGCAAGGAATGGACTGAAGCATAGAGCGAACATGTCATATTGCCTGGGCCAAAAAAGAAAAGGACTATCCAGACTGTTACCAGTGTAAAGTTCAAAAGCCACGGTGTGCTATGGTATGGGGATATATTAGTGCTCAACTTGTAACGTTAGCATATCTGTGAAAGCACCACTAATGCTCAAAGATACAAACACACACACACGTGCCCAGAGTGGGGCCAAAGTCCTTAAAGTCCTTAAAGACATTTGATTTGGCCAGAAAGTTTCCCATCATAAAGTTTTCCTAACTCTGTCCAATCACTCAGTGAGACAATAAACATATTTTCATATTATATAACTTACTAGTCAGTTATATTATATGTCAGTTTGAATTTAACTGCTCTGGTCACTGAGAGCAACCTATCAAAACATTCAACAATCCATGTGACAAAACTATTAGGAATAATTCAAATTATTAGACAAAATTATTGGAAGCAGCTTGTGCTGCAAGGACGACATCAGCATTTGTAAAGAATCAAATGTTAAAACAGGCAGAAAATGTAAACAGTCCTGCACTGAGAAAAGCACTACACTGAGAAAAGCAGACTTTGATGTGAAATTTCCTCATTTGGTGATGGAAAAATGGAAAAATGCATGCCCACCAGCAGCAAACTGAACCAGGATTAAAAAAGATTGACTACTCCATACAATTACCCATAGAAAAGTGTTTTATATGTTGAGACCTTTAGATGTGTGACAGGACGTTTACATATAGGCCCGTAAGCCATTACTTTAGCAATTGCCTTTGCTTTGGAAGTGAAAATCCAAAAGTTTCTTCAAACGTCCACACTTTTCTCCTTGGTGGTCATCAGTAATTTGCAATTATAAAGCTATTTTAAAGGGAAAGAAAATATTTGCTTCAAAATAACCTTAAAATAACAAACCATAATTGATATGACTTTGAACAGTACCTGGCCAATTACAACTCTAATGAAAATGAATCGAGCAGGGGAGTGGCTACTGACTATGCAAAAGAAACCTCCCGACAACAGGTAGAGAAACAAATGGTTGGTCCCTCGAATGTATATTTGCTTTGATTAATTTGTATTAACTTGCTAAAAGCTGCTTTGGACTGACCCATACAAGCTTTCTCTGAGAATTATTACCTCTGTGTAATCCTCGTCTGGAGCCAGTGTGCCGCCACTGCCTTTGGCCTGTCAGCACTAACAAGAGAGGGAAAGGGCTTTTGTGTTGTAGGGGGGAAAAAGCTATGTTTAGTATCTCCAAGTCCTTATCAGGGTTTTAAACAACCTTGTTAGATGATCAGAGCCAAAGGATAATACCAGCTTTTTGGCTTTTCTCCACCAACACACAGATTGCTGAAATGCATTTCCAGGTGTTGAAAGTGGTGTTTTCAAGTAATAGCCGTTTCCTGCACAATGACTATGCTAAAAATAGCTAACAGTTGTTTACATCCGCCAAAACATCATTATATCACTGTATTTGCTGTAAGCAATTGCTTGTAATTGAATTTAAACTGCAATTTATTTGTACTGCTGCATACACTAGGTTTGAGGTTTGGTATGCTACATGTAGAGGCTTGCTGTTTATTTTTGTGCAACCTAGATCATCATCAGCTTTCAGTTGTTGAACCATATGTGTACCATAAATGTATCTGTCTCAAACTATACATTGAATTGCCAGTTTTTGAAAAAAATCTACCTTGTATCTCTACTCATCACAATCATTTAGCATATAGGTGCTTTATATAATCAGGCTAAAAGTTTTGTTCCAAACTTTTTGTTTGAGTCAGATCCAGCCAGATACACAGCACTGCATTTTGAGTCCAAGCCTGACCCAAGCCCAATAAAATTCTTTCCAAACTCAACCTGTCCTGACCTGACCTAAACCACATCATCAGGTTTTGTGTCTCAAACTGGCACGAGTCATGCAAAATTATCATAAATCCAAACTGACTCATCCTCACCCAAAGTGCTGAATGAAGCCTGAAAGCACAGTGCCAGTTAAATTACCACACCATCATTAAATCACCAATAAAATAAATATATTAAAGATAAAGAATAAAATAATCAGCTGTCCAAATTGAGGTTATATCCTGCTTTAATAAATGTGTTCATCAAGCAGGGCTTTTGAACAACATCCCACATTCTTGCGCTGTACAGTGCTGATATAGCAGGATGCTAGCCTCTGCTGTCTAATCCTAAAATCCTAAATCCTCCCTTTACATAGAACATGTCACAAATAACACGTTGAATATACACTCCTTAAAACATTGCCAAGCTAGTTTATATTTAATATGAGACCCAATATTCTCTGTAGGGTTTAAATCTGAATCATCAGCGAATATATATATTCACTAACATGCATCTTATTTGCACATGACATCACAAAGCCACATTCTAAACATGTTACAACAGCATTGCTACATGTGGGTGCTAGACTAGCCTGCCGGCAGTCCTGAAATGCCTCTTATATTACATATAAAATATTGAACATATATAAATAATTTACAAACAAATAAACCTTCTATTGGCTGCACTAATCTGTCCTTTCCTAAATCAATTTGCTAGACCTCGGTGCTAAATTCTGCATGCGTGAGTTAAATTTTAAGTTAATGAAAATAGAAAGGAAAGATAAAGTAAGGAGAAAACTAAATCGGGGGTTAAAGCAGAAAAAACTAAAGCAGGAGGGATAAAGTGTAAAATCTGTTAAAAGTGCATACACAGTGTGCTGAGAGAACCTGAAAGTGAAATCAGAACCTGACCCAAACCCAACATACATTTGGAAAATGATATCTGAAACCAGCCGAACACTGTGTAGCAGTCAGGTCCCATTGGGTTCAGACAGATATTACATGCTCTAGGTTTACAATTACTGACTGTAGCCCATCTGTTGCTGCACAATTTATCTGCAGCTCTCTACCCTATCCATCAGTGAAAAGGGACCACCATCGGACCACCACTGACAAGAGACTCCTTGGGTGGTGGATCATTCTCAGCACTGCAGTGACATGGACATGGTAGAGTGTGTGGTGCTGGTACAAGGGCATTAGGCACAGCAGTGTTGCTGGGCTTTAAACACAGAGTATACTTACTGGCCTCTATATTAGAAATGCTTAGTTTGTTGATATGAATTTGTAGGTGTCCATTTAGAGATGATAACTCATCGTTTAACATACACAAATCCTCTAACCATTCAGAAGTGGTCAGTTTCTGTCCACTGTTAAGCACTGTTGCTTGAATATTTTAGACTGGAGGTCTGTTCTCAACCCAGTAGTGACATTGAGGTAAAAAACCCTGCAACACTGCTCTGCCTGACACTCATACCAGCACATATTATAAGCCACCACCATGTTGGTGTCACTGCTCTGCTAAAAATGGTGCACCACCCACTAGTTACTGGTCAGCAGTGCTATTATGATTAGACATATGGTGATATTGAATATGGTGGTTTGCCTGGGCCAAGTGGACTCAGCTAGTGGCCAAATACTGTCTGGGCCAAAAGCATGTATCTCTATAGATTTTTATTTCCTTTTTCTGACAGAACTGCTTTTCTTCCAAATTAATTTTCAGTTCATAATTATTTGTTTTTATACTAGCATCATTTTCAGTGATCATTTGTTTTGGGTGGAGTAAAAGAGTTTAAAGTTAATAAATGAGTACTTAATAAATAATAGACCTAATAAATACGTATATATTGGACACTCAAAAGTATAAATAAAATAATAACACATACAGTATATACAGCTACTTATACTGCAGAAAGCAAGAAATACTTCTAAGTGCTCAGCATGATTCTTGTGCCCAAGCTTGGCTGTTATCATAACCACAATCAGCCAATCAGCAATGTAGACACATCCTTTCTCTGCATTTTAACATGGCATTCATGTGAAATATATACCATATTGGCTCAAATCTTAGTGCTGGAAAGTCCCAACGAAGCAAAGATGACAGCATCCAGGACATAACCTTTCATTTCTGAATATGTGCAGTCATTCTGTAGTTGAGGTCATGCCTATATTAGGAACTCTACATCTGAGCTTGTTTTCTCTATGAGAAAAATGAAAGGAGATTTTGGGAAATTGCCACTATTGTGTCTTGTGGTCAACTAAAATAGTCTAAAACTGATACGTCTTGTATTGACATCTTCCAGTTGCTGGATCATCTGAGTTACAAGGTCATAAAAATTAAACATGAGGATTTCTGCACAAGCTTACACTGCTGCACACTGAATTGACATCATGACACCGCCGACCTAATCAAAAGACCAAACACTAATCAGCAAGCTTTGTGAAATTTGGTAGCTAAGTTGCTTTGGTAGTAGTCTACAGTTTGAGTAGCTGGAGTTGCTATATAACATTGGTTGCTATATACTATTGGTTTAATAGTAAACTTACTTTAATGTAACCTCATTTCATTGTGCAGGAATGGCAGCTTGCTTGTAGCATTTTATAGCATTATTTGCATTTTGGATACTAAATGACCCCATAATTCAGAAGATCCAGTGACACAATAAAATAAATATAGGGCAAAACATATCAGCTTTGGAAAATTTTTGTTTAAAATAGTGTGCAACATTGGCGATTTTTGAAAATGTCATTGCTTAGACCCAGAGTTCCTAACATGGTCATGATACTGACAACAGAATTACACATGACTTTAGAGATCTATGAATGCATGCTCCACTACAGGAATTCCAGATGCTAATACTACTGACTCGCTCAAAGTCCTATACTACCTATATTGTCCTATGATGGTCTCTTTCCATTCAAGGTAGAGTGGGCAAATAAATTGTACAGCAACAAATAGCTGTAACTGTAAACCTAGCACCTATATGGTATGTGTTTCTGCTACAATGGCCAGTGAGTATAGATACAAGGCAGGGTAAGTGTTTCTAACTGGCTACTCAGTATATTAGAAAAAGACAGTTCTCAGTATAATACTGAATGACCCAGCACCTATAGCCTGTGGAGCTCTGTGCTCTGGTCACATTAGGAATATACTCATGCTTTACAGCCATAAATCTTGCAAACTAGAGAGGCTTCCCCTCAGCCTGGAGAACAGCCAAGTTACAACACACACGGAGTCTCTGGACAGTCTTATTTACATTCACCCCTTCAGCAGCAGAGCCACACCAGGTGGCAGCCTGGTAATTTTGAAACACGTCAACAGTACAGTTATCGATTTTTCTCCCCTCTCTCTCTCCCTCGCTCTGTAAACTCCCCCTCCAACGGCTTCGCAAGTATCCTGGGAGAGTCTTTAGCATTCTTTCTGATGTAAGGGGGCGATTACTGAACTGTGGGCTTCTCCAACATGTGTTTATATTGGCCTGTACATTTAGTTTGCACTCCTGGATTTAAGTTCTCCACCAACCCGACAACAGGCCATTCTGCTTTTATTTCTTTTCCTTTGTACACAGAGTAAACTTTTACTTTATAGAGTTGGACTTTTATGTGATTTAAAGGAGGGAAGTCAAGCTCAGCCTGAAAGAAGGTTATGAAAGATTGCAGTATGTTTCAGACATAGTTTTTTTAAGATGTATGTGATTTGTTGTGGATATTTCTTTAATGTTCAGTCACTCTGAAATGGTCTTTTCTTGGAAAATTGAATTTACCTCACTTATTTGAAATAAAAGAATTTAATGTTGTATGTACACAATGTGGTGGCACGGTGGCGCAGTGGGTAGCGCTGTCGCCTCACAGCAAGAATGGCCTGGGTTTGATTCCCGGCCGGGCGACCAGGGTCATTTCTGTGTGGAGTTTGCCTGTTCTCCCCGTGTCTGCGTGGGTTTCCTCCGGGTACTCCGGTTTCCTCCCACAGTCCAAAAAACATGCAGTCAGGCCAATTGGACATGCTGAATTGCCCCTAGGTGTGACTGTGTATGTCTGTCTGTCTGCCCTGTGATGGACTGGCGACCTGTCCAGGGTGTATCCTGCCTTCCGCCCAATGACAGCTGGGATAGGCTCCAGCACCCCACCGCGACCCAGAAGGATAAGCGGTTTAGATGATGTATGTATGTATGTATGTATGTATGTACACAATGTTCAAGTTTCAAAATGTACCATTCACTCCGCAATGCATACAGTTTTTGTGGAAAGAAATCTGCAAAACCAGCATGTTTTTAATTCAGTGTTTTCAAACACATTTACACACAATGCTTTGCAAAAATATCCAATTCCCTCAAAGTCACTGAAGTTGTCTGTTTTACAAGTCATACTTTTATAGATAGTATTGTTCCAGATAGCATTTTTATTGCAAACAAATATGTTCTTAGAAGCAAAATT
This sequence comes from Colossoma macropomum, assembly GCF_904425465.1. NCBI lineage: Eukaryota > Metazoa > Chordata > Actinopteri > Characiformes > Serrasalmidae > Colossoma > Colossoma macropomum. The sequence goes on from NW_023495761.1 coordinate 500,430, forward strand.
TCAAAGTCAAAAGTTTTCAGTTGTCAGCAGATTAAAAAAAAAAAATAATAATAAAAATTAAAAAATGTTGCTTGCATAAGTATTCAACCCCTTCACAATAGTACTGGCTAAAACCACCTTTTTTGGCAATAAGCTTTAAAACCGGGTAGGTTAAGTTTCTACCAGCTGTGCACAATGTTTAGAAGTGATTTCCGCCAGTTCTTCCGAGTAGATTTCTCCTGGTCGTTCAGATTGGTTAAATGACTGTTGAGGACTGCAATGTTCAACTAGTGCCACAGATTCTCGATTGGATTGAGATCTGGACTTTCAATTAGCCAGTATAGAACATTCACCTTTTTGTCGTTCAATCACTCCTGTGTTGCTCTGCCCTTGTGCTTGGGGTCACTGTCCTGCTGAAAGGTGAACTTTTATCAAGCTTTAGTTCTTTAGCAGACTGAAGCAGGTGATCATGCATCCTTCAATTTTAAGAGGACGTCCAGGCGCCACTAAAGAACACAACATGATGCTGCCACCCCCAAACTTCACTGTTGGGATGGTGTTTGTTGAGGAATGGGCAGTGTTAGGTTCATACCACACAAAGCTCCATCTTCATCTCATCTAACTACAAAACCTTATATCACATTTTAGCTAGGTCACTCTGATACTTCCTGACAAACTCCAGATGTGCGTTAACATGGTTTTTCTTCATTAAAGGTTTCTTTATAGAAACCCTCCTGTACCGGCCAGTTGTATGCTGACCTCTTGATATCACTGACCTGCACCTTTACTTCAGTCTCAGCCACTGAACTCTGTGCTCCTTCAGAGTGATTGCTGGCCTCTCTGTGGCTTCTCTCACAAGGCCCTTTGTGCTCTGTTGCTCAGTTTAAGGAAAGGTCTTGTCTAGGCATGACCCATGTGGTGTGATGCAGCTTCCATTTCCTCACACCTGATTCAGCAGTGCTTAATGGGATATTCAAACACTTGGATTTCATTGTGCAGCCTCTTTTTCTCTCTGTGCATGTCTATAACTTCACCTCTAATTCCCTTAGAATGCACTTTAGTCTTTGTTAGTCCTCAACTTTCCAGTCTGATCATTGGTACTTAAATTAAGGGAGTCTTCTATGTAGAAAAGATGAACTTTTTTAGTAATTCACAGGTAAAGGCCAAATGTAAGCCAGCTGAGTCTTTGTTAGGGCAATATCTTTCATCTGTGTAAATTAGAAGCTTCCACAGCACAGGGGTTTGTAAACAGCATTTTTCAATTAGCAGTTTTACTCAAAGAATATTTCCTTACATAAAACCAATATCATTTTATTTTATTTTTGAAGGTCAGTCGTTTAAAATAAAATGTAACACAGCACAAAATATCAAAGTGTCATTTGCAAGCCAAACAAATCTGATGACTTTTAAGGGAACTGAATACGGAGTGTTTTTTTTTTTGTTTTTTTTGTTTTTTTTTCGCATATATAACCTCCTATTTAGCCTAAAGCAGTTTAGCTCCGTCCATTAATGATTAAAAAGTGTTTCAGCCCGGACCTCTTTTTGAGTGAGATGCAATACAGACTAGCCAATCAGAAGAGAGCCCCTTGACATATATCAGTCTTAAATGCATAATAACAAAAAACATTTTAAATGATTTAAACCACTTTTAATTTAATATTCTAAGGGACAAAAAACAGGCAGGAAAATTGCCATATAATTTCCATATGTTTGTGGAACATAAAACCAATTACATAGTTTCTCTTACTGTAGAAAATGACTATATACACATAATCAATTATAAAATTCAGATCACAATAAAATATCCACTTAAACACAAATGGGGTATTTCTTGAAAGTTTAGAATCTGCATCTGCAAATTCCTGCAAAGAATTTCTTTGCTTCTTTCAATGAGCTATAAGCAAGAAATAAATGCAATGAAATGAAACTGCCCACAATTATGCTAATTCATCTTCATGAAAGAAACAATAATGTCCATTAGCTGTGAGCAGTCGTGGCCTGCACTTCCGAGGGATGATGAGGAGCAGGAGTGCAGGGCTGCAGCAGGATGGAGACAGTGATGAATAACGCTGTGCAATGCAATGATGTTGACAATACATAGGCAGATCAAGTTTATCCTTATTAGCATTTAAGTGTACCTGTATTGCACACACATAGACTTTGTTGAAAGGTGTAAGATAAGGCAGATACACTAGTCTGGGAGACATAGTCAGGTCATGTCCAGCATCATAGGCACTTTAAACTAAAAATAAAAGTCCTGACTCTTACTTGTCCCTGTAAAAATTTCTGCAAAATATCATGGTTAACAAAGTCATTGACAATGTTTTGATGTGAAATGATCCACTGCAGAGAAACTCAAGGCAAATATCACTTTGTTAGATATATGTTGTGACCACAACAAAACCTTGTGACCTTGTATTTCCATTTTTTGTCTGTTTTGCCCATTTTGAAAACTCCAGCAGCCCTTTACATTGTGTTAATATTTTTAGATGAATGGTCCAAAATGACTTGTGGGAAAAAAACACAAGGTAAAAGTTAATAAGTTTTTCTTTTTCCCCTGTCCTGTAAACTGACCATTTTGTAGATACAAGGTTATGTACAAATACGTAGGTATAAAATATTTTAGATGCGCCTGGTTCCTATCACCACCACAGTGAACAATTGTGACTTGACAGGTTTCTCTAGAATGGTGCATCTCATATCAAACCACTCTGAATGACTTACATATATATATATATATGAAGATTATATATATATATATATATATATATATATATATATATATATATATATATATATATGTGTGTGTGTGTGTGTGTGAGTGTGTGTGTGTATGTGAACAGTTCATTTGCAAAAACAGAAACAGATACCTCCATTTTAATGAATCAATCATATTTTTAGTGTGCATTTATTGTTTGTATTGTAATGTCAATCAAACGGCAACTGAGTTGAGTAAAAAGTAGAAGTAAACTTTATTGATTTTTTTTATTTTTATTTTAATGTTTAAAGTGAAATGAAGGTATGTAATGGGTAAAAGTTTCTTTTAAGTGCAATATTTAACATAAAACAAGCAGGTAAGAAAACTGCTGTTGTTGAAACTGCTGAAAATTGTTGTTGCTGAAAACTGCAACAAAACAGCTCATTAATGGGCAATATTAAAGATCTATAAGATCATAGCTCGGAAAATCCTAAAACTGAATTTGAAATGGCTCACTGCTCCCTATAAAGTACACAGTGTGAGTTTTTGGCAGAAAATTTGGCTTTTTAACCTTTATGTCCAGTATGGAATTGTGCACACACAGCTGAATCCAGAGTGGCTTTTTGTTAGACGCACTGTGCACTGTTTAGATGAAGTAGTCATTATTTCAAGACCTCCGTGCTGCACTTTGTAAGGAGAAGGGAGCCATTTGAGATTCTGCCTAAAACGGCGTCCAGTATTGTATCACCTGACATGAATACTGCGTGCTGATTCACCAAACGGATTTATCGGGTTCTGCTTGAGAACAGCGCAGGCGCTTGGCTGTTTCCACTGTAAAATGTGAACTTGCAATGGCGTTTATTATTTTTTGCAAATGAACTCTTCATGTATGTATAAAATCCAAAAGCATCATCAACAACGACAGCAGGAAGAGCTATAAAATATAGATGATCTGGCAGTGCCTTGGGGGCATCACATGAGAAAAGGTTCCTATAAGAGCAGGGGGCGGGGCTGAAGAGCAGTGATTCCAAGAGCGGTACGATTCTGCAGCATTTGCCCAGCAGTCCTACAGGCACACACACTGCAGAATGGCCCCACTCTCGACACCAAAGCAGGCAGAGCGCAGTGAGGGAAGAGTCCGCTGTAGCCGATGCAGGACAGTAGCCGCTAGGACCTGGTGAATTAGCTCACATGGACAGAAATGGAATGATTCTGACTATTTGATTTCATTATGCTACTGGTAATAAACATGGCATTGCATGCAATATACAGTATATTAACCACATGAATCATAGGCTTATTGGTCATAAAAGGGCCATATTCCACTTACAACATTTGTGTGATTTTAAATACCAAAACAGTCATAATTAATTTTTACATGTACATTTCCCAACCTCTCTTAATCCCTTAGAGTTAAAAAGATTGTATTTGTTACTGTGCCTTTAAGAATAATATTTAAATAAACTCTGTTCTGATTGGCTGAAACATTCCTTAAAACTTTAGCATGAATGAATGGAGCTAAACCACCACAGGCTGAATTGGAGGGTATATGTAAAGGTGCCATTTTTTGTCACATCACAAAAACAGTGAATTAATAAACCAATCACTTTGCAAGACAGCAATGTCAATTGTAATATGTTAAATTTAGGGTTAGAAATTTTGGTAACACTATTAATGACACCCATATTCATAAGCCATTATAAATGCTCATATAACTTCTTGTAACTTTTTGTAACAGCTGTAACATTTAATTCCAAACGAATTACAAAAGCACAGACACATTATTGCGAATTGCGAAGTTGAAAACTTTCATTTCTTAATTTCTCGAAATTATGACAAAGATTACATTAAACATTGTTTCGTACAGTAAAAGCAATTGTTTTGAACATTTCTTTTTTAACAATGTCCAAATATGACCAGAATACATAAGTGGTACCAAATTAACCTCGCAAAAATAGTAAAAGATATGCAATATATTATTAGTTCACACTGACAGATTTAACATTCAAAGGTGATTAACCTAAAATATTAATGACTTTATTTGAAGCAGTCAATGATAATATTTTAGATGTTGATAATATTTGTATAATTGTCAATAAGTATTATAGGTGCTTTACAATTATGCAATTAGGTCATTATCCATTTAAAAGGCATTGTATTGAATAGTGACACGTCTTATAACATCTAAATAAGTTATCAAAAAATTAATTATAACAAATCATTACAGCCTTTTGAGCCATCATTAGAGTTTGTGAGTATGGTTACAAAGCATTGTTACCAAGTTTTGAAGAGTTATAAGCACATTTATTACTATTTGTGAACACAGGCTTCACAGAAAGTGTTCTCAACATGTTCTTCAGCTCTTCTTACATTAATCCTTATCTTCTGACTTCCTCTAAATATTTAGTTTAATTTCAGATATCAACTGTCCATGGTTATTCTCCACTTCTGAGTGTTCACAAGTGTACGAATGCTGAGTGCTATCAGGAGCCACCGCCCAGCACCATTCTTAAAAGCCAATCAAAGTCCTTCACCAACTCCAGTTAATGGACTTTGTAATAGCTAACTCAATATAACTACAAAGTTTTTTCCTCCTTCACTCAGCCAGGTAATGGCTACCAGTTTAAATGATGTCTAAGATTGAGAAGATTGTATTTTTGTAAATCGATCCACTTCCTCATGTGCATTAAAACATTTCAAAAAGTTTTCACAGACTTTCTAGATGTAATTAAACTTCATAAGGTGCCATCAAGTAAGTACTCACTTAAATGACGTACTTGCATAAAGCTTCTTCCTTTAATATAACTATCAGAACAGTGAGATGGCTTTTGTTACACGGCTAATGAGAACATGGATTTTAAACCAATGTGTTGCTGCTGGTAGAGTGAGATCATGGGTAGAATGCTATGTGTTCAAAAGTCTTTTGATGGTCTGGAAACTTTTTGAGATACAGTTTTGGCCACAGTGCAAAAAAGTGTACAAAAATACCTGTACCTGCAATTAATTAAACAAATGACCACATTATTTGCTTGTTAATGTGCTACTTCTAAACCAAGTTGTTGTTATATTGGCTGAAGCACATATATTAAGATGTCATTGTACTTACCTGTTAATCACGGATGTGAAACTAAGAAAGTAAAGACATTAGAGACACGTACCAGTAGTACTGCTCCCCTGCCCTGCCTGTAGTTACACCTCTTTATGCAGTAATGTGCAAAACCACACTTCATATACTTAATTTCCACTTAAAACTGCAAGTATAAGTTATTCGGTATGTAATGTCCACCAGTTGCCTTTATTACTTTATACTTCCATTCTTTTCAGGAGACTTGCTTTCAGTTTTTCAAAGAAATCTGCAGCGGTATGTATCCACACCTCCAAAGTTCAGTTTTAGAAGTTGGCTGCATTTTCTACTTCTCATGATCCATGTAATCTCCAAACACATTCAGTGATGTTGAGGTCTGGCCTCTGGGGCGGTCAGTCCATTGGTCTGAGAACACAAGTGACTTCTTTATTTGATTTGCAAATTATCTTCTTTTTTTCTATTTCCTTTTCTCAGGGCTACATATCCTTTCAGACTCATAGTGTCGAGTTGTCTTCTCACAGTGGAAGGATGGACAGAAACTCCTCTGGATTTCTTCAAATCTGAAGCAAGAGTAGAACTTAATTTTTAAATTTTAAGTACTGTTTATCTGATGGTGACAGTTTTGAGTTTCTACCAGGTCTTGCACAATTTCCATTTTCTTAATGTCTTCATAATAATATCTTCAGTTACTATTATTATTAGATGTGGGAAAGGCCATATTTCTGCCACAAGAGGTGCTGTTTTATTACACCAGCAGAAAAGGCACATGCAAACACAGATCGGCTCTCTCTTTTACCAGCATCATTTTTTACAGCGTTTTCTTCTGCTGATGTCTCTTCTTCACCATCTGCCCGTAACGTCGCTATCCCACTTCTGACACCAGTGTGACACTGATGTAGAAGGAGACGCGGGAGAGGCCATATTTATGCCATGAGAAGTGTGTCTTTTATTTACACCAGCAGAAAAAGCACATAAAACATAGCCAAACAAAACTCTAACCATACAAATCTCCTAATGATAGGCGTCCCAACTCCCCACACAAACAACACACTATTCAAAACGCACTCACAAACACACACACACACACAAACACACACACATACACACTTAATTATTATAGCACAATTAAAAATGTAAATAAAGTATTTCCTGTCAGTTAGTTTGAAGCACTATGTTCGGTTCTAGATTTTTCCTCCAGACAATTCACCATCACCTGATTTAACGTAATAAACCACTGATTAGCCAAAGTTTAGGCAGCTAAGAGACACACCACCTTGTTTAGAAAAATACAGTTAGAAGAACACAGGTTTAGTTCCCGACATCTTGTTGCGCTCCAGACATTGCATGGAATTCCATCATGCACACTTAAAATCACAATGTATTGTTTATTTATTTACTTATTTTATTCTAAAAAAATGCTTACTCTAGAGATAAATGGCTTTACATCCCATTTTGCACTTTTGAGCAGAACTGTCTCTCTTTCTATATATATATGTGTGTGTGTGTGTGTGTGTGTGTAGGTGTGTGTGTGTGTGTGAGTGTGTGTGTTAGTGTAATCTGTAAAAAAGTATATTTTCTGATGTAAGAGACTCACAGTCTGGGACTCGTGCTTAAACTGTTCACAAACCTATGTTAGCCACCTATGTTAGAAGCTTAGCCACTCCATCTGAGTGGTAAAAACTCCTTTGGCTGCATTGTTACAGTGACAGGCAGCAGAGATTTTCTCTCTCTCTCTCTCTCTCTCTCTCTCTCTCTCTCTCTCTCTCTCTCTCTCCTCCCTCCCTCCCTCCCTCTCTCCCTCTCTCTCTCTCTCTCTCTCTTTCTCTCAACTGCTCTTTGGCTGGCCCTGAGGACCGGACCCCTATGACAGGAGGACAGGCGAGGAAAGTAAAGTATAGGGAAATCTCTCTCGCTCTTTCTTTCTCCTTCTCTCTCTCTCTGTCTTCTTTTCTCTTTCTTTTCAGAGTCTGACAGTTTTGGGACAGTTTGCTGTATTGGGGAGTCTACGGGTATGAGAAATGAGAGAGAGGCTATAAAATCTACAGGAGAGAGAGACAGAGAGAGAGAGAGAGAGAGAGAGAGAGAGAGAGAGAGAGACAGAGAGAGAGAGAGAGAGAGAGACAGTAAGACAGAGAGAGGGCCAGATGTGGATACAAGCACATGTTCAAAAGGTGCCTTGATGCGACTACAATATGTGTCCAGAATGCAGCTGAATTTGTCATTTGTTTTATTAAGACTGCAGCCTATAGACTGAGCACAGAGCCACCCACTAACTGCAGGTTCAGGAGGCGCAGGGTTTGATATGCGCAGTAAAACAGTGGAGCTGTTAACAAACTCGAGACAAAACAGAAAATGAATGTTCAGTGAAGAAGAAATAGTGGTGTTAATTTATGAAATTCCTTCCCATCAAAACACTCTACAGGTGTTATTGCACTCCAGCTACGATAATTGAGTTTGTGAAACATTAATACAGACTGCACTTGCATACTGTGTCCGCATCACGGCATATTTTGCACCCTGTCTGCTTACAGACATATATCTGATCCTCAGAGCTCATACAGTGCTATTCAGATGGTAAACACACTTTCAGCATGTGTTCGAGTCTCATGTCCCTGTCTAGCCGCTGTGTCTGCTGCCATTGTCTCTCAACAACACGTCTTTTAAATCCTAACACAGATTCACATCTGGCTTTAAAAGGTAGAGGAAATTTATGCCACAGTGAGTTGCTCAAACTTTAGTAAATGGAGCAGAATATGTGATCAGCTGTATGAGAAAGAGAGAGAGCGAGAGAGAGAGACACAAGCAGTCCTGCAGGTAAACAGTTTTATCATTAACACACTGGTCTTGCTGGTAGAAAATGTCATTACGATTCTGCAGGCAGTTTAAATTTCTTATTCACCTTTAATGGAGCGACTCTGAGCCCAGTGACCCGACAGAGTTAATGCAGACTGGGCCTCATCATCATCTCTCTCTCTCTTTTTCTCTCTCCTTCCCTCTTCATCTTTCTCCCTCCCTCATCATCCCTCTATCTCTCTTCCTTCACCTCCTCCCTCACTCTCTCTCCATTCTTTTCATTCTCTCTCTCTCTCTCTCTCTCTCTCTCTCTCTCTCTCTCTCTCTCTCTCTGAATATGGAAATAAGCATTGCAGATTGCCTCCTGCAGGATGTCGCTCGCCGGCAGGGGAAATAGACCTATGATAGCACAATTACTTAATACGCTAAAAAGCTGGAAATAAATGCCTTAGCGTTTAGGGGGAAAACAAGGCGGAGAGCTTTGATAGAGGGAAAAATATATATATAAATATATATACGAGGGAGGAAATTCAATCAGGGATCTGTTTTGGCCAGCCTCAGGTCCTGCCTGCTGATTTCACTAATTTTCCATTAAAAAAAAAAATCCAAATCCTGTTGAATGGCTTTCCTGAATGCTAATCATGTCATGTGTCAGTTAGCATTTAGCTCGGAAATAGACTGAATGAGGGGAAGACAGTGACATATTGCAGAGAAAATTGTGTGCTATGTGCTAAATTGCGGTGTGTATATTAAGCACAAATGAATGGTGTTTTTTGTTGATTTTTTTTCTCCCCAGCGGGCATTGGGACTCTCCATAAAAAGAAAAAAATAACTTTTTAAATTTTAAATCTAAGCCCTAAGACTAGGCTTTACCTAATGTGTCCGCTGTGTTAGCTAACATTATTCAGTCTGAAGGTAAACCTATACAAAAATCTATAACAGAGAAAGAAGTACGTAGTAGAGTTCCCCAAGAGAAACGCTGGCAAAACTAGTGTTCCACCTACGCCTTCTACCCTGAGGCGATTATTGGAGAATGAATTATACAGCTTTTTTGAGGTTGGGTAATGTGTTTTATCTCTAGTTAAAGCCTTGAGAGGAACACAAACTGCTGCCTATTCATTCTACTGACTTATTTCATTAGTACATTGTCATTTACTCCAAATTACACAAGCAAATTAAAGGGCCTGAATTCAAAACCGAATTGATGTAGTATGTAAACACTATGTTTCAAAACTATATATTATACCAGCAAATTCTAAAGGAAAATGTCAAGACATCTGTCTGTGAGCTGAAACACAAGAGAACGTGGGTCATGCAGCAAGATAGCGTCCCTAAGCACACAAGTCGTTCTACCAAATAATGGTTAAAGAAGAATAAAGTTAATATTTTAGAATGGCCAAATCAAAGTCCTGACCTTGATCCTGTAGAAATGTTGTGGAAGGACCTGAAGCAAGCAGTTCATATGAGGAAACCCACCAACATAACAGAGTTGAGGCTGTTGTGTACGGAGGAATGGGCTAAGATTCCACCAAGCCGATGTGCAGCACTAATCAACAGTTACCAGAAACATGTAATTGCAGTTATTGCTGCACAAGGAGGTCACACCACATATGGAAAACAAATGTTTTAGATCACTTCCTCAATAAATAAATGACCAAGTCTAATATTTTTGTCTCATTTGTTTATTTGTTTATTTTGTTATATACTATTAAGACTTGTGTGAAAATCTGATGAAGTTTTAGATCAAATTTATGCAGAAATATAGAAAATTCACAATGTATGTGTGTGTGGTGTGTGTGTGTAGCATATTTTGCTTTTTTAAGCTTTTTTTAAGCTATTCTGGTTGCAACATGCTGCCATTACTTTCTTAGAAAAACTCTTTTGCAAAACACGCATGCTCATGGTGTTCTTCAGGCGTCTGACATTAATTTTATGATGTACTGTCACCCCCAGCTGGGCTGTCATGCTCGTGTGGGAGTTTTGAAGTTATTTTGGCATTCTCGTGTGGATGAAAAGTTTTTCAAAAACACTGTTAGTGTAGAATATTATTTTTCAAATATTCAGATACATACTAACAAGGCCTTAAAGGCACAGTATCAGAAACAGCACTGTTTAATTGTAAGGGACAAAGAGAGACGGTAAAACGTTAATGTAAGAATGAATGATGACATATTCTCACAACCGTCATAAGCTTCCCTCTGTGAAAAAACATAATAAAAACCAAGAAAAATGTGGATATAGGCCTTTAAGTCATGGAAACTCACCACTAAGGCAATCGTTTTCTCAATGTTTTAGATATAGGCGAACTTGTAAATCAGGTTTTCTAGTGTGTTTGTTCACTGACTATGCCTAAACCATCACAAACAGCCCTGAATGAAAGCAGCACAGTGTGTATATATGGATTACTGGCCTGCGCTTTCATCTGAAAGCGTCTACCCAATGGTGTCCTTCAACTGCCCTTCTGCACGCAAACTTTCCATAGGTAGTGTTTATCCTCCAATGCCCATTTAACATTCATCACTCTCTCTCTCTTTCTTTCTCTCTCTCTCTCTCTCTCACTCACTCTCTCTTTCTCTCTCCCTCCCTCCCCCCATCCAGCCATTAAACTTAAAGCCGTCACTGTCAGCTCTCCCCTGGACGACCGCTGCTCTTCTGCGCTCGGCGGAATTACAGAAAGGCAAAACAAAGTTAATGAATTCTTAATGAGGAGCGGAGAGGCTGCAGGGGAGAGAGAGAGAAAGAAAAAAAAAGAGAAAAAAACTGCCTGCCACTTGATTGATGATCGTCAGAGCACTTTTCAAATAAGCCAGGCCTGGGGACTTCTTCACCATCTTCTTTAAACACTCCACTCTCAGGTAATGCCTCTGCAGAGCAACATGTGAATGGACAGATCAGTAGGGGAAGTTTAACAACAGATGGTCAGTGGACAGTTTTAAACTATGAGTCTGTCTGTCCAAAATGGATTTGGGGATAAGACTGGACTCTCTGCCATAAAGCAACCACTAATGATTCTTTAAAGAACCTGGATGCTTCTTTAAGAAATCATTTTTGCTGGGTATGCACTGATATGGGAACTCTAGGCTCATCAGAAGTGAGCCCCCTCATTGGTTAGGACTTCAGGGGCTGAACTGAATACCTAGCATGTCAGATTATACAACCACATAATTACGGACTGACCAATGGATCATGTTTTCATTTATAGTGTGTGCGACCCATTTTATGAGAAAAAAGTCCCTCTAGGTCTTCTGAAAGTCATAGATACACCACTGATGACGAATATGAGTGGCAGCCTAACCAGATTTCAGTCAGTTATTAGAATTATTTTATTAGATTAGATTATTAGATTGTCTTTTACAAGCTTCAAGTGTGTGTCTGCAATGCCCGTGTTCACGTGAATTGCCCTTAGCTTGGTGCTAACATTCTACTAGAATCCCATAGTGGTGCTAGCCTAAATTAGCATTATCATAGAGGCGTTTTTTCTAATTGTTTGATATTTACGACCTGACCTGAAAAAGATGAGCAGTTATCTGCCAATACTGATATCACTCTGCATTCCTAAATTTGTAAATGAGATACGATAGTGAAAAAAGAACTTCAAGGTTTAAAGAAGCTCCACATAATATAAAGGTTCCTATCCCAAATTTACCATACACCCAAAAACATTTCGGGGCCTTTTTTTTTTTAAACATATTGTGTCAGTATGATTCCACCAATAAATATAGACTTCAAGCGTTCAAACATTTAATACAGGTTGTGATGAAAATCTTAAATGAATTACTGTGGAAAGATACAGTGCAGTTAGCTGAAAGGTTCTCTCCATATCACCCAATCAATAACAGTGTTCCTGTGTGGAATGAATTTGTGTCAGATTTATGTGTGCGTGTGTACATGTGCCAGTGCACAACATCAATAATCTCACACACACACACACACTTTGAATCTAATACAAGTATCGTATTCCTTTAATAGATAATTTTGCTTGTTTCAAGCATTATTCAGTCTATTTTCTTTTTTGTTATGGTTTTACATAATTAAAAATGTTAGCTGTCCTTCACACTGTACACAAATTTCATATTATATAAACAAGAAACTGTCCAAAATTACTTATAAAAGTATCTCACATAGACCTGCTTTCAAAGTTAAGAACATTTTGCCTTCTTCTGTAAAGGTATCATTTTGGAGATACAAGGTTTCTCGTCAACAACGAATTTACTTAAAACAAATATGAAGTGTCAACCAATAGGTTGAATGCTTTTACAACAAACTCATAATAAGAAATATTCACTATATTAACTACATTTACAATAATTTCTTTTGCACTGAATACAGTCTAGTATATCTCACCTAATTTTAGAAGTACAAAGATAATATGGCTTTCAGAGCCTGAGTGATTTATCAGATGGTGATACTGGCCCCATTGACTTAGCAGTATGAGTAAAAACAGAGCTGATAAAGCACTTATGTAGTGGTTTACTGTATATTTAAAAAAAAAAATCAACAAATTCAACAAAATCACACTGAACTAAAGTGATAGTTATCATCTGCCTACGTCTATCGCAGCAATACAGGCTGAATTGTACTCTGTCACTGTTAAAATAACAAACAGTTGAAATGTGTCCAAACCTAACCACAAAAAAACCTTCTATAAAGAGTAGTGATCAAAAGAAATCAACAACAGAAAAAAACCAACAAAGAATACAGGGAAGATCCGCCCCATTATTCAACACTGTAAGTTTCTGGTCTTTTTAAGTTTTGCTTTGTAAGTATTATTTCATTGTGCTCTAAAAAAGATCCCAGATGTCCAGACAGGGTCAATAGTAGGGCTTTTTTCCAGTCATACAAGACCAAGGTCCTATGTTTTTGAATAGGCAGAGACCTACAAACTCAAAACTGAAGCCACATTATCGTTTCAAAACCATAATTGAAATCACTGGTAAAATCTGACAACAATCTCATAAATAGTTCGTAGTGTTTGTTTCAATGGCGTGCAAATGGTGTATTTTTTCAGGTTGTTCTGGATTCTAAGCTTGAACAAATCTCCACAACGAGGGGGAGATTTTCCTGCTTGCAGCTTTACCAGCAAGCAGACTGTCTCTTTTCATTGAAGGGTGGGACTTTCCCCATAAACAGATGACATGATCAGCATTACAAGCTTTCCCATTTATTTTCCCACCAGCAATCCGTCTCCTCCTTTACAGCGTTTCTGGTATTGTGCAGATTATTTCAATAGCCATACCGATACCTAGACTTCAGTACTAAAGGAGTAACAATATGCAAATTTTAAAATACAATATGTTTTGCCATATTCGTTTTATGATATGATACATTTTTATATGTATCATTCGATAGAGAATTAGAAACAAAATGCTATTTATTTGTTTATTTATTTTGTTTTTCTCAAAAAAACAATAGTGCTTGTTGAACAGATAACTACCACAAGTCATTTTCTAAGAAAACATAAATAAAAATAGTTTTAACAAAAGTGCAAGATGTATATTACATGTTGCACATGTGTGCTTGGCAAACACGTGTTATTATGACTCTGAACATTAGAAATTAAATTATAATCAGATATTATGTTCGTATATGGAGCATTCTACCGAACTGGTTCAAAGTCAGGGTTGAAAACACATTTGACTGACTTGAACTTCAGATCAAAATCTTTTTGCTTTGAATGACCCTATAGCTTAATTATGTTTATTTTATTAAAACAAATTACAGAACATTCCATTTGATCACTACCAAAACATTCATAACCCTATTGAAACTTTACCAAATGTTTCGGTAGTGACTGTTTCAATGGTGGCAATTTTAGCTCATTTTGAGCCAACCTCAAAGCCCCTAGTACTAACCCCTAGTCAGTACTGATTAGAAAACACAGCTTTGAACAGTTGTACCCACATAAAATCACAATATTTAAAAAAAAAAAAGGTTTACTTAATTGCAGAAAATATGTGCTTCGGTAGGGACAATTCCTTATGTTCTACGCTGATCTTCAGACTTTGGGACACATTTACTTCAAAACAGTGAGATCTAACTACGCGCTATGTAGCCATGAGGGACAGGGGCGCAGTCTGACTTCCTGCTCTAAAATGCAGGGGTGTGGCTAAAATAAGGCCTCGCCTAAGGACTAAAACTCTTTGTGGTTTGGTAGTGACACAAATGTGGGATGGCATTTTAAGTTTTTTTATTTAAAAATTAAACTTAATATGTAACTTAATATCTACATCTTTCAGATTAACTTTGAAAGAAATTAAAAGATCTTTTTAAAACAAAATTGGGAAAAAAATATTGAAAAGTTTCAATTTAAGGGTTGTTTTGGACAGTTGTAGAAAGTAATCTACAACTGATTATTTTATATATATTTTAATATCTCCATTAATGCATTGGGTTTAAATAGATCATAACATAATCTCTGTAAATATGTAAAATGTGAATGCATTTGTTTTGCAGTTGAAACTTTCAGAAGAATTCAGAGGAATTGTCCATATAAAGTGTGGGTATTAGATACTCATGAAAAGTTGGCACACTGTCACCATTCAGTCTACCACACTTTGCCCATCATTACTTCACTCAACTGGGAAACCAGGAGATGTTTCCAAACAGGAGATGAACATGAGGTTAGCATCTTCTAGCTAAAGCTTGCTCTCTCCACTTACATTTTAAACAATTTGGCTGCTCAACCATCCAAGGTAGACAAAGCTGAAGTTAGCTTCCTATTCGCCAGCTTCTTAATCGAGTTTTCGAGTGCCAGAGTGTAATGATATAGATTCCTAAATGTTACCTTTTTTTTCTAAAATTACAAAGCAAATGTGGGTGTGGCTTAAACCAGAAATTAGTGTGAGGTGCTGGATGTGGGTATATAGATCCATATAGAGGTTAATGACATGCATACAGAATGTTATTAAACCACAACCATCTGTCTAGACTTTGGAACAAGGATGCTTAGTGGCTCATGGATGCAGGTAAGACTGACTACTCAGATACTAAAAATTGGTGTTGAGGAACTGTAGAATTGAAGTAGTTTGGTCAGTCCCATAAAAGTACTGAAAAGTACTGAATTACCCAGCCTTAGTCGGTAGTACATATACGTGTTATAACTTTGCTGGGTAAAATGCATAAAAGCAAAGGGAAAATTCTTCAATGTGATCGATCAGCCACAGTATTTACTGTTGTGTGCTTTGTCCACACATCTATGAAGACTTTGGAAGTTGGAAGCTGGTCAGTCAGTCACAAAGTCAGTCAAAAAGCAGTACACCAACATTGCATAATGAAATTAAAAGCAAAAAAAGGAATTAGGAATTAAATGTGAATTACAAAAATGCAACTGAGTAAAAAGTACAACCCATTTTGAAAAAAGTTGGGACGCTGCACAAAATGTAAATAAAACAAAATGCAATGATGTGCAAATCAACACTAGATTTGATTGAAAATAGTACAAAGACAACAAATCAAATGTTGAAACCGAGAAATTTTTGTTGAAAATATTGTGTATTTTTGAAAAATATGCCCATTTTGAATTTTATGCCAACAACATGTTCCAAAAAAATTGGGACGGGGGGCATGCTTACCACTGTGTTTCATCAGTTGTTGGCATCAAATTCAAAATGGGCATATATTTTTCAGAAAACAATAAAGTTTCTCAGTTTCAACATTTGCCATGTTGTTTTTGTACTATTTTCAATTAAATATAGGGTTTAAATGATTTGCACATTATTGCATTTTGTTTTTATTTACATTTTGCACAGCACCCCCTCTTTTTTGGAAATGGGGTTGTGGAATAAAAAGTCATCATCATTGGAAGATGCTTAGGAAAAAACAAATACATTATCATTTTACTTGAGTACTTGTTAAGTTAATGTAAGTAGTTACTATCCACCTCTATTCAGAATCAGAGGCCAGGCCATAATTGATAACACCAGATTTACGTTCACAGAAATGTATAAAGCTTAAAATGAGTTTCTGGGTGAAAAAGTGACTCAAAATGATATCATATATTCAGCACTCTCAGCAAGGCAACCAGTAAAAGTGCTGTTTTGCAGGCCAGGAGGCAAGCTCTGTCACAGGGATTGTGATTTGAATCCTGACCATGCCAGTGCTAGACCACAAAACCCCAAAGCTTACTACACTCCGCCACAAGCCGGCTTGCCGTATTGACCACGCTGAGCCATGCTAATAGCTGACTTCTGCATGGAGTTTAGCAGTCACCTCCAATTAGCCCATTTCTCTCAGCAGCTAACCCCTGGCCTCATGCTAACAGCGCTAGCCCGCAGAGACGGCACACTACAGCGCAGAGTTCGCCAGCCTGACGCCCTTAATGAACATCTAACGGGCTTAACGAGCCCCTCCACACACACTGGCCTTCAGTCGATTTGGATTTAATTAGTATTCGTGGCGTAATCAAATCAGGGTCCACTTATGGAGTGGAACAGGCCGGTAATTGTGAATGATGGCACCGCGCTCTGGGCCGGCCCTTGAACTTTGCGCTCGGCTCAGAACTTTAAATGGACCATTAGGCCAGCGCATATTAGCGTAATATTACCCAAGACAAACACCATGGAGTTTTTGAATTATGTTCATTATGCCATGCTCTTTATAATAGCCTGAACTTTTAAAATAAGTTTCTCTACTGGGTGAGAAGCATTATTTCATTGTGTTCCAAAAAGCTCCCAGATGTTCAGCCTGGGTCAATATTATATATGTGTAACTTTGTTGGAGGATGACGCACAAAAGCAAAAAGGAAAAATTCTCCAGGACAAAAGTTCAGCCACAGTGTTTACTGTTGTTGTATGAAAAGTCTGCCTTTTCACACATCTATAAAGACCGCCAAAGTTGAAGGCTAGTCTTGAGTCTGGGAATGGACTCATCTTGTGTTTATACTTTTCATTCATCTCCACCGCACCTTTAATTAAGAGATCTAGAGGCAGGTGGAGGTAGATTGGAAGTGTGAAAAAGGACTGTAGCAGGCGTGTGAAGTCAGACCCAGAGGGCTGAAAATCAAAAGTGGCCTCTTCCTACTCTCTTAACCCTGCTGAATGGCCCCTTCCCTCTCTCGCTTTTGAAGTGCATTTACTGAGCCGGCGCCCTTCAGATTAAAAAGTACAGAGTGAAAGATTGCAGCCAGGCTGAGGGGAGAGAAATGTTTGAAACAATCCCCGACAAATATCTCTGCAGGATAGATCTGTGAGTTTCTATGAGCGAAAAGCAAAACAGATGAAAAGAAAAAAACACGGATGTTTACTTCTCCATGGTATGAGATGGAGTAGATTCTCTGATATTAAAGCTCGGATATGTATTCTGATTCAATTTTAGTTTACCAGCATGCAGCTGGTAGGGGAGGGCGAGAGAGAATAGAGTGGTGTAAAAGAGAGAGAGAGGAAATGCTGCCTTATGTATGAGCTAATAAGTGAAGAGTAGAGAAAGAGAGATATAAAAAGACAAAGTATGAAAGAGTCAGAGAGATAGATAGACGGATGGATGGATGGATGGATGAATATAGGTTGGAATACAGGGAGAGGGGGAGGTGGAAAAGAAGAAAAATCTAGAGGTGAAAGAAGGATGAGGACAAGGGAGAGAAAAAAGGGAAAGAGAGAGAGAAAAAGAGAGAAAAACAGTTGGATAAAGGAAAAAGAGAAAGATTAGGATGATTAGAGAAAGAGAGAGAAAGACAGAGAGAGAGAAATAAAGGGGAAAGAGAAAGATGAGGAGGAAAGAGGAAAAAGGAGAAAAAATACGCGAGAGAGAGATGGATGGATGGATGGCTATAGGGAGGAACAAAGGGAGAGGGGGAGTTGGTAAAGAAGAAGAAGAGAGAGATAAATGGGTAAGAGAAGAGGAGAAGAGGGTAAAAATGGAAAAAGAGAGAGAAAAAGAGTAAGACAGTTGGATTAAGGAAAAAGAGAGGGATAAGGATGATTAGAGAGAACGAGAATAATGAGAGAGGTGAAGGGGAAGAGAAGGATGAGGGGGAGAGAGAGGGAAAAAGAAAAAAAACAAGAGAGCAAGAGGGATAAACAGATAAAGGTAAAAAAGAAAATGAGGGAGGGGGAATAAAGGGGGGAGAGAAGAATAAGAAAGATTAGGAGAAGGGGAGAGATAGCTTGATAAAGAAGAATGAGAAGGATGAGGAGGAGCGAGAAAGAGAGAAAGATGGAGAAAGAGATAAAGGGGAAACAAGACAAGGAAACGAAGGAGAAGGGGAGAGTGAGAGTGTGACAGAGAGAAAAAGATAAAAAAGAAGGAGATAGAGTGAAAGAGAGATTAATGGATATAGTGGAGAAGAGAGAATGACTTACTGCTCAAATTCTTGATGGTTTGTAAGTGACCCATATCTGTCTGCAGTGTGAACACACCTCTGTCCTGAACTGGCCCACATTCGCACACTCAGTGTGACCAAAACAGATTCCTAAATGAGCTTTAGGGCACTATTAAATGTGCCGACTGTTTGTTTTAGAACTTTTTAAAACAAAATTCCACCCATGTCTACAGACTTTTCTCAAGAGTGAGATGTTCAGTATCAGCAGCATCACTTCTAACAGGACGGTCTCACTAGTTTTGCTGATACAGGCAGTTTATGTTGATTTGTTTATGCCACTGGTGAACGCTGACACAGCCTAATGATGAAGTGTCCAAATTCATTTGTGCTTTTATCGCTAATTAATTCCTTAAGCCAATTAAGTGGGCCCACACTGTAAGTTGTCTTTTTCATAATTTAACTTACTTATTAGTTTCATAGTAGTTACTGAATAAATTATTCTGATACACTATATAGGTGCAGTTTGTAGGCTTGTAGTTACTGACTAAAGTCACACATCTTTTGCTGCATACTTTTATCAGCTCCCCTTTACCCCATGCATCAATGGAAAGAGACCACCATGGGACCACCACTGACCACAAGTTATGTGGGTGGTGGATGATTCTCAGCACAGCAGTGACAACAAGTTTATAGTGGCATGTTGCTGTGTGTAAGTATATCAGTTACAGCAGCACTGCTGGTGTTTTTACACGCTTACTGTCTGCTTTGGTCCACCAGTTAAATAATATCTGGTCAGCAGTGGTCCTAAGGTGGTCCCTTTTCACTGATGAATGGAGTAGAGGGGGCTAACAAATTGTGCAGAAACAGATGGGCTACAGTCAATAACTGTAAACGTACAAGGTGCACCTATATGGTAGGTGTTAGTGGGTGCAGCCAGGGTGGAACTGGAATGTTCCAGGATATGATCTCATGAAAGTTTGTAGACACCTGCTCGTCTGACGTGTCTTCTAAAAGCAAGGGTATTAATAGGGAGTTTGTCCCTCTTTGCTGCTGTAACAGCCTCTACTCTTCTGCGAAGTCTTTAGGAACATCTAGGATTTGAATGCATTCAGCCACAGGAGCATCAGTGAAGTCAATCACTGATGTTAAATGATTAGTTCAGGATCACAAATGTCACTCCAGCTCATCCCAAAGGTATTGGACGGAGCTCCTTCACTCCAGAGACAGATCTCCGCTGCTCCCCAGCCATTTGCTAGGGGTTTTATAACCCTTTAGCAGACGCTTGACTCTGAGCTTGCTCCTGAGTGTCCCATTCTACTGGCCAATGCTTTTCTATGGAGATAATACTAGCTCTACGTGCGTAATTGAACTTCTTAGCAATGAAGGCATCTTAAAGTAGCTGAATTCACTAATTGGAAGATATGTGTTAATACTTTTTAACACACAGTGTATGCATCCGATCTAAGAACACATATGAAAGTGGTTCAAAAAGATCCAGTTGTTTGTGTTCACACATCACTAAAAAAATCATATCTGTCACATTTTGGCCAAAAAATAAAAATAAAAAAAAAATCAGATTTGCACCACTTAAACCTATAATGTGAATGTAGCTTAACATAAGAACAGCAAGGGAGGGATATAGACGGAGGTGGAAAAAGAAAGGGAAGGCTGAAGGAAGAGAGAGATGTGTGAGTTTATGGGGACAGACAGGGTGTGACGAAGCTGATCAATATGCATTGTGAATGGGTGACTGAATGATGTCTTTGTTCCTGTCTGCACAGCCGTGATAAAAAAGTACAGCAAGTGATTCTTCTTCAGCCAGAGCAATTTCCAACCCAACCTCAACCACATTTCCTAAACACACACGCACAAACACTAATATTCTCTGGTGCTGGCTCTTTTACACACACACACACACACACACACACACACACACACACACACACAGGCAGCAAATCTAAAGTCATCCTTTCAATCTTCTGTCCAGGGAATTACTGTCCTACCTTCTCGGGGTAAAAAAAAAAGAAATAAAAGTTCCATCATGCCAAATATTACCCACGGGACCACCAGGTCTAAGACAGAGAGAGAGAGAAACAGAAAGAGAGTGAGAAAGAGAGAGAGAGAGGAAGCAAGCAATGAATATTTATCCTGATTTCCTCAGGGGAGGTTTTGTAACTTAAAGATATCACAGCCATCGAATAAGCGTAATTGAATGCAGAATTACTTCCTAGTTCAAAATCTCATACAAAAAAACATATCAGCTAGCGCTGGCCTGTACTGATCAAATTCAATATGACAGTATTTTCTGAATATATCACAGGGTTTAACAATATTTAATTTAAAATAAATAAAGTTATTGAACCCTGTCTTCCTGAGTACTGACACACCATGTTAAAACAATGTCTTACCAACTTGTGATTGGACTGATTAGTTAGGTTTTCTTCTTTTAAAATAAAGTAACCCTTAAGAAGTATTGTAAACATTAATAAAAAGTACATTTCCAGAAGGAAATATTTTTATGCATTTTGAAGTCTAAACTGATATACTGCCATTAACCCTTCAGTCTAAAAGAGGCTGTCTGAGTATATCTTTATACCTTTTTCTACACATTGGTGATATCTAGCACTATTATAAGTGAATAATATGCTCTGATTCAGCATTACCAGTAATATAATTTCAGTAGTACCAGTTATCAGCATCAACTTTCAATGTTTACGACAAAATAATATGCAAATGCATAAAAAACTGTGAATGTTTTCACAATTTTACTGAAAAAAACAAGGAAAGTACACATAATAATAATAAAATAAATAAATAATCTCAACAATCAATCATTTTAACAATCTATTAAAGTCACTGGAAGTCTCATTTTTAGTGTAGGTCCTTATGATATGTTTTATTATCTAGCTGTATGGAGCCACATCATACTCCTGATGTGTCTCCACCTTAATCATCACAACCCTCAAGAAGCACTTGTACTATTTCAGCACTCATCTTCAAGAAAATCAAGTTTTTCCAGGGTTTTCAAGTTTTCAGACTTCAGAACTTGCTATCGCTCTGTTTGCAGTCACATTTTCAAAAATAAAACACAGTGACTTGTCAGGGTCTCTAAAGCAGATAATACTCTTTTTCTTTGATTGCACTTTCTTTGTTTACTAACCTCCAAACTGCCTGGATTAGATTTCCATGGCAGAGCAGCCAAACAACCATAAGATCACCATGCACAATGCCAGATGTTGGTAAAAATGCTGTAAAGCACACCATCATTTGTTGCTTCATCTGGTAGTCTAATGGACTGGATTTGCCTGTACAACCCCACCTGCCTAAATGCAGACTGCCAACTGTAAAGTTTGGTTGAAGAGGAATAATAGGGCTGGGGCTGTTTTTCATGGTTTGGGTCCCTTAGTTCCACTGAAGGGAAATCGTGATACTATAGCATACAGAGATTTTAGAGAACTGTGTGCTTCAACTTTAAAGCAACAGTTTGGGGAAGGCCCTTTCCTGTTTCAGCATGACTGTGCCCCTGTGCACAAAGTGAGGTTGATGACCTTTGTTCTTGGTGTGGAGGAGTGTGACTAGCATGCACATAGTCCTGATATCAACCCTATCCAACACATTTGGAATGCTGACTGCAGACCCCGCCTTATTGGCTAGCATCAGCGCCCGACCTCACTATTGCTCTTGTGACTGAATGGAAGTGAATCCAAGCCATGAGCGAGAAGTTTAAGCACTAATGGATGTGATATATGAGTGTCCACATTCTTTTTTCTTGCTTATGGAATGCATACAATTAGATTTTGCAGCAAAGAGTAAAGCATCTTAACTGCAGAAAAACCTGAAAATCCTGAAAAACTTTCAATGGATGGTTCTTTAAAGAACTATTTTTTTTGTAAATGAGATGTGTGAGTGTGAAGAATGTATTACACATTTTTCAGAACATTTAAATATAGTAAATGTTTTAAACCATTTAGTTTTTTCTAGAACTGTCCATTAAGTTAAGCAAGAACCTTTATTTCTAAGTATTTCTGCTAGCTTGGTGGACCTGGTCTGGGCGGACTGATAAATGGACATGACAATAACACACAGGAGTAAAAGCCTTTTTTCAAGGAATCCTCTTTGAGGCCATCCATAATGTAGATGCCATTACAGTAATATGGCCTCACTGTGATATTCATGCAATGAATGCAGAAGGGAGAGCAGGCCTACATGTTAAAAAAAGGAAGGCAATGGTGAAAGCACATAAATAAGGCAGTGCTAAAGAAAGTGAGCCTTTATCAGCCTGTTTAAAAGGTGTACGACTGAAAGAGATGGATAGTGCCAAGGAGGGGATGGAGGGAGGAGTAGAAGAGAGAGACGGATAGAAACGCCTCTAGGCGTAATCATACAAAATGATAAAATGCCACTTGAATGAGAGAGAGAGAGAGAAGAGAGAGAGATGTATAAAGAACTACAGAGAGAGAGAGGGAAGAAATATAGAAAGATGGAGGAGAGAGGAAAGTGGGGTTTTAATTTGCAAGTAATTAAGTGGATATAAATGTGTGATTTCAAATGCATACAGATTCTCTCATTAATATCTGTCTCTAGATGTGAGGACATTGCACCCTGAATCAGCTGAAAGTGTGTGTGTGTGTGTGTGTGTGTGTAGGTTTGTTTGTGTGTGGGTGTGGGTGTGGGTGTAAGAGCATATGTGTGTTTCTGTGTTTCATGTTCAGCAAAGCGCAGTGGAAGAGCCCTCAGCCATGCTACAGAACAGTGAGGAAAATAATAAAGTATTCCCTCTCGCGTTCTCCGCGGCGCTGAGCTCCGCTAACCAGCCCAAGTCTCAGGCTCACTCGTGGAACGGTTTCAATTATAAATGGAGCTCTTCAGGCTAAGCAGCAGCACACTATTAATTTAAAGACTATGGTGGGGACTGAGGGTCTCTGCATGGCATGTATCCACAGAGTCTATTAAGAAGGATGAAGTGGCCAGAGACGATGGCTGAAAACAGTGGTTTATAGATTCAAATGCAGATGCATAGATGGATGGATGAGTGGCTGGATGGATGAATAGATAGATAGATTCGAAGACAGTGGTGGGGACTGGAGATCTCTGCATAGCATGAAGCCATAGAGTCTATAAGGAAAGATGCAATGGCCAGTGATGATAGATGATTACCTAAATAGGAATAAATATGGATGCATAGATTGACGGACAGATGGATAGATGGATGGATCTACAGATGGATAGATAAAGGACTGTATGGAAAGATGGTTGAATGTTGGATGAATAGATGGATGAATGGATGGACAATACATGTCCAAATGGATGAATGGATGGACAGATGGAAAGTTGGATGGATGGATGGATGGACAGATACTGGTGGACAGATGAATGGATAGCTGAAAAGATGGATGAATGAACAGTTAAATGGATGGATGTATGGACAAAAAGATGGATGGATGGATAAATAGAGGGATGGATGGAGATGGATAGATGAATGGCTAAATGGTTAAATGGGTGGATGGATGGAAACATGGATGATTAATAGATGGATAGATATATAGATAGACTATGCAAGAAACTGGGGGTTTCCACAAAACAAGTATAGCACAGCATGTAACCACAAAGCCCGTTAAGAAGGACAAAGTGAAAGAGTTGGTTGAAAGAGTGGCTTATAGAGCCAAATATGGATGGACAGGTGGATGGAAAGATGAACAGATGGATGGACAAATAGTTGGATGGACGGATGGATGGAAGGATGGATGAACGAATGGGCTGAAGAATGGATGGATAGCTAGATGCACTGATTGATATTTAGATGTAGAGCGAGTCCCAAACTAACCTGAACAGAAGTATTCATAAGAAATGCAATGAGGATTTACAATGTAATTTGTAACATAACATTTCTTACAAGTAAAAATGCCCAAATAAATACGCAAAAAAGTCCACAATAAATATTTAAATGAAATGAAGCACAAAGATACCACCCCTCCTCCTACACATCAGAGTGACCAATGTTAGATTACCATCTACAGTCTACTAGTCACACCAGTGAGTCATAGCACAGCATACATCGGGCTAGCGTTTAAACTGCAGGTGTTAATTTTAACACTGCTGATTTCTGTTGGGTGTGTGAATCTTCTTTGGCTGCACTCCCTTGCCTCCCCGAGTCCATATGTAGGCACTCATCACTGTCCCCAGCTACATTTAACAGTGCCATCTGCATACTGAAAATGCTCTGTGCAGGAACCCTCAGAGGAGGGAAAAAACTCTCACTGATTTTACATTAGCCAGCAGCATGGGCAGTCATGTTTATAAAGCTGCTAAATGGAAGACTATCATGTTTTTGGTCCTAGACTGATGAAGAAAATGCAAACTAAAATCAAACTAAAATACTTTCTGCTTAAAACTCACACTGTAGTAGATTAGGACTATTTTGGTGGTCCATTCATGAAAGGATGTTAGCAAATGAGAGCTCTTAGTGAGATTTTACAGGAATTAAAAAGCAATTAAACTCTTCATCTCCACGCCAGCGACTCTTCACGATCGTCTTTGCGAACTTGGTGCCAGACGGTGAAGGTTGAAGTGACGCCAAGATTTCCACCCAGAAAACAAAGGGAGCATATGGGACGGCAGAGGAGAGGGGGTAATTTATCAAGAAATCCAGATGTATTCTGTTGAATATCTATCAACTGCTTGAGGCTGGAGCTCGATCTTTCCGAGAAGGGCGGCTATTTCATTTGCCCACTGCTTTGTAGAGGGAAATTCACAAGGGCATGAACTGAGACTCAAATTAAATCTCTCTTAAATTTTATTTCTACATTTGTAGACAGATAAAAGAAGGGGAATGCCTTTGCTCTTATCAAACTTAGCTACAGAAGTGTACCAGATGGCACAGTTATGGTAGAGATCCCAAACTGCAGCAAAAATGAAAAAAAAAACAATAAATAAATTGTGCACAATCCTGAGATTTCAGAACTATTTCAGAGCTCATATTCAGACTATTTAGGGCAAACAATGGTAGCCCAATGTTAAGCTTCAGTTTTAGGTGCAAACTGGACAAACTGTGCCTTTGTGTTATTTATGAAACTGGTGCCCAAACCTAAACATGCATGTCACTTTAAATAATATCCAGAATTTCTACAATAACATACTGCAATAAAACAGTTCTGATACTTTTAATGTGCTTTACAGGTTTATACAGGATCCTGTGTTAAATTCTGGAAAATATTTACAGTACATACACATTATACTATATCAAGCACCTTAATGTATGACTATTTATACAAACAATGTTGTATAAATACAACAAACAGTATCATCACCTTTGTTCTAAAACTACATGCCAAAGTACATTTCTAAAGCTACAATATGATGGTCTTTACTGCAACTTAATTTTGTTTTTCAGTTTTCCATTATTTAAATGCTGAGCTGCAGGAGTATCTGTAAACCAGGGTAAATAAAACTGGGTTATACTTAACTAGTGCAAATTTAACTTACCTGGCTAGCACCTGCTAGCTATCAAATAGTATGCTACTTTTCCTAGCACATTCAATTTTTATGGCCAAGCTAACAATGGTGTACACATTCACTTCCTGATCTGAGTTTAATATAATACAGCTCTCGCTTTTGGAGCTTGTAAGACGTAAAATATTTAAATTTTCTATGTGTCCATTTACACGTGAACCATTTAGTAAACATTTAAACATTACAGCCTAACTGTACATATTATTAAATGATGATGATGATGATGATGATTATTATTATTATTATTATTATTATTATTAGATAGCAGTCATTTTTAAACTGCTGTTTGGATTAGACAATTTATACTTGTTATAATTTTTTACTTTAAAAGTATTTAAGGTGCAATTTAAAGGCAAATTTTAAAACTTTTGCCAATATGTAGTTGTAATACAACATTACAGTATAAGCACTGTAAATATTAATTACAGTAACTACCTGGCAACTCTGCTGTTAGTAGGTTACTGTATTTTTTTCCAGCGTGGCCCATGCGCATGGAAAAGCCGGAAGTGCACTTCTCTTCCTCGTACATATGCATTTGAGGAAGGATTGTGCAAAATGTGAGATGATTGCAAAGAAAGTGAGTATAGATGCAGCTTACTAAAGTTACAGTCAGAATTGCATCAACTTTGTATCCGTCTTTTAAAACCAGGCTTGAATTTGCATTAGCGTCTCAAAAGACGTGCTGTTGAGAGACTTTCTTTAACAATGGCACCACGCACACAGGCTAGGTGGATGCATGAGCCTCAAAACCATACTGAAAGAACATTTATCATTAGAATGACACTGTTTAACTCTCAAGATCAGATGTATGTGTGTGTGAAAAGAAACGGCGCAAAATACGTGGTGTTGTGGCCCGTCTGTGTTGTTGTTTCACGAACTCTTCTCAGCGCGAGTAAAATAACATCTCCGTAGACTGTTTTGATGGGAAAAAACTTATTTATTAACATCATTTAACTTGTCTTTGTCTGTCTTGTCT
Source organism: Colossoma macropomum (assembly GCF_904425465.1). Classification (NCBI taxonomy): domain Eukaryota; kingdom Metazoa; phylum Chordata; class Actinopteri; order Characiformes; family Serrasalmidae; genus Colossoma; species Colossoma macropomum. Next base: position 527,725 of record NW_023495761.1, read on the forward strand.
TGAGGTTGTTAATGGCCAGTTTTATTGTGCATTTTAAACCCTGCACCTCATGAGCAAGAAATTAGTTGGTGGATTGGGGGCTATGCTTAGTTTGTGGTCTTAGCTTTACTTTCTACATATTTGGGTAGTATGATTTGTTTTCTATATAGCTTATCATGTTTCATGCGTTTAGCTGTTTGTCTCAAACGTCATGCTTCCACGTGCACACGCACAAGTATTAATCTATTGTTTTTTTCTTACAACACTCAAGCATCTTAGACAACATAACTTTACAATGACCCAGAAGTTGTTTGGGGGGCCCCTTGATGGCCACAGGGCCCTAAGCAGCTGCTTATGTCGCTTATTAGGTAGAGCCGGCATTACTCGCAACAGTATGATTAGAAAGAAAGCTGTTGTGGACGGAGCATGGATAGGTCAACTTCTACTGCTTCCACAATAATGCCTTGGAACAACTCACACTGTACATTTGGAATGGAATGGAATTGAATGGAGTGGAATCTGCTTGGTTCCATCCCACTCAAGCTGTTAGAAAATATTTGAGAGACAGCAAAATGCCTCAGTGTCGATCCATCTGTCGGTTTGGGTCACACTTCTGCAGCGATTGATTTGTTGGCATTAAATGACACGCTTGTTTTGGAAATATCTTCTGCTTGTCCCTAAGGGATAAGGCTTGCTAACTTGATGCAGTTAGTCAGTCCAAGCAAGAGTTAAAGTGGTGAATTCCATATATTTAAAACCTCATCCAACTGCTACACAACTGCACTCACCCATACAAATCCATCTGTTACTACAAAACAAGCAGAACTCTTGCCACCATTCACTACAGCTTTTGGCATACAGAGTTCAAGTTACATTTTCACTGTATAATGAGATGATTTCTTTTATTCCTCGTCCCTGAATTCAAAACTGTTTGTAAGCTTCATTTTTTATTCATCATTCCAGAGCCAACCTGCTTAAAATCAGACTTAAGCATTGCCTTAAGTACTAAAAGAAGCCCAACCAACTGCAATATGCAGCATTTCCTTCAGACCTTTGACACAAGAAGCACTGCACCTCACATGAACTCCCAAATACCTCACCTAGTGTCTGAAAAAGTGGTTTTAAAAGAAGCTTCACAACTGATAAGAATGAGTGTTACTACGCATGATCTAATTGTTAGGAATGAAGCTTTTCTTCTCACCTCCAACCCTGAGTCAAGGCACTGAACACCTAATTGACTTGGAACCATAGCAGAACCCTTTGTTATGCTATAAACAGTGCTGTGCAAAAGATCACCTTTCATGTATTTATTTTTTCAGTCAAAACAGCCTTTAAGTACAAGTTCTTCTTTTTCAGGAGATGTTTTTGGGGAGATTCCGTAAAGAAGGAGAAATAAGTAAGAATAAGAATAAGACACATCATGAGTTTCCAAAACTGAAGTTCAAAAAATGATTAAAGGATACAGAAAAAATGGGACTCCTAATGACCATGCAAGACCTGGTAGACCACCAAAACTGTCCCCAATGAGGCAAACAGCACTTAAAGCTTTCATCTTTGAAAGAGAGGAGAAAATCCACAGGTGTTTCTGTCCATCCTTCCACTGTGAGAAGACAACTCAACACTCTGAGTCTGAAAGGATGTGTAGCTGACAAGAAGCTGTTACTGAGAAAAGGACATAGATAATAAAAGAAGAACATTTGTGAATCAAACAAAGAAGCTGCTGGTGTCCTTAGAACAATGAATTGACCACTCCAGAGTCCAGCAGTCATCATCACTGAATATGGCTGGGATTACATGGATTGTGAGAAGCAACTTTTAAGACTGAACTTTGGAGGTGTGGAAAAATATCCCTGCAGATTTCTTTAAAAAACGGAACGCCAGTGTCTTGAAAACAATGGAAGCTGTAATAAAGACAAACTGTGGACAAGAAAAAAGTATAGTATAATTTCCAGTTAAATGCATGTTAAATATAGACTGTAAATATGTTAATATGTAAATAATTTTTACTCATTATTATTTGTCTCTGCCCATCATTTTGCAGGTGGATTATCTTATATCAAATCTTCTGAGAAATATCTCCTGAAAAATAATGAGCTTATGAGTAATTAAAGGCTGTTTTGACTGGAAGTGAAATAAATGAAGGATGGTCTTTGACTTTCGCACTTATGACTTTTTTATATGGAACTTCTTTATGGTTCTTTAAACAACGATTGGGGTTGGGGAGATGACAGAGTGGGACAGGAATAGTTGAAAGGAAATGTGTGAAAGGATTTATATTAAACCGGTTCTTCTTTTTTAAGAGTTTTTAAAGATTAATAACTAAAAGTCCTCCTTGTTTTCTAGGTCAAAACGGCAGTTTGTAAAACGAAAAAGCAGATGTCTATCTAAAAGTAGATCTTTAGCTTTGTTAGATCATTACATCAATATGATTGGGAAATTTTATTAAGGGAAAAGAGCTGAAGGCAGAATTAGCTGTTTTTATGCCTCAAACTTAGGTAAAGGTAAAACCCTGGTATATCTTTATCTTTATCACCTCAGTTCCCTTCTTTCACTTCTTTAGTATTGGAAACGGACAGGAAAAGATATGGTTGCTAATCAGTTGTTAATAAACCATTAAAACCTGCAAGCCTATAGAGACCTTTGGTTTCAGGAGAAATATGGTGGCACAGGTAAATGAAGCGACAGAGGAGCAAATTAGGCGCGCTTGTGATGTTCCCGTCTCTCCTTCGTTGTGATCTCCTTTCTTTGTTGTCTTCAAATCGCTCCTTCCCATCTTATTCGTCATTTGAAAGGCAGCGCTTGGTGGCTGGGGAGATGACAGAGTGGGACAGGAATAGTTTAAAGGCATGTATGAAAGCGAAACTGCATGTTTTATTTCTCGCTTGGATGGCACGCCAAACGCTCAGGAGAACGAGTGTGAGCGGAATTCTTTCGTGCCGCAGCCACCGCTTCGACAGGTTTAATATCTGCTACATCTTTCATTTGCACAGGCAGATATGAATCCTTGTAAGCAAACACTGTGCAGGTAGGTTCCTAGCACAGAGATATGATAACATGATGTAAGACTGCCATTAGGGTTTGCAAAGTTTGAGTTGAATGGCAACACAGTTCACAGCACTGCTAAATTAAAGAACTCCAGCTATACAATAGGATGCAAGGACAACAGCCATCATTATTTCAAGACATGATGCCAGCATGAATCTTGGTCGCAGTGATCATCAGCAATATCGATAAGTCAACGTTAAGTCATAGCTCATTGAAACAAGCAAAGAGATCCGCGTTAAAAGTGAAGATTCCACACTTTCAATTCATTTCATATTTGTGTTTGTAAGAACAAGAGGAGGTATTTTGTTATGATTTGAATTTGATGAAAAGCATTGTTATACTTACAGTGTTGTTTTGCAGAAAGAAAGGCAATCCTTCGTTTCTTGACCAAAACAGAACTTATCGGTACAGAATGTACAGGTAAGTCATTGCATAAAATACTATATAATACAGTTGTAATCAAATATGAATACACTATTTATAATGAGTTTTAAACAGATAGCTGTTTCTGTGCATTGAGCACTGCACATTTTTGTAGTTTGTTTGTTTTTAGGTTTTTATGTACAACAATCTAAGATGAGTTATTTGTTAAGTGTTCTGAAGACATCATTAACTAGTGTTTTAAATTTAAGCCATAATTAAGGTATTAAGACTTCAAATATTGACCACACCTACTTCTGGTTTACACCACACCCACTTCGGCTTCAAATCTGAATACAGATATTGAAACAAATATTTTAAGGAATGAACAGATACAGAAATAGATAAAGATGATGATGTTGTAGTGGATCCTTATATGTAGTTAGCCCCTTAATTGGGGCAATACTGCCTACAATTAAAATGTCGTAAATGATATGTTGTTTGTAACGTTATGTAATATTTTGTAGCACAGCATTGCGTCCCTCGGCCTGATCGGTTTGACAGAATTCATACTTTGTATTGTGCATCAATCAAATAATATTATATCACTGAAAATTCAGTTGACACTCAACAAATCTTGACTAGGTACCGATCTAGAGGCTCAAAAGGACATCTGTGGTGCCAGGTAAATACAACCCTTTTTTAAAAAAAGTTGGGGCGAAGTGCAAAATGTACATAAAAACAGAATTCAATGATGTGCAAATCATTTAAACCTTATATTTCATTGTAAATAGTGAAAAGACAACATATTAAATATTGAAACTGAGAAGTTGTTTATTTTACTTATTTATTTTTTGTTTGAATTTGATGCCAGCAATATGTTTCAAAAAAGTTGGGACAGGGCAACAAAAGACTGGTAAAGTTGTGTAATGCTAAAAAAAACCTGGGTGGTTATTTGACAACAGGTCAGTAACATGATTGGGCATAAAAAGAGCATCCCAGAGAGTCCCAGCATGGCTCCATAGTAAAAGAGTCCAGGTGCTAAACTGGCAGGCCTGCAGTCTAGACCCTTGAAAACATTTGGCACATAATGAAACGAAAAATACAACAAAGGAGACCCTGAACTACAATTCTACATCAAACAAGAATGGCAAAACATTTCAGTTTCAAACCTGCAGCAATCAGTCTCCTCAGTTCCCAAACGCTTACAGAGTGTTGTTAAAAGAAGAGGTGATGAAACACAGTGGTAAACATGCCCCTGTCCCAACTTTTTTGGAATGTGTTGTTGGCATCAATTCAAAAGGGGCATATACTTCTCAAAAAACTTTCTTAGTTTTAACATTTGATATGTCTTTGTACTATTTTCAATTAAATATAGAATTTAAATGATTTGCACGTCACTGTATTCTGTTTTTATTTACATTGCACAGCATCCCAACTTTTTTTGGAAATGGCTTGTATGAGCACTAAGCAATGACTACATTTTTTTTTTATTTTGGCTGGAGTCTTTTTAAATTCATTATCTTTTACACAGTTCTGTCATCCATATATTTACTGAAAAATAAAGATGAGGGTGTAATAAGCCTGGAATTTGAGGGTAAAATGTGTAATTGTGCAGAACATTATAGCAAAATGACAGCAATAAGCTGCGACAGCATAACACAACAAAGTAAAGCAACCGCACCCTCTGAGCTGTCTGTGTCTGCTCTTGTTATTTAAGAAGTTTGCTTAGGTTTTTTTGTTCAGAGTTGACAGAGAGTTTCCAGCAGTTTGTGGTTTCCACGGTGCTGCTATAAGACCACTTTGGGCTGCACCGCTACACTGAGGGGGTCCAAATGGCCTGATGAGAGAGGAGGAGGAGGAGGGATGTGTGCTGATGCTCTAAAGCTTTTACCCCCTGATGCCATGCTTTCAGTGATGGTGGGAGATACACCACACAAACAGTAGGGTATGCAGACTGTCATGTACTTCAACATCTTTTGATAATTATTTCTCATTTGCAGCTCATTGAAACAAGCAGAGTTATTCTTTCAAGGGTGCAGATTCTAGACTTACACTTAATATCGCATTTGTGTTTGTAAGTAGAAGAAGAGATACTCATGATTTGAATCTGATAAAAACCTGTTGTGTGTGCAGTCTTGTATACTATACATTTTTGCTGTTTTTGTTATTTTATGCAGACACATGTATGTTAATATAGAACGCAAATCATATGTAAATGTGATTTATTGCATAGCTGTGTAAATTTCTGTGGATTTATGTAATTGCAAGGGCTGTCAAACTAATTAAATAATAATTTTAATTAGTCAAATGTGTCTATTTGCTCAAATTTTACCCCAAAGATATATGTTTCCATTTATAAAGTAGTGCATTTTGTTATGCACAAAAAAGCTTATTTATGCATTTATGATGCTTTGCACTCTCATTAAAAGCATTTTCAATAAATCAAGTTGAGTTGAATAAAACCAATTAACTCTTTAAGGCTGGTTTCAGCTATTTAACTTGCTCTTCTCCTTTATTTCTAAGTTCAGTTGTTGTATTTTTTCTGATATGTAAAGAACATGATCTAACAACACTGAATACTTATAGATTTTCAGTTAGTTTCACAAACTACCTTTCAGAACAAGAAAAGCATGAATAGCAATACAACTCAAACATCATGTTTTATTGTTTTACAGATTAAATAAACGATAGTGAATGTTTACTGATCCAAATTGCGCTTTGCATGAGCTCTCATGCTCACTCGGAAAGAACTGCAGTGCATCCAACAATAACACCAGCCTCATGCATCTTTTATACAGTGATAGAAAACACAGCAGCACACAGAAAACTCAGATTCTACACGTTAATATTTGCCACTGCCATCACTTTGGCCATGCACAAGCTACAACTCCTCTGCCGGCAGCTTTAACCTTTTCTAGATCATTGCACCAGTATCAGCACACTTCCATTGACATGTTCACTTCAGTTTTTATATATATATATATATTAATTTTATGCATCAAATCATCCAGCAATACAGTGATGCAACAGACCATTAAAAAGCTTGATTTGATTCCTATTTTATGATCCATTATTCACTGCAGTAACAATGTCTTATTTGCAACATAAGCACCGAATGAGGCAAATGCTAGCAAATCTGTAGGTCTTTACCATCAAAGCCTTGCCACTACCCACAGAGACATCATAATCCAAAACATGTGGTCTTGATAACACAGCAAGAGTCAGAGATCAGTTTAGAGATCTATGGTGGAAAAAAACTCTTCCATTCTAGCTTCTGTTACTCTGTAATCATAATCATACAATTATTCCGAAGGTTGGGAAAAAAGTGCAAAAAAGCATAAATGAAAAAGCATCATGATTTTGGTCTCATTTGACTGTAGCCCAGAGTACGTGTGAACAGTGCTCCTTTTACTTTGGGGTATGCCATTTCAGTCAAAAATGGGGTGGCAATTAAAAAGGTTAAACGAGGGCTCCCGAGTGGCGCAACCGTCTAAGCGTTGGCCTTATCATCAGGAGATCGCGAGTTCGATCCCTGGTGATGCTACAGCCATCCGCTCCAGGGTTCGTGTTACAGTGGAGGCTCTCGAGGGGACCTGGAGCTGTCACTTTTGTTAGTTTGTTTCTCAGGCACTGTCCAGTGTGGTCTGTTGAAGGTGCTGAAAATATCTCTTCAAAAGACATTAAAAAGCTTTATTTGAACCAGAAGGCTACAATTATGGATTCTATCATGGCAACATACGGTGTGTGAGCAGCTTCAACTTGCACTTGTGGTTCGGATGGGTCAAACTAGGAAAATGTGCTAATGGCATTAAAAAAATAGTGGCACATTATTTTGCCTGAACATCATATTAACCCCTAAAATTCCAGGCTTATTACATAGTAAGGCTTATTATTCAGCAACTACAGGGAAATCAATGCAAATGAGTTTAGCTATTCTTAGGTTATAGAAGTTTGTAATAGAACTGTGGGCCTGCCAATGGGTCCATGGTCATGTAAGATGTTAAGATGTTAATATGTTAATATGCAACTTCAACAGCCCTAGTAATCATATTTATATAGCATTGAAAAACATTAATAACTGCGGACATATTAATGTTAATGATATTTGAAGTTTACCCACTTTTAGGTAGGAATCTAGAAGTATCTTATTTGTTGTATTTAAGTTGGCAAACAGAATCAAAATTATTCTGATAAATACAATTCGGATATACTTTATTATGGGTCACATTTTAGGTGGCAGTCCTGCTTTCTAGACTAAATTCTGCACCCCATCTGTCCAGAAACTCACCCTCAATGAGTTAGAGTCTTCTGTTATTGCTCATTGTCTTCTGTTTTTCCAGCTGGGCTCGTAGGATTTTCCAAATCGCATGGCGAGAGTAGGATGCAGCTAGTGAGCGAGGGATAGAAATGAGTAATAAAGGAAAGGAAAGAGATGGAGGCAGGTGAGCGGTCGCTCCAGGCTGTACCACCCTCCCCTCCCTGTAACCCCCCACCGCCCCCTATGCACCTTCACCCACACTGCATTGTGGGTAATCCTCTGGCACCATGCGCGAGCACACAGCCAATTTCACTTTTTTTCCCCTCTTTCGTCTGCCTCAGCTGTTTTTACGCCACAATCACTCACAAGCTCATTCAACTAAAGCTCGCACGCAAGGGGAAGAAAATACAATCCCCAAATATCAATTACTGGTTAGTGTATTACGGAGACGAGAGAGCGAGAGAGAAAGAGAGAGAGAGAGTGTGAGAGAGAGAGAGAGAATGGGAGCTGCATTAAAGGCCTTTTCCCATATGATGATAAAGATGAACATTTATTGAGGTCTAATCCCCTGCTCTAGGAAAGAGGGATTTAGTTGAATAATTTTAACATTAGCACTAATGAAACAAGTGACTGAGGAGGCCTTGAACTGGAGGATGGGAAAAAAAAACACTGCGTGTGCTCAGAAATAAAAGAAGAACCACCAAACTGCTTCATTTTCAAATTTACTGGAGTTCATTCAAATGGTTTATTAAAACAGCAACCATTACAAACACACTGTCAGGACAAAACCTTGTATCTCCATCTTTGCATATTTTGACATAATTAGAAATCACCAGTTGCCTTTTACACTGTGTCAAAATTTCATGATGAATGAACCAAACAGAAACGGTCCAAAATAATGTGGAATAAAACCTTATTAACTGCCATTAAATATAAAAACCTTTCTTTTCTATCTCCTTTTCTCTCTTTTCTATCTAAAGTTACCTTTTTGACTTATAAAAATAGTTTAAATTTATCTAATATCTCAGATAAAATATATGCCCTACCATTGATAAATCTGGAATGACTTGTGATTATAAACATGTTTTAATAATAAACTGTGTAGATTGAAATGTTATTAACTTGTCACCAAAAATATAAATTGATTAAAAGTATTTTAGGAACAACAAAGAGTTATGTAATGGAAAGAGTTGGTTGCTTGGTCCAGAGTTGGTCCAGGTTACATCTGTTAAACTCATAGGATATTGAACCCATAGTCCAGCTTAAGTCTGATACCCTATATAGAATATTTAACCATTAAAAGTCCAGGTTAAGTCTGATAACCTATATAGAATATTTAAGCCTTAAAAGTCCAGGTTAAGTCTGATAACCTATATAGAATTTTAACCCTTAAAAGTCCAGATTAAGTCTGATAACCTATATAGAATATTTAACCCATAAAAGGCCAGGTTAAATCTGATAACTTTGAGGTATATTTAAACTTTAAAAGTCCAGGTTAAGTCTGATAACCTCTATAAAGTATTTAACTCTTAAAGGTTCAGGTTAAGCCTGATAACCAATATAGAATATTTAACCCATAAACAATTCAGATTAAGTCTGAAAACCTTAAGTAAATTTGACCATTAGAGGTCTGAAGATATTTGTTCAGGTCAGCTGGACATTATAGTGTATTTAACCCCTTGTTATTAAGTTGAGTCAGATAAACAGTGTTAAATCTTTAGCAGTATAGAGTTATATATATATATATATATATATATATATATATATATATATATATATATATATATATATGATATATATGTAAATATACATGAAACTTACACTTTGTTTAAATTAAGAAATGTAGAACTGTTAGGCCAAGTCAGATTAACTTTTCAGTGTGTTTAACCCTTAGAAGTCCAGTGTTGTTAGGTAACATCGTATTGTGTATAAAAATCAGTTATACAGTGTGTATAATGTTGCATTTACATGTTGGTGATAGATGAGCAATGGTAAACTGGTTATTGATTAACTTGATTAACTGGTCATTGCTTTGAATGGAGCAGCAGCAGACAATTCTGTCAATGTCAGTGGCAAGAACATCAGTCCGCAGAACATCATATTACGAATTCAACTTACCCAACTTTTGCCATTAACCGCAACCGTAAAATAAATCAATAAATCAGATGTTGATTTTTTTGAGAGCCACAGATAGCAAATGCCTCATTGTTTAAGGATAGGCACAATAACAAAGACTGCTAAAGTGCTCTGATAGTTATCCATTTTTGCAGGTGGCACTGACACCTAGGGAACATTTTCGTACCTTCATGCCACTGTCAGTCTTGTTATGTCAGATGACCTTTACCATGCTTGTAACCCTTACAAAGTCCAGAGTTATAGGTTAATTTAGATTAATCTTACACTGTGCTTAACCCCTAGAAAACAAGAATTATTAGGTCAAGTTAGATGAACCTTACAGGGCATTTAACCAGGCATTTTACCAGAGATATGTTCCGTGACATTTGGTCACCAGCGGAGTTACAGCACATGCATGTCCAATTTGGCCAGAGTGCAATGTATCAGGATATAGAATCTGTCTGTGTGCCAACGTGCATGCAAGCTCATTGAGCATGCAGTTCAGTCCTGTAAAAACGTAATATTATTTAATTTAATCAGAGTAAAAACGAACCGCAACTGAAGTGTGTCATATTCCTATTTATGTGTTTTCTTGTTCTACAATGTAGCTTGAAAAACATAATACAAATCCACACATTTTCAGCTTTTCAAATTATGTTCTTTTGATATAAAGTAAATGCAACAACAACACTAAGAAATCACATTATAAAACCCCTTAAAATCCCAGACTTATTACATACTAAAGCTTATTATTCAGTAACTACAGGGACTTCAATACAAACTGTCTGAGTTATTCTTTGGTTATAGAAGTCTATATTAAAACGTTGGGCCTGCCAGTGGGCCCTGGCCATTTAGGGGGCTTAAAAAGGGGGGGCGGGGGGGAATAAACAGCAGAATTACCATGTTTTTGCATGGCCTTAAAGTGTTAACCCTTAGAAGTCAATTATTCAGTTATAAGCCAAATAAAGCTTATAGTGTGTTCAACCTTTAGAAGTGTAGAGTTATTAGGTCAAGTCAGATGAGTCAAAGTGGCCATTTTCCCACATACCATTTGCCCTGAACCTGAGTATCTGTGTGGGTCAATGGATTTTTGTAGAGATCCAGAATTCAATCACGACCCTGTACCCTCAATCTATTTTTATACGACACTATATATTGTATATCTCCGCTTCTTAGCCACATCTCTCAGTATCCTGCATATGACTCAAAATGTCTTCTTTCACTGATAAGGAGATAACCGAGCAGAAAATAAAGCAGTGGAGTGCAAGAAACTGTCTTTTCCTTTCCCCCACTTTCTTGCTCCTTCGCTCTCCTGCAAATTGTCCACAGTAACAGCTCTCATTATAAACCTCTCGGCTTTATTGGTCCCTCTCAGTCGCTCATTCTCTGTGCGGCGAAGAGCCGACAAGTATAATCGGCCAGACGGAGTGAGACGGACAAAGAGTGGGACAGCTATAGAAACGGAAGGAAAGAGAGAGTGACAGAGTGAGAGACAGAGAGTGAGATATGGAATGAGAGTGAGTGATAGAAACAAAGACAGAGAGTGAGTCAGAGAGAGAGAGAAAGAGAAATTAGAGACCCAAACCCTGCTCCACTCCACAAAAAGATCAATACCATAACAGATGTGCTCTGTGTTGAAGAGTCATGTCCATGACAGGCCAATCAGGAGAAGCGTACTGGCCAGATCTGAGTGAGTGACCTGTGCTTCTCTAGTAACTCCATCAAGAACAGGCCCTTCTTTATTTTTTTCATCATAGAACCCATAACTACAGAACAATCTGAGCTGGTTAGTAGCAGTCCAATGTTTGAACACACTTGATTAAATATACGTTTTTCATGATCTTAAAGACATTTTGATGCTTTACATTTGTTTTAAGACAAATTCAATATAAATCATGAATACCGCCTATTCAGTCAATGCTTCCAGTTGATTTTTTTCAAAGGTGTCCTCCAGGCTCTCTCCAGTATAATCTGCTGAAGGTGTTAAAATTATAGCTTTAAAAGCTACTCAAAAGTTGTTTTTGGATGATACAGCTACAATCACCGATTGTATTATAACAACACAGAACAGATGAGCAGCTGGGCTTCAGCCTGGACTACTACAGAGGGTTTGAGGGGTCGAACAAGGAAAATGTGTAATAATTTGTCATACTAACACTTAATTTATGAGTTTGACAGCTCTATATATCTTATTACATATCACATTCCAAAAATGTTGGGACAGTAGTTCAGTATGCAAAGGAAAAAAGTGTGTTTCACAGGTATTTAATTGAAAACAGCACAAAGTAAAGAAATGTAATCAACTAATTCCAAAATCAATACCTGCAACATGTTCCAAAAAAGTTGGAATAGAGGAAATGTAAGACTGGGACGTTTGTGGAATGACCAAAAACACATTGTAGAACTTCCCACAGGAATTTAGGGATTTTACCAAGTACAGTCCATAACATTATTAAACATTATTAAAAGAACCAGCACTGAATGGACCTTCGTTCTCTCAGACAACATTGCATTAAAAACCAACATCCTTCTGTAATGAGTACATGGGTTCAGGAATATTTCGGAAAACACTTGCCTGTCAACAGTTCAATGCTGCATCTACAAATGCAAGTTAAGACTCTACTATGCAAAGCACAAACCATGTATCAACAACATACAGAAATGCTGTATGGGCTAAAGCTCACCTGAGACGGAGTGATACACAGTGGAAATGTGTGTTGTGGTTTGATGTGTCAATCTTTAAAATTGATTTTGGAAATCATGGATGTCGTGGTTAGGGAACCAGCCCTGTGACCGGAAGGTCACCGGTTCGACCCCCTGAGCTGACAGTACATGACTGAACTTGAGCAAGGCACCTAACCCCCAACTACTCCCCGGCGCTGTGGATAGGGCTGCCCACCGCTCCAGGCAAGTGTGCTTACTGCCCCCTATTGTGTGTGTGTTCACTAGTGTGTATGTGGTGTTTCACTGCACGGATGGGTCAAATGCAGAGGTGAAATTTTCCCGTTGTTGACCCCAATAAGGTTCACTTAAAAGGACTATCCAAATGCTGTAGGCATTAACTTCATAATAAATGTTTATGTATAAAAACAATGAGGTGAATTAGTTGAAATATTAAATATCTTTGAATATCTTTGTATTGTTTTCAATTGAATACAGGTCAAAAATATTTACAAAAGGCCATGATGCACCACAAGAGTGGTTCTAAGGAACTAGCAAAAGATAAGAGATGGAAATATGTTGGACTCAACTTCATAGTCATTAGTTATCCCTTCACTATCTTACTGTAAAGCAGTGGTCTCCACTGCAAGGGGCTTTTATTGCATTATTTTATTTTTTCCTCTTGTCCACTTATCACGTTTATGTGAATTTATGTACCAAAAACAACCATAATTCATTTTTACATGACTATTTTCCAACCTCTGACATATGAAAATGATCTGTCTTTTTGTTCTGATTGGCTACCCTGCATAGTGCCTCACTCAACATAAAATATGGGCTGAAACTGAGAATTGTTTACACATATACACATTTATATATATAATAGTTTGTAATAGTTTTCCATGTTAACATGTTTTTAACAACAGTCATTTTTTAGCCATATCCTACTTTTCATAACAAGAACATTTTGAAGAACATGATGCAGTTAGCATTTTGCAAAACTTTTATGTTTGCAGGTATTTTTTCTTACTTAACTAAAAAGTAGAAAGCTGAAAAAAATCAATCATTTCTTTTGAAACAGTAAATGACAGCAAGGTATTCCCAGACTTTGGTCAGGCAGTGTGTTTATTGTTTGAATGTGAGGTCTTAATTTTTGCATATTTCCTTAAATTTGCCTTCAAGGCACTTGCATATAACATGATACCCATATGTTTCATATCAAAATGGTGACGTCATACTACTTTCCAAAACTGCTTCAGCAACTTCAGCAGCTATAAACCTTTTGTAATGCATTTCTGATGTCAAATGAATGAAGAATTAAGGGTTTCTGAGTGATTCTTAGTGATTTCTATCACTGTGTCCATCCGTTAGTTTCACTAAATGTAGATGGACACACGAATCCACCAATTACACACGGTAAGAGGCAGATGACCTGTATCTCAACTCCTCTTTGTACCCTCATAACTTTGGATGTGAGTAATGTCCGAAGTCACAATAAGATGGAATTGAAAGGGCAGACTCTAAAGATTCAGGAAGAGTTTGAACCATATTTCTGCATTGTATTATCACAAAGATAGAGAAACATATATAGAAACAATCAATTTGATGCACAGGCGAGTTTGTGGACCCCAGAGGGCTAAGCGGACATATTTCACCACATATCACTATCCTTGCAACATACCTAACAAAAACACTATGTTTATGACACCCAAAAAAACATTTCCACATCAATATGCCAGTAGCGCCACAGACGGACTTCATCATGACTGGCCAAATGTAGTGGCTATAATGAGACAACAAGGTCTTTATGAGCTACCCATGTGCTGCTCCAAACACACTGAATACTGTGGTTGGTTTATGAGACGTATAGGCTTAATTATGTGGGTGTTTCAGTTTTTCTGCCATGTATCGATGACTCTTAGCCAAGGTTTCACCTTCTGCGCTGTCAGTTCTCATGAAAATTTCCGAAATAAAAATAGACAGTAACTCTGTGAGTCATGGAGACACCTTTGGAGGGAAAGCGCACTGTGCTGCGCTGCTTTAAAAATCCTCCTTAAAGCTCCACTCCACTCGACGGTGGAATCTTCTCTTGATTGCAGCTCTGCGGCGCTCTTAAAGAGGACACAGCTGGGAGAAGAGCGAGCGCAGCCATCTTGGACACGTTGTTAATTTGCGCCGATCACTTCTCTGCTGTTAGCACACGTGTCGTACTTACATAGCTAGTGTTTGCAGCTGGCACCGGCTCCTCATTTGTCTTTTGAGTGTGAACATCAAAGACTTCCTGATACTTCCCAATGTGGCTGTGCATTGGCAGGACTCAATAATAAGTGATTTGTTCAGAAGAGTGCCTCTCATACACAAATAACACAAATCTGTTGTACTGGGTTTTAGCCTCAGAGATTTAAAGGGATAATTTAGTGAAAGAACACATTTTACCCCTTTCTCCAGAAGTGAAGTTCTTCTGCATCAGAGCTATGATGCTAATATAGCTAACAACAGAAGCTAATACCTCACCTATTAGAATTATTTCACTTAATGTACTTTTTATTTATAGATGCAAGTGTTTTAGTGTTGAAAAACACAAATGCAAGTCCATTTGAGACTATTTAACAACATGATTTGAAACCAGAGTGTGGCAGAGTTACGGCATGCTAGCATTCATGTTTTTACAATGCTAATTACCACACATAAGCTTCCATTAATTGCTACCTATATTAGCCTTGTGGCTCCAGTGTAAAATTAACAAAGCAAACTTCAGACGTGCCTTGGCTGACTTTTGCCAAACTATTTCTTTAAAAATGAACATTGAGGGTCACAAATTTTCACTAGAAACACTTGCAAATCTCAAAAATAAAATACAAGGATTAGAAACTGTCATAATTCAAGCAGTTCTAATCTTTCACATTAGACATCATTTACACAAAGCCCTTGTTTTTTTTTTTACCCTGTCGCAGGTAAAATGCAAAAATGATACTTCAAAAAGACCAAAACATGATCTCCTGAATGATACTTCAATGCATAAAGCCGTGACGAGATTTGTTATTGCTGTTGGAGGAGCTCGGCTTCTTTAACTGCTCCAATTGCTCCATATGCTCTGATTTGAAACATGACCACCTCAAAGACCTCTCGACTGCAGCGAAGCTGTCACGACGCCTTATGATGCCATGATGTCTTATTTAGGTCATGATAGAAGTGTTCCATTATGCAGCTAGCGCTCAGGGGCTAAAACTGAAAACCGACAGAGAAAAAGAGAAAAAGAGCTTCAATTGAGATGTTGAAACTGTCTGACAAGAATTTTTGCCGCTAAGTGAGAAAGAGAGAGAGAGAGACAGAGAGAGAGAGACAGAGAGAGAGAGAGAGAGAAACCATGCTATGTTGCTTTTGTTTGGGCAGGCAGTGACGGCATAGACAGTTTGCGCATTTCTCTATTCGTCTGGGAGTTTCGTTATTTTCTCTTTCTCTTTCTCTTTCTCTCTCTCTCTCTCTCTCTCTCTCTCTCTCTCTTTCTCTCTCGCTGTCTCTCTTTCTCTCCCTTTCGCTCTCCCTCTCGCTCTCTCTCTCAGACGGCTTTGATCACTCCAGCCTTTGAAGCAGCGCTCGGGAAAAAAATAAAAAACAGAAAAAGAGGAGGAAGCAGAAGTCATCGCAAGTTCATGTCTCAACTTGGCGCGACGCAACTGCTGGCAAACTGCGAATCTGCATAAGCGGAATATTTTTGCATACTTTATCCAGAGAGAGAAAAAAAACACACCACACATCTGTTCCTGGGTCGCAAATAAACACATTATACAACCTTTTGTCATTTTAAGTCAGCAGCTTGTCAATAGCAAGCGTACCTCAATAGGTCACAACAGCTAGCAGTGCTTGTGCTGTTTGTACCTGTTTTAAATGTACTGTATTTAGGGTTCCTAAGCTGATTCTGTCTTCAGCAAAACAAACTTTCTTCAGCTATTAAGCTTCTATTGGTTTTCTACTGTAGCGTATTGTAAATACAAGCACTTCAAATATTTAACAATTTGCTCCTTAAACTGCAGATTCTCATTCAGCAACTATTAAAACTTTTAACAAATAACCCCTCAAATAGTGTTATTGTTCAGTAAATGCAATAACTGTTCAAATATTCAACAATTAATCCCTTAAATCCAGGCATATTAGTTAATGACTACAATTATTTATTATAATCAACAATTAATTTTTGAATATTTGTTTATTGTTGAATGTATGAACAATTTATTGTAGTTCTTGAATAAAAACTTTTGTAGTTTAAGGGCCAAACTGTAAAAAGTTTGAATATTGTAGTGATTGAATAATAAGCTTGAGTATAGGGGTTTATTGTATAATATTTGAATATTTTTTTGTAATTTTTATAATAAGCCTGACGTTAAGCGTTGAATATTTGAATAATGTACTTTATTTTTTAATAATAAGTCTGTAATTTAAAGAGTTAAAATTAAATAGTATTGCACTTATTGATTAATAATAAGCCTGTGTTAAATGGTTATTGAGAAAAGAATGTGTATACATATAAAAAAATTTCCCCCTCATATTTAACCTTAACTCCTTAAAAGGCTTATTACATACTAAGGCTTATTACTTAGTAAGTACAGGGACTTCAAACGCAAACTGGTTGAGCTATTCTTAGGTTCTAGAAGTTTGTAACAAAACTTTTGACCCACCCGTGGGCTCTGATGAAAGTCTTAGTCCTAGCCAACAGCTATGGATCTGAACCAGGTGTGCTACAGCAGGACAGAGCTAAACTGTGCAGTTCTGTGGCCTTTCATGACATACAATGAAAGAAAGTGCCCCGTGTTCTCTTAACAGGCAGGTGGACCCTACTGAAACACTAACATTAACGTGGCTCTCAAACCCTTCATCTGCTGCTCCAGTTTCATCTGCCTCTCAAACTGCTCCTCAGCTGCGAGTGGATTGCAGTAGATGATCATGATCATCGCACTTGAGGGCCCTCCAGCCCAGCGCCTCAAGCCTGAAGGCATTTGCTTACAGCCTGTATAATTTATGGATGAAAGGCTTTATTTCACTTTGAGAACAGCTTTTTGACACAATCTACAGTAATGCTCAAAAGTCAGAGACCACCATTCATTTACAACCCCATTTCCAAAAAAGCTGGGATGCTGTGCAGAATGTAAATAAAAACAGGATGAAGATATATGCAAATCATGTAAAGCATATTTTAAATGGAAAATACTACAAAGAAAACATATCAAATGTTGAAACAGAAATTTTATTGTTTTTTGAAAAATATATGCCCATTTTGAATTTAATGCCAACAACACGTTCCAAAAAAGTTGGGACAGAGGGCATGTTTACCACTGTGTTTCATCACCTCTTCTTTTAAGGAACTCTGGGAACTGAGGAGACCAACTGCTGTAGTTTTGAAAGTGAAATATTTTCCCATTCCTACTTGTTATAGGATTTCAGCTGCTCAACAGTTCAGGGGCTCCTTTGTCATATTTTTCATTTCATAATGCGCCAAATGTTATCAGTGGGTGACAGGTCTGGACTGCAGGCAGGCCAGTTTAGCACCTGGATGCTTTTACTACAGAGCCATGCTGCTTTAATACATGCAGAATGTGGTTTGGCACTGTTTTGCCCAAATAAACAAGGCCTCCCCTGAAAAAGACGTTGTCTGGATGGCAGCATATGTTACCAAAACATATATATATATATCATTCAGCATTAATGGTGCCTTCATAGATGTGCATGTCACCCATTACATGTGCACTAATGCACCCCTATATCATCATGAATAGTCTCTATAACAAGCTGAGTGGTCTTTAGCCCAGAGGACACAGTGTCAATGATTTCCAAAAAGAATTTCAAATGTTGATTTGTCGGACCACAGGACACATTTCCACATCCCCTCAGATTAAATGAATTTCTCGGTTTCAACATTTGATATTGTGCCTGCAAAGTTCAGTCTTAGATTTTTTTTTTTTATATATATATATATATATATATATATATATATATATATATACTATATATATATATATATATATATATGTATGTATATATTCAGTGATATTGATGTCTGGACTATGGGGTCTTTGATTCACTCTGCTGAGAACACCAACAGCTTCTTTATTTAATTTTGCAAATTTTCTTATTTTTTGTCTATTTCTTTTTCTCGGTAACGGCTTTTTGTCAGGTACACATCCTTTCAGACTCATAGTGTTGAGTTTCTTCTCAAAGTGGAAGGATGGACAGAAACTCCTATGGGTGTTTTCAGATCTGAAGTAGGAGTGGAGCTTGATTTTCTCCTTTCTCTCACAGATGAAAGCTTTAAGCACCTTTGGACATGGCATTTTTAGACATAAAAATTGGACCATGAAAATCTTTATACCAATAAGAGCTACTTTACCATTTTACTTTCAAATGGCATTCTGTAACACTGCGCATTTTTTAAACAAAGTTGATTCTAATATGTTAAAAAGACAAATGACCAGCTAAAAATGGCTCAGATTCACATGACTTGGTAAAAAATGACTGCTAACATGCTAATAGAAGAAATAACACAAACTGTAACAAACCACATACCACTATTTGACATGGCATTGTTAAACAACAATCTAAATCATGTGAATTTAGTTCTTGTTATCAATATGTGGCATAAGCCTACTGCCTGCATTGTTGCCAAACAGGCCATAGCTTATGTACATAAGTATGTGTCCAGGAAAGATGCTTTTACTCAGAATGGATTGGACTTCATTATCACTCTCCATGTTACAAGGATCCATGATGTAAGATTATAGTTCTTCATTTACTTGTTTTTTTGCAAATAATGGACTTCCTTGCATGGTATTATTAGCATGTTACTAGCATGTTTAAAGTTCACAAGTTTTCTACCTTTTCTAACTACAGACTTCCTGACCAGGTAAAATGTTTTACTTTTCAATTGTATGGAACTCATCCATCATTGATAAAAGGTTAAAAGGGTCTTTCAAAAGAAAAAATCCTGAGTCTAGGCTATCCACAAGTAAAGCGGCCATCATATCTCTAAACTAAAACTAGACTAAAAAAAAACAAAGAGAAACAGAATTGAAGAAAATACAGCAGTGACCTGTGTGTCAACTTTAAATGAGCAACTACTGCCCAGCATTCAGAGGTCTTGTCAAATGAAACATTGAAGACCAACAATTTATGCTGTTACTTGAAGACTAAACTAAGTAAATATGTATCTAAATCTATCAAACTGAGCTGGGTTAACTGAGTGTCCCTGCACATTCAGAAGCATCCTAGCTGAGCTTGCGAGGAGGTTAGTGAGTGGCTCTCCTCTGCCTGGCGGAAGCAGATGAGTGGTAAACTGAGAGATTACCTTGGTAAAGATGGTTCTGTCTCAGAGAGGATCTGGAGCTGGCTGGCAGGCCAGCTGGGTGGTTTGAAAAAGCGTCGCAGCGGCCGCAGGGGGCCAAGCACTGGGAGAGCTCAGTCACTCAAAGGCTGAAAGTGAAAGCTCTGCAGGGGCAGCGCTGGGGGATTGTGTGCAGTGCAGCGCTGCCTATGATGGATCACTCTAAAGTAAAGAGTCCGGCACAAACAGTGCCTCTGCAGTGGAGCTGACTGATGTTAAGCCCCTGCTTTACTGCGCAAAGTTCTAGAAGAGGTTTTCACATAGAAAGAGGGTTTCAGATGGAAAGTTATAGAATGAAATGTCATTTTAAAAATGTAAGCTGTAAAAAACTAAATTTTAGTTTTGTTTTTTTTTTTTTAATCATTGCAAAAAGTATATTATGTGGTGGCCCAGTGGAAAACTGTACAGCACAGTGTTGCTATTTTGTGACTCATGAATGTTATTATCTCAGACAATCTGAGCTCAATGTGAGCCTTAATTGAGATATCAACACAAACTCAAGAGCAGACGTGTGAGATTACTGGGGTCTTTTGCTGAAGAGAAATGTGAGACTTATGCAAAAGTGTCTTTCCATCTGTTCTCATTGTTGTCTAGGAGAAAATACAGAAATATCGAGGAGATCTTTTAGATTTTTCTTTAACCCCTTAAAATCCTGGGCTTACATACTAAGTATGTAATAAACCCTTTCACCCAGAACCACACATTCAAACCAAGAACCATTTAGAAACCTTTATTATTAAGAGGACAAGTGAACTGCTACGTATCGTCAGATACACTTGTTCTGCTTTGTAATGTGTGTAGACTATGTGTGGAATATCTGTTCTTTGACTATTTGAATAGACTATTCCACTTATTCCACAGGTTCTGTCTACTGCTACAGGTTTCCACTTCCTCTGCCTCAGATGTGACAAACAACAGCTCCACATGTGCTGCGGAAATATGAACTTTCACACAGTAAATGCTTTCCTTTACACTACGACCTGTTTGCATTGCATTAACTTGTATCCTGCGATTCAAATGTTTTTACTGCAGACAGTCTGTTGAGCAAAGGCAGATGTTTTATTTTCACTCTTCCCAAAAAATGGAAAAAAAAATCATTTGTCACCTTGTGACTCTCCAGAACAGTGTTTTACTTTGCAAAGGGCTCTATCTCACTCTCTCTCTCTCTCTAGTACAACTTTTAATCTGTAAACACCAGTGCCTGCATTTAGCCATCAGATGAGCATGATCAATGTTAGCACGGCTGACAGGGAGATAATGAATTCAGGAGATATGGGCAGTAATGCAGCCGGTCATTTGTCACTCTCTGGGTCCTGGCAGAGTGTTATGGATATCAGGTGAGCGGCTCAGTAATGGAGTTGATATGCTCTACATTGCGTGTCAGGAGAAATGATGGATTCATATAGGATGACGGCAACTTCACCTGGTTTTTACAAGACAGCCGAGGAGAGAGGCCTGCAGGCTAAGTGAGGGCATGTGAGAGAGAAAACTTCTTATAGTAAACCTGAAATCAAAAATGACCTTTTTACCTTGTTAGTTCACATCTCTGGTCATAAGAAGCATGATTTCTTATATCATACCATTTAAACAACCAAAGAAGAGACCCGTCTTGAAATTATGTTTCACAAAGTGGACAGCAATTACAAAA
The DNA here is from genome assembly GCF_904425465.1 of Colossoma macropomum. Classification (NCBI taxonomy): domain Eukaryota; kingdom Metazoa; phylum Chordata; class Actinopteri; order Characiformes; family Serrasalmidae; genus Colossoma; species Colossoma macropomum. The sequence goes on from NW_023495761.1 coordinate 549,166, forward strand.
TAAAAGATTTTTTCTTGTTATTTAGAAAAACCATAAAATATGTCTTGACACTGAACGAAAATATATTACAATCACCGATTCACATTGATTTTAGGTAAGTCTACTGCTAGTGTAGTGTTGACATTAGTCTCGTGGAGCCAGACATGATCATGTACCCAGAATACATGTCATTGGACAACCATGAGAATTTTAAACGGTACTGTGTAAATTTTTAGTCAGGTCCTGCTTAATTTTCTGTGTTGTATGGCTGTGTTAAAAATCAGAGCTCCAAAATATATTGCAGACCAGAGTTGCAAGGCTGGGGAATGACGGTAAGTATGTTGCAGCGACTGTATATATTTTTATTTTAAAGTGAAGCGTATCCTAGTCTGGTTATGCCCAGGAACCAGACTGTGAACAACTTCCCTCGCTAATGAAGGCGCGTCTTTATGTATTTTGTTTTTATTCGTGCCTTTATGTATAAAATAAAAATAGGGGCAAAATTTCCACAACACATATATCAGAAAGAGAAGGGGGTCCATGTGCTACCTGTAGTGTTCTCACACCTTTTTAATGAGAAGAGCAACAAGCAAAGGCAGAGCCTCAAATTCTCCCACTGACAAATAAAAATATCTTCGGAATCACTCATTACACAGTAGCTTCAGCTCTTGTATGAGGCGGTGGAACCTCCCACATTGTTGTTTTCTCTTGAGTGAACCCAGTATGTTTTCTCTTCTGTAAAATGGGGTGAACACAGTATGTTTTCTCTTCTGTAAAATGGGGTGAACCCAGTATGTTTTTGTTTCTGTAAAATGGGGTGAACCCAGTATGTTTTCTCTTCTGTAGAATGAGGTGAACCCTGTATGTTTTCTCTTCTGTGGAATGGGGTGAACCCTTATGTTTTCTATTCTGTAAAATGGGGTGAACCCAGTATGTTTTCTCTTCTGTAGAATGAGGTGAACCCAGTATGTTTTCTCTTCTGTAAAATGGGGTGAACCCAGTATGTTTTCACTTCTATAGAATGAGGTGAACCCAGTATGTTTTCACTTCTATAGAATGAGGTGAACCCAGTATGTTTTTGTTTCTGTAGAATGAGGTGAACCCCATATGTTTTCTCTTCTGCAGAATGGGGTGAACCCTGTATGTTTTCTCTTCTGTAGAATGGGGTGAACCCTGTATGTTTTCTTTTCTGTAAAATGGGGTAAACCTAATGTGTTCTCTCTTCTATAGAATGGGGTGAACCCAGTATGTTTTCTCTTCTTATAATGGGGTGAACCCCATATGTTTTCTTTTCTATGGAATGAAGTGAACCCGTATGTTTTCTCTTCTGTAGAATGGGGTGAACCCTGTATGTCTCACTATGTTAAAATTTAAAGTACACGGCTGGCCAGGTCTTGTACACTAAACTTTTACCACATCCTGTTGGCAAACAAGCCAAATCACTTTTCTCTTGATTTAATGTCTTCAGACAAAGTATTTGTGGTGTTTTCATTGAATAGATTTTGTGCACAGGGCATACTTCTGAGAAAAAAAGCTTAGTGAATAGCTTGCTTCACTTGTGTTACTAATAGTAAAAGAGCATGCGTTTGAGGGATTTGGAGTGGGTTTTAGAGGGGGCACATCATTGTTTGTGGTTAATTTCGCCAAAACCCAACACCAAAACTTTAAAAGGTTGTCCCCAGACATGTATTGTTGGTATGAGATCACGTGTCATTTGTGATTAAAAATATTTCATTCTTTACTCAACACACCTGTGGGGAGAAGGAATGACAAAGTTGATTTTAACTTTGACTTTGAATAAAAGTATGTCACATGGCTATAACCAACCATCTTGAATCTAGTATGCATTTTTGTCATAATTGGAAATTTTAAGGCATTTTCCTTCCATACTATGACATATATCTGAGTAAAATGTTACTTTGAGTTGAACTTCAATGAGTTGAAACAGTTCAAAAGGCTTATCATTACTCATAGAAACTCTTTAGCTTAATATGATGTGCTTGACTGGAGAACTTTAGTTAACATTAATTAAATCAGTAAAAAAACAATAGTGTTCTCATGTTTTACTACCAAAAAATTATTAGCAAAATGAATTATTAGGGGGGTTATGTGGCCGAGTGATGATTATTGGAAGGTCTGTAAGCCCCTCAACCCCCTTGGAAATGATGTCTCTGAGCTGAGTATTTTTGCTCGATGATAGCCGGGGGTCATCATAAGCAAAGGTGAAACACAATATCACAGGTTAATAGTATTTTTCCTGCCTTAGGCAGGCAAAAGTCATTACATTTTGATGGAAGATTACAATAATGTCTTTGACATGATATGACATAATGAATCATGGTTAATATGACCAGAGATAAGAACTAGCATGGAAAAAAATCAGTTTTGATATCAGAATGACTTACATTTGGGGAGAATTTGTGTAAAATGTAAAAAAACATGAATAACATGGATGCGTAGATTTCCTTTACACCTTGTTTGTTTCAGCCAGCTGCTTTGTAACTTTCTCTTTTGTCATCATGAGCCGTTTTTCTCAGGCTCTGAACTTGTAAACTCCTACTTCACTTTATGCATCTAACTGAGTTGTTCAGGTGCACTCTCTATACTCTAAGTATGAAGGAAAGCAGCCGCGGTCCCATCGGTGTATACGTTATCCTTCTGGAGTGGACGTGCTGTCTACTGCTGGATATAGAAAATCGATTCCTTTACATTAGCTCATTGTCTTCCTCCCGTAGACAGAGCAGTGAAAGGTCTACAGCCGCTCTCGGCCCCAGCAACAGTTGCGCGATCAGGTTTTCTCACAATTAAACACAAATTCGATCCGGAGAGAAGAGAGCGGCTATCAGAGTGCTAATGAAATCACGGCACATTTTGAGTTCGAACACTTTTCAGAGTGACTAACTCGGCTTGTTGAAGCTTTCTCACGTAACATAACCTCCTAAAAAGATCTCACATTCTTTACATGGGCTTTGCTACAGAGACACGTCAGCACCATCAAACCAAGTTTGAAGCCTAAAGCAAGTGATGACTCAGCAGGAATAAAAAAAAAAGGAAAAAATAGTCACATCTCCTGCCGAGCTGGACTCAACTCAACTGCAGCTTCAGCGAGAGAAGAACGCAAAGCGGCAGACGGCAACGGAGGACAAAATGGAGGAAAACAAGAAAGAAAAGTAGCTTTTTATCCCCACCGGTTTTGTTTATTTATTTCTCATGTGCTTTCTTTGTAATTGGGATGAAATAGTGAGATGAGATGCCACCAAGTGTTTTGACTTCTGTTGCTGTTCTTCACTACAATGATAAACACACTTCACAGGAAGGAGTGCAGCCCTGTGAAAAAGCAGTTAAAAGAGAAAGGGGGTGAGAGAGAAGTGGAGGAAAGAGTAAGATAGAGATAAAGCTGCAGAGACAGTAATGTAGAGAAAGAAGATAGAGAGAGAGAGAGGAGTGAGTGAGAGAGAGAAAGAGAAAGAATTAATTATACATAAACTTGGAAAGAAAGAAAACAGAAACAGAAATGGGAGAGGAACAAAAGTGCGAGGGATAAGACAGAAGTGATAGATAGATAGATAGATAGATAGATAGATAGATAGATAGATAGATAGATAAACAGTAATGTAGAGAGAGAGAGAGACAGAGAGAGCAAGATAGGGAGAAAGAGAGCAAGAGAGAGAGAGAGAGAGAAAGAGCAAGATATGGAGAAAGAGAGAGAAAAAGAGAGAAGAAATAAGGGCAGGCAAGACAATCATAAAGCCTGAGTGAGAGAAATGTAAAGAGGGAGAAAGAGGAGAGAGACAGATATTCATAGAAAAAAAAGAAAGACAGAAAAGAAAGAATAAGATAAACATAGAGATACATAAAGAAAAAGAAAGAGAAAAAATATATAAGAGGAAACAATGAGATGAGGATAAAGATAGAGAGACAGTAATATAGAGAAAGAGAGAGAGAGAGAGAGAGAGAAAGAGAGAGAGAGAGAGAGAGAGAGAGAGAGAGAGAGAGAGAGAGAGAGAGAAGGCGAGAGAGCAAAGAAACAGGAATCAGAGTGGTGCTGCTGTGTTGATTTGGAGTGTGGTTTTCATTTAATGACCACTGAGCCTTTATCTTCATAAAGGACAGAGAGCAGATTTGATGCTGGGGAAACTACAACAGTAAAGCCAGCCGAAAGCTCCAGTAGAGAGCAGAAAGCGAGTAGCTGCAGGAGGCCAGCCATGACTTCATGTAGACTGGAAACACAATACTTAAGGTCAGAGACTCTGATAAAGACGACTTAATTTAACAGCCTGTTTAATTAAAATGCCCAGTGTGCGTGTGTGTGTGTTTGTGTGTGTGTGTGTGTGTGTGTGTGCGTGTGTGTGTATGTGTGTGTGTGTATGTGTGAGAGAAAACAAGAGAAAAGAGGGGGGAGAGAGAGAGAGTAGGGGAAACAATCCGAAGTAAATTAGCTGTGAATCTAACAAATGACAGTAATTAGAGGGGTAGCCTGCGTTGGGAGCGGCAGAAATGAGGCCAAATACAGCTGCAACTTTAAACTGGAACACAACATGGATTTCAAGCATCCGACAGAACAAAATAAAATGGCTCCACAGGCCCGTGAAGAAATTTCTCCTCCACTGAGGGAAAATTCATCATGTATGAGTATCAGTACATGCCAGCATCAACTATGACCTTATAGATGCCAACTGGCTGCTCCCAGTGCTATACAAAGGGCACCAGTGCTACTCTAACTCGAATAAACACTCTGGTCCAGATGGGCTATTTACATTTTCAGATCAGAGGTCGTACTCATAGTATGTTTAGGTTTTACCAACTAGCTTACACATGTATGGTAACTTGAGAGAAGAAGCCCTCCAGGGTAATACCCCTCATTTCTCTGCTAATAAAATGATGGGGCCAAATCTAATTTTGACACATTTACCAACTGACTATGGTAAGTTTTTTTTCGGAGTTTGGATACTAGCAAAATGTTACATGCTAGCGACGCGCAACAAGTTAGGTAGAATTAGCCAACATTTTTAGCCGTCTGGCTGAAGATGAGTTTAACTGTAGGGAGAGATATAATTTCAGAAAAAATGCAAAGACTAGCTTACTAGACTTACTTTCTGTAAAATTTACATGACAAATTGAGGGGAGCTTCTTATCTGAGGTAATTTGTCCAAAAGTATCCAGACAACCCTTCTAAAAAGTAAATTCAACATTTCATATGTGCACCCGTTGCTGACTCAGGTGTTCAAGTGACAAGCTGGTTGCATAATCTCCACACAAAAGCATTGACCCACAGGATGGGACACTCTGGAGCAGCTGCATATGAGCCTAAGGTCTCCATTCCCAATGATAAACATCAAGTAGAGGGGCATAACGCCAAGTGTAAGAGGCAAGGCAAGTGTAAGATGATATAGGCATGGAATTTGCATAATGCTAATTGGCAGCATATAAACTTACATTATTTGTTGGCTACATTAGACCCATAGCTCCAGTGGAAAAGTAAAGAAGCAAACTTCAGAAACTGAATATAAAAAGTCAGTAGGGATCCCTTAGAGCCTTCTACACATTCAGAGAAGGCCTAAAGATTGCTGGGAATGAAAAAATACATGTATGCAATTTTTAGTTCATTTTCAAATACTCATCATGTTTCTTGTATTTAATCTCTGCAAGTATAGCAAGAATATTCTTATTTTATTATTATGTTATTGTTGGTTGGAAACAAACAAAAGGATTAAAATTACTATCCACCCAATGGAAATTTGTCCAAACAGATTTTTCCCCATAGCATCTAGGCAGATATAGCCAAGTGAGATACAGTGAGCTCTACCCTTGGTTAGGCCCTCCAGAGCTGGACAAAAGGCCTTTAATATTACACTCACTGTAATATTAATATTACAGTCACTGCCCGGGCTCTTTACTTCACTGTAAAACTGCAACATACAAGGTAAAGTACATGCTATAATCAGTTGCTAGTCTCAAATAATAAATAAATAAAAAAAGAATGAAACTTTGACAAGTTTCAAATGTGTGTGTTTAACCCTTTAGAAAGCTTCAGGCAGGTCCAAAGTTTTATTACACACTTCTATAATCAAAAAATAGCTCAATCCTTTTGCACTGGAGTCCCTGTAGTTACTGAATAGTAAGCCTTAACATGTAATAAGCCTGAGATTTTAAGGGGTTAATCTAGAATGGTCCAAAAATTATCACATGCATCAGCATTAGCTTAGTGCTAAAGTACTATTAGAAATCCTATATGAGCGGTAGCAGAAATTTGCGTTACCACAGAGGTGGGTTTTGACTTTTATGGCCCAAACTAAAGGCTTCGCTTTAATTGCTGTGGTTTGCCACTGAAAAATGTGTATCAGTGCTGTGGGTTGTTAGGAATCCTGTCATGAATTAAAGAATACATGAAAAGTGCTGCTTGTAGGAGAAAATAAGGCCAATAAATAAATAAATAAACAAACAAACAAACAGCAGACTGGAGATATGCCTCTCGCACTTCTTTTGTTTGTCTGGGAGCGAAGCCCCAGCCATGCGAACACGACAGGACAGCGCTGTAAAAATACAATACAGTTAAAACAATATTTGCTTAGTCTGTCCAAGCTGATACGAGATTAGGGTGAAGTCAGAAGCAAGATGACGGCAAAAGCTGCACCAGACTCCAGTAAATAACCGGCTTTGCTCTCCATACGGCCAGACATGTTGCTCATATTCTGTCAGATTAGTGTGATTCTGTCACATCCATATTAATGTATAAATCCCAAAATCTTATGATATAGATGTATACAAAGAGATTTAGTGTACGGAAACATGTAGGAAGGTGTGATTGTCAGATATTGCTAGCTTTAGCATGCTGTGTAAAAGTTTTGAAGGTTATGACCTGAGCTGCCTAGCACTGTCAGAATGTGGTGAAAGTTAGTGGCTTCCCTTGCAAAAAAAACAAGCATACTTAAGCACATCAATAGCATACTTGTATATTGAGAATACTCAAAAGTACATTTTTTATTCCATGTACTTTATGGAAATACATCTAACATATACTTTTCTGTATTTTTCACATTTATTTTTAAAGTAACACACTAATTATACATTGGTATGCTATAAGTAATACACTTGAATAAAATATTTCTTAACACACTTAAGCATACTGAAACAAAAGTATATTTGTCATCAACGTAAGTGTTCTATTTAGAGTTAAATCAGTGACTTAAAGAATGCTTTAGTACATTATAGTTTAGTTTAATTATTGCTAATGACATTTAAGAAAACTTACTTGTTTTATTAAACACACTTAAATACATATTATATCTGTTGAATGTTTATTTAGTGATACTGAGATTTAATTTAAAATGCATTTAAGTGCATTTTAGTTGCAGCATAACTCAATAAGTAGCAGTGAAGCGCCTCCATACATCTTACAGTATTTTTATAATATATTCCAAGTGTAAGAACAGTTACGTTCAAATTACACACTTAAATCTACTTAGGCTCAACTTAAATTGTTCAAAAAAGCGCTTAATTACATAAATTAATATTTGTTCATTCACAGCTTAATTACAGTTTAAATACAGTTGTGATAGGTGGTTCCAAAAAAATACATTTAGTATGTATCAAAGTATGTTTCATATTAAATATACTTTTGAAAACTATGCTTAAATGCATTTTTCCGTCACAAGGGTTTCTATGAGCAGCAAGTGACCTGCTTATGGGAGGTGGAGGTCAGAGGACCCCTTACAAAGCTGGACTTTGCTCAGAGCAAGCCGCAGTTAGGTGTGGACCAGAGTAAGTAGTGTTGCTCGCATGACTTCATTGTTGCTGACAATTGCAGGATTTTGCTCAGATTTAGGCTTTTGAAAATTTCAAAAGTGTCTGGGATACTAAATAAAGTAAATAGCGTATAAAAGAAATGGGACCAAATGTGGTAAAAAGAAACTGTGTGTTACTGCACTCTCACACATCTTACTGAATGAAGACCACAGCGTTCGATCAATAAGTTGAACTGACTTGTTTGCTAGTCAACCAATAGCAAACAAAAAAACTTTATGTGGTGGCAGTTGTAATAATGCTAACTTTGAAGAGGTTGATTTGTTCCTGGATCACTAGTGTCTTGCTAGCTGTAGTGACGTGACTGATTCATCTTAGCTTGGAGTCGAACAGCTAGAAACACGCTCTCTCTGAAAGCTAGCACAAGTGACAGTCACAGAAAGATGACACGGCTATTTCGGCCAGGCTTGTAAGAAGACACAGCGATAAAGAATTGTGACAGCTTCATCTATCGTGCCTTTTCAGATGAACAACTCGAAAACAGGTCCAACCAAAGGAAAAAAAAAGCTTTTGAAAGTGTGAGTGACAAAAATCTTTGTGCCCTTAAGGCCCTTAAATATTTCTCATGGAACTCCAGCAGAGCTTCATTGGCGGTATGAAACACAGGCTGGCCACAGCATGAGAGATGTGAAGTGCAGCATAAAGGAGCAGGCTCCCCTCTGCAGAATGGCAGCAGGGGGCAGTGAGGGGGAGGAGAGAGAGCGAGAGATGCTGGAAGGTATAATTTAAATATATATGTATACAGATAGACAGACAGGAATTCTTTGATCATGAGAGCGGTGATCAGTGCTTTTTGATTGTGGCATGTTGGGGGGGGGAGGTGCCCCTTCCTCCTCCTTTGGATAATTGACTGGTTCTTAGGTTGTCAATCCTGCATAGTTGGGTATTGTTCATTGCTTTTTTTTCATGGCATCCAGGAGAAAGAGGTTTTATTTATACTTTCAGTACCTCATTTTGATTCTCTGTGAGTGTTTAGCTTCCAACTGCTCAACTTTTAATTCTACCAGAAGAGGTGTGACGCAGCCTGCAGAGCAGAAAGTTTCCTTGACGCTTGTTTGTGCGTGCTTTTAATAAATGTACTCGCAATAAATGGGAAAAGACTTGTGTGGCTGAAATGAAAGACTACACTTTGAAACACGACCCACTAATGTAAAATGTAATTTAGTTGTTTAACTGAATACATATCACATTTAAATACAAATTACTACTAAATAAAAGAAATGTCTTATCTGTAGCTTTGTTTTGCAGGCCTTTACAACCAAGGCACTTCAATGAAGCCAAAATAACAAGAAGTGGAGACAGTTTTTAATGGTATTTATTACACATTGCATGAGAAATCTTATTTGTAAATGCCATTTACTTAATACCATAAACTAAATACCATAAACATAATTTCCTTAAATGCAGAAAGATGTTTCTGCTCTAAAATTAAAAAAAATATATTTTTAATCACAAAATCCTAATATGACTACCCACCCCTCACACATCTGGACACATCACAAGTCTTTGAGCGTTTAAGTGACGTGTTCTACAAATGGTGATTTAATGACAAAGTTTAGGCAGTGTCCGAAATGTTTGACCAAAATCTCAGTGTGACCACTGCTATAACAAACACCCATGTGACCACTGCTACGACAGACGCCCATGTGATCACTGCTACGACAGACGCCCATTTGACCACTGCTATGACAGACGCCCATGTGACCACTGCTACGACAGACGCCCATGTGATCACTGCTACGACAGACGCCCATGTGATCACTGCTACGACAGACGCCCATGTGACCACTGCTACGACAGACGCCCATGTGATCACTGCTACGACAGACGCCCATGTGATCACTGCTACGACAGACGCCCATGTGACCACTGCTACGACAGACGCCCATGTGACCACTGCTACGACAGACGGCCATGTGATCACTGCTAGGGAATTTGCAAAATGTTTATTGCTCACTTTATATGCTAGCTTACACACATGAGCCTGCCTCAGTCTTCAGTTTATGTACAGAGTCACCTGCCTAAAATTGCCATATCAGACTACTGCGTAATGAATAAAAAACTGGCCTACTGACCTCAAACTCACTTTGGAGAATGGGCATTCCACACTGGCCATTCTCCCCAGCCATTTAAGGCTCCAAATTCTTCTTCTTCTCTATGTAATTATTTGCCCTTTTTTATCCAGGCAAAACAATGCCATCACAATGCAAAGGACTTATTTTGGGCGCAAGCAGAGTTTTCCTGCATCACAGGCTTATTGGCAGAAAATCTTTACCATATGTCATGTCTGATTGTTAGCACACATGAGCCTTACTGATGTCGTACAGTCTGAGACAGAATTTAGCCAAGATTTCATTTGCAGCATCTCTTGCAAAGTGACATGCAGTAGGCATGACAAGGCAGAGGGCCGTTTTGAAAAAATCTCTATATAATTATATTTATATTATTATATAATATAATACTATATTATTATAATTCTGCGTCTGCAATTTGTCATTGAAAATCAAATCCATTTTTACCCAGGTGTCTCCCCAGTAAAGTCATTGCTCCACAATGTAAGAAGTAAAAAGTAAACTGCTTTTAGGCCTCCCTCTCTCACACTAATCTAGCAACCTCCATGTCAAGTGAAGACATTTTTCTGAACTGCTGCTGTCATTGGGCAGCTCAGTATGCTTGAAGGAGAACACTACCTACCATTTCTGTTACAGTGGCTAGCATCATTCTGATTGATGTAGGAGGAGGAGGGTCATTCTACCCACACAAAGACAGCAAGGACAACTGTGCTCTCTTAGACTCCCAGCCACGGACGGCTGTAGCATTACTGCAGTTTGAACTTGTGTTCTCCCAACAATAGGGTCGATGCTTTGATGGCTGCATCACTCAGGGGTTCTTCAAATCAAATTTTAACCACAGAAATCATGAAAATAATGATAATAAACATACACAGATATGTAAAGAGAAAAAAGAGAGGCAGAGATAGCCTAAGAGAGAAAGGCTGAGTGTAAGGCTGGTCTCTAAAGGGCGGCGGAGAGCTGCTTAAGCATTCACTTTGCAGCAGGAGCCCTCCCCGATGCCAGGGCTTTTTGACGAGGACTTTGACAGGTGCAGGCACGAATGCAGTCCTAATCGCAGGAGTGATCTGCGCTGCAGATAGTGGCACAGCAGTGGCAGAGGAAAAGATAGGGATGGTGGAGAAGAGTAAAGAGAAATAAGTAGAGGTGAAGAAAGAAAGTGAAGGGGCCATCCCATCTGATGCCATGAGTATGGCATTATCCATAGACTCCTGTCTGTAACTCTGAATCATATCTGTAAAAATCTATGGTTAAGTGGATACTTCATCTAGCTCACATCTCAAAGGTAATGGAGAGAGGAGATATATCAATCCACAGCAGGGCCCGATTGACGAGTGCCTCTCCGAAGAGATGATACACATCAGTTTTGAACTTGAAAAACACTTCTTCTTTTAGACACTGTTTTTATCATCAACTTTCACTTTTCAGAGCAGAAACAGTAATTAAAATAAAACATCTATTAAAATATGTGAAATTACTCACTCGCTCTGTTCCTATGATTTGCCTTCAGGTAAGAATTTTACTGGATAAACTGTAACACAGGACCGCTAAAAAAGATATATGCCTCTGAAATTATGCCTTTATTAACATATATTACTTAGCTTTATGTTTCTGCTAGAACATTTTACTGGGTCTATGACCAGTGTGCTACACGATAGGCATCATGACCCCTGGGTCCTATCACCACCACTGTATAGAAATGCAAGTCAGTAAGTTTCTCTACAGTGAACTATGTCACATCAAACCACTCTGAATTGTTTTGTTAACATATTGATTTAATAATGCAGAAACATGGTGGAATTCCCCTTTAAGTCAACAGGTTGTTGATTTTAGAAAAGCCAATAATGATCCCTGCTTTATTGGTGGGAATTTCTCTGACAAGGATAAGTTCAAGGGACCATCAGCCATCTATTGTTGGCCACTTGATATATCGCTCAAGCCCTAGTCCACAACAACAACAAAGAGAGAGAGACGAAGTGAGAGAGACCGATAAAGTGAGAGAGACAGGCTATGACACCTAGAGTGGCAAAAAGAAAGCAAAAATGCTTCTCTTATGCTGCAGGATCTCTAAAGCGCTTTCATAATCACAGAAATGCTCTGTTATGATGATGAGGAAGCCGTAATGATGGCTGGTTATTCCCAGTGCCATCTCGTATTCTGTCACATGTACAGAGAGGCTTCCCCACGGGCTGAGGCGGCGTGAAACCAGGCCACAGCCACTGATGTCTTAATAACTGCTGTCCTTATCCGTACAGAGGAACTGGGCTGTAGCGCTGGATTGCAGCATAATTCTCCAGTCTCCTTTGATCTGCTGTCAAGTCGCCCGAGACAGGGACTCGGCTTTCTCCAGCTAATGGAGCCTTTCCTAGGTTATGCATAAAGCAAGTGGGAAGAAAAAGGGAAACGGAGCAAGAGAGAGGGGTAAAGGCCTTTACACACCTGACGCAACACGAATAAACAATACAAAAACCTGAAATATTCATAAGCAATCATCCACGCCAAAGCTATGCATGCTATGCGCTTTATGTTTTCCCATATAGTCTCGGATGTTGCTTTTGATGTTGGTCAAAAAGTATAGTCACAAAGACAAAAATGTGATCCACCATCTTGGCTGTTGTTACCATGCCAACAGCAGAGAAAAATGGTTGGTTCACTGAGTTCAGGTCAGCTGCGAAAGTTCGCAAAAACTGAACAGGGCAAAACACGCAAAATCAGAATGATGAACAGCTGTAGATAACACTGAAATGCTAAAATGATGATGATAAAAAACTATAGCACCATGAGTAAAGTTATAATACACATTTTTAACTTAATAAAAAATATTGTAAATACTTTGCAGACTTTGCATATATATATATATATATATATATATATATATATATATATATATATATATATATATATATATTCAAACCAGGTGTTTTTTTTTTTTAATTACAAAAAATATTACATTGAAACTTTTCTAATCTTGCATGAATAGGTGACATTCAGCATGTAAAGGCTCCTTAAGAGACAATTCCATCAATTTATTAAAAGTTCTTTATAATTGAATCATTAAGATGTAAACAATATCATTCAGAGTGGACTGATGTGAAATGTGCTGTTCTACAGTGGTAAGAAACAACTGAATTGCCAACAGTGTTAGTGATTGGAACCAGATGCCCAAAGTGTTTAACGTGTCTAAAAGCTGCCTCACAGAAAGTTAATAGTATGAAATGGTTATGAATATGTTGCCTGACAATGTTTTACAGTGGTAAAGAATATTTTTTTTTGTTGTTTTTGATTTGCCACAATTTCAACATGGTCAATACTAGGTATAAAAACTTAGAAGACATTTTTGTACTATGTAGATTACAGTACTTTTATACTATATTCAGCATTACGTAAAAAAACTTAGAAGATGAGTCAATAAAATTTTACAGTAAATCTTTTCACATCAAACTGCTCTGAATGACTTTGTTTTGCAGATGTTTTTGTAAAATTCTCTATTAAGACAACAGAAAACCAGTTACGTGCTCACCCAGACACAGGCCATCATTCTCCTCATGGCCGATGCTGCAGACACACCTCCCCAGTGGCACCAGCCAGTCTCCGTCTGCGCCGCAGTACAGCTTGGGCGTGTCACGCTCTTCGGCATTCTCCACGCATGCACCCCTCACCTCCACCAACGAGGACGAGTCCATGCGTGGTACTGTGTCTGGAAAGGCTGCCAGGTTCCGCAGCGTGGATGGGCACTTCTTGTAGTAGACACGAACGGACACCAAAGCGATGCACGCACCCACATCCTGGAAGGCCAGGTAGAAGCCTTTTCGGGCAATTGGACCCACTTCCCGCACCTCAGTGTTCAGCCTTAACACACGATCGCCAAGGTCTGTCTGCGTGAAGCTCTCATCAGCCGCGATGGTGTCAATCTTGGCGTAGTCAGCAGCGTGGAATCGGGCACCAGGCCCGTGCGGCTCGTCCGACTCCAGGTAGAGGAGGTTAAAGGTCTCTTTGCACGTGCCCGACACCCAGGGGATGCTGTTGCAGTCGCGCAGCGTGAAGCGCAGCTCCACGTAGACCTTCTGCGCCGCCTGCCGAGGGATCCAGTTGGAGCGCAGCCAGTTGTTCTGGTTGGGCTCCATTACGTGGCACACCTGGAAGGTGTGGATGGGCCGGTTCTGCTCGTCCATCTCTGTGATGGCATCCCACTGTGGGTAGAGCACAGAGAGGAATGAGGGGGAAGATAAACACTATAGATATAGGAGAGAAAGAATAGAGAGATGCAGAAAGAAGATAGCCAGAGAGAGATAGGAAAAGTGGCGATAAACAGAAGACAGATGAAGACGAAGTTGGAGATAAGAGAAGATGGAGAGAGAGTAAGGTAAAGATAGAGAGAGGGAGAATGAGCATGTAGGAAAGAACATAGTGTGGTTAGTGATTTCTCTATAACCCCCCAAATGCTTTGACTTTGAAAACACTTCAATGGAAACCTGAGTCAGAAATCCAACTGAACGTCTTATTAGCATCTTTGTCAAGCCATATGGGTGTTTTCAGCGAACACCTGCAACCCATTCATCACTCACTTATACATAAAACTGTCTGTCGGCTTATTGTGATAGTAACAGCATTGGCAGGAGCCATATACACTACAGTCCTATTACATTACTGTAGCTGTGCTGATATTTCGGTTAAACATTGAATTGCAATTCTATTTTTCACGAATTTGCATCGACCCTTACATCAATATTTATTTCTATATTTTTAAGTGTGTTGATACTAGTTATCAGTAAATCAATTGATTCTTGGCTTATTGTCATAGTTACAGCTTTGGCAGGAAACACATATCGTCGCTGTCCAAAGAAAACCATGTATCTCAAGTTTTGTCGGTTTTTATTTTTCTACATCATTTCAACAAACCAGCTGTCCCTCACGTCGCGTGAAAAATTCATGATGAATGGACCAATAGAAATGCTTTAAAATCATTTGGAATAAAATCTCTTTACATTAACCTACATTGAAAGGTAAGAGTGTTTTTGCCTTCTCCTGTAAAGTTACTATTATGGAGATACTGGTTTTTATTTGGACAGGGACAATATACTACATTCCTCTGTTGCATATGTGATGTCATCAAGCACACGGGGGACCGCAGTAGCATCTCAGCTCTAATTTATTCTTAAAAATACAGTGAATACACTACATTTCATATTCTTTCATACGTTTATTTTCTAAAAGTGTACAGTTGTGTGAGTAGGAGTGCTTTCAAGTTCATACTTGGAAAACAATAATCTGCACAAATTGTAATAGGAATGTATAAGAATAGCATTAGTAGTTCTTAAAAGCAACATAAAATACTGTGCACTGTGAAGTCTATGAAAATAGATCTGCTCTTGATTATCAGGGCTTGAAGAATGTTATTGGAGGTGTTTATGTCTGCACGTTCAGAAAGGAAAGCTCTTGCTGATTTTACTTGTCAAAAAATGGCTGAGATGACGCTTGGGTTTCAAATCATTTGTTATTTATCGAACACAATATTTTAATAAATAAAATTTTGCTGTGTGTTATATTGCTAGTTAATGGCAGTTTCATTTTTTCATTTTTATATGGTGCTGTTAGTTTAATTTTTAGAAAATGTCTATCCCTCTCACTTTATGAACTAATTCATTGATGTTTTTTAAACATTGAAAGAGCCAGGTTTTGTTCTCTTTTCCTCTTTTCCTCTTAATACATTTTCATGCACTTTCTACAAACGGTATCATCTGTATTTAAGACAAAAAGGTTGTCATGATTTTAAGGATTTTGCATCAATACTTTGCACCCTTCCACTGGTATTTATTCAAATATCTATGTATTTATGTCCATTGCTATAGTTCAGTTTTGCATTGGATGTAATCTTGCAGAGCCATCAACCATGAGAGGTTTCGGGCTAACGTGGGTGACGTCATAGATTTATTAGGATGAGAACATTCTGTAATATTTCTTAACAAATCCAACACCCCTTGTAGGTAGAGTTCAAAGAAGGTGTGCTTGTCAACACTGTCCAACACATAACACGCCTGTCGTTAACCTATGGGCGTGACGCAAGTCGGCAAGTCTCCCCCAAAAAATCCATTTAAGCATGTAAACGTGTGTCGCATTATATGTGGTGAAAATAAACATTCCTTCTGAAACACAAGTGAAACACAGTTCTGTTAGCTAATGATAGAATTTCACTAGCTAGCTTGTTTGGTTTGTGTTATCAGTTGTACTTCCAAAGATAAGAGAGCATAGACTAGAGGAATCTGGGGGTGGGATTTACATACCCCTGTAGCTACAAAAAGATCTAGAGCTTCTGTAGCTGCCTGCACATTTGGCATGGTGAACATACAGCCAGCAATTCCTACTGTTATCTCTCAATTTTCTTTCAATGTCAACTATCATGACTGTGATACAATCACAAAATCAAATTGTGACACATGTCTCAGGGTGAGTATCATATTGTGCATGCCAGATGGCAATTACTGAGCCCTACTGTACACACCCACTTCATTATTCCCCTCTATAAGATAGAGCCTTCCACTTACAACAATATGACATGACTCAGTATTTCATCGTCCCATTCTGGCACTTTGGGACTGCTTACTATCATTTTCACAGGACTTACATCATACACTCGCTTTACCACTGTGCTCTGGGCACATTACTTATGTTGGGTAAACGTGGCTTTGCGAACATGGTGGTGAACATCCAGCTAATGGATTTACACAAGCTACTGACTTTAGGAGTGTTTAGGAGCTTTAAAGGACAGGCCATGGTACTGTCACCTTCACGTGAGTACTTTTTTTTCACTACTTTTTTCACTCCTTTTTTAACCACTGTGCCTACTTTCACAAGCTGGCTGTTTCATTTCACAGTAAAAATCTACAGTGATAAATGTGCCCAAAGGTTTGTTGACACTTGCTCATCCAGCATTTCTCCAGAATTCAAGGGTATTAATAGGCAGTTTATCCCCCTTTTGCTGCAGTAACAGCCTCTACTCTTCTGGGAAGGCTTTACACTGGCTGTTGGAACATTGCTGAGAGGATCTGGTCGCATTCAGTCCCAAGAGCATTAGTGAGGTAAGGTACTGTTGTTAGATAATTAGTTCTGGATCATGAAAGCTATGCCAAATCAAAAAAGTACATATTTTTAAAGTAGATACATTATAGTAAATTAATTATTGTGGAACAACTTAGGACAACGCAAGTGTATTGAAATAGTAATTAAGCTGTATTGAATATGTATTTTTTGTATAAGCATTTTTGTATGCTTGACAATTTAAGTTACACACTAGTGGATTTAAGTAAGTATTTTGTACAAGCTCTGAACATTACCTGAAGTTAGAATAATTATAGCTGTTAAGTTAGAGAACAAGCTAGCATAGCCATATTTTTTAGATTCTTTTCCTGTGACTTTTTACAGCGATATTAACTACCTTAAAAAATTAACATGCGCCATAATTTTCCAGAAATGTTAATGCTTCGCCCATAAATTAGGCATGAAAGAGGTGCAATTGTATGAAAGCCAGCTAGCAGTTAGCCTCATTGATAAACACTGAATATTTCCTGACAAAGGAGAAGAATGTTTCATAAAACATGGTAGATATATAGGAGCAAATGCTGAAATAAGAAAATGAAGAATTTTTTTATTGTAATGAATCTATTTTATCTTTCATTTGTAATGACAGAGATTTTTCCTCAGGTACTCTGTTTATAATATATTACTGAGGACAGGGTTGCCCAGAATTCTTTGAGGTTGTAGTTTCTCTTAATTAGCTCTTATTTTCTTATTTTCCATCATTTTTTTGTGTTGCTAAAGAATAGATCTGGATGCACTTAACATGTTTTTGTTTTGTTCACTATGATAGTGTTTTGTGTTCAGATTACCTGTGCACTTGTCTTGTAGTGATAAAAGTAAACAGGTAAGCTTAGCAGTTGCTAACTAAGCAAACAGTAGGCAAACTTGAAAGGTTTTGTTATATTGTCAGGATATCATATGTTTGAATCCTGCTGATGCCACAGCCCCAACAAAGTCACTGATTATTGGAATATTATCAACAATATCTTTGTGGATATCGCAAGATCTAGAGGGTTGTCAGTAATGGCTGATACCAGCCAACCAATATATGAGTTGGGTTCTAGTGGAGATTTTTCTTTTTTAAGTTGAAGGAAATGTTTAATTATAAACTGTAAAAATAGTCCTGCCAATACATAGAATATGTACTGTAGTTTAACAGAATTTTCCATTGAATGATGGCATTGTCGGTTATTTTCTGGAAAATGTACGGGTCATTTTTTTTTGTCAGTACATTTTCTGTTTTTTGGGGTTTTTTTCCACAGAAATTTGTAGACAGCTTGAATATAGCACAAATATACTACTAGATATATTGATACACTTTAGTGCTACTTACTGAGTTCCACTCTTACTGTGTATACACTTAAATATATTACTTTAAAATAACTAAACACAACTTATATACACATATTAATGTTGAAATCCATCTTTTTTGCATACAAGTGTTTTTCTGTTCTAAACTGGAACAACTTATGTTACAATAAAATTAACTGTTAAGAAACTAATTCTACTACATTCTTGGATGCATCGACAGCCATATTTGCAGCTAAAAAGAAAATAAACTGTACTACAGCACACTTTTAAAGTTATTGCTATAAAATACTTACTAAATTATACACTTAAGACAATTATGACAATTAAATATGCTTTTGCTTTAAGTATATTAGGAAATTTATTCATTCAAAAGTATCTCTTTACAGCATATTTCCTTACTTAAATCTACTTTTTGAAAAATACAAATTTTTATTTCCAAAAAATACATAAAATGAAAATGTACTTTTACTATTCTACAGATACTTTTAAGCACATCATTGATGTACTTGAGTTCCACTGCTCCACAGCTCAAGGAAGGGGGGCTTTATACCATTGTAGTCAAAACTTGGGAATAATGACCTTAGGCTCATGTGTGGTTGTTCCACAAGTCTCATTCTATTGGTCAGTGTTTTTCTATAGATATAATACAAGCTGTATACAAAATACTTTTGGACCTATATGGGTATATAGCAGTAGTGTTATTCTAATTTTAAACTGAATATTATATCAGTATATTAACATATAGCATTTATGCATGGGTGTCTGCAATGGTTAAACAAACAAGAAAAACAGCACATCATGTGGTCAGTATATGCACCTGAAATTAGTTGGACTCCTTACTGTTCTCAGCACAGCTTCAAACCTTCTTTAAATACTGTTATAGACATTTTGAGCAACATCTAGTGGGAAATAGGAGGATTCTTGAAGTGAAACAGACCAGCTGTCATAGTTGGACAACTGGGGAAAAGGCAATAAGGGACTAGTGGTTGCCACTGGTTTTCTCAAATAAATAAATAAGGGAAAAAAAATATTAAGCCAGATGAGAAAAAAGGAATGAAAGACTACTGCTGTAAGCATGTTATTTTCTTCCTCCGGTCTGAGGCTTAAACATTACATTAATCACATCAGACTGTATAAATAATGCATGTTTTAAAAACTGGTTTCCACCTCTGGAATTTTTTCAATTATGTATAGTAAGTATTGCTGGGTTTTGGCTTGGCGTAGAAGCTTTAAATTTACTTTCATTGTTATTTTAAGGATATTCAGGGCCCAATGTGAGTTTTGAGCAAACATAAGAACAGAAATATACTTTGGTTGCCTGTAGAACTTCCAGCGGCGCTGGAGATGGCAGCAGCTGGACTACCTCTCCCACTAACCTTTTCTTTGCCTATTATTTGTAATGCAAGGCCCTGCAGAGGGTGATGAAAACTGCCCGGCACATCACCACAGCTGCTCTTCCACCTACACAGGACATCTACACATGATGGTTCCTCAAGGGTTTTTTAGTAAAGAAAATAGTTCTATATAGAGCCACTGATACTTTGCATGATTAAAGGGTTCTTTGATGGAGAATGTGCTAAATATTGTTCTATGTAGCACCTTTTTGAAAAGCGTTCTATATAGCACCAAGCGTTCTTCCATTGTTACAATGTCAAGCTTATAATAATAGAAGAACCCTTTTTGGTGCTATATAGAACCCTTTTCAAAAAGGTTCTATATAGAACCATATTCAACACACTCTCCATCAATCCGAAGAACCCTTTCACAATGCAAGGAACCCTTTAATTCTGCAAAGGGTTCTTTAAGTGTTCATGGTTCTATACTAAAGAACACTTGATTCTTTACTAAAGAATCCTTGAAGAACCATCATTTTGAAGGACAACAAGAGATGTCTGAGGAAAGCCAGCAACATCTCCTCTGACCCCACACACTCCAGTCACTCCCTGTTTCAACCTCTGCCACCCAAAAAGACATACCGGAACATCCGAGCCAGAACCACCAAATTCAACAGTTTTTACCCATGAGCTGTTAAACTCGTCACAACAGCAACTCCTACGAGAACATGAATACACACCCTACAGACTGTTACTGATCCTGATCCTCCCGGTTTACTTACAAATCTACACAATGAGCACATGAGACTGTATGCACACTGCACTTTTAACTAGAACTCTATACTTCAAACTTATGCTGTATTATGTACACTAGAACATTAAGCTGCCAATACTCTTTTACATGCAATGTACACTTTGTGAATACAACATCTGTGATGCTGTTTACAAACACTTACTATAATTTGCACACCTGACCTGGTACATACTGTACACTTCCAATTAAATACACACTATAAAACACCTGAGCTGTAATTGCTAAAAGACTACATATTAATTATTTAACTAGTAATAGTTTACGCTTTAATTTCTACCTCTGCATTTGACCTACAGTTACTGTTCAGGCACATCTTCTGTATTTAATGTCAACGCACCTGCTTTCTTTGTGTTTTTGCCTAATGTCTTTGCACTACTGTTTTTTTTACCTTTTTTTATTACTACACCAAAGAAGTAGCCTTGCGAAATGTATTGCTGACAATGTTAACATTGGCTTTAGTTTCTTCCACTGTGAGTAAATTCAGCTCTCTATAGCTACTGCTGCTAGGATTTGACTGGGTGTGAATGTTTTTTTTTTACTTTTTTGGACAATTTAAGACATTAAACATCAAGTTAAACAAGCTTCAAATTCCTTGTTTGAAATATGCTGTCATAATTTTAGATATGTCAAGTCACTGGCTAGCAGACTTAGCACCTGAATTTCATGACATCTTACAATATGTTAGATGTCTCATGGTGGCTTGGAACCTCAAAAATATAGTATGCTAAAGCATGTTACAAACAAAATGATAAATTATTCAATTTAATAACATCCATGTGTGTGCATTTGCTTATAATTGAGATTTATTACTCTAAAAAATATCAGATTTAGTCACTACAAAATATGACTCATATCATGTTTCCATTATTTTGTCTGCTTCTCATTCTTTCTCTCTCTCTCTCCTTCTTTTGTAATTAATTACTAGGGACGCACTTCATTAGCACAAGAGCCTCTACTCATTCACTTCCATTATTGCAATAATAAGCTAAGGCTCGTCTAATAGCCACTCAATCAAAAACTTGCTGTATCAAACTCTTCATGCACCTTGCCAGCTCTCTAGAAAAGAACAACTTTGTTTAAAGTCATGTTTAGTCTGGGAGTACTGGTAAGGAAAAACAGAAAAGTGCCCAGATTCTACATTTCAGAATTGAACAGGCTGTTTTTTGTTACTTTACCTTTGAGGCTGACTTCTTTCCTGATTGGCTACCCTGTATGGTGACTTGATTCAAAAACAGCCAAGAATGAGTATTAAAGGCACTGTTAAGTTTGTACTGAAATCATAAGCAACCATGTGCTGAGGCACAGAAAATCACCGATGCTCTGCTGATTAAATAACTGCAGAGTTCCAAACCTCCTCTGGCATTAACATCAGCACAAAAACTGCACCGAGAGTGTTATGGCATGTGTTTCCATGGCTGAGCAGCTGTATCCAAGCCTTACATCACCAAGCACAATGCCAAGTGTCGGACAGAGTGGTGTAAAGCACACCGTCACTGGACACTGCAGCAGTGAAAACGTATTTTAGGGAGTGACGATTCTCTATCTGATGGACGAGTCAGGGTTTGACGAATGCCAGGAGAACGTTACCTGCCTGACTGCATTGTGCTAACTGTAAAGTTTGGTGGAGGAGGGATAATGCTATGGGGTTGTTTTTCAGGGGTTGGCCTAAGCCTCTTAGTTCCAGTGAAGGGAAGACATTTTGGACAATTGTGTGTTTCCAACTTTGTGGGAACAGTTTGGGGAAGGACCTTTTCTGTTCCAGCATGACTGTGGCCCAGTGCACAAAGCAAGGTCCACAAAGACGTGGCTGGTTGAGTTTGGTGGGGAAGAACTTGACTGGCCCACACAGAGCCCTGACCTCAACCCCATCAAACACCTTTAGGATGAACTAGAATGGAAACTGTGAGCCAGACCCTCTCGTCCAACATCAGTGTCTGACCTCACAAATGTCTTCTGAATGAATGGACAGAAAAAAAAACAAAGACACACTCTAACATCTTGTAGAAAGCTTCCCAGAAGAACTCCATATTAATGGCTATGTATTTAGACCGGGTATGTCATTGAAAGCTCCTGTAGGTGTAATGTGCAGGTGTCCCAATACTTCTGTCCATATAGTGTATTTAACCCAATCAAGATGCACCCACAATGCACCTTCCTATGTGCAAAAACTTGCTCAAAAACATTTTTCATCATATTTAGATCTGTTTGCACTTCTGTAATGCTATAGTATATGATCTCTTTTTTTTTCTTTTCCAACTTGCATCTCACTACTGAAAGAAAAAAAAGGGAGCAAGAGACTAGCATGTAAGCGGCAGCGCTGCTCTAAATCTCGTCCTGGAGGGCTAGAGGATGTATCGGTGGGCTTTGCGGTAGGGATAAGATATCAGAGAACAGCTTAAGATGGGACACCCACTGATAAAAGTGGCTGAGATGGATGAACCTGAAATCACTCGCTACACATCACATTATGTTGGCTGGAGTCCAGAGAATGGGATACAGACGCAGTACAGATCTGTGATAAAGGACCCGCCGAGGCAATGCATCTTGCTGCTTGGATGGGGATGCATTCAGGACTTTTCAAAATAGGTTTCAGGGTGAGGAGCGGGAGACGTTTGCTTTGCTTTTTTGATGCCTGTCATTATTTCTCTTCGAAAAAGAGTAAACACACGTACGTGCACCCACACACAAATATGCACGGCCTTCCACAAACTAGGGTGGGATGGCAGTTTAGTGGAGCAGTCACTATTAAAAAAGCATCAATTAAAATTCGTCAGTGATTAGTTGTCAGTTTGTATGATGATATAAACAGTGCTGTGCCAATTCTTTGTGTGCATTTACTTAATTTCCAGTCAGAACAGCTATTATATACAAGTTATATTTTACAGCGCCAGGAAAGCAAACATATATTTAACATAACATTACACAGAAGCCTCAAAAAATATACATACTATTTTCAGTTTATAGTGTATCCACCCTTTGCTTTTATACTAGCTTTCATTCTTTTCAAGATACTTGTGTTCAAAAATCTGCAGGGAAATTTTTTCACACCTCCAAAGTTCAGTCTTAAAAGTTTGTTGAATTTTCTCAAGTTTTTGAAACTCCACAGTCTTACTAAAAGCATTCTATGGTTTTTGTTTTTTTTTTTCCAGTTAAGGCATTTGACTGGATTTGTCTTTCTTTTTCAGTGTCATGATCCAGTTTATTGTGACTTTTTGTCAGATATTTTAATACATTCACTTCCCAAAGAACTTACGAATTACCTAACAATGCTTTTAAATGACCTAATGTAATGCTTCTTTTGGACAGCAGTGGTTTGTCTGTGATGACCCCTCACGATCATCCTTTTTTGAGACTCATGAACATGTGATGTTTCCAGCTCCTAAGTTGGGGTCCTCGTAAAAAAAATAACTAAAAGTTATGTGTTTGTCCATCAAAAAACAGTTTTTTGATTTTGATTTGGAGACTCATTATTTAATTGCCCTCTTTTAAATCTGCAATTATCCTAGAGGTTCACATCAGTTACATTGGTTGTTTAAACTATTTGCTTATTTTCAATACAGCAATGTAAATCATTGTATACGCTTTGTGTTAAAAAGCTTGTTGTTTATTATTATGAATGATGATTATTTCATATTTCAGGAGCCACTCATGCAGAAGTCCAGGTAGTTCCAAAAAGTTCAGAAGCTGTTTAATGCATCCAGTAAACATTAGAAAAGTTCTATGCTTATTTTGTGTCCTGTTATATTGGTGATAATAAATATTTTTATTATCCAGATATGCAAAAGTCCAATATACTGGACACTGAATATTATAAAAAACAAAACAAGTAAAATGAATGTATTATGTTATTTAGTATGCCACAGTGAACACAATTCATAACAAAAATTGTTTGTTTTTAAAGTGTCCAGTCTCTGGACTGAGAAGAATAAGCAGAAAACTGTCGCTGATTTAATCAAGCTAGTTATAACAGTCTTAGTTTCAAGACAGACTTCAGCCTAATGTAGCTAAAAAACTCTAGATAGTGACGCAAATAGACTCTCCATAAATACATCTTCAAAACTTCTCGTAATCCACTTATACCATGTCCAGGTCTTCCTTAAGGTTGAGCATACTTATGAGTCTGGTTTGCAAGACAGTATGACTTACTGTGAGCTATAAAATTAAACACATCTTTACCGTGTGGCTGGACACAGTGGCCACTGATTTTAGACAACAGGTGTTATGCAGGATTTTGACTCCCCCACACAATCTGACTCCCCTTCATGTTCTCACACATCACATAAGCATATGGATGCTAGGTTACAATCATGAGTTCTGTTGTTGTATATCTATAGTTAGATCAAGATTAACTAAATTATTTATAAAAAGAAACAACAGAAACTGTAAATGCTAGACAGAATTCAGAACAACACCTGTTGTCCAAAGTGATTTCCTGAGGTGTTGTACACCGTAAAGTTTTGTTTATTTTTACAGTTCACAGTAAGTCCGCCCAATGACAGCTGGGATAGGCTCCAGCACCCCACCGTGACCCAGAAGGATAAGCGGTTTAGATGATGGATGGATTTTTCACCAAATAACTGTAGTTCATCTCTTCTTGGCTTTAAAAAAAAATAAATTAATCAGATTACTAGATCAGCAGATTACTTGATTACTAATATAATGGACAACGATAGCTCTACGTCTGAGATGATGTCACTCCTGCAATTTGATATGCCACATAGAAATACATGCCATGTATGCCATGTGTCATTAAAGGTTTGATAGCACTCCGCTTTGCATAAATATTTAAATAGAAAGCCTATTTATGGCAGTCTGCTTGAACATGAAATAAAAATGGGCTTTGATCAAACAAATGTAATCACTGATCTCCACATTCTTCACAGCCTCTGAATACACTAGCCATTTGTCTGAACTTGCTTTTGACCCATTTGCCCCCTATTGAGTCCACTGAATGGGCACTTCTGGTTCTGAACACAATCGCTCAATAATGTTATCTATTTTTCCACTATAGATTTGTGTTTGCCAGCCTTGGCCAAGGGCGCTAATCTTCAAAGCTCTGATATATATATATATATATATATATATATATTATATTTTCCTCTCGAAAAGCACAAGTACACCTCTCTCTGCTGGGAGCAGCATAATAGAACTGACTCAGTCGGAAGAAAAGATCTACTGTCAGGGGAAGGAGGGCACATCAATTGCAAATTAGCCCAGGGCAAATGAAAATACAATTAAGGTTGAGTGCGAATTTAATTATTGTTTAATTATTAAATACACATTAACCTTGGATAATGAAAGTGTTCCAAGAAAGAGATACACCGACACTGTCCTTCTGACTCAATAATTGATTAATTGACTTTTCTGTTCTTCAGATGACATCTATGAAATTCATTAGTGTCAACACTTTAAGAAAGTGACAGTTACCACAGTCTGGGCCTTGTTTATTAAGTGCTGAACTGATCTAAGCATATTTCTCACACAAAACATATATATATATATATATATATATATATATATATATATATATGTATATAAACCATATAGGTCTAATATTGTAGCTTCATAGAAGAAGATATAAATACTGTATCAGCGAATTACTGTATTCCATTGGTGTTCTGGCTGTAACCTCAGTGACTGCTATGCTCATTTATGCTAGGCTATCTGCTAATGTGCTAATATATCATAGAATGATACATCCTCTGTTGCAAAGCTCCACATATACTTCAGTACCGTCTACTGCCTGTGTTCTGTTTTGTATTTAGGTTTTTTCATGTTTTTGTAGTGTATTGTCTTCACTGTGTATATTGTATTGTTTTGCACTTGTGTTCTTGTGTTGAACCATGGTCCTGGAGGAATGTTGTTTTGATTCACTGTGTATTTGTAAATAGCTGAAATAGCTCAAAAAGTCTCCCAAACTTGAACTTGAACTTGTAAAAGGACCCTGGTGTTTTTAAATAATGTAAAACAAACAAAAAAATAAAAACTGAAAAAAGTATTTAATTACAAGATTTTCATAATGAAGTAAAGATAAGCTTCTACAATACTGTCCAAAAGTCAGAAATCACCTTGTCATTTATTACGTTTCCAGTCAAAACCACCATAAAGTTATTCACCCCAGAGTCCAGACCTCAACATCAATGAATGTGGAATATTTGGATGGAGAGAAGCCAAAAACGCAACCAACGTCTCAGACTAAACTTTGGAAGAGTGGAAAATATCCCTGCTGATTTCTTTGAAAAACTGAAAGCAAGTCTCCTGAAAAGACACTGTACAAAAAGGGATAAGATAAAAATTAAGATAAAAATGTTACTTTCTGTTTTGTTTCCTGATGCTGAAAAATAAATGAATTGTACTTAGTTTTGACTGGAAATTAAATAAAATGAAGGGTGGACTGTATCTGCATGTATATTAGAGCCAGAAACCGTTCCCAGATCAGCAGCCTTACCCTGCATATTTTGATAAACGAGTCCCTGCGTTGTTTAGCATGGTATATGGTAAACAGTTTAAAAATCTACTGATGAATTAAAGATATCCATTCAGACTACGAGCTACAAGTTCATGAAACATAAACATGACATCTGTAATACAAAACAATGCAATCCAGAACCTTCATATGCTGTGTTTGTCATAACGCATTGTAATTTCTAAGCTCACAAAGTTCTATGATTAGTGTGCCATCCTTCAGCTAACAGGGCACTACACATTCCCTTACAAGACATTTCAGAGTGAGCAAAAATCTCATTTTGATCATGCCTTCAAGATTAGCCAAAAGAATATGAAAAATGTCTAATTTAGCTGTGGGTAGAGTCAGACATATCCTTTCAGGTCATCACCTGCTTAATCTCCTCTTTGTCGTATTCCTTTTTCATTATCTCAGAATGTTTTACATCCTACACCCTCGTACAGATTGTTCTTCTGCCGTGACTTAACGTTCATAGGAAAAGAAAAAGAAGACACAGAGAAAGCTGGTGCCCTATTCTTATAAGAAAAAAATGAGAGAAAGATAGACAGATGCATTAAATGGTTTGTAGACACCTGCTCGTCCAACGTTTCTTCTGAAATGAAAGGTATTAATAGGAAGTTTGTTCCTCCTTTGCTGCAGTACCAGCCTCTACTCTACTGAGAAGGGTTTACATAAGCTGTTGGAACTTTGCTGTGAGATTGATTGCACTTAGCCACAAAAGCATTAGTAAGGTCAGGTACTGATGTTGGATGATTATTTTTGGATCACAAAAGCAACTCCAACTCATCCCAACGAGTACCATCCAAACTCCTCTATATAATGGTCGGCACTGAGCATGGTGATTTCTAGTGGTGGTGCACAAAACTGTGTGTGCATAACTGAACATCTGCGGCAGCAGTGGAAGCACCTTGAAGGAGCTGAAAACAGTATTTTTCATGCTTGAATTTAATTGAGTTTAATGTTTAGTCGCCATTGAGTCTTTTCATGTCATTATGGTTTTAACACACTGAAACCTTCACATCAAGCCTGACCTTTTTTTTTTTTTTAATGTAACAGAGAATGTGAGATGCATATACGGATCATTCTACATATATATATATATATATATTATATATATATATACACAAATCAACATTTATCCTTTCTTTCATTATGCTTATCATCTCAATCCTAAAAATGATGGAGAGAGAGAGAGAGAGACGACAGACAGACAGTCAGAAAGAGAATGAATCAGAATGGAGAGAGACAAAAAACAAAAACAATTTTGGAGCATGTCTACCAAGGCAATAAAGCATGGAGTTGACAATGGACTGCATTTACAAGTGATTTTTCTGTCTTTTATCTCCTATCACTCCATGCTGAGAACAGAATGAAAAGGTGGAACAGGTTAGGGATTTGAAGGGATAACAGATACAGGGTCAATGTCTTCTCTTACTATCCTTGTACTCTTTTGAGTGACCCACTTCACACCCTGGTCTTTTTCTCCTATGCCATCTCTGAGCTCTTTTGTCATGTGTCAGCGCGTCACGTACAGAAAGATCACCGTTTGAAAAGATCCGATTGTTCAGGAAAAAGAACGAATGAAGCCATGACATTCCATTCTGTTACATCTCTTATCAAGGTTTTCCTCACCGCTGACACGTGCAGTCGTTACTTTCAGGTCCGGCCATCAAAGAAGACGGATGGTGAACGGTCGTTTCGACGTTTGACTAAAACGCAATGGGTTCCGCAAATGTTGTCGTATTGTGGATATCTATCACCGTGGACGATTTGATTTGTGTAGTTCGCGAGAGCAAACCAATGAATCATTCAGTATTCAGCGTGCTGCATGAAAAAAGCTTCTCTGGCTTTTTTGAGTAAGGTGGAGAGGGAAAAAAAAACATATACAACAAGAGTCAAGGACGATTGGGCATGCAAATGAGAAGCAACAGCGATTTGTCACTTGCTGTGTTGCATGAGCTGATGGTGATGTATTGAGCTCAGAGTGTGTTCTCACACTCAGCTCCAGTTTGAGGAGTTTAGAAAGCAATACTGCTCTGTTCCCCACTGACAACAAAGTTAGGCCTACATAGATAGTGGTGAAAGACTTTAAGGTGCTGCAAACACTGTGACGGAGGGGTGTATGTATCTCTGTGTATGTGTGTGTTAAAGGTATATTACAACTAGGGATGTTCAAAGTTTTGAATATTTGAACAGTCATGAAAGTTTAAACACTGAATAGTTTTTAATACTAATAATTGATATGAAATATGCAAATTAATTTCTCTCTAACTACATACATTCTCATATTGAAGAGCCATGAGATGTCTGAACTCTATTCTCCACTGGAGGGCAGTCAAGGGCATGTGTCAACAACAATAAGTAAATTCTCTAAAAAATATATATATACTTTATTTATTTATTTATTTACTTTTTAGTTGAAACCCCAGATGTGCTGCCATACACACAAAAAACCAACAGTGGTTCACATATTCATATCTTAGGACACCTCCGGGACACATTACATTCTTAAAAATGATAGTATCATTCTTTTAGAGCAGTGTCATAAAACAAAGGTGTCCAATCTTGCTCCTGAGGATCTGCCAACCTCTACTTTTTAATATTCAATAGCAGTAATATTCAACTCTAATCTAACACACCTGAATTAAGTAATAAAAGCCTTCAGAGCTATCTGAATATTACAGCCAGATGTGCTGGATCTGAATTTTCCAGGATAGTAGATCTCCAGGACCACCCTGCCATAGAAGAATCGCTTTTGGTTCGGCCCACGGCAATTTAGCCCTGCCAATTCACACTGAAGTTATAAGCAGCGTTTCAGCCTGGATCACTGCTGAAAAAATGAGGCACAATACAGGGCAGCCAATCAGTTAATTTATGCATATCAGTCTTAAATGCACAGTACGACAGCCTGTTTATTTCTTCAGCATAACAAGACATAAGGAAATGGTCATGTAGGAACAGGTTTTGACTGTTTATGGGCGTAAAAGCAATAGATAATAGATAATAGGTGGATATCAGGGAAAAATAAAAAAATAAGATACAGAAAAATGTAAGATATGGGCTCTTTAAAACACTTAATGCCTAGTACAGATGTGTTGCAAGTGGACTGTCTGGAGAGGCCCTGTGGACTGGCCTAAAAAGAACCTTTTTATCTTTTCAACAGACCTTTTTAAAATTCAAATTCACTTATTTTCCTAGAACCATATGTCCAAGCCAAGAACCATTTAGGAACCTTTACTAGTGAGTGTGTATAGCAGCTGGCTAGAGCTGTGTAAAAGCTGCAAGGCACACATTAGTAATTTGATGTTGTGTGGTGCTTCCCCTCAGCAAAGTAAGGAAACACTAAAGCAAAATGTGGCTTAAGAGGGTGGAAAATTGGTTTTCAACTCGTCTAGCAGTCAGCTTTGGTGCTTTCATTTACCAAACCAGCATCACTCTCCTGTCTACACCTTACATCTCCACAAACCCTTGAGTGTCTTAAATGCGGTCTTAGAATTACGCGAACAACCCAATGCAGCTCCCATAAACAAACACTGCATCCAGATGTGTCGTTGTCATAATGTCTTGCCTTGAAGGACTGAAATGAGGGAGTTTAACATTACTTTCTGAGATTCACTTACTTTGGAAGGCTCTCCCACCCAGCTTAAAAGAAACCAGCAGATTACAAAATCAATCGAGCTGGACATAAGAAGCATCAGTCACTTTTATAACAGTTCTGCGAGTGTGTAAATGCGGGCAGCTCAGACAAGTCGAGGGCCATTTACAAAGAGAAGAAGATTCATTACAATATAACTGGGGCTTTTTGGCTCTTATTGATAGAGCTTTCGCTGGGCTGTGTATTCAGGCCGCACAATTAATTCAACTCGTATATTTAATTGCCAGATTGCCAGCCTCTGTAAAATGCAATGAAAGCCTTCCATTCAGTGGTGCGTCCACTGCATCAAAACCAAGTGTTGCTAGTTGTGAACAGCAAATGTACATCGTGTGCACTTAATGGAATAGCCTTTTTTTTCAGAACATTTTTTTGGTAATGCATAAAATGTGTGGTTTTAAAGTAAGTTATGGTTAAAAATATCTGCCCATATGCTTTTACTGTGCATAGAGCTGGACCCAGTTTCAGAAAATTGTTGTGTTGTTATTCATTTGCCAAATTCAAGACATATATTTGATATTAACTCAAACCAACGTCAGTCTCTCTGAAATTTGTCTACCAGCTTTGATTAATGTGTCCTCTTGTGTCACAGGGTGGGAGTGATGTATGTAGTGGCTAGCATGCTAGCTAAACTAGCTCCAGCAACAGCAACCAGAATACAGTCTGATGGCCTAGCTGTCTCAATTTAGCAATTAGCATTTATGAACAGTAAATTGAAAATCTCACTAGTAACACTTTACACACTTATAATGTTTCCATTTAATTTTAGTTACAACAGGTCTGTGTTAGCTTTCACCTGTTTTTCCATGTATACTTTAGGAACTGACAAGAAAGGCTTAAAGTCTGAAAGCTGTGAGAGTGATGTATCTTCATGACTGTGAAAAAGCGAAAAAACAGAATTTTCCAAAAGTGAAGTTAAATAAATTTAGTCATAGAAAAAATGGGACTCCTTTACAACCATGCAAGGCCTGGTAAACCACCATAACTGTCAATATCAGATAAACAGCACTTAAAGCTTTCATCTTTGAGAGAGAGGAGAAAATCAAGCTTCACTCTTACTTGAGATCTGAATAAAATCCACAGGTGTTTCTGTCCATCCTTCCACTGTGGGAAGACAATTCAGCACTGAGTCTGAAAGGATGCATAGCTGTCAAGAATTACTTGGGATTATTTGGACCATAAAAAGCAGAAAATCCAACCATCTTCTAAAACTGGACTTTGGAGGTGGAAAAATTTCCCCGTCGACATCTTTGAAAAATTTAAAAGCAAGTCTTCTGAAAAGAATGGAAGCTGTAGTAAAGGCAAAGAGTGAACAAAGAAAAACTGACATTCTATTCAGCTGTTGAGGCTTCTGTCCATTTTTCTTTTGAATGCTGAAAAAAGAACAACTTGCAGTTGACTGGAAATTAATTAAAAGAAGAGTGGTTTCTGACTTTTGCACAGTCCTGTTAGTTTATTTTGAAGTGTGAGATTCCTGCCACATTAAACATTTTTTCCTTCCATTTAAATATATTATGATGACTATTTCTGACCAAATGTTTAACATGAGGGACCTTTAAAGCAGTGCCAACCCACTGAATTAGAGTGCAAAGAGTTTGCTGGCCGGTCATGCTGCAGGGTCTACAACATGCTGGGCATCACAGGAGCCAGCCGGCAAAGGGCCATCAGTATGGTTACAGAGGCAGCTGAAACTGCCTCTAGGTGGCTGTGGATCAAAAGAGGTGATCCGTGGGGAGGTAGCATGACCTGGCTTGATCAACCCCGGCTGGGTCGTCTGGACAAGAGTGCTGAAAGACCCAAAAAACCCAATGACCTCAGGTAACATCACTGATGATGTGTCTAGGTGCATCTCCACAGATGTCTTCTTCTCCACAAAAAGGTGAGCTCTTTTTGCCTTCTGTGTCTCATGCATGGTGTCAAAAAGCTGTCTAGTGTTTTGTCATTAAAAACCGTTATCATGTGTGATATTATAGATAAAGCCACAAAATGTTTTAATCACACTAAACTTAAGACGACTAAGACCTTAGTCAGACCATGACAATCAAGCTGTTCACCTGATCATATCTTAGTTAGACTAGGGAGTCTTTAGTACTATTTGGATGAGATTACATTTGCATGGGGAGGTAGTGTGATGTAATTTCACCACAGGAACCTGTAATGTTTCTGACCAACTGTGACAAGATGTGGTCTCAGTGTAAATGACAGCTGTAGTTACTCAATCCATGCAACAAATGTTCTGTATGCAGTATGTTCGGCTACTCACAAGCAGAAAACCATGTCAAAGAATGTCCAAAGATGATTTACCTAGCCATATAATTGAGCCCATTTTATGGAAACATTTTTTTTAATAAAGGAGTTTAAGTAACAAAATTCAAAACATACCATTCACTTCCTATACAATACATAGGGGGATCTGAGCTGAAAATAAGTGAAATCTTTTCACTGATGTCATGAGAACAAACTCGTTTACACATATCCACCTATTCAACTCAACAAGCCTATGCACTGAAGTTTTGCAGAGTGTTTTAGTTCTTAGTGCTTCTATCAGAACAGAGCTAATTTAACAGCCTGTTTAATTCTAAGCGATAAAGAGAGGTTAAAAATGGGCATGGTAATGTAAAAATAAATTATGACCATTTTTGGTACATACAACTACCTGTGGTTATTTCTATGGTGTATCATTTTTCACCGGACATATTTTGGAAAAGGTTTTCTGCAATTTGTTGCAAATCTGCAATTTGTTGTTCACATATAGATACCTTTAAAAAAATCCTGTTTGGACAGTTTTACATGAGTCATTTTAAGATGTTATCCCTTTTGTTTCCAACCCATCTTAACATATGCCCAAACTTTTGCACGAGTTTATGTCTGTGTATATACACACACATAGTGTAGGCGTGTGGAAGGAAGACTACACTGTTCAGTCTTAGCTTACAGAATGTAAATGGAAATGTGTGTTGATCCGATGGGGCTGTGGCTTTTCTGTGTGAATTAGAAGCAGCGCTGTCTGATGAAAATCAATAAAGATCAAGTCAACATTACTTCAGCAAAAATCCAGCTGGCATTAGGGGAAAATTCCATCTCAGTCAAGGCGACTGACATGGAGGCCGAAGGGATCGCTTATTAGAAGCACTGGACCTTGTGACTGCCATTCTCCACCTATATTGACCAAGTGTATCAGCGTTTCAGCTGTGAATCCATACCATCTAAAAGACTCAAAAAGCACACGGGGGGATTGCATCTTCTATGCCGTGAAGTGCATCTTTAGAGCAGTGTAGCGCTAAGCGGTGAAAGCAGAAGCAGCAGACACAAAAAGAGTTGGTGATCCGGAGGAGATGGTGCGGGCAATAGAGGAAGTGATTTAGTGCGTTGTGATGATGGAAAAGGGCCTCTTTGAGAAAATGGGGGTCCACTAGACCAAGGTTACATTACCTGTCTGCCTGTCGATGTCTCGAACCACCTCACCTCATCAAGCTGCTGTTGCTAGTGAAGGGTGTTCAGCTTGTGTGCGGATAAAAGTCTACGCTCTACAGCGAGGCACACCTGTCACATCTAAATATGACTGCTCTTGAAACAGCACATATAAATCATTCACGTCCCACCACACTGCTCCCTTTGAAAGATTAAGAGAGAGAGACAGAGAGAGAGAGAGATGGTAAAAGAGAGAGACGGACAGGGCTTTCAAAAAAAAGGTCAACCTTTCAAATGGTCAGTGGAGAGCAAGAGATCATTAATCACTGTTTGATGGACACCAACTCTCGGTACACTCAGTAACTGTAGTAATGCTAGCCTTCATTTATTATTATTATTATTATTATTATTATTATTATTATTATTATTATTATTTCATGCTGCTAATTTAGACTGAATCAACCTTGCTAAGTTGTCACTGCACTCGCATTGCTTTTGTGCTGAAGAGAATAACCCTCGAGCAGATGTGTGGACAGATGTCCTTTTTTCCCAATGAAAAAACAAACAAAAAAAAAAATCACACTAGCAAAATAGGTGAACTTTGAATTCCTACAGCATTTAGTTGGGTCCATTTCAACCCAGCAGTACAATTACACTCAACTGCACTTCCTTGGACAAGTCCTTGCAGTGCATATGTCTGGAATATCTTTTAGCTCTAAGATGAGATAAGATAAAGCGAATGATGTCCAGCATTCTTGGCTAAATTAGACTTTTAGGATCCACTGGCTTACACATAAGCACCACTTTATTTAGGCAGTGAACAACTAGACAATGTGGATAAAGTCACCAATATAAAGTTACCATGTGGCGCTTGCTAGACATGCATGTTAAAGAAACAGTTCAGTGAAATTTGCTTCTTTAGTTTTGCACTAGAGCTATGAGACACAGGCTCAAATAATGTACAACAAAATAGTTTTATCTCCACTATGATCGATGGCTCTTCTCCCTTGCGGCTTTACCAGCAAGTCTGTTGCCACTTTTTATCGATGGGTGTGACTTTCTTTGTCAACAGATGACATGTTGAGCATTACGAGCTCTCCTTTCTTATTCTTTATAATGCCTCTGTTAGACAATCAGTGGCCAAATTGTTTTTCGGTTAATTTTTTATTTTTTTTTTGGAACCTTTAAATTTTGCCCCACCACTTTTGGAGGTGTGGTACTACCCTTGACACTACTAGAGTCCAACTCTGGACGAGTTGTAAGAGATAAAATAGTGTTATTCTGTTGGTAAATATTCTTTCAGCATGACTTCAAGAAGGTCTGTACCTCTGATTAGCCACTATGTCTGCTGCCATTGCTAAAGGAAATCTCCAAACAACAACTTTTGAGACACTGCCGCTAGAAAATTCAG
Source organism: Colossoma macropomum (assembly GCF_904425465.1). Classification (NCBI taxonomy): domain Eukaryota; kingdom Metazoa; phylum Chordata; class Actinopteri; order Characiformes; family Serrasalmidae; genus Colossoma; species Colossoma macropomum. The sequence continues at coordinate 584,493 of NW_023495761.1, forward strand.
CGTGCAACTGACTGAAAGGACTTGAATTGAATACGTAATCAGCTGTATTTCCAATATCTGTCAATGTTTTGCATGATCCTCCCTCAGATGCATATTTATGAGGGAGAGAAATGCATTTTTTCCATGTACCTGCTGCATAAACTGCATAAACAATATGTTTAGACTCGTACACCAATTTCATATGTGCTTTTCTGGCCAAACTGTGTCCAATTTGTGATTAAAATTTGCCACTAAAGGTTTACTACATCTGAGTGTCTGACTGCAGTAGCTCTGTGTATGACGTACCACTGTTGTTGCCACAGATGCTATATATAGTTGCACTACACCTCTGTAATTGTATTTTTATTTCATTTCCTGTGTAACTTCCTCAACACATCTGCGCTCACAGTGAAGTTTACGTCTTCTGATTTAGCTGCTCTGAAAGTTCATTTAACATGCAATATATGGTCTCTCTTCGCACGTGCCGCATAGGGACGTTTGCCTCCGCATTAAAACACAGGAATCCCAAATACACCGTGTGAGAAATCACAGAGGCTCCGTGACACATTTAGTAATTACAGAGCCGCCTCGGAGGGACACACCAAGGAGGGGAGCCAGGAGAATAGTCAACAAAACAGCACAAACAAACCTGCTGCAGCATACAGAGAGAGAAAGAGAGAGAGAGAGAGAGAGAGAGAGAGAGAGAAAGAGGAAGAGAGAGAAAGAGAGAGGAAGAGAAAGAATGAGAGAGAGAGAGAGAGAGAGAGAGAGAGAGAGAGAAATATACCCGAAGGATATGTCTGTGTCAGTGTAAACAAAACACACTCTCGTCCTCCTTTACTAGAAAACAAATTAAATGGCAGGAGAAGTCTCCCAAGGCTAGAGAAGGTGTGTGTGTTCCATCTGGCTCACAAAAAGAAAAAGAAAAAAAAAGAACAGAGGCTTTGATTAACATGACATAGCCTGACCTGACAGGAAAAAAGAAAGAGAGAGAGAGAGAAAGAGAGAGCAGAGAGAGAGAGAGAGAGAGAGAGAGAGAGAGAGGGAGAGAGAGAGAGAGAAAGAGAGAGAGACATCAAGCAAGAGAGAGACTACCAAGCGAGTGCAGGTAACATTACATGCAAGATATTATGGCATGAATTATTGATTTGATCGGAGAGGTGTGTGCTGGCTTGTTATTGCAGCACAAATGAAAACTCGTGTGGTGTTACCGTGGAAATCAGCCCTGCCTTCACAACATGGGTTCCAGAGAAGGAGCTGAACCAATAAGAAGATGTGCACAGCAGGCCCCGTGGGAAATCACCCCCGCTAGTGCATAGTAGGTCATTTTACACATGCTCAAATACAAAAACTCCCTCAGCTATTGTCTTGCCATTCTAACCACTTTTTAGTCCAAGGCTGGGCTGGAAGGCGGCCATTTGTAGCAGTTTTCCATGCAGCGATTAAGCCTTCTCTTGAACAAAACTGGAGCTCTGAACAGAGAAAAAAATTATGTTCTCAAAATAAATAATGTTCCTAAACTGGTACGAACAATAAGGTTCATTCTGTTCGTTTTATACAGGCTGATATATGTAGGCCTGATCTAATTACATAGTAGGTTTAGAAAGCTGTTAGACTTGACAGTGTCTGTATTGATAAGGCCATGTTCACACATAGCTCCTCCAAAATATAGCAGATAGTTCATAATTATTTGCCAGAGGGAGGTAGAAAGCCTAATGAGTGCATATAAAGCAGCAAGGCCTAGTCATCTGTCTAACTTGATGTTGAAAAGTGGTTTATTTACCTTGGTTCATCCATGAATTGTGTAGTTTCAGAGATCAAAAAGGCTCAAGTATGCTAACATACTCACAGCTACCTCTTTAAGTCATTGACAGATGCTGCACAGTGTGTGTAAGAATGCAAGACATGCTGTTGATCCAAACACATTAACACATTTAGAAGTTTAGAGTTTGGAGACATCATCAATAACTGAACATAGACAAAATGTCAACAGGGTATACATATAGGTTACCCATTGTTAATGACCAGCCTTGAGGGGCAGTGAAGATTTTTTATTTTTTTTTTGTGTGTGGTCAGAAGCATGTTTTTAAAGTAAGATACGGCACAAAAATAACTAGGCATATACAGGGCAGAGACATTATAATAGGAGGAGGAGACAGGTCACAGGTTGAAAAAATGTATAAAAGGGATAGTTCATGAATCTTAACATGGTGGACATTAACATTACAGGAAGTCCCACCCTTCAATAAAAAAGTCAATTGCCAAGCATAAGCGGCAAAGGTCCCCCTTGTTGCGGAGATAAGCTTAGGATAGTGGCCAGAACGACATGAAATTTGAGACAAGCGCTACAAACCTTTTGTTTTTGTCAGATTTTATCAACAAGTTTTGGGTTATACATCTCTCCCCATTCAAAGAGATAGGAGTCTAGCCTTAACTGTCCGGGGGGGGGGCAGACTTCACTATAATGACTTTCATGCACATGCAGAGATAGACTCCAGGTGGGGCTTGATCCCCTGCCCCTTTGTTCACAGACTGTACAAGTGCCCCTTTGGTCAGCGGGTAAAACAACTGTCTTTTATATGGTCATCCTTCAAGATTTCAGCGAGGCACAGCTCAGCTACCTCATTGCAATCTTATACACTGGAGAATGGGGTTCAAATCTCTGCTTGGGCACTAACATTTTTGGCCGTCTTAGGAAAAACACTTAACAATACATTTGGTTTCCTGTTAAACAACTCTATTACTATCTATACACTATCTCTCAGGTTGTCTGTAATCTGCTGTAAATCAAAGTTTAATGCGTTTAATCTAGTGTACTTTGGACAAAATTTTGTTGTGTTCAGATCGAGTTATAAACGTGGAGCTGTGGTTCAGGTCAGACATAGGCAGAATGTTTTGGGCCATATTCAGGTTAGCAGAGAAGGAGTAAAGTGATACGGTAATGGTCCACCATTACAGGAAAATAATAGCAACTGTTGGAGAATATTGCATCATTGCATTAGTAGTGTATTCAGGTTTCTAAAAGTAATTTTTCTGCCTAATTCTATTCCCAGTGGAAGCGAAGGGAGAAGCAAAGGGAGATTTTTCCTTACTTAGAGGCATCTATTTCAGAAACACCAAAATCATATATATTTTTTAATATAATATAATATATATAAATATTATAAGGGGAATCAGTTGTATCTGAATATGGAAATCGGAGAGTAGGTCTAATCAGAGTCCCAACACTTCAAGTTCCAAACCAATGAACTTGACTAAAACTTAGACTCTATTAGCAAGTCCCTCTACTGAAGCTGAGTTTTGGTCAAAGGCCTGTACAGTTCTATAGTTTAAAACCTCTTCAGATTCAGGGGCTCCTGAGGCCATACCCTAGCAGATTACTTTCACAGTGTTCGAAGCTTAGCACTAAATGATTTCATTCTTTCAGACAGAGACTTACTGAAATTGTAGGAACCCACCAATGAAACATTTCCTTTCAACAGGGAGGCAGGCAGTCAAAAAGGAGTGAAAAGTTTATGCGAAGATAGTCTGAGGACTGTGGTATTAATTACCCCTTAAAAAGCTCTCTGCACACATCTTGAATCATCAATAGTGTGTCAGTGTTAACCCAGTCTGATTAAATTTCATTATAACACGCTTCACTGTTACATAGATTAATGCTGCACGGATCAAGCAGAAATATAATGTTTGACAATGAGCATAAATGACAATAATTTATACAGAGGAGCTTTAAGTGAATTAATTTTCTGATTAATCATGAAGGAAGATATAAAATGTAAAGAAATTAGGTTTCTTTTTTTTTTGTGCCGTAGCCTTTGGGCAAATAGCAATGTGATTTGAATTGGACCTAATGACTCACTGGTCAAAAACTTTTTATCTTCATATTGGTGTATTTCACCATGTCAGAGTTGGGCCTGAGTTTCTGAATCAGGTTTTACTTAAAAATGATTAAATAACTACTAAAACTAGTATAGGAAGAGAAAAAAGCATGATCCCAGATCAGCACCCATCTGGCTTCCTTGCTGACAAATAAGCTATTCAGAAGCCAGGCAGCAGTTAGTGTTGTGCGGCATGCTATTTTTACAAGAGACACTTTGATGTTTCACAATGAAACAAATTTTCCAAATGGCAGAGAAAATAACGGGGCATTAATGCACTAGAGAAAATGCAGTGCAGCGGTGAAGAATGGGGCTGCTCAATTCCACTTGAAAGAACGACTAAGTATCAGAACTACTAAAATGGGGGGATTCTGTCAATGTGCCAGCTTCCTCCAGGCAGATTACACCTGAAGCAGGGCTAAAAGTGATGTTCAGTGGAGATTTACCATTTGCCCTGCACTTCAAATTCACAACTAGTCTTAAGTACCCCAAAAAGTGCTTGCTATGTTCAACTCATTCGCTATTCAGCATGTAGTGTTACACTGTTTGCTATATAGTGACCTGACTGGTGAACAACTATGGATCAAAGATTTAAAATTCAAACAAAACGATATGTGATACTCTATGTATTATCTCTGTAATAGGGAGTGAATCCAAACACAGCTAAAGTTAAAGATTACGGCAACATAGCTACGATGTCAGCACTTACCCCGTTTACTGGATAGGTCATCCAGCCCAGTTCACCCAATACAGCTGTGGTGTCCAGAAGAACCACTACAGAAAGAAAAAGGAGAAGGGAAATGCAGGTCAGTGGTCAAGCACACTGAAACTATGCATGGCTAGGGGTCATATTTACCACACCAAGACTTGACATGGCATATTAGCACTATAAAAATTTAGCCCTGAACTTACTTCACCCTCAACACAAATATGCTACAAATCACCATACTACAACCATTTCTCTGGCAACATACTGGAACAGTGACACGTGGCAGTTAGCCAACGTGCTAATTCCATACAAAACGCTCCGCTGCAAAGCTAACCCCTTAGCAGCCGATCAGGTCTGTGGCTGTTCTTGCTGTTAGAAAACCTGGCCAGCGGTGACAGCAGGGGCGAGAAAGGAGTCATTAGGCCGCCCTCAGTGAGCCCACATAGGCTAATTTGATATGATGAATGTGCAATTTCCCTTTTCTCCACGCCTGCACTTAATTACAGCGTCTATCAATAAAGCGTAGCACAGTCCGCCCAGCGGCTAATGCCTGAGGCTTTTTTGAAAGACTGTCACTCATTCTCCTATGTGGTGTTAATTCTGTATTTTAGAACTTAGACATTTTCTATTTAAAACCAGACATAATTTATTAAACTGGAAATGCTGTCTTTCACTTTTTTTCTGGTCACTGGAAAAGAGACATCATACAGTTTCTCACTTTAGAGGAATTTGTTGTGCCTATATCTTATATCTTGTACTTTATTCACTGAGGTCCACTAATTACATTTGTGAGAGTTTAAGTATTAAAGCCAAGTATAATTCATTTACACATGTCCATTTTCCAACCTCTCTTTTTTTGTTAAGGTGCTTAGAAGATGGATATATGTAAATGACCTCTGTGGAAACTGGCTGTATTGTGCCTCAAAAAGCTGTCAAAGTTAAAACACTCCTCATAACATACTCATTTTATTAGGAACACTTGTACACATGCTCATTCATGTAACGGTCATGTGGCAGTAGTGCAGCTCATAAAATCATGCAGATATGGGCCAGCGGCTTCAGGTAATTTTCACATCAACGATAAGAATGGGGAAAAAATATGATCTCAGTGATTTTTACTACAGCATGATTGTTGGTGCCAGACTTGCTGGTGTGAGTATTTCTATAACTGCTCATCTCCTGGGATTTTCATGTACAACAGTCTCCAGAGTTTACTCAGAATGGTGCAATAAAGAAAAAAAAAATCCAGTGAGTGGCAGTTCTGCAGACAGAAACAGCTGCAGTAAAGACTATGGTAACTCAGATAACCACCCTATACAATTATTGTGAGCAGAGAAGCATGGACTACAACAGCACAAGACAATGTCAGGTTCCGCTTCTTTCAGCCATGAACAGAAAGCTGAGGCTGCAGTGGGCACAGGCCCACCAAAACTGGACAGTAATGAAATGTAAAACATAGCCTAGGCTGTTGAATCTCGATTTTGAGGTACACAGATGGTAGGGTCAGGATTTGGCACCAACAGCATGAATCCATGGACCCAACCTGCCTTGGTGGAGGTGGTATGATGGTGTGGGGAATGTTTTCTTGGCACATTTTGAGCCCCTTAATACCAATCAATCATCACTTGAATGACACAGCTTATTTGAGTATTGTTGCTGACCATATACATTCCTTATAACCACAATTTGCCATATTCTAATGGCTACTTCCAGCATGATAATGCACCATGTCACAAAGCAAAAGTCGTCTCAAAGTGGTTTCATGAACATGACAATTATTTCAATGTTCTTCAGCAGCCTTCCCAGTCACCGAATCTGAGTTGGACAGAACACCTTTGGCATGTGAAAGAACGAGAGATTTGCGGCATGGAAGTACACCAGAAAAGAAGAATTGCATGATGTAATTGTGTCAACCTGGACCAGAATCTCAAAGAAATCTTTCTAACATCTTATGGAATTCATACCATGAAGAACTGAGGTTGTTTTGAGAGCAAAGGGAGGCCCTACCCTGTATTAGTATAGTGTTCTTACAATGCTTGTTGAGCATATATATGTAAATGTACATTCAATATAGAATGTTTTGCAACTTAGTTTTGAAACTTCAACAATGTCTACATATTCCATCAAATGCTTTATTAAAAAAAGAGGAAAATTAATTTTTTTGGAAGGGTTGCCTGGTTCCCCTTCATAACACTATATAATAATAACCTGACAACTCAACAACCTGAAGTTGTCAGCAGTTCTTATTTGTGCTGACTTATTCCCCCAGTGTTTTTTAAGATTGATGATTCTTTGTTTTTCTGTCTTGTTCATTATTTTAATTTCATTTCTTTAACTTTTTGGTAGTGTCTTATAAAAACTGTTAAAAAAAATATTTATAATAATATAGAACTAGACAAAACTTTAAAACATAGAGGTGTACTCTGGGACATATCTCAGGATTTAGAGCTAGCAGTGTGCTAAATGTCATGATGGTCTGCCATGTATTATGATGTTATGTGTCATGATGTTGTAGAAACAATACATGTGTCTGTAATACATGAGCTTGTGTGTTAAATGGGCCAGACAGCTACACTAATAGCTACACTGAGAGTCTGTAAAGGGCCTGGCTAAGCGCTCTAAACATCTGCAGACAGCTTGAGCACTACTGTACGCCCTAATCAAATCTGCCTGCCAATGCCGGATCGCCGTGACTGGAAGTGATGGATCCATGCGGCGCAATGCACCCAAACAGTGCGAGGTGAATTAGAGCACAGGGCACTTTGGCTGCACAGCCCAAATCTTATTACACCCCGTCTAGACCCCATGTCTCTGTCTGAGGTCATAATTATCCCTAAATTTCCGTGCTGAATGTATTTTTTTTCCTCCCGCCCCATGGTGAAAGGGAGATTAAACATGTCTGCAAGTACACTTAGATAGGGTGATAGATTTGGACTTACTTCATTAAGGGATATGTATGAGGTAGTTTTTCAGAACCAGATTAAGCCTCAGGTTTTGTCCAAACACACAGCTCTCCATGGAGCATTTATATTTCCAGCTACAATAAGCATGCTGAAGTAATAGATTTCTTTTGTTTTCTTTTATTGCATTATTTTTCTGTTGATCAGAGAATTACTTAGTACATTAGATAAATATATAGAAACAAAAACAATAAAGTCTGAAACTCACTTCTTATATGTTCTGCCAACAAAATGGTCATACTAGCAGTATTTCAATACTGTCAGTCTCTTTTTCACATTTATCACCTTTGACTAATCCTGAAAGATCTTAGACTGGCATGGATTGATTAACTGATTTATTGTGCACCTCTGCTACACTCCGCAGTATAACTATTGTTCACGTAATCTTGTTCTACTGCATGTTTATTGTAGCTTTAAATCAGAAGGTTTAGTTTGAACAGATCTGTAGTCCCTGTTTACACCTGGAATTTCCATGCATTTTGAATATCAAGATTATATCCGGATAGGGATTATCCATGAAAAATTGAGCCAAAGAGACATGTTAAACAAATTCAAATCCGATCACTGAAACCACTTTAGGAGGCGGTCTGAAACACACTTCAGTTAGATGTTAATATATTTCTCTCTCTAAGAAACATTTGACTAAACTAAACTAAGACTAAACTAAAACTCCATCCAGTACATTACATCATAACACACACAATCCAAAAATAATTCTTTGGGGTGATGCCATAGAAAATCACTTTTTATTCCCTAAAGAGTCACAATATGCATGCTAATATTCTTTTTTTTTTTTATCATCTCAGAGGGGTTGTGAGATGATACACACTGTGAATCGAATACAATTAGATTTCATCCTATAAAATGCATGATTCCCGCAATGACTTCTATAGTTCTGTTTAGCCCAATACGCAATATTCCGAGAAGTGATAACTATGAGCAGAAAAAAACTCCACGGTGCAGCTCTTGGATCTCGAAAAAAATGGTTTGGTCAGCCTACCTCAGATGGTTGATTAGTCAAGCTGTTTGAATGGGGAGATTTCTCAGAGTACAACAACAACAAGCAAAGAGTGGTAGATCGAACAGTGACAAAGTGCGGACATCGCTTAATGAGCGGGTTATGTTAATACCCCAAATATGCAAAAACTCGTTGTGAAGACATCGTCCAAATGTGTCAGTGAGTGAGGAGAAAACACAAAGCTAACGTCAGCCAGCTACTTATTCAAATTTTTTAGTTACATATTAATGCTACTCCATTTCAGGTGGAATTGAAAATTTTAATGAGAAGCTGAGAAGGAGGAAGCCAACTTCAGCCTCATGGAGAAGGCACAGGGCTCAGCAGCTACTTCACTCCACAAGATTCAAGCAGCTGCTAAGTACCAAGTCTGAATGGGTGAAACAAACAACTCGCTCCATAGAGATGCTAACAGCTGCCGATCTGCACCTCTACTCAGTTGAGCAGAGTCCACATCTATTTGGTTGTAGAGCCCAATTCTATTCGGTTCTAGAGTCCACAACTATTCATTTGTAGAGTCCACATCTATTCAGCTGTGGATTTCACAGTTTGCTGGCAGTGATTGAGCCACATTAGAAAATCCTCTCTTACTCATTTCAGCTAGAAGAGACACACTTCACACAGTAACACAAGATCAGATTATAAATGAACGTGTAATGCTCAGTTCATTTAACATTGAAATATAGCCTTATAGTTTACATTTTTGTTATATAGATATTGCACTGTTGTTTATTCTTTTTATTTATTTTATGTCTTCTGAGAACATGATTTGTGCCAGTTATCACTTTAATAAGCACTGCTGTCTTTTAGAGAAAACAGTGGAAAACAAAATTAAAACAAAAATGAATAAATACAAATAAATGTATTTGATGTCATTTCTTTTGTAATTCTATTATTGTAATTCTATATATTAAAGAAACACATGGTGTGCACAGGAAACAACAAATTCTGACAAAATTGCAATTATCAAGGCGTCAATGATCTTATGCATAAAACACACACAGAAAATGAATAAATAAATAAATAACAGAAATGAGGATCAACACGGTCGGTTAGTGTTATGAGATGATTTGCATATTATGCATCATATTATATTTGTCGTTTAATCCGACTAAACTGACATGCATTTGACTTCCAAATGCCAATGCATGATGATCAGGATTAAATCCAGACACAGGTTCATATGAATTTACAGGTGTATATGAGGTCCTAGTCTAGTCTAAATCATGCTTACATAAAATTCCATTCCTGCTCGAAAGTCCAGGTCAAAAATATTAAGAGGCTACCTACAAACGTTATAGATGGTCTTGTCAGAAGGGATCAAGCACACTGTCTGGCTTCAGCTTCTCTCTATAACTGACACTGACAAGATCCACAAGCTTTGTTTCAGACTAAACCAAGTGCTGAATGTTTGTTGCCTCTCCTACATCATGCTGAAGAGTGAGACATCAAGCAAGAGTCATCAGAAGTGGCAGCCGCCGTCTGTGTCTGTCTGTAGAAATCCAGAGTCCCCAAAGTAGGCCAAATGGAGCAGGGGTAGGGGGGAGACACATTAAAAAAAAAACAGAAAGGAAAAGAAAAAGAAGCAGAAGTACAAAAAGTCTGAGAATCCTCCTGCTGTCTGTGTATCACACAGGCCACTTTTGAAGTGCTGTAACCTGCTGAGAGGTCCAGGAACCTGGTTTAACCTGACGTTTGATACTGTGTGAAGCGATTTTGGTGCTACATGACATTTCAAGCTCAGCTCTACATCTAGATCTAACCTAACCATGTGGGGTTAAAAACAAGATACGTTAAGATTATTTATAAGCTTTGCTTAGCTGTCAAGCTATATATCTACAACTGGGAAAATAATATGTAGGCTAAAATATTTAGCACATGCAAAACTGCTATGATGGCACAAACAGAAAAAGGCACACCCACTGTCTGTGTTCCTTGCCATTACCAACATTTCACCTAAATGTTCTATAACTTGTGTTATAAAGTGATTTACATGTAACTGCAACTACATATATGCAGTTATACGGGTTTATGCCAGGCATTAAAAGGTTATCATGTATGACATTTAACACATTATAAAAGCATTTAAACACATCATGGGTACAGGATTTGTAGAAAGTCTTACTGAAATATAGAACATTGAGTGTTGCTCAGTGGCCGATATTTCAGAAAAATATATTTTTAAGTATACATACACAATGATATCAGCACTATACTGGTATCAACAGATAGATAGTTGCTTAAAGAATATTGACAGTACTCTGTAAGGGCAGAATGTTTAGGCACGCTGGGCTACTTTCCTAAAATATCTGCATTTTATTCATTTTATTGCATTTGTAACTGTACAGAAATGGTATAATCCTCTACTGCAGGTATATGCACTTTGTAAATATTGATGTGTTGATATTGCTATTGGTATCAGCATCAACAGATTTTTGTTTTTTGTTGATTTTTTTTTTTCCTTTTCTAGGATGGAAGTCACTTTTGCTATTAATATTATGCCAATTGTAGGGTTGGTTTGAACATTTGCTGTGGTTGTACCATCTGTGCATTTGAACACAAACATACCCACCTTTAATGCAATACACAATATTATTCACAAATGCACTTTAACAAGCTGCCGGTGACATTCTGTTAGTCACAGGTAATGCATGTGTGTGTGTGTGTGTGTACTGTAAAAGCCACATGATGTATGTTAGCTGAAATTGCGTCTCTATGGTGTGTCTCGGCACAGCTGACCTCCTGTTGATAAAAACCTGGTGTTCTCTATTTCCTGTGGCGCTGACAAGAAGTGCATTCTGGTGGTATAAATAGACTAGCCTGCTTGTTAGATCTTGTTTTTCTGACCATTGCTCTATGGCACCATTGACTACAGCATTGATCTTCACTCAGTGAAGTTGTGGCATCACATGAAATGATGAGCAAAAAAGGCTTGAAAACAAGGGTGATTGACCAAGCTCATGGACAACTCTGACCCTGCCCAGTTTAGATCTGAGCCTTATCAAACACACCTGCTGCAATCAAGGTCTTCAGAAACAATATCAGAGCCAGATGTGTTAGATTAGTGCTGCAAGTAAACACCACAGGAGGGTAGATCCCTGGAAGCGAGGCTTTAAGCAATCAGAGATTTAAAGTGAAACAAGACTCTCATGGGAGTACTGTTTGCTCAGAAGGAAACAGGAAAAGTCAAAAAGTCTTCTGAATTTGGGTTGGGCTGTTTACAGATTGTGGGTGGGCAACTAGCAAGAGCAATATGTCCCAGAGACATCACTATAGGGAGGGTGACAATCACTAACTAGCCCACTTGCCTAATTCAGAGTAGCTTCCATTGTCAAATAAAAAACAAACATCTTAAACATAACACAGTATATCAAGAATTTAACTACATAGCTAATAGCATACCATGGAAGGTAAAACTGGGTTGACCAGAGTCCTATCCTTTATACTACTAGGTGTAGATGGCTGAAGACCATCTTGTCATTTTGTTTGAAATAAGTAATTTCTTTATCATGGTCAAATATACTACTTACCTAGCTTGGTAGATAAGTGGTAGCCTTTACTGCAATTTAGCCCTGTCACCACACTCTGCAGAAACAGTCGATTTTCACTGGCACAGAAGTAATTTTTTAAGAGGTTGGAAATCTGGGGGCCTGACTCCCTAGCCCACTCATAGCTACACCGTGGCTACATAGGTAGTTACATTATTACATTTACATTCGACTTACATTCTGTACTGACAGGTTTGAGTCTGCACCTCACATTTAATTTATTATACCCAAAGATGCTTTACAGAAATAACAAAATAAAAATCTGCAATAAACAAAACCCCACAACACACATGTACATGTATGCACACACCTCAGCTGGCAGCTGATATGCTCCCCAGACCACGGAGTCAAGCTTCAAATCATAATAATATATTTCCTCTTCTACTTATGAGAACAAAAACTATTTAAAACTTGAACCCAGTTTCACTGTACACAGCCCACGGCATTCTGTGCATAATTCATAACTAATCATTGTTGACTTTCAAACATTGGTTGAAAGAGGGAAAAATAATTACCAAAACTGTACATCTGTTAAATTTCCTGGCATTTCCAAAAGAATCTATTAGATCTATTATTTTGTGTGAAATAACGTCACACTCACTGCAGCAATATAGTGTTTATGCCATTACATTCCATTGTTCACCCCTCTCTGTGAGGAAAACTCAATATATAACAGCATTACTAAACTGACATTTAACAATACCAACAAAACACATTCCTTTGAATCTGGAGTCTGGGTGATAAGCAAATAATCATGGATGCCAAGGAGTGTGTGTTTGGGGGGTTGGGTGGGGGTTGACAAGAAACCTGAAAAACCATGAAAACCATTTACTCTCTCATTTTTCACCCAGATCAGAGAAGATGGAGAAGAAAAAAAGGTGACATTTGGAATTTGAATGTCACAACCTGAGAAGAATGGCTCCTTTGTCAAATGCTTCAGATAAATTGACCCGATAGCGGCAGAGCTGCACGCATTAGTGATCTTTAGCGGGGTTGTAAAGTCAGTTTGGTGCAGGAAGAGGAGGAAGTGTATGAAACAGGCGCTGAGGGTTAAGGCCAAGATCACTGCACAAGGGACCAGGCTGGGAAATGTCATGGTGCAATTTACAAATTGATTCTCATTACAATAGCAAGGCAATGGAGAGTAAGGGTGTGTGCTTGAGTGAGAAAAAAAAGACTGGGCTAATCGATTGGGTTATGTATGATCAAAAAGGGTAACTTCTGATAAATGCTATAAATCTTAGTCACCGTCAAAGGTTATGCAAAGATCAGCTTGCAAAAGAAGAGCCATTTTTGGTTCCCAAAAGAATCTTTCAGTAGATGCTTTTTGTAAATAAGATATATGAGTGTGATGAACCTTTGCATTTGGCCTGTTATTTGGGTAACCATGTGGAAAGTTACTGTGATAAATGGTTAGACAGGTTGGGGGGTTGTTGGGGGGGTTTGTCTTACCTTTCAAATTATTTGCAATGGTCCCTGACACTGAAACAGACACAGGAGCAAACATAGTAATGATAGTGTGATTTGACGCTTAACTGTCAAATAAAAGAACATAATGATTGTGCACTTCTGAAAAGTTGTGGTTATAGTATACGGTCATCTTTAATTTGTCCATGAAACTGTAACTGCTAGTGTTATGTGAATGTCACCATCTGAGGCTGGTAAGCTTAGCCTGATACTTTCTCTGGAGGCATTTCTCCTGAGGCCCTTTGAAACGGTCCATTTCGCCCTAAGTACAAATGCTGAGACATGTTTGTACTTGTGGTTTTCTGAGATTATGGTTTGACGATGGGCTAAAATGTTCATTTTAATATGAACAGCTTTTTGTACAAGCATGATAAGTGCCTGCTACGCCATCAATATCACATTACCCAACATGTTTAATACTTCTGTTATGATGACATGTGGGAATGCTACTTTCTTCTTATGGTTTGCATGGAATAAATAAATAAATAAATTTTTTTTAAGTTTTTTTAAATGGGTATTAAATGAGTTTTTACCATTGGGGACTGTTACAACTCAGTCAACCATTACTGAACACAGATGTACTCTGCATAATACTTATTTAACCATACATTCAAGCCAGGAACCACACAGGAACTTTGATTTTTAAGAGTATAGAATAGATTGGCTTCACAGATCTAAATGAAGCCTTGGACTAAAGGCAGCTTTGTTCAAGATATTATTGGGAAACCACTGTGGTGACCTTGGTTTAACACAAAGACACATACACACACACACATATATATACACACACACAAAGCAGCTGGCAGTACAAAGCGCTACAAAACCCCCTAACTCCCTCTTTGAAGAGCTATTGAAGTGTTGGAGGTATAAAGTGGAAACCCCAGAGATTCGGCTTCTGTGTGTCTGCGAAATCAATATGAGCGCTCCACGCAGCAATGATAGCAGCCACAAACAGAGCGGTAAGCTTTAACTGGTCAGCACGACAGGCCAATACTATTGTTTACAAAGCTCTTTACTGAAAGACACCTGGGCAGCCTTCAGAGGATCATGTGGCTACACAGGAGAGAGTGTGTGAAGGAATTAAAGTGGTTTGGTGGGGGCATACGGAGAACATATGAACGACTGAAATGAAGTGTATAGCATTACAACAAATTAGTTCCTGGAATACAGGAAAAACAATGGAACAGGCTGTTTTCTCTTCCTCGTCTCAAATGTTTCTAACAGATGTGAGTGTGTGCTGCCAACTGGCAGCTGTAGGGCTGAGAGAAAAATATATTCTACTGCATCATGTACAAGCCTGGTAATCATCTTGGTCCACAGAGAGCTGTAGTTTCTACCGGTATCCATTCCAGCCCTGCACAATAACACCTGAACGCCTTATCAATGGAGAGAACCTAATTAGATTAAAGCTGGTGATGGAACATGTTTAGAAACCAATGCTATTCAAAACACTAGGCATCAACGGAGTATGTCATCTACTGCAACACGCAATCACAATGATCTGGGCAAACAAATTGCTTCAAAACTACATTAAAAACTTTCTTTTTAAGAGTTAAATACAGAACTGTATTGTTTTAGGGTTCCCCTTGAATTGCTTCTTCTTGAAATCCCAGTCTTACATCCTCGGGCTTAATATTCAGTAACTACACAGACGACAATGCAAGCTGAGAGAATTATTCTTAGTGGTTATTCTTGTGGAAGTGTGTGATAAAAGTTTGGATCTGCCAACGGGCCCTGGCCATTTAAAAGGTTAATTATATCTCACTATTCGCTCACTGAAGGATACAGAGAAATTCTGTAAGAAACGTGGATTCTAAACTTTCAGTCCATTTCACATTTTTTGTTCATAAGAACACTTTGTTGACAATTGTTTATTGTTGTCCATACAGCCTTGCTTTATTGCCATTTGTTGACAAAAAGACAATTGAAAACAACTGAAGTGCACCTGTCAGTATGTAAATATAATTTCTTAATCAACAACATAATTGTGTTATTATGTGCAAAAAATGGTGTGATGTAACTTAAATATCTAGGAAAACAAGAATACTAATTCTACACTTACTAAATATTTGTATACCTCTATATTAATCCAACCCTACTGCTTAGCCTCAATAACCAAAAGTTAATCCTTTGCCTCTTCTCGTTTCTCAAATAAATCTGCATTTTGCATATAAATAAACACTCTGTGTGGTGCCCCTGGCTGAGAGATTTTTGTCCCATCCCCAGGACCCAAGCTCAAATCCTGTCGATGCCACAGCCACCCTTGGTCAGGAGTCCAAGAGAGCGCAATTAGCCGAGCTCTCTCCGGGTGGGAATAATGGCTTAGTTCCTCTCTGCCTGTCAATCTACAGCAGTGCTGGCCAACTGTAAGCGTCTGCCAGCTCGCATACACACAATTCCAGCTCGATCAACTAGCGTTTGAAAAGATGCGGTAGCTGGGCTCGGGTGTCTTGGATGAAGCACACCCTTGCTTTCACACTACCAGATTAGTTGCTGGTGTATGACAGTGGATATTTAGACTGGCAGGTGGGAATTCAGTGCCGACTGGGAGCACAGTGGGGAGATAATTGGAGAAAAAGAAAAGGTTTTACCTTATGGTGTAAAACCAAATGTCTTCACAATGTAAAAAGTTTTTGCTTCCAATCAAAAAAGTCTGCTCACACACACAGGCTTCCTTTCTGTATAACTTTCAGTTCCACCAGTCTAGCTCCCCTAACAGCAGCCACAGTGTTCTCCATCCACGCACATTGTGAAGCACGGCAGGTGATAATTTAACAATGGTTATTTTACCATGTGGAGCCTTTTCTGTCTCTTTATAAAGAGCAGTCTACTCTCTCTCTCTCTCTCTCTCTCTCTCTCTCTCTCTCTCCCTCTCTCTCTCTCTCTCTCTCTCTCTCTCCTTCCATCCCTTTCTGTTTCTCTTTTTCATTTACATTTGTCTCTGTCTGTCTTTCTCTGTCATTATCTTTCTTTTCTCTCTTCTGTCTCCCTCTCCTTCTGTCAGTTTCTGTCTACCTCTTCTCTCCCTTGTCCCATTCTCTTTCTTTCTCTTTCTCCATCCCTCTCTTCTCTCCTCTCCATCTAACTCTTCCTCTCTCTGTCTCTGTCTATCTCTCTTCATATTTTCCTCTGTTCCATTCCATTTCCTTCTTTCTTGTCCTTTATCCCTCCTTCCCTTCCCCTCTATCTCCACTATCTATATCTTTCTCTTTCCCTCCTTCCCTTCCCTTTCCAGCTACATCTGTTTCTCTCTTTGTCTCCCCTCTCTCACCTTTTTCTGTCCCTCTCTTCCCTTCTTTTTTCTCTTCTGTTTTTGTCTTTCTCTCGCCAACTCTTTGTCTCTCTTTCTTATTCTATCTCTCCATCTTCCCCTACCTTCCTCCTTGCTATATTTCTCTTCACCCCCCCCCACACTTTATCCTCCCACAGTAGGACTGATACAGGGCCAGCTAGTGCACCCTCATTTATGCACTCATTTATTGGCACCGTTCTGTCTCAAAGTGGATTAGCCGGCTTTTATCCACTCTCAATACCGCCGGTGACAAGCAGTGGCATAGAGCACCAGTCTAATGCCTGAGGAAGAGGAGCGGAAAAAAAATAAAAAACCTTAGTCGAGAGCAGCATACCACTCCAATCACCATTCGCTAAAGAAGACGATAAAGTGTGCCGGACTGATTAGAGGAGGGCTGGGAAAAATCAGCCTTTTAAACTGTACTGAGATCAGTTCTGAGTGTTTTTAAGACTAAGTAAAAGTTTGAGTGAAAGGAAGCTGACCTTAAATCAGTGCGAAAGTCCAAATATATTGATAACTGGACTGAACTTGAAAATGTGTGTGCTTTGGAGGAGAACTATATGTTATTGCCCATTTCAACTGTTCTGAGATCAGTTTTGAGTGTTTCTCTTAAAATGTGTAAAAGGAGGCTGTCTCTAGATCAGTGCACTAATCACTTTGTTGAACTTTAACCAAATTGCTTTAGATGGAGACCTGGTGAAATCTCCCTGTTCTGAATAAACTGTTCTGTATCAGTATTGAATTTGAGTAGTGAGTTTGAGTAAAAGGAAGCTGCTCCTTCACTCTTAGGAATACATGTTGCTAAATGGTTCTTGGCCTGAGAGTATGATTCTGAGAAAGAAACTATATATTATGTGGAGATTCTTAACTTTAAAATGTTCTTCATACAAAAATGAGTCTTTAAAGCATCATCCGACATTCAAGAGGTAACCAAAAATAATTCTGCTGTGGCGTCGCTCCAAGAAAGAGTACACTTTTTCAAACTGTACATCAGCACAAAAGCTCAAATGGTCTGATAACTGGGCTGGACTGAACTTGAAACTGAGTTGCTTAAGGGGTAAAATATCATGTTGTTAGATGAAAAGGAACAAAGTCAGTGGGGATCTTGCTGGGCTTCTGTTTAGGAATAAGAGAAGACAACTCTGTAACTGTCGGGCCAGACTTTCATACTATAGCACAACACAACAGGACTAAAAACACTGAAACTGAGCAATATGTAAGTTTGAGCATATCGACATTAGTCGACATTAGTCAGAGATGCTGTTTAAGTCTTGGAGGAGCTTTTTACAAAGAGGTAGAAGGCAATACCTCACCACTGTGGCAAAAACACATTATTTTCAGTGTTAGTCAGGGTCAGGGGTTAACTGTTTTTTTAGCCAAATCTATTTCACTTCTCCACTTCAGTTCACCTGACCCTTTCACCACCTCACTCCTTTTAGTGTAACTTTAAGAATGAATTCAATTTACAATATTATCACTGCTGTCAGAACAAAACCTCGTATCTCCATTTTTTAATTTTTCAGTTTTTGACATAATTTGAAAATGCCTGTTCCTCTTTGCATTGTGTGTAAATTTCATGATGAATGGACCAACATAAACGGACCAAAATGTACTTAAAAAAATGTCTGGTTCCATTTACTTGCATTAAAAGTAAAGTATGTTTTTTCCTTCTCCTGTAAAGGTGTGATTTTGGAGATACAAGGTTTTGTTCCGACAGCAGCGATATGTTGAATTCTGACAGATAATATACAGTGTTAGCAATGTGATAGGCTTTATCTATTTTTCAGAAGATTTCTTTAGTCAAAGTTTACAATTACTTTTACAAATACAAATATGTTTATAACATTCATTTGCACATTTTTAAAAGTCATTAAGGTAAATGCTATGTCATACATTTAAGCAAATGGCTGCTAATCCACAGTGCTGTTTAAGTCACTCGTACTTTTTTAAAATGTTGTATAGTTTTGTAGTTTATTGGCTTTTTCTCCCTTATTTATGTGTGTCTTGGACAGATTTTCCTTCCTTCAGAAGTTTCTATCTGTCTGTCTGTCTATCTATCTATCTATCTATCTATCTATCTATCTATCTATCTTTTTTAGTTTGCTGATTGATATGCAGATATAACAGCCAGGCTGTATTCCCACACTGCTGTTTATAACACAAGCAAAACTTTTCATGTGGTGATATGTTTGCCTCCTGTCTCTGCTGGAACCCAATCATAATCAGCTTCACGCCGTGCTGTGCTGGACAAGAGCCCGTAGGTGTGTGCTTGTGTGCCAGGTGGGCGTCTTTTTAACGCGTACAGAAGGAAAAGAACTGGACATGATTCAGCGATGGTGACAAATAAGAGTGAGTATCTCTCAGTTAAGAATAATAACTGGTGTGTTATTGATTTCTTTATTATAGCCTAGTGAAACACAAGCCCCCTCCAACCTTAATAACATATATTAGTCCAAATATGTGCAAGTGGGCTTCTAGATTGGCCAAAACAGGGGCTACAATGGTTACACTTCTCTAAAAACATGGATGACTTGTAAGAAAAAAATAAAAAAGATTTTGCCATATTGCAGAAAAAAGATTTAATCTTCTCTCTCTATCTATAGCACATCCTACACAAATGCTGTTGAGCTCTCTCTTTTTTCTCTCTCTTAGAATCATACCTATACTCTCACACAGAAAACCAGCTTGGACGAATGTGTCATGGCCCTCTTGCTTCTCCTGGCCTTATCCAACCTTGGCCAAGCTTAGTCACAGTGAGTAAGCCTGAGATTTGTTACACGTTTTTTGAAAGGAGGTAAGAACCCTGAACTGCACTTTCAGACTCAGCTCTATGAACACAACAGCTCTATGAACACAACAGTGACCTTGAAATGTTTTTCAGAAGTCTGACGAAATCGTGGGACACATAACTGTACTGGTACTGCCGCGAGACTGGACTGCTGCTGATCAATGTGTTCCTAGAAATGAACAGCACTTCAGCAGCTTCAGTGTGTGCCTGCGGTTTGAGGCTGAGAGACTGAGATACTGACTTACAGCAGGAAGGACAGACTGTGCATGTGTCGGGGGGGGGAGGCAGAGGTGTGAGTGTGTGACAGTGAAACAGAAGAGAGAGAGGTGGAAAGAAAGAAAGAAAGAAAGATAGAAAGAGAAGAGAAGAGAAGAGATGAGAAGAGAAGAGAAGAGAGGAGAAAGCAGGAATGAGAGAGACAGAGACAGAGACAAAAAAGAGAGAGGAGAGAAACCCAGAGAGAGAATGGGAGCTAGAATGACAGAACACCAGAAAGAGAGAGAAAAAGCAAGACTTAGAGATAATGAGAGAAGGAGAGATAGAGAAACAGAGAGAAAAAGACAGATAGAGAGAAGAAAAAGACGAAGATGGAGAAGGACAGAAATCTGAGAGAATGAAGAAAAACAATGAAACATGGAGGGAAGGAGTGATAGAAGAGTGATAAAAGGAAAGGAAGAGATGAAGAGAGCAAGAGAGTGTGAGAGAGAGATGGAATGAAAGACAGAGAGATGAAAAGGGAGATGCAGGGAAAGTGAGACAAGACAGGGAAAAGACAGAAAAACACATGACATGGAGAGAAAGAGAATACAGAAAGAAAGAGAGAGAGAGAGAGAGAGAGAGAGAGAGAGAGAGAGAGAGAGAGAGAGAGAGAGAGAGTTTAGCTGGTAAAGTGAGCCGTTCAGAAGAGTGTAAGGGTCTCCGTCAGTCTCTCGGTCTCTGCTCGCTGAATCTGCTCGTCTGCTTTACGTGCTCTGTTTAATGGATGAGTAGAAGCGGTAGAGTAGAAGATGAGTGTGAAAAGGCCACACAACAGCTTCCCACAGTCAGCATCAGATCAAACACTGACACTCAGCTTTTTTGAGCAAAAACAGCACTAAGAGAACTGAATCTCACCCAGACTCCGCTTTTCAGCTTTTCTAGATTACATAACAGCAGCCGGTGCTGTCACGAAGGGCTGCTGGCAGCGTTTGACTTTCTGTCTCCCTGCTAACGCGGTGTAAACAGACGCTCACTCACCTTGGTTGGGGTGGCTGGGGTCCGTTAACGTTACTATCCGCACCGTCGCGAAGACGAGACAGAATCTGAGTTGAAAAGTCATTTTTAAACCCAAATCCAGCGAGGCGCCCACGTCGGCACGACGACGCGAAGGAGCAGGAAACCTCAGCAAACGTCCTACAGATGTTCCCTCACACTACTTTAGACCGGTTCGAGCGGATTTGAGGAGCCTCGCTGTCTCCGTCTGCGCGGCTCAAACGCCAATCCATCGCCAGCGCTTCACTCCGAGGGAGCCTGACGGAGGAAAAATAAACAAACTTGTCCGTTAATTCTATCCCTCCGAGTTGTTAATGGTCGAATGTGGCCGTAAACACGGCAAAAATGCTTCCGAGAGTCGTTTTTCTGTCAGAAATCCTGTACTCGACTCGCTGCTTTCTTTTCCAGTAACGGCTGGCGAGCGCGCGAGCGTCTCCTGTCAGAATGTTGCTGAGCGCGCGCGAGGCTTCTGGCGCCAAAAGAAAAAAAAAAGAACTCCCGCCACAAGCAAGAAGACTCTGTTCGGGGCCGTGGAGCGCGACTGCGGCTCGAGTCCTTGCGGTCCAACGTTAAAGTGAGTGGAAGACAGAAATGAGAGAGAGTTTTCCCTCAGCTTGTATAGGACGCGCGAGGCTCGCCTCAGCGCTAGAGGGAGTGCGCTCGCGCGGGCGCACGTGCCGCTTTCCTCTCCGCGCCTCGCTCGCGCAGCACAGCTCCGAGGTGCGTTAGATTTCTTTTAAGAGATTAACAGGCTTTAGCCGGTGACACTAAAACAGACACAACGTCACCCTGACTGAACTGTGTGTTCTACTGCCTAATGATGTTTGGTGAAGTGGATTCGGGTATTATGAAACGCTGTGAAACATCATGATCAGGGCACACATTGTGAGGTATTGTGGGGCAGTGTTTGGTGTTATGGGACAGAGTGTTAGGTATTATGAGACAGTGGATTAGGTATTATTAGACAGTGGATTAGGTACTATAACACAATGTGTTTGGTATTATGGGACAAAGTATTAGGTAATATGAGACAGTGTGTTTGGTATTATGGGACAGTGTCAGATACTATGAGACAGTGAGTTAGGTTATATGGGACAGTATGTTAGGCATTGTGGGATAGTGTGTTGGGCATTGTGGGACAGAGTTTTAGGTATTGTGGAACAGAGTGTTAGGCATTGTGGGGAAGAAGAGTGTTAGGTATTATAAGACATTGGATTAGGCATTATGAGACAATGTATTTGGTATTATGGGACAAAGTGTCAAATAATATGAGACTGTGTTTGGTATTATGGGACATTGTGTTCGGTATTTTAGAACAATGTGTTAGTTATTGTGGGACAGAGTGTTAGGTATTATAAGACAGTGGATTAGGTATTATGAGACAATGTGTTTGGTATTATGGGACAAAGTGTTAGGTAATATGACACAATGTGTTAGGAATTATAGAACAATGTGTTAGGTATTATGGGACAGGGTGTTAGATATGTGTTAGGTATTATGGGACAGTGTATTAGATATTAGCAAGGTATGTTAAATCATGTGGGACTCATCACAGGCCCCGAATGATAAAGCTACCCTTTTATTCAGTTTCTCCTAAGCAATAAGCCTGTTTACATTTTCATTTTGCTCAGTTGAAAAGAATGCACTAGTAAGCATCAACTGAAAATGGGTTCTTAGGGAAAAAATAGTTCTTTAAAGTGTCCTCTATTACCTGATGGTCCATAATAATACTACCCGTATTCAGCCTACAATCACCATATCAGTTCATTTTGTTAAATGTTGTTTGATGAGTCATCTCTCCTGTCTCTGAACATCTCT
Source organism: Colossoma macropomum (assembly GCF_904425465.1). NCBI lineage: Eukaryota > Metazoa > Chordata > Actinopteri > Characiformes > Serrasalmidae > Colossoma > Colossoma macropomum. The sequence continues at coordinate 607,198 of NW_023495761.1, forward strand.
CTAAAGGCTTTTCAGTTCTTCATGTCATCCTTTGCTTGCATTTGTTTTGTGAAGAAAACACAAAAAACACAAAAGAAAGTGACTTCAAATGTTTGTTGACTGGCATGCCACACCAGTAGAGTACTTTGTATAGACTTGTCATAATGATAATATAATGATGCAGAAAATAAGCCTTAGTTATTGGTCTGCAGATAAAGGAGCAGAACTACATCTCCCACAGAAACATCATTCTTCACTCACCTGCACATCCCTACATTCTTAAAAATAACCATTCCTACATGGCTTTTGTCCTGGAGAATATGTAATTTAATTCAATGGGTAAAAAAAATTATTCGCAATGCCGCTACTGAAGCCTTGAAAACTTTGAAAGCCAGTATTTTTTTCTTTACAAACTATTTAGCTTTAAAATGAGCTATTTGTTAATTGATGTTCTTAACATAAAACTTCATGTTTTAAGTACTCAAACACTCTACTACTTCCCGGGAAGAAATAAACAGCTAACAACACCACATAACACAGTGTGAATGTGTTCAGGCTAGATTTGTTACAAGACTGGATCAGATTAATTCCTTGTTTCACTCTGATATCCGGTCCAGCCTTTCCTGCTGATAGCGTACCAATACAGATAGCCATTGATAACAATAATATTATCTCTACAGAGAATTTTTACGTAATGGTGTCTTTACACTCACAAATTACCTTTACAAGCATTCAGAAGCAATGCAGAAATGTTCTTCAAGAAACTAAATATACTAGTACTATGGCAAAATATTGCACAAAATAAGTTTTTAGGTTTATTTCTAACATGTAAATGTTCTTGAGAAAGTCCATAGTACTGCTTATGCCTCAATCATGCCTTGTGCATAGGTATAGCAAAGCTTTTATAAATGCCATCTAATGATATTCAGGTATGAAAATGCACCTACACACACACACACACACACAAACACACACACACACACACTTATACATTCCCTCCTCCACACTTGGGCTAATCCATGCAGGACTGGGTATTTATATGCAAGCCATTTGAAAGGTCATTTGATGCTATCATGCATACGGGATCTGCTGTATGTAATTTATTGATTGACTGGGAGCCAGGGGTTTGGAAGGAAAACAAGTCTTTAATGCGGGGGGCTTGCTTCCAGTCTGTGCCATTCCTTGAATCGGGTTATGCTGGCTAAGCAGTCGTAATGCGTCTGCATACAGCATTAGAGGACATTGGATATGCAGGGAGGTAAACGGATACAGCAAGGGAGAATCAAAATTATTCTCCCAATATCTTTTCTATTCATAATCTCATCTGCCTGTGAATTTGATATATACGGCCACAGCAAAAGGCTTATGTACTGTAGGCCTTAGCGTCGCGACTGTGTGGTCATCAAAAGTGCTTATTGTTAATGGATATTTTTATTCATTTCCATTGACTTTTTCATTTTTTTTAGCAGTTTGGCACTGACATTCATCTCCGAAGATGGCTGTAGCTTTGGAAACATTAGCTTCTTAGAATTAGTCAATGGGAAACTCTCAGGGCCTGCTAGGCCTTCAGAAAAGGCCTGATGATTTCTGTGAAACATAAAATACTGTCTGTAAGGCTTTGTTCATTCTTATTTAATAGAACCACAAGCCCTATTATTTTTAAACTCTGCAAGCATTGCAGTAAAACTCTAAATCTATTGTTAAGTTTTAGTTGAAAACAAAAAGGATTAGATTCTTGAAATACCCAATGGAAAATTATCTAATCAGGGTTTATCTGTGGTATCCAGGCAGATACAGCTAAGCTAGCTCCCCCATTGGTAAGGACTTCAGGAGCTGAACTGAAAACCTAATGTATCCGATAAACTACTTGATGTGATCAACCAATCTTGCTTTGCTTTCCAATGGATGGAACCAAGGTTGTGAGGAAAAAAACATCATTTGAGGCCTTCTGGAAGTCTAGTTATATCAATGACTGCGAGTGGTAGCTAAACAATGTATTTCAGTCTGATGTTAGAAATGGAAAACAGCAACATGCTGTTGCCAATGTTCTTTACTGAAAACATCACCATAAAACTTCTACAAGGTAAAATATATGTTATATATGTGTTACAAGCTTCAAACAAAGTATAGAATGTCTTTTCCAAGTTTCAGATATCTGTGTTTAATCTAAAATGGCTAAAAAATGTTAATGATAATCATTGTTAGTTTAGTGCAATATGCTAGTAGAATCCCAAAGGGCCTTAGCAGGAATTAGCATTATTGTATAGGTGTTTATGTTGATATCTTTAATAGTTATGGTTCTCCACTGGAATCACTGCCTAATACGCATAGTATTAGGCAGTGATTCCAGTGGAGAACCATAACTATTAAAGATCCAGGCATAGTGATAGAGTAATATTTGATCTTGGAACAGAGCTGGAGGACACTTAAAAACCAAGGTGCATTTCTATAAAGCATTTCAAAATGAGAGCGATAACCAGGGATACGGGCCAACCATTCATTTAATCTTGTTTGGCATGACATCGGTATCATTTGACTGCTCTTGTGTCAAGCATTTGATACACACAGTATCAGTCAAATGTTTGTACACACCTGATTGAATGTGTTTTTTATAATCTCATTCATTAATAAAATTGATGTTTATGTGTGACATTGTTTCTAAAACAAATTTAAAGCTTTTTTAAATACCCCTGAGTTTTCAGCAGCCAACAAGGTCTCAGCATGAATGGAACTTCCTCAGAAATGTTGGAAAAGCATAGGTGCCTCATGAAGCTGCTTGAAGATTGCCAAAGGGGGCACTTTGTAAAGTGTTTTGGTCACTGCAAAATGTATCAAAACAAAACAAAACAAAACAAAAAAATTAATTCTAAAAAGATGAAAATAGTAAAAGTGCAAAAGCCCTCTGGTAGGTGCATCCAAACATTTGACCGCTCAGCTATTTCTGAGGCCGTTTTGTTATCTATTGTTTGCCAAGGAAGAGATCACACACAACACACAAACACACACACACACATACAAAATTCATAATCTTGGACTCACTGAACAGGAAAGTAAAGCAATTCTTACAGTCACCATTAGTATGTGTGTCTGTGTTTGTATGTTGACGCACATAGCCATTAAAAAATCTATTTATGCTTTTTGATTTTGATGGAACCACACGTTTCAAAGAGTAAAGAAGAGTCACTCTTGCCAGATGCTAAAAAATGGATGTTTGAGGGGAAAAAAGAAAAAAAATCTAAATGTTATGAGAAAGCTAACCGGTTTTCACTTCAATGTGGGAACATGTCTCTCATCTACAAGCCTGTCAGCCTCAGCGCCTGATAATGTGCTTGTACTGGCGGCCTCTTAAAACCTGCCAGCGTTTTCATCCACAGACAAAAGATCAAAGCCCTCCGACCTGTCTGCCTACTGCCTTCCAAACGAGAGCCACTATAGCCTACATTAAGAGAGGCTGGCCACAGTGAGAGAAAAAACACATTCAGATACATAAAACATACATTTAGATCTCTAAATATAAACATGAGAAGCGGTGTTCTCCACGGCTATATGTTTGGGCCTATTAAGATTTATAGATGGCTTTCTCAGTGGAGAAGCTAAGAATTGTACAATCATACAAAATTGATTTTAAAAAAAATATTTAAGACAACACACACAAAAAGGACAAACATTATTCAAAAGTTTGGAAACAGTTTTTAATAACATAAAAAAGTTGCAGATATGTGTATAAAATTACTCATACTTACTGAGAAAGCTGTATAGCAAAGAAAATAAACTTATATGAATCATTTTCTCCAGAATGCCTCATAATTAGGAAAAGCAATAGATGGTAGATACACTTTTATTTAAGAACATAGCAAAACATCTTGATACTAAAACTGTGATATATACACCCACACCTGGATTCTACACATACACGCGCTCTCGATTCTCAGGTGTGTAAGCCTGCAGCAGCACTGTGGGTCAGTTGCTCGGTCCTCTGCTGCCCGTTCTCGCGCGCCGCGGGCCTCAGCGCGAGCTCTAATTACGTCTGATTACCTTTTATGAGCGTCGGCGCGCGCGCGCGCGTCTCTCTGCCGTAATGAAGCGGCGTGAAATCGTTCTAAAGTAATTGCGCGCTCGTGCCGCAGATAAGCCGCCACGGCGGGACAAAGCGATCCTGACACAAAGAAGATTCCTGAGCGCAGGGGCCCGCGCGCAAACCCCTCCGTGACTAATGGCGCGTGAACTTTAATCTGCCGCCTCACGAGAGCGAGGAGGAGGAGAAGAAGGAGGCGGAAGGTGGGGAGGGAGCGCGCGCTCCATTGCATTAAGATTTCGTTCACGAGAGCGATCACCTATTACCTGTCATTAACGAAGGAATAAATACAGCCGTTAGGATATGCCATAATAGTTTTATCAATATTAATAGGACTCATCGACCCACTGAGGGATCAATATTTCATCAGAAGATTTTCGATTCACTCAGTCTGTTCACTCTGAAACATCGAGGCTGTTGCCTTGGGCGCCGGGTTTCTTCGCAGATCAGCACCATGGACAGAGCCTTAGGACTCGTCCCAAATCTCACACTTTGGCTCAGTGTGACAAGGTTACTAGTAAAAGTACCTGGATGCTATTCTACATTGCAGTCTTTGTCTTTTTTTCTTTCATTCCAAGTGGTTTGATGCGAAATGGTGGATTGTAGAAACACCTACCGCCTCCAGTAGTAGTGATGGGATGTGTTCTTCTACAGAACAGCACCATGGGCAGGAACTTTTACTCTAAATCAGTATTTCCCAACCTTGGCCCTGGAGGCCCACTCTCTTGCACATTTTAGTGCTTTCCCTGCTCCCAACACAACTGATCCAACTAATCAGCATAGTAACAACCCTGTACTGACTCAAAGTGAGTGTGATAGAGCAGAGAAATCACTAAAATGTACAGAGTAGTTGGCTCCAGGACCAGGGTTGGGAAACACTGCTCTAAATAGTAAAGGGTTTCTCCATGGATCAGCACTATAGACAGAGAATTGGACATGAAATCGGACTTTGAACAGTGTAACACAAGAAGCACACCATAAACAGTGCCTTAGAATGTGTCCCAAATCTCACACGATTGCTCTAAAACAGTTTGACTAAGTAGTACCCCAGAAAGGTTACTATTAAAAGTACCTGGATGCTATTCTACATTGCAATTATTTTTTCTGTTTGTTTTTTCAAAATAATTACATAACTCAATAATTGAGATGTAAATGAAGTAATTCTGAGTGGTTTGATGTGAAATGGTGGGCTGTAGAAAACCTACGGCTTCAGCAGCAGTGATAGGATCTGTTCCTCTGCAAAACAGCACCATGGGCAGGAACTTAGGCTGCGTCTCAAATCACAAACTTTCAGTCTAAATCAGTATTTCTTAACCATGGTCTTGGAGGCCCATCTCTTGCACATTTTACTGTTTTCTCTGCTCCCAAAACAACTGATCCAACTAATCAGCTTAGTGACAGCCCCATACTGACTCAAAGTGGGTGTGTTAAAGCAGAAAGGGTTTCTCCATGGATCAGCACCATGGACAGAGATTTGGACATGAGGTCAAAATCTAAACAATAACACAAAAAACAGACCAGAAAGATTAATACGTCCAAACCTTAGTTTTCATCAAAGAGTCAATGAAATGTTCTGGTGTGCCTTACTGCACCCGGTCAAAATATCAATCAAGTTGTCAATGATCAAACACTAAACAACACATACTGGGTTTATCCACAAATCAGCACCATGGACAGAGACTGAGACTGTGTTATAACTTATATCACATACACTTACTGTAATTAGTGTGACAACACAGTCCACAGGCGGCAATAAAAGTCTTATCGTCAAAGAGTCGTATGACCACCTTAACCTACTATTTATATCAGACACACTGTGTATACCATGTTGAATGCCGCACTAACTAAGAAGGAGAATTGTTATTATCATCATGAATAAAGTTCCATTGGTACCTGAGTTCAAACATGATTTAAGACTTTCTCATTAATCTGTGTTAATACCAGAGTAGTAAGGACTTTCCTTTAACCCATATAATTCCCAGTTATTCCCATTCAGAACTGCAAACTTAATACAGAACATAAATTGATGTAATTAACCCTTTAAATCCAAGACCTATTACATACTAACACTAATTATTCAGTAACTACAGGGACTTCAGTGCAAACTGGAGTTATTCTTCGGTTATAGAAGTGTGTAATAATAATGTGGGCGTGTCGCTGGGTCCTGGCCATGTAAGGGGTTAAATGTGTGATTGTATGTAATAGTATGAAAAAGCATCTATACTAACTCAAGTCTTAACGTTTAACCCAATGGTTGTTGTTGCATAGTCAAGGAGAGAAGTTGACCCAAGATCAATGCTGATCATTTGAGAGACTATCATATGAGCTACTTTTAGGCTCTGAGTTGCCATAGAGTCAGTATAGTGATTGAATTATCTGCTGTTTCCCTATCTATGATAAAAACAAAGGCTCTGATTTTTATTGTAGTGCTGTTATCCAGATAAAACACCTGCTGTGTTTGCATTAATGACTGCATTGATTGATCTGCTGTTTGGGAGGTGTGGGAATGGGGCATAAGAAGTGACACACTGCTCTAGAGCGAGAGCGGGAGAGGAACATCCATATATAATGAGATGGGCACTCATGGGAAATGCAAAGATTCATGGGAGTATTGATCAGGGGACTTTGGAGTTGGAGAAGAGAGCAGACGAATGACATCTCACAACAAAAAGTTAGCGCTAAAGCCAAGGTCGAGCTCGTAAATCTAATAAAATGAGTCCCTTCCGTCCCTCCCTCCCTCCCTTTCTCTCTCTCTCTTGCTCTTTCTCTGTCTCTCACTGCAAGTATCAGCTGTAGACCAAAAATAGCCACTCACTTAGTACAGCCTCCCCTCTGAAATGACCTTTGACCACTGTGCAATCAGAGGATTGAATATTTGACTGAACGCAGATGAGGAGCAAATTAACCACTAGACTTTACCGCTCCATTAATCTGACTTTGAACATTGATTACAAGTAAGTATCATCATGTTTAAGTAAGCCAAAAACAATTGTGCATGTGATCAGCTTGACCAGAACCAGAATGAAAAGATTATTTTTTCCACATTATTTTTCTGTGTTGCAAAGATTTTTGTGTAGACTATTTTCACCCTTTTACCTCTATTTTCTTCTCAGAGGTCTATTTATGACTTTTTTGTGGTTTTATGCACCAAAAAAAGTCATAATTAATATGTACTGGACTAGACTTTTTTTTACTGTGCTTTAAAGAGTTATGTATGCGTATGAACTCTGCACTCATTACGTGCCCCACCAACAAGTCATCATACTCGTCTAAGCAGCGAAGTGAATCTAAACTTTTTATGTGCTGCTGCTCTCCTTGTACACCTGGTATAAAGGGTTTCTTGCATCACTATAAGGGAGGTGCTGTATGTTGTAAGAAGTTAAAAGGGTAGACTTTTGTAAACTTGCTGTCAATGCAGCTCTGCTGTTGATTCTCTCTCGAATGTGTATTTTACGTTTCCCACCCTGAATATTCATTCATTCATTCATTCATTCATTCATTCATTCATTCATTCATGTTGAGGCATTGATTTTCAGAAGCCCTGCTCTTGATTTAGTTCTGGTGATGGGGCTGCTTATAACGTCAACATGAATGAGTTGGGCTAAACTGCTGTAGGCCGAACAGGGCTGTTTTGGCAGCATGGTTTCCACAAATGAACCTTATGAACTATGGGGAAGGAATTATGTTTGGAAAACAATGTTTATATGTTTAAAATCAAAATGAGAAGAATTACGTTTCCAAAATTTCGTAAAATCTAAAAGGTTTTCATGGTGGACCACTTAAGCAAGCTCAAAATAATTCTTTGTGTGTGATTGGCTTTAAGTCTAAACTACATTTTTCTTGTTCTGTAGATTTTTTATCACAAATATGAATCAAACTAGGCAGGCTTTAATTTACTTGGTTTCCATTAAAATAGATTTTTTTTTTTTAAACCAAGTAGACATTTCATTTTTGTAATAAAAAGGCTGCTGCTTATATAGAAGCTGCTATTTGATTTGTGTAAGTTTTAAATTAATTGATATTTATAAAGTGATGACATCAGTCTATTCTGTATTTGTCATTGTTATTGTCCTAATTACACAATATGAACTAAATTGTTGCAGTTTTGATTATAATGTGTAAGTGCTGGTTTGATCACTCAGACTGTGGAACATAATTTGACTCTACAGCAGTGTTGCATGATAATTGTTCTAGCATGGGAATTTGACTGGCCCTTCAAATCCTCTTCCATCTGTGTACACATACACCAACACAGCACAAACACTCCATCATATAATGAGGCTGAGACACGTTTAAATGACCTCCCACTCTGTTTCCCGTAGGACCACCCTGTTGTACTGTGCTGTTTACTGTGTAATGAGTGTAGAAACATGGAGGTGGTTTTAATGTTATGGCATATACATATTTATATATATATATACATATATATATATACACTGTAACATATACTGTAAAACATACTGTTACACGCTCTGAACACAAATAACACCACATCAATACACACATGCACAGACACATACAGACACAAAACCCTAAAATATGCGCACAAAACTATTTAAAATTAAGTAGTTGTTAGTGTAATGAGTGCAATGTACCTTAAAAATTAAATCATTAAAATCTAGCTGATCTTAAACGAAGTGCATTAACTAGTTATGCTACATTAGTTACCTTGCATTGAGTAGCATTGCACTGAGGAAGAGCAGGACCACTCCTGCTCCTGGATGCCAGTGTGGGACTGAACCCTCACTGGGGTTTTGTTCCTTGTCAAAAAAGTGCTATTGTACAGCTGTAAGTAAAGTACGATTTGTAGTTTTACTTCTTATCTGTCTTTTTTTTTTTGGCTGGTTGAGCTTCAGTTGAATGTCATCTCAATCCAGACATACACTGTGCAACTTTAGAAATCTTTTTCTTTGGTGACTTTGATGATGACTTTGTGTCTGACTGTCACAGAGAATGTTGGTATTGGTGCGTTTCTAAGAGTATGAGTATGAGTAAATAGGCATGGTATTGGCCCCATACCTGGTACCAGTATCGGTATCTGTTTATCTATCTATCTATCTATCTATTTATATATATATATATATATATATATATATATATATATATATATATATATATATATATATATAGATAGATAGATAGATAGATAGAGAGATAGATGGATAGATAGATAGATAGATAGATAGATAGATAAACAGATATATATATATATATATATATATATATATATATATATATATATAAATAGATAGATAGATAAACAAATAGATACCGATACACACACAGAATACAGACTCATGCACATGCACACATGCCTACTTGTAAACAGTCTAATAGTTTTCACAAACTCACACACATATATGGACATGTTTATCACACACACACACACACACACACACGCACACATATACACACACGTACACACATAGAGAAACGTTGATTGCCTGTGTAACACCACTAATGGACACCCCACCTGCCATTGCAGTCATAACAGCTGGACACACAGCTGGAGGAAGAAATCACCACTATATGTGAAACAGCATGAATGAGTTGATTTATTCAGAGCTGCTTCACACACACACACGCACACGCACACACACACACACACACACACACACACACACACACACAAGAACAATGGTGCGGTAATCTACAGACTGTACCTATGTGTTTTTGTGGCTTTTCTGATCAGTAGATGTTGAGAAGCAGGACTGATAGTTATTGCTGAAGCTTTTTCGGCACACAGGGGTCAAATACAAATAATAACACTGTTGGAAAGTTATATACAGCACTGTGTTATGCTAAATACTTCAACAACTTCTATGTTTTATTTGCAAATGTCCTTTTTTGACAGCTACACATCTTTTCAGACTCATGTTAGTTGCCTTCACACAGTGGATGGATGGAGAGAAACACCTGCGGATTTTTAAGATCTGAAGAAAGAGTAGAACTTTCAATGTATATTATATTCTGTATTTTCTCCTATTATGATAGTACATACATATGTGTGAGTGTATACCTATATAAGTATCTATATTTTTGTTGATATTTATATGATTACATTGTTGAAAAGTGCTCAATAAATAGTTTGTTATTATTATTATTATCCTTTTTTTGTAAAAATATATGTACATTTTCTGTTTATGCATATATGTGTGTTTGTGTCTATTTATGTGTATTTATGTATGTGTATCTAATTATGAGAAATTGTGTACTTATGTAGGTAGGTGTGTGTGTGTGTGTGTGTGTGTGTGTGTGTGTGTGTGTGTGTATGTGTCTGTGTGTCTGTGTGTGTGTATATATGAGATACAGTAAAAGGGGGTGGCCATAACTCCCCCCTCTCAATACTAAAACCCTGACAAATCTGTGAGTCAATAAACTCCCAGCAAACACCAAATCCAGCATAAGCTTCAACTGTCAGTGAACCTTCCTCACACTAATCTGACTTAATGCAACAGTCATCACACTCGCACTAATATTGCCATCCTGGGGAAGATTTAGGCCCTAAGAATGTTCTGGAAAATAAATGCTCTATTGGAGAGCTGTCGCGCAACCCCCACAGCTGACAGCTTAGTCAACTTCAGCCATGAGGGGAAAAATCTATAGTAATGGTGGCCAAAACACATTACAACTTGTAAGCTGCAAACAAATCACAGCTACTTCTTCGAACAAGTGGCCCAGCTGGGAGACAAGCACAAATGCACTTCTGAAGAGCCTTACAGAGAACGCCCACGCTCAAATAAATATATCATTAAATGAACTCAACCCTTTGGGTTAAGTCACAGATATCATCGGCAATAAGAAAAGCATGTAGATGTTCTATATTAATCATTCATCACTCATATCTCAATGAAACAAGCAGAGAAATGATGTTGAAAGTGCAAATTTTAAAGTTTGAGTTGATACCACATTTGTGTTTGCTTGGAGAAAAAAAGAGATAATTTATTATGATTTAAATTTGATGAAAGGTTGAAAAAAAAACACCCATTAAATTTTTGCTCTATTGTTTTACTTCTTGATATCTATCTATCTATCTATCTATCTATCTATCTATCTATCTATCTATCTATCTATCTATCTATCTGTCTATCTATCTATCTATATATATATATATATATATATATATATAGCAATACGATGCTAATAAATCCAAACTTCTAAGGGTTAATGCATTTGTGCCACATATTTCAATACCATCAAATAAAGCAGAAAATTTATCCTATGATAAAACATTTCTATCCTGTTGGGACTGGTCTCTTCTAGGGTGACAATAGGGGTCACTGAATAGTTTGATCATTATAAAAATGATGTAAATTAAGTGCTATGGTCTTTGCAGTCAGCAGATCTTAACCCATTTGAACAGCTCTGGGAGACTGATATGTTAGAAATTTTTTCTTATTTTCTTTGTTGCAAAGTGCAAAGAATCAACATTTCAGGACCACTGATAATGAACATCAAGAAGAGTGTATCTTACACTTCAGGGGCCATTGCCTTCAATGACTGCCTTTCTACAGCAGCAGAAATCGCTGGAGTGGCTTGAAGTGGAAAATTGATGACTGTTATGACAGAATGTGCAGGGCTCTTTGGTGGAACATCATCATCTTAGGTTAGGAGCCGAGAAGTTGGTGTTAGTATTAAGCACATCTCAGTTTAACGGTGAAGTAAAAGCCATAATTCAATACTACAACAATATAATAATCATCAAGTTAGTGTTACCATGAAATAAACTTCGTAACTCAGTATTTCAGAGAAGTAAACTTCATAACTCACTATTACATAGATAGATAGATAAGAGACTTGCAAGAAAGATCACTAGAAAGGATAGATTAAGAACAATTAAAATAATACATAATATAAAAAGACATTAATAATACATAAAAATTAATTAAAATAGACATACAATAAATAACAGTGAAATGCATTTCATAACTGTATTACAGTAAACTGTATATTGGTACTAAAGTGGGGTAACTTCATAGCTCTATATACTCAGTATTGCAGTATGCAGATTTCATAACTCAAGATTACAACAAACCTGGTATTACAGGAAAAGAAAGGGAAAAAAGAAAAACTCAGTGTTAAAGCAAAATAAACTTTAGAAATAAAAGCTGAGATACATTTATTTATTGTACAACAGTGAATTACATGCTTGAGAATTTAAAAAAACAGTTTGTTAAAAAATCTAATGTACACAATTGTACCCCAGATATAGTTAATGTAGTGTAGCGGACATAAATTTGATGAGCATTTATTTACCAAAAAAAAGAAAAAGGAATACTGGTCAACCTTTATTTAATAGATCAAACAAATGTATTAAAATATATTAATTTTACTTGCATTTCACATATGATTACAACTTTTTGGAACTGAGGTCTATAGGTGCCATATTCTGATCTTGTTCTTAATAATCTTGTATTCCCATGAGTTTTGTTAGTCGGCAGAAAAGGCTTCATTCAACATATGGTAGAAAATGTTCCATTGTTTTCCATGAACATTCTTTTTTTTCAACCCAACACATACATTCTCTATTATGTAGAAAAAAGCTGCACAGTCTTTACTGCTGTAACATGTGCACTACTTCTATACTGTGTTTATATAATATACACCAATCAGCCATGACATTAAAACACCTACTTGTTTCTACACTCACTGTTTATTTTATCAGCTGCACTTACCATACAGGGGCACTTTGTAGTTCTACAATTACAGACTGTAGTCCATCTGTTTCTCTGCATACTTTGTTAGCCCCCTTTTATCTTGTTCTTCATTGGTCAGGACCCCCACAGAGCAGGTAATATTTGGGTGGTGGATCATTCTCAGCACTGCAGTACACTGACGTGGTGGTGGTGTGTTAGTATGTGCTGCACTGATAAGAATGGACACTGTGTCCACTCACTGTCCACTCTTGGTCCACCTTGTAGATGTAAAGTCAGAGACAGTAGCTCTGCTGCTGCACAGTTTGTGTTGGTCATACTCTAGTCCTTCATCAGTGGTCACAGGACGCTGTTGGCTGGATATTTTTGGTTGGTGGACTATTCTCAGTCCAGCAGTGACACTGAGGTGTTTAAAAACTCCAGCAGCACTGCTGTGTCTGTTCCACTCAGACCAGCACAACACACACTAACACACCACCACCACGTCAGTGTCACTGCAGTGCTGAGGACGGTCCTTCACCACATACTACCTGCTCTGCAGTGGTCCCATGGGGGTCCTGACCATTGAACTACAGGGTGAAAGGAGACTAATAAAGTATTCAGAAAAACAAATGGACTACTGTCTGTAACTGTAGAACTGCAAATGCACCTACACGGTAAGTGGAACTGATAAAATGGGTGATGACTATAGATACAAGGAGGAGGTTTTAAGGTTATGGCTGACTGGTGTATAAAAAAAGGTAACTGATTCTTTTTATGGATAGAGCAATATATATAGAGTAGACTATACTGATGCCTATTCATCTGAATGTATTACTTCAGGATGTGTATATGTATAGCACTCATGTGTTCTGTTGGATCAATGTTGCTATTGCACTGTATTTGATGTTTACTCTGCAACCACAGACACTGCACGCATTCATTCAGAAAAAAAAATCATTGTTATAATGAATAATAATCCACTTCCTGTCTAGCCACACTGAAACCAGAGAAGCTTGTCTCAAACAATGACAAACATATGCAAGCGCTCTTGCTCACTCTCTCTTTCTTATTGGCTCTTATAGTGCCACATTCTTTTTCATTTCTGTTTATTTTGAAGTGTGGTAAACACTCACAGCGGATCTCTTCTATGGGAAACTATATTTGTCCATGTTCAGGCGCTTCCACTGCCAAGACCCTTTCATTGGAGAAGACACTCATTATATGGAGAGAGTCCGCATTAGTGCTGCGGCTACGTCGCACTGTTCGTGACATCTGGCTCCAAATGCCTCTCTAATTGCCCCATAAGAAATGCGAGGCTCATTCTGCATCTGTGCTCTCGTCATTACCACCCTGCCGGCTGCATGTATCACCGTCATTCAGCAGCCATTCTCTTTGCCCATTCCAGGACACAGAGTGAGAGAAGGCCTGCTAACTGGAAACAGTTTGCCTTTTTTTTTGGCATTATGGGCCCACTTGTTAATCACCCGGAATCTGCAACTCATTAAAAAAATAATGGAAAGAAAGACAGTGCAGTGTGATACTGCCAGAAAGAAAGCATGTTTGGAGCATCAGTTAAGGACAAACTGAAAACAAGGAGTAGAAAATTCAGTACCTGATTGTTGAAATCTGGCTCCTTTAGTAGTAGTATTGATTGCATCATTCCCAGAATGGTTCTTTGTCAATAGAGGGTTTTCTTTCCGTTGCCTGGAAGACTGTCTTCAGTCGTGATCAACCAGGACAGAAGGCACTGATCACACATAAACTGCACACTTAAAGGGCAAAAACTAGTTTAATATATCATTTTCATGTTTTCATTTATCAGCATTCTCTCACAACACCCAGCATGCATTTATGCTAATACCTCAAACAGCCATTGGCAATCCCTGTGGTATCAACCAATCCTGACTGCTAGGCACAGATTTATAGTCTAACAGATACAACCAAGCTAGCATTGGTGCAACTCTTACCTTGTTTATTGATCAAAGTCTTAAAGAAAACAATGATTCTATCATTATTCAGCTCAAAATGGACACCAGAGGCAGGTTTTTACCTTTTCAGCTAGAGAAAAGAAACCAAACTGAGGTATCTAAATAGCCAGGCAGCTACCTTGCTAACTGTATCTTTTAGCTCGTTTTAAATTATTCCTCAATTGACAAGTCATTTGTGTTCTTCAACCCCTTAACAAGACACGGGCATGTCAGTGGGTTTTATTACACACTTCCATAACCTAAGAATGTCTCCATTAGTTTGCACTGAAGCCCATGTAGTTGCAGAACAATAAGGCTTTGTATGAAATAAGCCTGAAATGTTAAGCAGTTAAGTAATCTGTTCTCTCCATTGTAATGATGATTGGAAGACTGTTACTACACTACAGTTACAATAAGGCTTCCTAGCAGTTTTGTTGGCAAGCTGCCTTTCTTCTGCACACACCAGCTAAAAAAATAGAGCTCAAAACAGCCCACTTTCAATGACTTGTTGTCTTCTGGAACTATTTTTGTAAATGAGATTTGTGAATGTGAAGAACATTTTGTAACCACCTCAATTTATAAGGTTCTATGCCAATTAAAGGCTCCTTCCTTGGCATTCAAGCCAAGACCCATTTAGGAAGTCTTATTATTAAGAGTGTACTATGAAACAAAAGGTATCTACTATAAAACTAATATATAATGTATGTTATCATGAGCATAAAGAATTTAAATGATGGTCCAAATATAAGGGGTTAATGCATATTGACATATAGACACCAAAGCCATGCACAGTTGTGTTAGCTATCTTCTGGCCCTTCATCAACGGTCACAAGACTACTGTTGACTGGTTGGTTGGAAATAACCCAACAAACACAGATGCCAGAAACACGACCATGTCAGTGTCGCTGCTGTGCTGAGAATGTCCCACCTCCCCAGATAATACCTGGTGAGCAGTGCCCCTGTGATCAGAAACTGACCATTGACGAATTTGCTAGAGGAGGGCTTATAAAATTGTGCAGGAACAGATGGGCACCATTATGTTTAAGAGGGTGGGTGCTGCCAAAAAAGTTCATATTCAGTGGAAATCTATATGCAGGCACAAACACAGTGACAGACAACTCTACCAGCCACAGTCATAAACAAGGACAGAGCCAGAACACCAGCCACACACTCTTCCACCAGCTCTAGGATGGTTTGGGCCTCAGCCAGCACAGACGCTTCCACATATGGGTGATGGTTCTAGGCTGGGCCTCAGGTCCTACCTCCCTGAGCTCCAGACCAGTCCTCATCTCCCCTCACTCATCACACACTGCTAAGCCCCAATCTGCTGATATGACCACGACAGCTTGAGCACACGTTGGTGCC
This sequence comes from Colossoma macropomum, assembly GCF_904425465.1. Taxonomy (NCBI): domain Eukaryota; kingdom Metazoa; phylum Chordata; class Actinopteri; order Characiformes; family Serrasalmidae; genus Colossoma; species Colossoma macropomum. The sequence goes on from NW_023495761.1 coordinate 623,220, forward strand.
TTGTTCACAGACGCTATCGTGAAGAGAACAGAAAGGGTGGGAGGGATGCAGGGTTTTTATGGTCAGTTTTAGTAGCCTGCAGACGGGGGAAGTGGGTTATAGCCACTCAAAATGAGAAGAGGCCCTGAAACACACACCTGGTGTACTTTGCAAAGCAGGCTTTTCCCACTTAGCCAAAAAACTTAAGCCAAAAGTCAAACCTTATCTACGTGAGCCAGAGGTCAAACCTCATCCAATAGATGAGTTAAAGGATGTTTCTATTGGAAAAGGCAGACATTTTGCCAGTGTTTCTCTATTGAGACTACAAGGCTGTGTGCTTAATTTTATCCACCTGTTAGCAATGGGTGTGGTTTAAACATCTAAACTCAATAATTAGGAATTGTGCCCCAAAACTTTTGTCTATAGAGGGTATAACTTACTATACTAACTTACTATATACTTCACAAAGCAGGATTTCTCAGTTAGCCAGATAACTTAAGCCAAAAGTGAAACCTTATCCACTTAATCCAGACATCAAACCTCATCTGATAGAAGAATTAAAAGATGTTTCTACTGGAAAAGGCAGAAACTCGGCTTAATAATATTTGCACAAAAGAAATTCTCTTATTTAGCTGTCTTGCTAACTCAGAATTCCTGTTTTGTGAAAAAAAAAAACATTCGTTTTTGTCGACTTCCCACTAACACATTTTTGCCTGACCTCTCTCTCTCTCTCTCTCTCTCTCTCTCTCTCTCTCTCTCTGCCTGTTATCCTTACTCACCATGTGTCTGTTATTATCTCAGTTGGTATTGTTTTCTCCCTGTCGTTCCCTTTTTGCTCTCTCTCTTGCTCTGCTGTTCCTTACAAATCACCTTTTTCGTAACCTCTTCTAACCATGAGTGGTTTCAGTATTTTAGGTTGGCAGGAGAAGTTTCAAATCTACTGTATCTCTTCTCTCTGTTCATGTGGAGAAAACACGCTTGCTTAAGTTACCGCCACAGGGAGCAGAGACGTGAAGCCATTCAAATAACTCAGCAATGACTCAATCATAAACAATCCGGAAAGAGGCGCCGCATGAATATCCCACCCGACAGAGCTGAGCAGATGCTGTTACACATCATTAAACATCATCAAACAACGAGTCTGGTCAGCTACAACATCAACACATCAGTACACGTATACTAGTAATTGGAAAAAGTCTTATTAAGGAAAGTAATAGCACATGATGCAGCTGCCTATAATTTAGATTCGGTGAAGTCTATTCAGCACTCTAGGAGGGTTAGTTGAAATGTGAAGGTCAGTACTTTAGTTTTTGTCATTCAGTTGTATTTGTAATGTGCACATACTGAGCACTTTATTAGAAACCCTACATTGTGGGGCCACCTTGCTGAGGTACAGTACCGATGTAGAGACTGTCGTCTATCTATTGATGCACAGTTTGCATTAGTCATTCTCCAGCTCGCAAACTCATTTTAGATAACAGGCCACATCTCACTCGCAATGTCAAGTGGGCCAGACCAAAACAAATAAATAAATAAATAAATACATAAATAAATAAATAAATAAATAAAGCAAAAGACTGTTCAGTAGGCCAAGAAGCCATCAACAACTCCTCAGTATTGTCATTTATCTGAAAGGTTAATTCTGAATGAACAAACTCATTGAACAAATATCACCTACAGAACAGATGGTCCTGAGCTCTCCTGAGTGGCTTCCTCTCTTCTCCATCTTAACCGTCTTGTTTTTTTTCTTTGTCTGACCTTCTCCCTTTCTACAGGCCCTCTTGTACCCTCAGGTTTTGGGTTATTCACCATTCCTCCATCCAACCTCTTACTGCAGGTTTGTTTTGAGTTTTTCATTCACTCAGTGAAAGCATTGCTTACAGACTGTAAGCAGTGATGGGTTGTGTCAATCATTATTTCACATCTGGTTAATTATGATCAACAAGACGATTTTAATTTATAACATACATTCTAAATTAATCTGGTGGGCCAATGAAGAACCTCAGTTGAACCGTAAATGAACCTTAAATGTTTGACGCCCCAGCTCTAGCTCCATCAGTGGACAGTTTTTGACCACATAGCTGCTCTTGGCTAGATATCTTTCACTCTCAACTTTTCAATTCAGCTCTATTGATAGGTAGTTGTTGTACGATATCTACACCAATATAACGATTTAGACAATACATTGCCCAGCACTAGTCTCTATTTCATTCTTTTCCTTCCGGAACCCTGAATCCGTGCCTCCAGACTACTTCATCCCTGTGGCCTTGAGGGAGGGCTCCGGTTTATACTGAACACACATACACAGGAGTGCAGTGTGTTTTCCTTTGTGAGAGTGTTGTGCTGCAGTGCTGGCAGGTAGAGCAGCCACTGCACTAACACACCTCTCCCCGCTAATGAGCATGCTAATTGCTTTCTCGCAATCCACTGTTGATTTCGTTGCAGGCGATTTGTGCTGGACCTCGTTCAGGTCCCGCAGTGTGTTTATGTGTTTGTGTGTGTGTGTGTGTGTGTGAGTGTGTGTGTGGTCTGAGGTTACATTTATGTATGACTTTGTATCACATTACTGTTCAAAAGTTTGGAATCTCTTGCCATATTAGCATTTTTCACCAAACACTATTCACTAAAAGGTTTTTGTTAATATTTTATTCAATATTTCAAGAACTCTGTGAACAAGGAGCGAATAAAATGATTAATAATGTGCCGTAATCATCTAATAACTATCTATTTCCTTTCATTTTGTCAAGTTATCTGCTTTGAGAAGTGATCTCTACTTTGATATATGATGAATTCTGAATACATAACCTCATTCTCTACAGGTTTTTGAGTCACTTTAGCAGTGGGGAAACCTCAGGGCCTTTTAGGCCTTCAGAGAAGAAGAACTTCAAAAGCTGAACCGAAGGCATGATGTGTCAGACTACCAATATACATAGGAATTGACCTTGGAATCAACCAATCATGTTTTGATCTCTAATGGCTGGGGCCAGTTTTGTGAGGCCACTATTAGCCTAACTGCTGCAAGATAAATGATATGCTAACATTTGTTACAAGCTTCAAATGAAATCTAGAATGTCTTTTACAAGCTGAAAATGTCTGTGTCATATCTAGAAAAGCCAAAAAATCACCTTAGCTTAGTGCTAATATACTAGTATATTCCCATAGGGGTGCCAGCTCTAATATTCATGGTTCGCCACCACATTTTGGAATCATCTGCAGCTCTGTTCAGCATTCTGGACACATCTAAAATGTCTTAATTTTTATATACTGCTTCCTAGTGTCCTACTTAAATTTGAAGCCTGTGAGGTTGTACAGGATGTGCATATTAGAATCATTTTGCAAGTGTATTAGAAACATTGCTTAAATGGCTCTTTGCTTTGTTAAAAGATTCTTCTCCATGATGGAAAACTTTTTGTGTGTAGTTCTTTAAAAAAAACCTTCTAAAACACACTAGCTCTTGTTACAAGTCATAGAACTTTTCCTTTGTAACTATAGTGCCATGAGTGCATGTGTGCATATGTGTGTGTGGAAGAGTTGAGCAATATAAAACTTAACTCTAACATGTTCCAGACCATTCACTCTTGCTCATGTAAAATATACAGCACCAGTGTACAATTAGGCTTCTGCTGCTTCTCCAGAATGCTCCAGTGTGAATCAATAGTCATTCCCAGCCTTGATTATACAAAAGCCCATCTATCTGCTTTGCAATTCCAGCAGCATCGCTCCACTGGGCCTGTGCCCCTTTCCTCTGCCTCCAACATGATGGGGCCATAACCAGAGAACAATGATGACCAGCACACACACCACCCTGTTCTCTCTCTGTCTGTTACCAAGAAGATACTGGAAGGGTAATGCCTTGGTATGGAGCAGTGGTTTGCACGATGTCTTTGGACGCAAGCTCAATCTTATCCTTGTCTGGCAAGCCAGAGGGCTTTTCATTATTAATGGCCTTAAATAGCCTAAGATACATTCCTTTTATCTAACACCACATTTCAGATGTTTTGAATGGTCTGTTTGTATTGGCTTGTATATCCAGAATTAGGCCAGGAAACACATTTTGTTTTCGCTAAATTACTTTTGTTAATACTGTATTAAAACTAACCCTACCATGTGGAGGCTGCACTTTAGCTCTCACTTTGAGTTATTTATATGCTTCACAGTCACAAAAAGAGCGATTAAAACTGTTACTTTAAAATGGTACAAAATCTTGAGAAATATCTGTACTGACTGCTGTGAAAATTAGCTGTTGAGGTTGCTATGGGAATATGAGAAGGTGTCCAAAAGCATGTTTTACTTGAACCTGTTTAACTGCATTAAAAATCTGCATTAGCTTGTAATCTATACTCTGCAATAGGTTGTGTCCTGCACTCCCCTGATCACTGAATGTAGCACTTTTATGAGCCTACATAGCTAATGTCTATAAGCTTACATTGCTAATGATTTTAATCTCTAGAAAAAATAAAACTGCTCTATCATCTAATGGCATGTTTCTTTTATTTCTAACAACAACGCTTTCAATCACAGCACACATATGAGTGTGTCATCTTGTTATGGCAAAGTTTTGGGCTCCACAATTTATTATTATTTAATTAAATAGCTGAATATTGACTCATTAAAATGCTATTTAATGAAAACAAATAACTTTTTGAGTTAATTCTAGTGTTGCCATCCATAACTTGTGCTAGTCATCCTCTTTCAACAATTATCATTTTTTTTTACTAAAGAACTGCTCTTGGTTGGATATTTTTGAGCTACAGTCAATAATCTTACATGTACACTTATAACATAGGTTTTCCTAATAAATTGGCTGGTGAATGGAAGTACAAGGCAGGTGTTTCTAACAAAGTATCCAATGAAGGGATGTACAAGGTAGGCTACTTCTAATAAAGTGGCCAGTAATGGGAAGTACAAGGCAGGTGTTTCTAGTAAAGCGGTCAGTGAAGGGAGGTACAAGGTAGGTGTTTTTTAATAAAGTGGCTTATACATGGAAGTACAAGGTAGGTGCTTTTAATAAAGTGACCTCTGCATGGAAGTATAAGGTTGGTGTTTCTAATAAAGTGGCCTGTGCATGGAAGTACGAAGTAGGTGTTTTTAGTAAAATGGCCTGTGAAGAAAAGTACAGGTGTTTCTAATAAGGTGGCCATTGACTGGAAGCACACAGGAAGTGTTTCCAATAAAATAGTCAGTAAGTGAAAGTATGAAACAGGTGTTTCTAATAAAATGGTTAGGTTCTTTTAATAAAAGTGAATGGAAGTGCACTGGAGGTGTTTGTAATATAATATCCAGTGACAGGAAGTACATAGTAGGTGTTTGTATCATAGTGGCCAATGAGTGGAAGCACAAGGTAGGTGTTTCCAATGAAGTAAGGTGTTTCTAAAAAGGTGGCAAATGAGAAGATATACAGTGTAGGTGATCTAAATAAAATGGCTGGTAAATAGAAGTAAGAGGTAGATGTTTCTCGTGAATTGGCCAGTGAAGGAAAGCACAATGAAGATCTTTCTAATAAAGTGGCCAGTGAAGGGAGGTACGATACACACACTTACGCTTACACACTGTCATATGGATAGTTGGTACATCATTTCTGCTGCACAGTTTTAGCGCAACAGAGTTTTTCAATCACTGTTCTTTGTGTCTTATCACTGAGCATTGCTAATCCAGGTGGCTACAAAATAATCACATCATTTCTGTAAAATAAGTAATTACACATTCATTCTAGGTTTTAGGAATCCTTAAATAACTTTCCGAAGTTATAAATTCAGGACTGTGCTCATGTTAACAGCAATTTGGAATTAGTAGTTGTTTTTTAAATGTGCTATGTAGGAGTCATAAATTGGTAAAAGTTCGAGTTCACACTTCACTCATATTAGCTTTTCCTTGCCTAAAGTAATGCTTGCAGACTGCACACACACACAAACACGCAAACAAGCTTCTCAGGTCACACCACACTGCTCTCGCTCCAAAAGGAGATGATGCCTTCTGCTGAGACAGACAATTTTTTTTCTTGGACACTGAAAGAAATGAAGGATAAATAAACTTTATTTAGGCTGGATCATCCCCCTCATTCATCCTTCTCTCGCTCTCCCCTACCTTTTCATTGGTCATTAATCTTAATCACTGCTCCAGATATGGCCGCTGAATTTTAAAAGCCAAATCAATATTAAATGCAATGCTTTGGGGATTATTTCTTTGGCCGGTGTTTATCTGTTTGGCTGAGGCTGAAGAGTTAGTGGGGTGTAATTGCCGCACTGAATACTCTGTTAATGTAGGGGGTTTAAGTGCCAGGCCCTGTTTATTCGCAAAGAGACTCAGGGCTGTTTTGGAGGCTGAATCAGTTTTGCCATCAGTTATGCAGATGATGGCAAAGGTTAGCACTGGGAAGGAGAAATCAGCAGCTGTATGCAGAAGTCTGGCTTCATATGGTGAAACTTTCAGGCAGTAGTTGCAGGTTGTGGTTGCGCAAAACAATTTCCAAAACAATTCAAATACTCGCATGTTTGATTTTTCCACTGTTTAGCAGGAGTAACAGCTAGTATTTTTCATATATTGCATTAATCTGGCTATATAAAGTCATCTGCAGTGTGTTGTTTAGCCTAAATTGCATTTTTATAGTATTTTTAACACTGATAAGTGAGAAACTAAAGTTGGCTAGCTAACTAACTTATAAAGACAACCGCTTACCAGCAAATTAGCAACATTATTTCACGAGACCACCCTTTGGTCTTCATCCATTCAAAATCAATTGATTGAAATGATTGAGTATCTTTTGATGTGATTACATGATACTTTATCTGCCTTTTGACACTGTATCATGAAACTTGCTTTCTAAAGAAGCTGTTGCAGCTGAATTTCAAATGAGTTGTAAGACTACAGTCACATCACAAGCCTCATCTTTTGACTCTGATGTTTATGCTCAGATCCAATCTTAATCTTTCACATTTGCTTGGACAAACCTTTAATGTGTCATTTATGTGAACAAAGTTGTGGCCTGAAACATCCTACATGCACACATGCAAAATAAAATAATGTCACACAGAAACGCTGTGCATCCTGAACAACACCAAATGGGCTAACATTACCATTAACTTGCATTTGTGAATGCAGCACTGAACGGTATGTGTTGACAACGGTTTGCCAAAGTATTCCTGAACCCATGTGGTGATATCCATCATGCAGGTTTTTAATGCAGCGCTGTCTGAGGGACTGAAGGTCAGTTGTGGTTTTTGGCCATGCATAAATACCTCCAGAAAATGAACCGCTTTAAGTGCGTATGAGGAGATATGGACTCTTCTCATAGTTTACTTTGTCTTAAGCTTAGTTGTTTCATTGTGGAGGCTGACAAAAGCTAGTCTTCATGGTGAATCTTGAGAAATATCTGTCAGTGTGTTGTGAAGATGATGAATCTGAGAAGATGACCAGTACCATGTTCTGCACTATTATGATTTACCGTATGTTAGGTTTTCTACACATTTTAATCAAGTAAACTTGAGTACATTGTTTTTTCAGTGTGTGCTACTTGTTTGTATTGAAAGCATGATGATGTTTATATCCACATCAACTCGGAATACTGATCCTTGCTAAAACTCCTCCATCCATGCAGTCATATTTGTAATGACATTAAATGCAGTAATCAGTGGTGGGTAGTACAGTTCCATTTACTCAGTTACATGAACTTAAGTCTGGATTTTTACTTCTTTGGGTATTTTCCAAAGTTAATGCCTTTATTTGTACTTGAATATATTTGTAAGAAAAGTAATCTATTTTTTACTCAGTTCCACTTCGGGAATTCACATTAAGTCCCTAATTGCTTTTTTTCAGGTATAATTTCATTCTGTTCTGTGAGCTCAGCACCTGGATTGCTTTGCTGTTGCACACTCGTATTTCTTTGGAGCATTAGCATTTTATTTTAGCCCAAAAGGAGGCCAAAAGTGAAGAATAACACCCAACTTCAGACTTCATTTCCAATGCTGATAGATGCTGGAAACTATTTTACTTCTACACCTACTCTAGTTGTTTCTTGTTAGGCTTCTCTTGCTTTTGTTTTAGTCATTATTTCAATGAGGTAACAAGATTTTTACTTGAATATTGGTTTAAGCTACTCTATTCCCTCTTTTAATGCACTGATCAACTTTAGATGCCTGTAACATACATGAAACTACATTTCAGTTGTGTTCACATTACCAGGCTGAAGTCACACAAATCTGATTTGCTAGAGTAGTGTGACACAGATCTGATGTTTTCCGAGCTGTGTGGACATGCAAATCTGATCTTTTCAAAACAGATCTGAGCCTAGATTAGACACATATGGCTATGTGATCTTGAGGAGAATGCTAGATCAGAGTTCATGTGGGGTTTTTTCACTGTACATGCACCATCAGTAACATAACAGCAGGGCCCTACTTCAAATGAGTGCCAGTTAATGCTGCAAAAGCAATGCAGCCGACCTTTCTCTGCCTTCGTTTTGCTCTAATAATGATCAATGAGAGCAGTTCAGAGAAAATTATAGTTGTATGCAAAAGTTCTTTTTCTAAGTGAAAATAAGGTAACACATTCTCTACAGAGAACACACCTCTGTACATTTCAATGTACATTTAGATGCTTGTTTATTGGGGAAAACAATAAAACAATAAAATGTGGCCTGCAAAAGTTATGGTTGTAACATCGAGTGTGGTTCGGACCTCTTCCCCAAGCAGGTGAATCTGATGATTGTGAGCGCATGGAAAGAGCATTCAAAGAGACCTCAAAATTTGGTGAAGGTGTTTTTGAGGATAAAAGTGAATGAACTACTATTGTCATCATATCTTCGTCAGTATAATGTTAATTTTGCATTTGATACCTAAACATTGAGCCAGGCCTTCTTATTGGGCTTATTCATGTGATGTTAAAACGTGAGGATGTATGATGTGGTCTGGAGAACTCCTGCCAAATCCTACCCAACACCTCTGACTTGTAAATCATTATTTCAGGGGTGGTTTTCAGAAATGCAATTTATTTCAATTGTGAAAAAAAACCTTTAAAATTGGGCAAATAAATAGAAATGTGTACTAAAAATTTTAAGATAAAGATTGTTCCCTGTAAAGAATGTTTTAACTAATTGTCACTTCAACAAAACATCAAAAGAATTTTTTTTTTTTTAATTGCATACAACTGTGTTTTAGCCGCTTTCACCCTGTAGCTGGTGAGGACCCCCATAGGACCACCACAGAGCAGGTATTTTTGAGTGGTGGATCATTCTCAGCACTGCAGTGACACTGAGGTGGTGGTGGTGTGTTATTGTGTGTTGCGCTGGTATGAGTGGATCAGACACAGCAGTGTTGCTGGAGTTTTTAAACACTGTGTCCACTCACTGTCCACTCTATTAGACACTCCTACATTGCTGGTGCACCTTGTATCCCCGTACCATCAACTAGAGCAGATTCAGCATATCATCTCTGGTATAAGAAAACTTCACATCTCTGAAATTATTGTTTGAAGCCAAAAACTGTTCATAACTTTAATGTCCATATTCTCAGCAAGTGGGCAAGTGCGAGTGTAGTTTACACCAAAAGCACAGTACAGGTCTCAATAGACCCCTACAGTGATCTGGCCTGAACAGCTCTGAGAGAGTTTGGACTGATATGTTTGACAGTTTTTCTTTGTTGCTAAGTGCAAAGAATCAACATTTTAGGACCACTGATAATGAACATCAAGAAGACGACAGTGTATCTTACACTTCAGGGGCCATTGCCTTCAATGACTGCATTTCCACAGTGGCAGAAATCTCTGGAGTGCCTTGAAGTGGACAATTGATGACTGCTGTGACAGAATGTCCAGGGATATTTGGTGGAACATCATCGTCTTAGGTTGGGAGCCGAGAAGCCGGTGTTAGTATTAAACCCTTAAATGGCCAGGACCTACTGGTGGGCTCAAAGTTTTATTACACACTTCTATGACCTAAGAACAGCTCAGTCAGTTTGCACTGAAGTCCCTGTAGTTACTGAATTTGATGTTTACTGTGAATAATACACTGTGTCCACTCACTGTCCACTGTATCTGACACTCCTACCTTGTTGGTGCACCTTGTAGATGTAAAGTCAGAGATGATAGCACATCTGTTGCTGCACAGTTTGCATCCTTGGTCATCATCAAGTCTTTCATCAGTGGTTACAGGACGCTGCCCACAGGACGCTGTTAGCTGGATATTTTTGGTTGGTGGACTATTCTCAGTCCAGCAGCACGGCTGTGTTTAATCTGCTAACAAAGTATGCAGAGCAACAGATGGACTATAGTCTGTAATTGTAGAACTACTAAGTACATCTATATGGTATGTGGAGCTGATAAAATGAACAGTTATGATGGTGATTGGTGTATATACAAATTTTGGAGCAACATATGCTGCCTTCTAGACAACATCTTTTTCAGGGATGTCCATGATTAGTTCAACAGGACACATTCTCCATGTGTTACAACAATATGGTAGTGTAAACAGAGATTGTTGGTGCTAGACTAACCTGCCTGCAGTCCAGTTCCATCTACTACTGAAACCATGTGGTGCATTACAAAGCACAAAATACATCAATGAAGGCCCTTTTTGGTTGTTCAGTTAAAGACTTGTATAATGGAAGAATGGGAAACATAAAAACTCTTTAAAACTTGGACCAGTTGGAGTCTTTATGTCCCCAAATGATTATTAAATGTTAAAAGGAAAGGTGGTGTAATACAGTGATAAACAACATGTTGCAACATTCTGGGAATATCTTATAGGTATTCAATATGGAATGAGTATATATTTACAAAAAAGAAAGAAACAATGAAATGCATAATGCAAAACAACAACTATTTTGTTTTTGTACTGTTTTCAGGTTAACAGCAATCAAATGCTAGTCAGTGATTTCTGTTTTTATTAGCATTTCACATATCAACTCTTTTTACAACTAACATCAACTTTTTAACAACTGAAGTTTGTGATATATTTTATTCATGTGGAAATAATAGACACATTTCAATCAAGTCAATTCAATGCATCATGTATTTTAGTGCAAAAAAGAACTGTGACACTTTAATTAGTGTTCTGTTTTAAAAGAAATAGTGATTATAGCACTTCTTGCAGACAGAAGCTGGTTTAGTGCCAGAGAACAAAAGTATATGTGTGAGCATATTTGTGTGCATATATTAAACACCCCTCCCTTATATTAATTCTTGATCCTCCTCATTCTACTGATACTGCAGTCTTCCTGACTATAGCAGACATGTAATGTGAGATGATAAGTCCACCACATATGCACACACACACGCACACACACACGCACACACACTGAGCCAATGTCCTGCTTAGTAATGACAAATCTACCTCCCCATTTCCCTAGTCAATGCTATGGTAGCTATGGTAGCACATCTAAAAATACTCCCTTATGTGCATTTTCATCTCTCGGCCTCTTGAGAGCCTCTGTAGGCTACATTTATGTGTGTGTGTGTGTCGTGAGAGATGCCAGCACGATGCACAAACACTCAACCACTTAAACTTCAGCCATCAACTGACGGAATAAGTGCTTATAAGCAGACTCTCTCTCTCTTTTCCGTGACTAGTTTTTGATTAAACCGCAAACGTGACTTCAGAAAGCTCAGGAATCGGATGCCAAGCCACGTGCACCTACAAGAACCCTCTTCGGTAGATTTTTCTATTCTAATTCTGTCTGTTTCCTCCTAGTTGGCCCTGGTAATAGACTATGCCACAAAGGAATTGTGGAAATAGACCTTCCCACAAATGTGTTGTTTTTTAGCAACTGTTGCTCAGTTGGATGAGCTTCACAATCTGGCAGTAAATCTATTTAACTAGAAACACAATGGAGTTTTTGTCAAAACATACAAACTTAGAGTGTTGTTGATTTCAGATTATTTTTATCAGGGTAGAGGGCTCTTAGATATTCTTAGACATCGCTCTAGGATTTCTTGGAGGTCCAGATACATTACTAACTGTGAAAACAAGAGATAGTCTAGCGAGGTTAGGTTGTTTGAAAGGAAACAAGAGCTCTACATTGTTCAACCCACCCTAACAAAACAAAGCATACTTTAGTACTTTAATTGGATACTTGGTGGTTTTTTTTTCACATATTTTATGAAAATACACCTGAAATATACTTCTCTGTATTTTCAAATGGCACGTCTTTCAAGTAACACATTTCAAATTATATTTTAGTGTGCTGTAAGGAAATACACTTATATTTCATAACATACTGATGTAAAAAGGTATATATAATTATACATAAGTATGTCATTATTTTAAGTGTATCTTTTAGAAGTATTTTAGAGCAATGAATTTCAAAGTATGCTTCAGTAGATTTTAGTTGCTTTTCAGTTGCAATATAACTCAAATTAAACGGCAATCAAATATTGTTATATTCGTGGGTAAAAAACCCAAGAACATACATTTAAAGTATATTTAATGTGTAGTAGAATTTGTGTCTTAATCATTGCTTACATTAACTTAAATACAATGATGCAATTTACACATAACGTTGACCATCAGGACTTACCCTGTGTGCCCAGAGTGACTTTCTGAAGTTTTAGCGAAGATCCAGTCAGTAATCCAGTTCAGAAAACCACAGTTCAGATCCTGGGATTAACATTCGTTTAAATGCCCAGTTTAAATCCTCACAGCAACGTGTTCAGTATAAAACTTTCCTTGTGTCTCAGACAGTCCTCTGATTGACTCAGACTCAGAGTTTAGTGTTGATAATCAGAAATTTACAGCTAAATACACTTAAAAAATGACTCAAATGCAGTCACACTTCTAAAACTGAGACTAAACACTAGCCATGCAGTGTGTCCATGCTGCTGAACTGAAAGAGTGGAGGAGGGGCGGAAAAGATGTGAAAATATAAACGCGAAAAATATAAATGCGATAAATGCAGTGTCCCAATTCAACACACTGAGCACTTTCCCTCTTTCCCTCAAAATCACACAAACAGGCCCTAAAACACATTTTAACAGATAAATAACAATAAATATGACAAATAGTATTATTAAATTAATAATATTTAGCTCTGTCTTATAGTTTACATTGATTTTGAGTATGAAAAATATCTGATATTAAATATGCAACTCAATTTGTAATTAAAAATAAAGCCTGTCTTGCTGTGTATCAGAGTCTTGCTGTGTATCAGAGTTTTAGAAAATCAATAAAAGAACATGGCTGCCTTACGCTAATTATTTATTTTTAATAGTAACCATAGAATGAATCACAATCAAAATTAATGCACTTTCAGCTCACAGAAACTTCACACTAAAATTTCTGAAAAGGTCAAGATCTCTATAAGCAAAAAACTACAAAATTTTGCAGCTCTAGGTAAATTTTTGATCAAAAATTAGTCAAATTCATAAAGACACCAATATTCTGTTAGCATTTACATGTCAAACAATTGCATATTTGAGTAGCCCAGAGTCTCCTGACAATAACAACATATGACGTGTGTGATTGTCTCATGTAAATACTTTATAATTGCACCCGTAATTGTAATTGATCCAAAAGAAAAAAATCCCCAAAATTCTAGGGTTTTAAGGGTCAATTGAATCATAAGTTGCTCTAATTTAGGACTGAAAAGTGCTTGTAGGGATATAAGATGTATTTTAACATTACTTAAATATAAGTGCATAAAATGTGCTCTTATTCAGTTCTAATAAAATATTTAAGTGTTTACTTAATTGTGTTTTATAGAAGTACACTTAAATACATGCTTAATTGAATGTATTTTAGTGTACTTTAGAGACATTGAAATATATATGCATTAAAGTGCATTTTAGTTGCAGTATAACTCAATAAGCAGCACTAAAGTGTATCAGTACATCCAGTAGTAATGACAAATAATACATTTCAAGGGTAATAACATAGTAAGTACATAATAAACATACTAAAACATAATAAAAAGTTATGAGTACAAATGACATAGTAAGCTTTACTGCTGTGCAACTTAAACCTAAAGTTTAAAAAACACTCAAAAGCACATCTAAAAAGTACTTAATATGTATTTAGTATGTTTAATTTTAATATTTAACATGTACAATTTATTAACACTTGTCATAAGTTGTTTCAAAATAATCTATTTGGTATAAACAATAAAAATATGTACTTTTCATATTCAGTACACTTTTGTAAAGCACACAAATGCATTTTTCTTTCACAAGGGTTATAACAGTAACTCTGAAAGAAAGCATTTGGAGCATTTATAGGCCAGTTGCATTCCAGTGGTTCTAAAACCATCATCCACAATCAAACTGCAGCAAAGTTCTCACTATGATCCAGCAGATGAGAAGAACACCTTCTTTTTCTATCTATTTAATTCCATCACTTTCTATCACTGGAGATATCTTTCTCTCTGTCAGCCTCAATTCAGAGCTGTTCTTTCCATCACTCTCAATCAAGGTCTCCTGTATCACTTATACAAGTGTTTACAGTGTACTCTCCCTCTCTCCCTCTCTCTCTCTCTCTCTCTCTCTCTCTCTCTCTCTCTCTCTCTTTCTCTCTCCCTCTCTCTCTCTCTCTCTCTCTCGCCCCTCTCCTTCCCTCTCCCTCCCTCTCTCTCTCAGAGGCTATGAATATTTCATGCTGTGGAGACCAGTGGGTCGAAGACAAACCCTCAGCAGTTCAGCATTGCGTGCAAATATTTACTTCCACAGACTGAGTGCGTGAGGGCGAAAGACACGCGAGAAACCCGCGCTCTGCACACACACGCGAACCGATTACGTCTGACATCATCACCAGGGGTTGGGGGGCATTAAACGTGCATGTTGAGGGGGATTTGAAGGGCAAAACAAACCATAGCGTTACAGGCTTTGGAGTGTGTTCGTGTATGAAAATGTTTTTAGCACTTTGTGGGGACCAGGACTATAGAGAAACATGTTTGACGTTTATGGGGACATTGTGCAGGCGGCAAAGGCAAATTCTCTTCCACCAAAAACAGCAGCTTTTATTTGAAAAACTTGAAGAGCAGAAAAATGTCTTTACTTTTGTTACCTGAGCCAACTGTGATTGGGCTTAGGTAGCACCGCAGCATTTAACTACAGCAACAGAGAATACAAACATGTGTTGTTGCATATGTGCATTTATAATCTTATGCAGTGCACTGAAGGACAAGTGATGAGTTTGGTTGCACAATGTGGTTAAGTAAGCCAATTCCTATTAAATGCAGGTTATTACATTTAAATAAATCATATTACTATGACATACAGAAACTTATGTATAACATACACTAGACATATTACATATACTTACATATCATCACTGTCACACAAAAGCCTTGTATCTTTTCTTTTTTACTTTTTCATTTTTTGAAAGCACTAGTTACTCTTTGCATTGTATTGACATATCATGATGAATAGACCAATATAAATGTTCCAAAATGACCTTGAAAACAAGCTTGTTCCATTAATGTCCACTATAAGTTCAGAACATTTTTCCTTCTCCTGTAAAGTAACTATTTTGGAGACACAAGGTTTTGTTCCATCCACAATGATACGTATAATAAATAGGGGACAGATTATTACATATAGATACTTACATATATACAATACTGTGCAAAAGTCAAAGAATAACATTTATTCAATATTCATTTTTAGTATCAAAATAAAAAGAGGGAAACATACCAAAAAATTAGAGATCACATTAAAAAACTGGTAATTTTCATTTAAACCTTCAAATAAAGAGCAGAAAATTTTAGAATCTTTAAAACTTTAAAACAAAGAAAAGTAATTATAATTAAAATGAAGAAATACAAATACCTGCACTTCTGCATTTCTACATCACTACTAAAATTGAAGTAAATTTTAAACTGAAACTGAAACTGACCATGTTAAGGCCTCTGTACAGAAAGATCTGATTTTTTTTTTAGTCTTATACCTTCAATTGAAACATATTGTTGCTGTCCAAAGAAAAACAAGTATCTCCAAAATAGCATAACTTTACGGGACAGGGCAAACACTCTCTTACCTTTCAATGTAAGTTAATGTAAAGAGGCTTTATTCCAAGTGGTTTTGAAGCATTTCTATTTGTCCATGAAATTTTCACACATCATGGAGGACTGCTAGTGTGTTGCAGAAAAATAAAAATCGACAAAAATTGAGATACATGTTTTTTGTCTTTTTGGACAGCGACGGTATTCAGATGGATTTAAACTACTCATCAGAGGTTTTTGCTCAACAGTCCATGCCAGCTTGAGTTTCACAGTGTCATTTAGGTGAAAGGAGGACAAACCAAATACTAAGAAATTCTGAAATTCATGTAAGCATTCAAAGACTCTGCTTTTCACTCAAATTGTTATGCTAATAATATCATTTGTATTGAAAAGCTGTAAATTAGAAAATAATGGAAAATAGAAGCTTTTTCAACATTTAACAGAAAATTACACAGAACCCTCAGCAAATATAATTCATCTTCACCTCTCCAAAGCTCAGTCTTAGACATTGGTTGCTTTTTCTGCTTTTGATGATGATGTTGTATTGATGTTCTTGACAGCTACACATACTTTCAGACTCTGTGAAGCACCTGTGGATTTGTTCAGATCTAAAGTACGAGTGGAGCTTAATTTTTCTCCTTTCTCTCAAAGATGAAAGCTTTAACCCTTAGCATTCCAGGCTTATTACATACTAGGGTGTATTGTTCATTAACAGGGACTTCAATGCAAACCAATGGAGCTTTTCTTAGGTTGAAGAAATGTGTAACTAAACTTTAGGCCCACTGACAGGGCTAGTGGTTTGGTAAGGGGTTAAGTACAGTTTATCTGATTGGGGACAGTTTTATTGGTCTACCAGGTCTTGCAACATTTTCTCTAAATCTTTAAATAATTTTCTTACTCCTTCTATATGCAAGTGG
Organism: Colossoma macropomum; assembly: GCF_904425465.1. NCBI lineage: Eukaryota > Metazoa > Chordata > Actinopteri > Characiformes > Serrasalmidae > Colossoma > Colossoma macropomum. The sequence continues at coordinate 640,036 of NW_023495761.1, forward strand.
AAAGAAATATCTCTGTTTTGCTGTTTTGACTGGAAATAAAATAAATGGAAGGTGGTCAGTAGTGCAATATAATGTATACAGTACATAAGTTATTACATGTATGTAAAACTTATGGGATATATTGTTACTGCAAATACGTACACATGTGTGTGTGTCTGAGTGTGTGTGCGTGTGAGAGTGAAGGGTATGTGGGGACTGCTGTGGAAACAGAAGGCAGCATTATGTTTAGAGTATGGTGATGAGGCACCAGCAGGACTTTGTGCAAGTGCTGTGTGTGTGTGTGTGTGTGTGTGTGTGTGTGTGTGTGTGTGTGTGTGTGTTGTGTGTGCTGAAATAAAGTGTACGCTGGTTTGATGCATGCGATTGGACAACTGTCTGCTGTGCTTTTGCCTGCTGAGAATGGAGCTCCATCACAAGTCTGCAGGAACATCAAAACACAATTAAGGGCCAAGAGAGGCGGGGCAGGGAGTGAGAGAGAGAGAGAGAGAAAGAGAGAGAGAGAGAGAGAGAGAGAGAGAGAGGCAGGGAGAGAAAGACAGGGAGAATGAAAAGGAGAGAGAGATAAAAAGAGCATGGAGATATAAACTGTTGTGACAAGCTGAAGTGTCTTATATTCGACTGTGAGGTAGATCCACAGCACCATTGATGCTTTAACACACACACATACTGCTGTTCTCATGCTGCGCTCATCCATTCAACACACTCCACATGCAGCTGCAATCCAGCTCGCTGTATTCACACACTTCTTAATGCCGTCATTTCACATCTTTATTCAGAAACCTAATAGAAAACATTGTGAAGGCAAGGCTCATTGAAATCAATGTAGTAAATACAAACTGACAAACTGAGCTGATGTTAAATAGTGGCGTATAATAATCAGTCATTTTAGCTTCTAGTTTTGGCAAACATGGATTTGACCTTTTCACAAATGATCTTCTTCTTTGCCTGTTTGTCGTCACTGAGTGTGTTTACAGGCACACTGAGAATATGAGCATTATGTGATTTCACCAGAGGAGGAAAGTAACAAATTACTTTACATCTTTACTGTACTTGAGTACATTTTTCCCCGCAATGGTTCTCTTTAGAGTGGAATTAAATCATAGTACTGTTACTATTACTTGAGGTAATTCATAATGAAATACTTTTATTTGACTACTTTAATTTTTAACAGTGTTACAGAGTAACAAAATTATTAGCGTATCAGCAAATTCTTTAGAAATGTAAAAAGATTCAGTTCTCGAAGCCAATCAAAAACCAGAGCAAAACACAGAAGCTTCCAGCTGAAAAAAGCCCTGATGAGTTCAGACATAGAGAGAAATGTTACCAGCACACAAGAGGAACATAATTTATCCAAATGGTCTTTATTCATTTTTAACTGAACTAAAGAAAGGAGCATTAGTATCAGCTGCTAAACAGCCTCTTGAAACCTATGTCAGTGGGTGGAGCCTTATTTTAGCCACACCCCTGCTTTTTAGAGCAGGAAGTGGGGCTGCATGCCTGTCCTTCATGACCACATGGTGAGCAGTTAGATCCCATTGTTCTAAAGTAAATCTGTCCCAAATCTGAAAAACAGTGTGTAACGTTAAAAATGATCACTACTGAAACACATATTCTCTACAAATAAGTAAACTTTTTTGTGTTTTAATGAAAAAAGTTATCAGTGTGAGATTCGGGTTAAAAACAGCAAATAAAATCATCCAAAGATCTCATCAAACTACGGAGCTCCTAAGGGGCTATGGTTAAAAAAAAAAGTTAATGCAAACCATTTGCATTGGAATGCAAAACATTTGTGAGGTTACGTATATTTTTTTGTGAGGGAACGCAAAACATTTGTGAGGGAATGCATTTTATTTGCAAGGGTATGCAAAACACTTGCGAAAGAATGCAATGTGATTACCTTTTTAAGTAGATTTAACAGATTAAGGGCCCGTATCCAATTTTCTCGTGTTTCATTTTTTTCTCTGAGTCTACTTAACATTTGTGTGTTTTATGCACTATAAATGGTGATAATTTATTTTAACATGACCATTTTCCAACCTCTCTTTATTCCTTATGGTAAAACAGGCTGTTTTTGTTATTATACCCTTAAGACTGATATAGGATGAATGAGCTGATTTCTGATTGGCTGTCCTGTATCATGCCTCATTCAAAAAGCACTCAGAGCTGAAACACTGCTTAGAACTTCAATATGAATGGGTGGAGCTGTAAATGAATTGGTTCTGATGATTTTATAGAAACAATGAATTTTAAATGGGCTGTTTTACCAGTATGGTTTTCAAATGTAGACTGTATAGACTCAAGAAGGAATTATACATTTTGAAACTTTAGCAGTGTTTAGATATTAGAAAGAAATAAACAGAGGATATTTTAGTTGCCCATGATATTAGCCCTACTAGGGGTTACACTAGACACACAGTAAAATATAAATTAATTAAATAATGAACTGTAATTATCTCTTATTGATATCTTCTTGTAATGTAATGTCCATGAATTGATATTTGATCTGCAATATTTGGTCACCACTAGATATGAACTATAGTATATGCTCACTCTCAATGTTGTACAGCTTTCTCAATAATTATGGAATCATCTACAGCTCTGTTCATCTTCAAAATCCCTTAATTTGTATGTATTGTTTGAAATCTAGAGAGTATTAGCATTACTTTACTCATCACTTTATACATGTATCTGCAACAAAATTGGTTTTATAATATTCAAAACAAAGCCTCCTAACTTTTACATGCTGATTCCAAACTTTTAAAGAGTGCATCTGCAAATGTGTGAAAACGTGACAAATAATTATAAAAAACTGCTTAGTAATAGATAACAAGCCTTTAGAATGACATTACATGCAATTTGCAACCATAAGAAGCAGTTTCCTCGTAATATGTGAATTTTACATCATGTCCTTCTTCAGTGATTTTTTGGTGAGTTGCAAAGCAACTACAGGGGAGCATACAGCATGTATTCAGAAAGAAATCAGGTTATTGACCCACTCGTATTGACCTAGAGTTTCTCCATTGTTAGATTTGTTTTATTGGATTTAGATTTTTTGCAGTTATCTGATCATTTTGTACATGCAGAGCGGTGTTAGACATGATCATATCTCCACAGGGTTCCTCACACAGGTGCATGTGGGCGATCATCATTTTGTTCTCTCTGACCATCAGTCAACCTATGCAGTTCTGTCTGGTCAGATCTTTCTCTTGTTGTTTCCTCATTTTTCAAGCTAATAAAACAGCTTCAGTAAAGGCCTGAATCTCAAGAAACACATGAAGGCCTGAATTAGATTGGCATCAGCAATTTGCAAGAAGTGGAGAAGGTAGCTGTCGGCCAAATGCTTAGCACTGGCTTTATAAGTATGTGTGTGTCGGTGCATGTAAACTCCTTGTACTCGTCCACATACACTTTTAAAAATAAAGGTTTAAAATGGTTCTTGGTTTGGATATTCGGTTCTTAGAAAAACCTTTAAATTGGGATGGAACCTTTAAATTATGTGGAGATTTTTCTAACCTTTAAAAAGCTTCTTCATACTCTTTGTCTTTATATATAGTAAGTAGGTGCTTAGAAGTGTCCAGAAGGGTTAAGTTTATGTTTTTGTTTATGTTGTAGTAAAAGAAACATCAACTGTTAAAGAGGAACTCCACCGACTTTTAATTGTTCTGCAGGATTCAGTTGTTGAGATATGAATAAGGTCAATAAAAATTATTTAGGCCAAAACTTTAACTAAAAACTATCATGAAGTAATGTCTCAGGCATCATGCGGTGTATCTGTTACCATTTCATGTGATATCTGTCTGTGAGGGAGCTTTTAGAGACATTCAACACTTCAGACATCTGGTTCCCATCACCACCTCGACAACTGTGAATGACTGAATGACCTTGTTTACATCTTTAAGACTTAATTATGCAGAGACTTTGAAAAAAACATTGGAATTCTACCTGTCACTTCCTGTAGAGTTATAATTAAAAGCTTCTAGAATGTAGAACCAGTCTAGTTTTCCTTGTAGAAGTCTTTGTTGTGTGTTCTAGAAAGTTTATGTAATTGTTGTTAAGGATATGTGGAAGTTACTAGAACTTTCCAATTCAGTACAATTGGAAAGGATCAAGAGTTCTAGAGTAGGTTACAGACAGGATCATAGCTACACTCTTAAAAAAGACAGTTCTTCAAGGGTTCTTTAGAGAATGGTTCTATATAGAACCATGAGTTCTATACAGAGGCATTTGTTTTCTGCATGGTGTAAAGGTTCCTTAGATTGATGGAGAATGTTTTGCATATGGTTCTATGTAGAATCTGTCGAAAATGGTTTTACATGGCACCAAAAAGAGATTTTTACACTATGCAAACATTTAAGCATGAAATGCTTCTATATAGAACTCATATACTATTGCCTTTGCTAAAGAACCCTTGAAGAGCCATCTTTTTTGAGTGTAGAACTGGGGTGGCCAGGTTAGACCCAGAAATTTTATAGGGGGGGCATGCTGCTAGGAAAAAATAGCATGTCTTTTCTCTGAATATATCCATCATTTACAAATTGTGTATTACAGAATTATTGCCCAAATTAAACTGAAAGTATTTTAATCATTTATTAAAATCCTGTATTTGTATTACAACTACAGCAGTCGGTCCTCTCAGTTAACAAACGCTTACAGAGTGTTACTAAAAGAAGAGGAGATGCAACAAAGAGATAAACATGCCCCTGTCCCAACTTTTTTGGAACATATTGCTGGCATCAAATTCAAAATGGGCAGATACTTTTCCAAAAAGTGATGAAATTTCTTAGTTTTAACATTTGATATGTTGTCTTTGTACTATTTTTAATGAAATGGGTTTAAATGATTTGCACATCACTGTATTCTAATTTATTTACATTTTTCACAGCATCACAACTTTTTTGGAAACGAGGTTGAAGTTAAATGCATCACTTTTTTTCAGTGTACGATGTTACAATGTTAAGAAACAAATTACATGTAAACAGGCCATAGAAGTTATTCAGTTAGGCCCTCATAATACAGGAGTCTAATGATTGGAAAGCTAGCCAGACAACACTGTATAAGAGAGAATAGGCTGGTCTGGCTTTAGCACAGTCTTATTCCACAGATGGAATCTAGCCCACAACACATTTAAAAAGTAAATAAACACAGACCAGCACTGCTGAAAGGAGCCAGCGCACTTGTTTGCTCTATAAATTAACCAATCACAGAGATGCTAGTTATTAAATGCAGTGTCATCAGACTACCCTGATGGCAGTTTTCATCGAACAGTGTAACCATTCACACAGGATAGGCAGGGTGACGTTTTTTAGAGACTGTTTCACTCTCAATAACTGACATGGCCAGAAGGGTGGCCATGCTTCACGCCGGGGCTGCCCCTTGGCTACACCTCTGGTTACAGAGAGGGATAACATGAGCTGTGGACAGAAGACAGATTGTCTACATGCAACAATAAAGGTGAGTTTTGTTTAGGACTGCAGTTGTTGGAATGTTAGATGTTATAAAGAGGACCCCAGCTGTGGTTGGAAGAGAGATCTTATGCATGCCAGATCATAAATGAATCTGGACAAAATCACATTTTCCATGCACATATATTTAAGATTTTATAGCACAAAAACTGTAGGAGCTGTCAATGAAACTACGCACAAACCTGATCCAAACAAAAACACACTCCATCAATGAAATCACACATTCATTAATTAACGTAACGTATTGCAGGAGTTGGTGGAAGTGGAGAATATAATTGCTATGATAACGACATTAGATCTCACAAAACCTTATTACACAGCATCACATTACAAATCCAAAGTTATCATGCAGTATATAATCATTGTGGTCTGCAACTGCATATCCAAAGCAACATATCAGAGCAGGGAAACACGCTTTCCTGGCACTGGGAATAACACGCCTTGTAACAATGTGCGATGAACATGCACAGAGTGTTTTTTTACTGCTCACTTGGTCAGACAAACGCTGACGGGCCGGCCCCATGCTCACCAAACGAAGACTACTAGGAGAAATAGGTAGCCTACTGGCATTTACACAACAGGTACAGGAAGATATTTGGAATGTATCGGACAGCCCTACCATTGTCATATGCAATAAACACACAACGTTAGTTACGATCACAAACGTGAGTGTTGTACAGTCTTGATTTTTCAAAGTAACTGCCAGCAGCTAAGCTAAGGCAAGCCAACTAGTTAGCTAGACTTTGTTCTTTAACATTATTTATCATTGTACAGGTACAGATAGTACAGATAGAAAATACAAATAAAGTTGAGCTAGCATAAGTCAATAGTGTTACTAATTTTGAATTTGAGTTGTGACTGTGGTCTTCCACACTTTGAGTTTAATCTATAAAAGCTTCAGGAATTAAACAAAAAAACAGATAATCAAGATTGTGTGTGTCATGCATTATACTTTCCTCAGTAACAGCTGTCCACCATCTCCATTTACTTCCGCTGCCATTCTCACTGCAGGTTTGTTCTTCGGAGTTCTGTTTCTTCACTGGATGGAAGAAATAATGTTTAGAGACAGTTGTGATAGGCTGACAGATGTGCTGTATCGTCATAAATTTATGAATGATTAATTTGTTGGAAGCTTAAAAAAGAGACATTTTGATATATTCAGAATGATGAGTGGAGCTGTAGATGATTCTGAAATAAGGATTTATAACATCAAGAATAAAGTTAGAATAAATTTCATTTCCAGAGTGCCTTGTGATCTTTGAGGAAATATCTTTGAAATAAACCAAAGTATCTGTCAGTCTAAAAAAAGGTAACTTCACTTGATAAATTTGCTTAAATCAAGTAAAAATGTCTAGAAACAAGTTAAATAATATAATTAGCACATTAAAACATTGTCAAAATGAGAAATATGTAATAGATTGACTAGATTTAAGATGCCAGGATACTTTTTTTGCAGTGTAGAGGCTCTTACTGCATGAAAGGAGGGACAGATTCCTTAATAATACTTTTGATTTCAGAAGAAACACTGGTTGAGCAGGTGTTTACAAACTTTTGAACATATAGTATACATTTCTAAAGACATTTATGGTCTGCTTCTGATAAAGTTCACATAAAAAGTCTATAAAACAAAAATCACTGCCTGTATAAAACAGATACGCATATATATGAGTGACGATTCCACGTCCATGATGCACACAATTTCCTACCCACATGCACGCATGCTGAATACAAATAGGGTCTGATCATTTATTGTGCATTATTTTGAATGGGTGTGTAAATTGTCCTCTGCTTTTGTGCTAGCATTAAATCATCAGTGGGCTGCCTCTGCAGGCCAGCGAAACGACTCCTGTGTGCCTATTACGCATTATTTATTCTTCTCTTACACTCTGAATCCTCAGACATGCACGTGTGCTGGAAACTCTCCAACACCATCCACACTGGATCTAAAGAGAGTGATGCCATTATCTAAACTATTCCACAATTTTTTTTTTTCACATTTCTGCATTGATAAGTTGATAAGATTGATAAGATTCAAGTCAGGTCAAAGTCATTCAGAGTGGTTTGATGTGAAATCTATATGATTTCATACATAATGACTGTCAACCACTCTAAAGAAGTAGTCAGTGAGTTTACATTTAATGTGTTCATATGAAACTCTGAAACTTTTTTAAAGCTGAACAATTGAATTGCACAGAAATTTTGAAACAAATGGTGGAATTCCCCTTTAACACAGCCACACTTATTTACATGTGTAGATGTGTTTGTCTGTATGTGTGTGATTTCTGGAAATGAACCAAGTCTGAGTGCAATATTGCTACAATTACTCAACTGAGAAAATGCTATTAAATTAATGAAATGGCATGAAATAAAGCTAAATAAATCAGACTTTAATTGCACTAAATGGCAATGCACTTCACTAAACAAACAAAGTGATATTGTCTCCAACACACCAGCAATAAAGTGTTTGGTCTCTATATAGAAGTATAATTCATAACACCATGTTTATGAAGCTTTTATGAGAACATATACATTTCTAGGCAATATAAGACTTTTATGTATTACTCTATTTATTTTTAATATTGTTGTATTTAATGTACTTACTTATTTGTACTTATTTGTACACTTTATTCTGTTAACTTATTGATTGTAACCCTAATGTGCCTTGTATTTTTTCTATAATACAATTTCCCACTAATATAAATTTCATCTACATGGTAAGTCCAAAGGTATCCAGATACCCCTTTAAATTAGTGAATTGAGCTACTTAGAAGTGCACCTATTGCTGATACAGGTGTTCAACTGTGCACACATAGCTTGTATAATCTCTATAGAAATCCACTGCCAAAAGAATGGTATGCTTGGAGCAGCCATACATGAACCCAAGGTCACCATGGCCGGTGCCAAGTGTTGAGCTGTGGAGCAGTGGAACTGTGTTCATTAGAGTGATGGAGCTCCATCCAATACCTTTGGGATGAGCTGGATTTATCAATAATTTCTGAATTCTGATTTCTTCTGTTTTCTGCGTTTGTCACACTTAACTTTTCCAGATCTTCAAATGACTTAATGTAAGACAAAGACAACCTGAGTAAACACAATTTCAGTTTTTAAATGATAATTTGATTAACTGAAGGAAAAGAAGCAACACCAACAGGCCTGTGTAATTGTCCCCTTAGTTACTTAATCAACCAATTAACTATATATATATATATATATATATATATATATTTGATACTTCATCAATTAATTAATCTATAACTCATCAGTTAAACTATACACACCCAAGGCTTAATTACTGTCAGCCCTGATTAATCTAAAAACACTTAAATAAAACCCGTCCAGTAAGGTGAAGTAGCAGAAAAGGTCTCAACAAGCGGCATGCTGTGCCACAATCAAAAGAAATCCTGGAATAGATGAAAAAGAGTGTTACTGAAATCAGTCTGGAAAGGATTACAAAGTTTCTGGGACACCAGCGAACAACAGTAAGAGTCATTATCTCCAATTGGAGAAAGCTTAGAACAGTGGTGAATTTGCCCAGAAGTGTCTGGCCTACCAAAAGTTTTCCAAAAGCACAGCAGTGACCCCAGGATAAGCATCTAAGAAACTGCGGGCCTCGATCACCTCAGATAAGGTCAACATTCATAATTCCACCTTTGGAAATGGCTTGGGCAAAAATGGTCTCCATGGGATCTTAACATTTAGGATCACACCATGGTCCTTACGGACTGTAGCTTTTGGTTGCATGGAGCATTAAGGTCAAGGATACAATATGCATCCTAATTTTGGGCTGATTTAAGACATCCAGGCTTTTATATCGTTAGTGAAGTTTTTCACTTAGTGCAGCTGAATCTGGCTGAGCTGCCACGAATAACTGAGTATCATCAGCATAATAGTAATAGCCAACATTGTGTTAAAGAATCTTACTTTATTGTACACTCCTACCCCTCTGTGAAGGAAAGCGAATGAAAACTTGTGTCCAGTCTCAAAGACTCCTGGCCACGTCTGGTGCATAGCGCAACTAGGATTCAATCCGTGCACCTGCATGTTATAGGCAGAGCATTTACTACAGCTCCACGCTCCAGTCCCTCATCCACATGCTGAGTTTATCATGGTGATGAATGGATGCTTTGGCATTATGGATAGCAGCAGTAAAGCCATAACTCAAACTGAAGCTTTAAACAAGGTGTTGGAAGGAGCCTGAATGAGTGACAGTTACTGAACATGTCCACAGGCTCTGAATGTGGCAAGTACAAGAACATTTCTCACTTAGGGGAAACAGGCCTGACCATGGCCTCACACACACACACACACACACACACACACACACACACACACACACACACGAACAAACATACACGCACAACCTGAGCTGAAGTGACTTCTGACAAAGTTTGTGTGTGTTTCTGAGAATAGGTGTGAGTCTGTGTCCTTGAGTTTGAATGTATGCGTTGAAGTGTGTTTGTTGCTACATGTGTGACCCCAAGTCAGAGTGTGTGTGTGTGTGTGTGTGTGTGTGTGTGTGTGTGTGTGTATGTGTGTTTTACAGAAGAATTCAAGATTCAAGATTTTATTGCCGTTTATAAATGTATAGGAAAGCACAGGTACACTGGAATGCTTCTGTATATCTCACACTGCCAGCTTTGTAAAAACAGGTAAAGAAAAGCAATTAAAAGACCAGCATAAGTACTAAATACACACTTTTTAAAAATACACACTATGAATTATTGCACAATGAATTATTGAACAATGAACTACTGCACAAAACAAGACAAAGACATGGACTGTGGAAACTCTCTCTATGACAGAGACCCGGAGAGTGAGAGGGGATGAGGTAATTAAGTACCCAGTCTGTAAGATGAGTGAGTGTTGTGAAGAAGAATTAAGAATTCCACCAATTTTCAACATTTTTGAAATTTTAAAAATATTATGTCTTGCAACGAACACCCTGTATTTACCTATCCTCCATGAGTTTATTTTAAAAAGTATATGTTTTAGGTCAAAATCTAATACCACATAATATCACATGCACATACGTAGTTAAAAAGTATACCACCTCTAAATATGGCTAAAAAACAGCATACAGAAATGCCTATGCATTTGCATTTAAAGTGTTTATGAAGTATTCAATCAATTTAAGCTAAGTATAAAATAAAAGTTGCCCACAATTATGCTTTGTCATTGTGTGAGGACCAGCGACGCCCATCAGTGGTGTTTTCTAGGATTGTTTAAATAGGGTGGCCATTGAGTAGCCAAGGAAACTTTAGAGGGTCCAATTATGTACATAATTTTTAAAAATGACCTAGAAAGCAAGATTAAACCCCATTTTCAACAACAGTACAACACTGACCTCAGATGAACATCAGGTAACTCTGCAGAAGCATACTCTTTCACATCCAGTATGGATATAGACTAGTGAAAACACTGGAGGGCACTACCTTAACTCTGCCATCTTTAAACAATACTCAGCAACACACATTTCTCAGCTAAGGGTAAGTAGACGAAACCTGCGAATACAGCATATATATAGTGTGGAAATCATTTTATTTTCTTTCTTCAGTTTGAATTATTTCCTTTCTATTGCATCCTCTGCCTTGCAGATTGCAGAGCTCACTAATGAATGGTCACTTGTTCAGCAGACGTCAACTATTGATTCTAGATGTTTCCTGGCTTCCAGCAGAGGGACCTTAGTATTTGCCAAAACCACTACTTGTATATGTTTACAACAGAATGTCTATTTTCCAGACACAACCCTTAGCAGATGTATCAATAGCTGTAGGGGAAATACACAGTGTAAAGTTTGTATGCTAGGACTGTTGTCAAACTGGGCCACTGCAGACTGATGGACAGCACACTCTCGAATAAAGACTTCATCTCTGCATCTTGTATCTTGACCTGAGCCTTGGCACTGGGAGAAATACAAAACACAATACAAAATGTAGGAACTATATGTCTCATTTTATTGGGATTGAATGCACAATTCAAGAAGGACATGGAGAAAATATTACATGTTGCATTTTTGCAGAAATACTTTTGCTTACTTTTGCTCTGCTAGTGTCTGATTTAAACTGCATATGACATCATGCCCCAAATTACTTTGGCAGATGAGTGGATGGAAGCATTCAAATCAGTCAGTTGTGTGAAAGAAAGTTTAGGGAGGGACCCTAAGTGGCAAATCAGATTTCAAGGGTAGCCAGTGCCATGCTGACCCTAGCTTTGTACACCCCTCTGCACCACATACCGCCAAGCACACAAAAACTTAAATTTATTTGATGAAACATTTACTTTTTACTTGTATATAATTGAAAATGTTCACACACTTTTACACTTTTGGAGATATACTTCTACTTTTAACTAAGTAAGACTTTGACAGGTACAAAGTAAACTTTCACTTACAGGTTCTCAGGACTTTTTACACAGTTTGTTTGTGTGTTCAGGTGCATGTGTGTGTATTTATGGACCCTTCTTCTCCAGCAGATGTCTTCTTCTCTAAATCTCTCTCTTTCACTCTCTCTTTCTCCTCAGGCTGCTCATGATGAGTGTGCTGCCCCTCCTGCCTGAATCCGCTGGAAACACAGTGGCGTCAGTCTCGCTGAAATGTTTACAGCCAGACAGGAAATAAAGGCAACTCTACACGCCTGAAGGAAATGAAGCCTCTTATTATACATGAATAAAACAAAGCATTTAAATCAACCGACTGCACAGATACCGGTCTCTTAAGGGACCTGAGGGAGACCTATTCATAAAAACAGCTCAGACGAGTTCCTCATTCACATTCACTCTCATAGCTTTTACTTCCAGTGCTTCAGAACTGAGATCAGCCATGCATTTTACATTCTAATGCATATCATTATACGTACCTGTATTCTAGATTAAACACCAGATTCTAGATCATTATTCTCAGGCACTAGATAAATGGATAAAAATGTCTAAAGATCAGAATAGGCTGAAGCCAGAGTGGCTTAGCACTATGTTTGTGGTACAGAATGAATAAGCATAGGCCCACAATGGAGCAATGCAAGGTCTCATTGAGCTAAACAAGTGGAAGAGATTGGAGGGAATTAAAGTGATGTTTAATTTAGACAACCTCCCCAAATGTAGAGTCAAGAAATGTTTGGTGTCTGTAGTTTGCTTCTTATTTTTGTACTAGAGCTACTAGGCTAATGTAGCTAACATGTCATGGAAGCTAATAGCTACCTGTTAGTCTTGCTCATGGAGTATGACATACGGTGTGTATGACACACTGTTATCTATTACAATGTATAAAATATGGACAAAAAGAAGTGAGCACTATTTTTAGCTATGCAACTTACTGTACTTTTCTCCATTTGTATACATAACAGTATGACATGCAGTGTCAGAAACCACATTAGCAACTCAACACAGTTTGAGGCAAGTGCATGATGATTTAGGCATGCAATTTGTGCCATGCTAAGTGGGTGGCTAAGCTTCTGTTACTTGTTAACTGCAGTCATAGCTTCATTGCTAAACTAAAGAAGCAAACTTTACCCATCGAACATGTCTTTTCTGATTTGCGATTGATTTAATGGTACAGTCTGCAATTGGGATTTTTGTTTAAGTGGAATTCACAGAACAATTCTGGTAGGTTTACAACAATGCTTCACACTAATCATGTTTAAAAGCACATTTTCTGTAAAAGTGGTGATTAGCCAACTGTTTTGTCTCGTTATCACCAAACCATCCAGATCCTTCAAACTAGAAAATTAGCGCTTTCAGTTGCCCAGATCAGTGTTTCCCAACTTTGGTCCTGGTGGCCCACTGCTCTGTGTACATATGTTTAGTGTTTTCTCTGCTCCCAAAACACTTGATCCAACTAATCAGCTCATTTACAACCCCTTATTGAGGTAAAGAATGTTAAAGCAAGGAAAGCACTAAAATGTTCAGGGCAGTGGGGTATCCAGGACCGGGATTGGCAAACACTTGTCTAGACCACTTGAATAAAATGACCTTTTTTGAGGAACTTGAGGTTTGGTAACCTAGAGTAGATAGAGGAACCTGAACCCAAAATTGTTATAAATATATATATATAAATATATATATATATATATATACTATTCAAGCAGAAGTACATGAGTACATACATGAGTAGAAGCGAAAGTATTATCATTTGAAAATACTGAAGATATCTGAAGTTTAAAGAAACACTACGGCTCCCAGAATCCTCAGTAAGAAGTCACGCCTCCCATTCCAGTTTCTGAGACAACCTGTTCTAAATCATCAGACTTACATGATTTCTCAATCTGACTCTAATTTCCACACTCTCCTCAATGCAAACCTTCTCCTTTCATTTCTTTGGTATGTGGTTTGTTTTCCTAAGCTTGGCAACACTGACAAAGAAATTGAGTAAAAAGTGAGACTTAATTTATCATATTATTTAGTTTTTTTTTGTAATGTGGGATTACTGATTTTCATCAAAATGAGAGAAATTTGATTGTGAATAAAAGTGAAAATTACATCAAAAAAAGAAATCATTTGGTTCTGTTATATGTTCATCTAAAATGTCATCACTTTAGACCAATCAGAACAAGTGGCATTTATCCCTTATCATCCTAAATTCAGCTGTTAGGTTTTTAAAAAAAGTCCTACTTGTAGAATATATTATGTGGCCGTGCTGTTGATGTTGAGCACTTCTCCATCTGCAGAAGTGGTTTCCACTGCAGCTGCAAGCATCAATGCCAGTGATGATTATACTGATAAAAATGAGTCTGTAATGAATCTTTGTGAATTTGGACACACGTGCACCGAATCTGTGTATAATTGCTCGTTTGGAGTTCATTTTTAAAAAAGAGAATCTGGCAGCCCTGTTAGACATTTTAGTAGTTTCTGCAATCATCCATAATAAAGGTGTTTAACTCTGGTCCTGAAGGGCTGATTGTCTAGCATTGTTTGGTAATTCCCATATTCAAACGCTCCTGCTAGATCTTCAGTGTGTTAGAGGAGGGAAATGGCTTACAAACATGGGTTAAAACCAGCTTCAAGACATAAAATCAATTTTGGGGAAACGGCAAGCAGCAAGGCCTTCAGCGTGTGTTCAGTCAAATGCCAGATTATTTCAACAAACAAAAATTTCCATCAATATGCTCTTTCTCTCAGTGTAAATAAAGTAGGCAAGATAAGACCAGCTGCTGTTGCAAAGCAGTGAATAGAGGGCTAAGAAAATAAGGAGGGGCTTGAGATCAGTCTGTCAATGACATGGCTAATTCAAACATGAAGGAATCATGAATGATGAACGCATCAATAATTTGTGGACAAAAAAAAAACTGTGCAAAAATTTTAAATGTACAGTCAAGATGGCCATAAGGTACAAGTTTTACATTTTTCATAATCTATTTCTGAGGAGATTATATATCAAATAATCCACTTATCAAACTTCACTCTTGAAAAAAAATCTGTCCATCCTTCCACTCTGAGAAGACAGCTCAACACCACGAGTCTGAGGGTGGTTTTACACTTGTCCTGAATACTCAAGTCTACTTTTGGGGGAGGGTCGTATTATCACTGGTTTGCTTTTATGCACAAGAATTCCATTCAAATCGTGGTAATTCGGTATGGCACTTTTCTGCGTGTGGTTTTCTCCTCTGCCGCCACAACAGTCCATCATCATGAGACTTAAAATAAGGGAAGTGACACGACAAGTCAAAGCAGTCATGTTACAAAATGAACCAATCACGCAGCCCCACATGTGGCACCAGAAGCGAACAGCTTCCACGTGCACAACTGACCGCACCAGAGGAAAGAGCACCCTGGAAGCCATCCCAGATCGCCAATTTCAAGAGGACCAGAGATGGGTTCTCTGGACCACTCCAGGGCTTAAAAACAGCTTTCACATTTGACCAAACGATGGTCATGTTTGGGGTTACTTGGATTGTGAGAAGCAAAACATGCAACCAACTTCTAAGACTGAACTTTGGAGGTGTGGAAAAACATCCCTGAAAAACTGAAAGCAAGCCTCCTGAAAATGATGGAAGCTATTAGAAAGGCAAAGGCTTTGCACACTAAATACTGAAAATGTTAAGTTTTAAATTATTTGTTGAGGTTCCTGTGATATGTAATTTTGTACTTGTTGAATGTGCTTGTATGTCTGCTTTTATCTGACTTTGAAAAACGAGGAAAGGAAAGGGGCCTCCGGCTTTAGCACTGTACTGTGATTTTATTGATCTGTTCCTTCAGATGTACAATTCAGTCATTTTTTGTCCATAGCCAGAAACTTTTTTTCACACACTTTCTGTCCCTGACCTGTCTCTTTACCAATTACGCCTAACTTTGGAGAAAAGTTTCAAAGTCATACCTCAAGTAGAAAAAGAAGTGTATACAATGTGTTGTGATGGTATGAAGACATTACTGTGAAACAGACTGACAGACAGTAAGTTCTTTTGTAGGATTTGTAAGTTCAGTTCTGTCAAGCACTGCAAAAAGATGTTCAAAGGCTTTCACACACTGAGAAATACACACATACACACTCATAGCTGCCAACTTGTAGAACCAACAACATGATCAAAAACTTTTCTGAACTTCTTTCCTTTTTTCTGGCCTGACCAGAGATTCAAACCCTGTCAAAATATAGAAGGCGTGAACAGAAAGACAAAAATAAGCCCAGTCAAGAGAAACACAAGCTCTTCAGAAACGCACGCACACCATCAAACTCTCCCACATGCAGCTTCTGGGTTCATGTAGGGTGTATTTTCATGTACGTGTGGGAGTGTGTGTGTGTGTATATGTGTGTGTGTGTGTGTGTGTGTGGAGTTGTGATTCTTGTCTCATGTTGAGAACGTAGCATGTGGGTGGGCTTCAGAAAGCATGTGGGATTTCAGGACGAACTGTACCAAGTATCACCTCTACATCTCCACCTCTCCTCCTACAGCTTGTTCCAAATAGCAGAACAGTGTTATCAGAGAGAAACTGGCCAATTTAATAACCACGAGCTGATATAAATAGTGACCCACTGAAAATAGAAACCATTAAAGAAAATCTGTAATATGATGTAGGCCTGCAAGTTTACTTGGGTTTTCAAAGTACACTATACAGCATGGTTCAAAGGTCAGAGACCACCTTTTATTTATTAAGTACAAGTTAATTATTTTTCAGGAGATATTTTTGAGACAATTAGATTTAAGATAATCCACTTGCGTAAGGAAGGAGATGTCAAAGGAAAATAAAAAAAACAATAGTGAAAAATAGTGAAAAAACAGGAGTTTCCAAAATTGGAGTCAAAAAAATATATTAAAAGCAGGACCTGGTGGACCACCAAAACTTTCATTATCATATAAACAATACTTAAATCTTTATGAGAAAAAAAATCAAGGAGATAGTCAAGCTCCACTCTTCCTTCATCTGAAAAATTCACAGGTGTTTCTCTCCATCCCTCCAATGTGAGAAGACAACTCAGCGCTATGAGTCTGAAAAGATGTGTAGCTGAAAGGAAGCTGTTACTGAGATAAAGAAATAGACAGAAAATTTGGAACAAATACATTAAATAAAGAAATTCTCAGAGCAATACAGTGACCACTCCAGAGTCCAAGCCTCTACATCACTGAATGTGTTTGCTGGAACACAAGAAACAGA
The DNA here is from genome assembly GCF_904425465.1 of Colossoma macropomum. Classification (NCBI taxonomy): domain Eukaryota; kingdom Metazoa; phylum Chordata; class Actinopteri; order Characiformes; family Serrasalmidae; genus Colossoma; species Colossoma macropomum. The sequence goes on from NW_023495761.1 coordinate 657,075, forward strand.
ACATGAAGAAACAGAAAATGAAACCAGCTTCTAAGACTGAACTTTGGAGTTGTGGAAAAATATCCCTGCAGATTTCTTTGAAAAACTGAAAGCTGTAATAATCCTCTGTGTAATTTTCTGTAAATGTACGTTTTCTGCATTTTTTTCTGCTGCTGAAAAATAATAAAATAAAATAATAATAAAATAATAAAATGAATGGTGGTCTCTGACTTTTGCATGGTACATATGTGTCCAAAAGTTTGTAGACACTTGTTCATCCAATGTTTCTTCTGAAATCAAGAGCATTCTGAGTTTGTTCTTTGCTGCAGTAACAGTCTCTACTCTGCTGGAAACTCTTTACACTAGATGTTGGAAGATTGCTGTGGGGATTTGATTGCATTCAGCCACAAAAACATTGGTGAAGTCAGGTACTGATGTTGGATGACTGGATCTGGGTAAAAAATGCCACTGCAACTCATCCCAAAGGAATTGGCTGAGGCTCAATCACTCCAGAAAGCAATGCTGGGGAGCCTTGTACCTCTCTACTCACATAAATTTAACTTTAGCTTCAAGCCAAACTATTGCATTTGAAACTTGCTCCTTAACATTTTCTTTTTCTATCTTTTTACTATTTACACCAATGCTGCCCAAAATGTAGTCTGTAGGCCAAAGTTGGACTGTGAAAATATTTGATTAACTCTACTATATATAACCTCTTGGAACAACTTCTTCTTTTTTATAATACATACATACATACATACATACATACATACATATATATATATATATATATATATATATATATATATATATATATATATATATACACACACACAATACAGATCATTATTATGTACAGCACACATCCTTATAATATATTCCTTTGAACAGTGTTGACAGATTATATAATTTAAAAGTGTCAAATTTAAATCAGGTGCACCCAATCAGGTACTACTGATGAGAACACTATGAGAGAATATCTTGGAGGAACTATCTGGTCTGGTTTGCTCTATTTGCATATTGGAATGTGATGTATCATCATGCCTACATTAAAAGTGTTCTCTGAGGTTCTCAGAAAGAATGTTGTAGATGTCTATAAGTCTAGGAAAGGGTTTAAGATGATATTCAAAATATAAGAAATTGATCATTACTCTGCCCTGCAGATCATTAACAAGTGGAGAAGATTAAAAACCACTGCCAACTTATCCAGGCCAGGCCATCCCAGCAAATATAAACAGAGAGCAGACCAAGATGCTAAAAGAATTTAACATTTTGTTAAAGGATCTGCAGCTCTTGCTACTGTGGATGTCAAAGTGCACACATTTACTATTAGAAAAATTCTTCACAAGTTTGACCTGTATGGGAGGTGCACCAGGAGTCAGCTTTCTTGTATAAAAATAACAACGTTAAAGTTGAAGAGTTTACCAATGAAAATCTATGCATGGACCACAACATCTGGAACAATTGTCTATGGACAAGTCAAAGATAGAGTTTTGTGGCCACAGTTTGGCAAAAAGCAAAGACAGCATTTAATCGGAAGAACCTCATACCAACCGTAAAGCATTGTGGTGGAACTGTTATGGTTTGGGGCAGCTTTGCTGCCTCAGGGTTTTGCCAATCTGTAATCACAGAACTACTAATAATTAATTCCCTTCCACATCAAAGAGTGGTTGAGAAGAATGTGAGGCCATCTGAAAAAAGTTAGAAGCTAGAGATAAGGACTTTCCAACAAGATAATGATCCCAAACATACAAATAAATTCACCAAGGAACTGTTCAAAAGAATGAAATGGAGAGTTACTGAATGGTGTAGTCAAAGCCCAGATCTGAGTCTCCTTGAAATGTTGTGGGGGGGATTTGAAACAGGCTGTACATGCAAAACACTCACAGTTGAAAGAATTCTGCATTTCTCTATACCTGCTCCTCCCAATCTAAATCTTGACCATTAGCTTTCAACCACTCTGGACCATAAAGGCCAAGTAGCCCAGAGTGGCTTCAGCAAGCACACTAGGAGACATCAGAGAAGATAATAAACCCTTCAGTGTTACCTCTCCCCTAATCAGGGTCTTCAGGAATATCTGAATATTAAAGTTAGGTGGGCTACAACAGGGTTAGAAGTTCTTAAGAGTAACTGCTCCAAACATTCCAGATAAGAAGAAATTTCATGTTCAATAACATATTTCTTCAAACCTCCAAGCAAGTTTAATGCACCTGACCCTCCATGTTTACATCTGACCAGAGGCTTTCGCCCTTCCAGACCATGAAGGCCTAAAGGCAGTTTTGGCGGGACCCAGCAGGCAAGAAAATAAACCCCTCAGCTTGACCTCCAGTGTTTAATCAGCATCGCTGAGAGGCCGGCAGGGTTGGTAAGGGGTTCAATCACCCCGCCCCCACAGTTGAGGGGTTCAGGCAAAACCCCCTTCATTCCGGGGCACGTCAAACGTGGGGCCCCCCTGCCGCCCCGATTTCCTCTGGTGCTTAAGCTGGAAATGCACATCAATAAAAGTGTCTAAGCACACACACATGGGCTCCCGTTGACAGTATTGATCCGAGGCGCCGGGGGTGGCTGCAACGCGTGGATTTCGCTATCGGATTTAGAGAAGAAGAAGGCAGGTGAGGGGGAGTATTGAAGGCTCTTGACGTCCTTCAGAAAATATTAGATACGGGCCTGCGGGAAGCTGCTGCAAAGCACTATGGGTGCTAGAAATGACGGAGGGAGATAAGGAGAAAAGCATGGCGACGAAACGGGCGTCAAGTTTTTTCACCTCAGGAAAAAGTAGGCAAGGTCACGCTTGGGTTTGGAGAAAGTGGGGAAAAGTAGATTTTCGGGAAGAGTGCCAATCGACTTGTGCGGATCGTTGATATGTAGCTGCCTGCTGTAGCTCACCTCCAGCTGCTGTTTCCAAGGAGGGAATTCAAGCCTCCATGGGAGGCAGATAAGGAAAAGCAGGCCAGGGGAATTTAAGATTGTTTTTAAAGCAGGTGTTTCAAAAGCTTAACACTTACAAAACATCTACTGAAACCCACCATGACTAGAATCTGATCATTCTGTTTTAACCCTTTAAACTGCAGGTCTATATATTGTCACTGTCGAAAAAAAAAAACTTGCTAAAACGGTAACAGGTAGAGATGGCATGATACCACTTTTTCTTTTCTGATTCCAGTACTGAAATACTGATATTGGTATTATAAGTATCAGCTCATATCACTACCGATACACCACTGCTTTAAAATGATCTAAGTGAGTAGGCTATCATGATCAAACTACTCCAACACTCCACTACCCCACAGGAAGAAATACGCAGCTAACTACATCACAACAAACAATGTGAGTGTTTGTATTTCAGGATAAATTTGTTTCATTATTCAATCATATTCATTTGTTTCACTCTGATATCTGATTCAGGATTTTCTACTGATATCAGCCAGATACCAACAGCCATCAATACCAATATGCCAATCTCCAATAATCTCGAATAACAGAAGGAAAAAACAGTCTTAACTTTTAACATAAATGTGGCCCCTTTCTATTTGTCCATTCATCATAAAAATTACACAATGTAAAGACAGTGGGTATTTCCAAATGGAAATACATAAACACATATATACATAAACAGCAAAAATGTAGATGCAAGGTTTCGTTCAGACAATGACAGCATTTTATTCAATAACTATTATGAAACTAATCTATAATGTATAGTTCTGAGAACAGTGTTGCAGTAAAGACAACTAGAGCTGGTAATCTGAGACTCATAATGTATGAAGTGTATGAAGGGGTTGTTGATATTTGATAATAATAGAAAAAAAAGTTTAACCCCTTAAAATCCCAGGCTCATTACATATTAAGACTTATTATTTAGTAACTACAGGGACTTCAATGCAAAACGTCTGAGCTGTTCTTAGGTTATAGAAGTGTGTAATAAAACTCTGGGCCTGTCGGCAGGCCCTGGCCATTTAAGGGTTTAAGTTTTAATTACCTCAGATGGAGACTGAGGTAATTAAACCTTGGCAGGTTTCAACAACAGTTTTCCTCCAAATGTTGTTGAGACAGAGACAGAGACAAGGCATAGACTCAGAGTTAATTTACTGGAGTCCTACAACACCATCTGAGAGTGAGGAATTAAATTGTGGGCCTGTATAAAGGGTTTCAGGGGTGAAACTATAATTGTAAATGAACCCTCCTAGGTCCCCGATCCTCTTTCTACCATGAAACACAGGCATTTGGCTACATTTTGTTTGATTATTTCGGTTCCTCTTTATATTGAGTATCTCTAATAACTGTGTTCCACATCAATGATACTTGCAACAACAATGTATCTACGGGTGATGTATTTACTGTTACAGTAGTAAAGCTTATGTGTGCACATGTATATCAACTTCAGTTTCATTCATGCAATTACACAAGTGTATGTTGATAGGTGTAACAGCATATGTTCTAATTTGTAATTTCACACATGTAATAAGGTGAGGGTAATTGCATTTGTAAGAACTAATGATTTTCCAACAAGACTTTTCTAACTGTAGCAGGAGATACATTTACTTACATTATGAGACCTATTGGAGAACTTTCAGCTAGCTGCAGTAGTATGATCGTGTTGTGACATGTTAATTAGCAAAGTTCTGGCTTTAAACCATTTTGTAATGTGATATATGTTCAAAAAGTAACTTTTATGTAATCATTTAAAATCTATGTGATATACTACCCCGAAAGCAATGTCTCATTTACCAGTCTGTAATTTCACATCACCCACAAAACAACCACACAGGAACTGCCCAATATCTTTTAAAATAACTTTTAAATGGTTTATATTCTTTTTTATAGTTACTGTGGAACACAACTACTGCCACATGGTAACCTGACCAAACCACTTGGATTAATGCCAATAGGCATTAATGTAGATAATAACACCCCCATTACAATCAGAAAGGTCTTGTTGGAAAAACAGCAGTTTACCTTACTACACATCAGTAATTACTTACATTATTATAAATATGAAGATACACATGTAATTACATTATTAAAATCTGTTGATAGTAAAAATGTTGATAAATATGTATATCTAAATAAGCTGCACTACTATACTCCGTCTGTAACAGTGAATATGTCAACAGTATTTACACTGTTGTTGCATTTATTGTTACTGTATTACTAAATAGTTATTATACACTTAAAATTTAGAAACGTAAAAAAGTGGGCCATTATTTCTTAACCGTAGCTCAACCAGTTGAAACAAATGGGAAAAAGTCAAAGGTCTGAATTTGATAAAAAGTTATTGTCAGAAAGAATAAAAAATATATATTTTTTGTAGCAAAGTGACAACAGTAACTCCAGAGCTAAATATGAACTGTTTCAACTTATTAGGTACTTATGAATCCCATTCTTGAACTGAGTAGACTAGTCGAAGACAAAAATGTGTAGTCTTAAAAATAAAGGTGCCAGTAAGGGTTCTTTGGAGTGAGGCCACAGAACAGCGGTGTTCAGTCCTATCCACAAAAGGACCAGCACCTGATCAGCAGTTTGAAGACTGAGACCAACTGATTAAACAAGTGGAGCCCGGTGTGCTTGTTTAAAATGAAAACCTGTAGCCACACCAGATCCTTTGCGGATAAGATTGGACATCATTGCCACAGAAGAACCGGTTCCCTGAAGAGCTTTTCAATTAATAATCCTTTTTGTAAATGAAATGTGCAAGTCAGAAAGACCTTTTCTTGAACGTTTAAGAATTTCCATATGATGTAAAAGTTTGATACCAATGAAAAGTTTTTTTTTCCTAGAACTGTCAAAGCCAAGATCCATTTATGAATCTATTCTATTGTACAATTCCAAATGCAGCCCTGTTTTCTCCTAATCACTAGAAGTTCACTGAAGAATTGGTCACCGTGTCACCATCCTTCTATATTCACCTTGCCGTCTATATTCGAAACTATTATTGTGGAACTGGGACACAAGCTTGCAAAGTTACCAAAGTAACCTTAACTCACTGCATACAATAACCTCAAATATAATGACCTTAGGGGAATGTAAGAATGCTATCTAGAGAGATTGCCTGAATTTGCAACACACCCCATATTTTAAGGCCACCTCTCACACTAACCCAGAGCTGAATGAACACAATAATTACTCCAATGCTTCTCAATTCAAGAGGCCAGACCAATGACGGAATAAATCCAAGCACAGGTTATCAAAAGCAGACATTTAATCGATTCCTACCGCACCTATCAGCGCATATTCTGCTTCGCCTGGCTGCCTATGGCATTGCCAACTCATAATACTGCTCGACGTAGAAGTTGCTTGGTGCAAGCAGATCTAGAATCAGCTTCTGCTACTCAAACCCTAATATTAAAGAACAAGTCATTGCTTTTCATTTGGTTTAAAAGGTTAGGACCACCTTGCTTTCTTTTGATATTTGAATTTTCTCACTGTTTCTTTTCAGTTAACAAAGAGAAAATGTAAGCAAAGGTTTATTAACACAAAATAGACATTTGTTAATTCATCTGGCATATTTTGCTTCAGCGACAAGTCGCATCCTTTGAATAAAGTTTTCTTTGCCAAAATATTGTTTATAGCATGTATTGCAAATATTTTGACTTAAATACAGAGTAAACAGCCGAAAAGTTTGAGTGCTGATGAGAGTTCACATTATAATAGTGGGCTTCTTTGTATTAAGAATTTCTTGAAAAACTACTGTGGGACTGTGTGTAACAGAAGCATATGTATATATATATATATATATATATAGTATTGTTACACACAGTCCCACAGTACAAAGCCTAATGGAAACCTTTTTTTTTAGACCTTATGGCAGATTTCAGCATGTCCAGCAGCCTAGCCATGACCCTGGCCCGCAGCTGTCACATACTCCTTAAATGAATATTTAATTCAGATTAATTTCAGAGTTTTACAATCTAATCTCTATCAGATGCACCTGTAGAATATGATTGGTTATTATACAATAATTTTGCTGTCATTAGTAAAAACAAAAAAAACAGTAAACCTGCTGACTTGCAACACACTTAATAAAAACCAAAAGGCAGATGCTTTAGTTTCTGCTCTAAGTGTATGATGATTCATCAGGTTTTCTGTTCTTTAGCAAAGACAAATTACTGAGGTAATCAACTGTATAATACACATAGAGATTGGGTTGAATACCACTGGAGAATTCCCTCAAACTGTAGGTCTATGATCCAAACTATACCATTACTGCTGTATGCTATGATGTTATGTCGTTATAAGAGTGAGGCATTAAAATTTGGCTCCACATACAGACCCTTTGTGTATATGAGGTTAAAGAGAGTAAGAATTGAACAGGAAGCAGGTCTCAGTCCAGCACAAAAGGGCAGCCTTCACTGACCCCTATAACGCTTTCTGGAATATGATGGCTGCCTGCTCTCTTTTGCTCTCTGCTCGCTGGTTAGAGGCAGAGGGGTCATGGAGAGGACAGCCGAGTGACGGCAGCGCCACGTTCTTCCATTTTCAGGCTTTGTCACGGTTCCTCTCTCTCTCTCTGCATGATCCAGTTTTAGTTAGCCACTAATCTGCTTCTGCCCGGAGGCCACAGAAGATTCCAGAAATCATAACCCGTATTCCCCCTGCTGCACCCACTCAGGGGCTTCACACTTCCTCCTCAGCTGTGGGTGAATGAGTTTCATTGAGCGCAATTTTTAAACAATAAGATTTTTATGTTCTCTTTGGTCTGCTTTTAGTCTGTGAATCATACGAAATAAATCAACTAAGTAGAATTAAAGTTGCTCAAGTAAGGAACTTGTACATGGCATCTGGAGAAGAAAGAACGTTTATGTTTATTGAAAAGCAGCCATAAAGTGTTTCAGTGGTTCCACAGTTGAACTATGCATTTTTTCTTAGTGACATTGATGGAACACATTTCAGTGGAGATGTAAAGGAATACATTTGTATGATTAACAAAACTTCTTGTAGCTTTCTTTGTAGCTGAGCAAACAATTCAACATTTATGAAAGTGCTTTTATTTTTGTTTGAATGGTATTGTTCATTGTAGCAGGTGTAAACATTATTTTGATATCGAAAAAAGTTGCGGTTGAGCTGTTAGTTTTATCTTAGCATGGCCATATTACTATGAATTTTTTCAGAGCAGGTGGTTCTCCTCCCCTTTCATGACTCATTGTTCACTAGCAGCTCAACACAGACAGCCAACAGTGTCCTACTTAACTAATAACAGAAAATAAAAAATATTTTTGGACCTTCATCTGGACATCCAGAAAAAAGCTATAAGAACAGCAGTTACCAAAGTGCTGCACTCTTATTAAAGAAAAGTGCCTGAAAGGGTTCTTTGCAGTGATGCCATAAAATATCCATTGTTAGTTATGTGAGTATATAGGAACTTTCAACAAGGTTTAACCCCTTAAAATACCAGGCTTATTTCATACTAAGGCTTATATACAGTAACCACAGGGACGTCAATGCAAACTGGCCGAGCTATTCTTAGATTAGCTCAGCCAGTAGCCGAGGGATCTTTGAGCTTTGAAAGGTCTAGGTTTAAGCAGAGCTCTATAAAACTGGATTCCAATTTCAAATGCAGCACTATTGTTTTCTAGTAGTTGATTGAACAATTTGGCTATACATTGACAATTAAGATTTACTTGAACGTGTATGACAGCAATATAGACAACGAGCCAGATATACCAAAATGTTTGTGCCATTTTCAGACACAAATAAGATGCATTCTGCCTCAATGTCGTGTACGAAAATAGTTTGTGAGCTTAAAACTTTGTGTTGTGAACATGGATTATGTATTTGTGACCCTCATACATGAACATTGGAGTGTGGATCACATCAAAAGTGTGTGGAAAAGGATGGAGATATCAGAACTGCAGCTGATTACAGATTTCATTCAATTTACTAAAGTTTTCTGCTTCCTCAAACCAGGCATACTTTAGTAGTGGTGTCTCAAAACTGTGTCATTGTGAGACTTCATTTAATGGTGACTATACTTACTGGCCACTTTGCTATCAGGAACACCATTCTAATACTGGTGTAAGACCCCTAGAATAGCCTGAACTGTTCTTGGCATGGATTCAACAAGGTGCTGGAAATGTTCCTTAGAGATTCTAGTTGATGTTGACGTTATTAAGCGATGCAAATGCAGCAGATTTGTCAGCTGCACATCCGTGCTGTAAACCTCCTGTTTCACCACATTCCAAATTTCCTCTATTGGATTCAGATCTGGTGTCTTAAGTACACTGAGCACATTGTCAGAGTACCAGATATAGAAACAGTTTGGAATGTCTTGTGTTTTGTGGAAGTAACCATTAAAAGATGGGTTAATTGTGGCCATAAATGGATGCTTGTGGTCAGCAATAGTACTCAGGCTGTGACACCCAAATGATGCTTAATTGGTATTAGGGCCCAGCGTCTGCCAAGAAAACATGCCTCACATCATCAAACCATCATCACCAGCTTGAACTGTTGACAGAAGTCAGATTGGGTCCATGGATTCATGATGTTTACAGTAAATTCTGACCAGCTGCATAGCTCAAAAGTTCATTAATACAGGCACAAACACACACTCATCTTAGCCGCTTATCCTCCTGGGTGACGGGAGATGCTGGAGCCTATCCCAGCGCTCACTGGGCGGAAGGCAGGAAACACCCTGGTCAGGCAAGAGTCCATCACTGGACAGACACAAAGACATATATATATATTCACACACACATTCACACCTAGGGGCAATATAGCATCTCCAGCTCATCTGATTGCATGTCTTTGGACTGTGGGAGGAAACCAGAGCAACCGGAGGAAACCCACGCAGACACAGGGGAAACATGCAAACTCCACACAGAAAAGGACCCTGGTCGCCAGGCCCTTCTTGCTGCGAGGCGACAGTGCTACCCACTGTGCTGCTGTGCCGCCTCAATCCAGGCAATGTTTTCCAATCTTCAACTGTCCAATTCTGTGATCTACTACTGTTTTAGCCCAACTGCTTAAGGGTCTCATGTATTGTGTGTTCTGCTTTTCTGTTGTAAAGAGTGGTTATTCAATTCTAATATTTGAGGTGAACATTAACTGAAGCACTTAACCACTGTCTGCATAATTCTACACTGTGCTGCTGCCACATGATCAGCTGATTGGATAATTGCATGACTGAGTAGGTGCACATAAGTTCCTAATAAATTAAGGACATGTGATTAAAACACTTGGTCCAGGCTGAGTTTTTGCAACATTATCTGGCTTTTTCTGCAGTACCACACATATGATGACAGCTTTATGATTCCATACCAGGCATAAAGTGACAAAAGGTGAAAAGGCTTTGATTTTGAGTGGAGGAGAAGACATCCTTCATGTTAAATCTTTCCAGTCAGTGTTCGGGACTCAAGGCTAAAAAGGCGCTCACTCAAGTTTGTTGATGGTGGAGCGGAGGGGCGCTGACATCTCTGGGAGCCTTCATGTCTTTGCTGCCTTCTGACTCTCCCTTTTAGTTAGGCTGTAATAGCTGGGCCTGCTGAAGTCACTGCTTGCTTGAACAACTGCCCATACTATGTAGCCTGATGTTGTTTCTGTTGTTTCTTCAACAGAAACTCTGCTTTGAGTGGGTGCCCCTGTTCGCCCACCTGTTTGAGCACCATGAAGCTTCCTGCTCGCAGATGTTGTGCAAAACACCTCACCTGCATTCCACTAATCCTCCTGGTGATACTGATGACTGCACAGATTCAAACTATTTAATCATACACATTGTTTCACCTGCCTCACAACACACTGAGCTCTTTGTTGTTTTGCTGTCTGGTGTCGACCAGAGGAAAATGAGCTCCCCTTTTGATTCTTGGTTCTTTTCAAGATTTCTTACTCTTGCTGTTAGGGAGTTTTTGGCTTCTCGTGTTGCCATTGGCTTGCTCCTGGGGCTTGGACCTGGATTTTCTGTAAAGCTGCTTTTTCACAATATCAGTAATAGACATCATGAGGCCAGCTTCAGCTCCTCAAGCCCTAACATTGAAAAATGTTTTTGTTTAGAAATATAAATAATAGGTTAGAATGTGGCATATAGGTATTAACCACAGACATTAACATACCTGTGCTTAATAATAGAGCAAAAAACTGTTGCCTTGAAACACATTTATAATAGATGGCAGTTCTCCTATTATGAGTTACATGGTAACTACCATGATGTAGTTGTAAGAGTGAAACATTAAAAAGGGGTTCTACAACAGGACCCTTAGAGTTTAAGAGTTAAACAGCATAAGAATTGAACAGGAAAGTGGGTCTCATTGCAGCACAAAAGGACAGCCTCCACTGACCTCTATAACACTCCTGAAATATAATGGCTGCTGCTCCTCTGCATGACTTACAAAGAAGGGGAAAAAAGAACTCTGCTGCTTTCAATCGGGAGTAAACACATACATGCAAAGTGAGACCATACTGGTTACTTAGACGATCTAAGAACTAACTATTGTGTGCATGCACATGTATTAAATGGTAGCTGCTAGATGGATGCATAAGCACAGGCTCTGAAAGAATATTTACCAGTATTTCAGCTCTCCTGGTCAGATATAGGTATATGAGAAGATATATATGCTTTCACCTGGCCACAGCTGACCATCATTTTTGCACTGTACCTCCTCATATATGCACTTGAGTCTGAGTGAGATGTTTCTATGAATTCTGAAGAAGTCCAATAAGAAGAGTAGTTTAGACACACATGATTCAGAACATTTTAATAATGTAGTCATTATTTCAAACACCCCACTTCTCTTGTATTATATATGAGAACAAAATGCAAAGTCATTAAAATGTCATAATAAATGTTATGTTCAATATCTCTTTTTCTCCTCGCATGTATTTTTCACCACCCCTCTGAAGTTTCCCCCAGGCAGACTGTTGAAACATCATAAAATATGGCTGTGTAATTTTACAATGAGCAAAACAAACACCTTTTACAACAATCTGTCCCCCCACCCCTCTTCTGCTTCCCTCTTTTTATATGGCGCTCACCTGATGTCTTGAGACACGAAATGACTCATGGTTTAATGGAGTGCTCCAATTAAAAGCCTCCTTCAGTCTGACCTTTCCAAAAACGACTGGGGAGGAATCGAGATGGCAATTACGCTCATTTCTGTGCTCGTGTTTATATGTGGGCTTGTTACGAAAGGCGAAAATATACGGAGCAGGAGTCGGGGCAATTAAAAAGCGTTAGCAGAAACATGGCTTGTTGTGTTTGTTCACCATTTTGCCGCATTAAAAAAAGATTTGCTTTTGCTTTGAGGTGCTGGGGAAAGAGGCGCCTAATACAAATATTGCGGTTTATTGACTTGGGGCTGTATTCATCCTCCTCTAGTACAGTAGCTATTATAGAAGCCATTCATTGCGAAGCTCCAGTTAAACTCTTGAATAAAGATTTCTCTGTGGTTCTTGGCTTGGATGTATTGTTAGCGTGAACTTTGAAAAGGTTCTTCATGCTTGCACATCTCTTTTACAGGCAAAACTATTCATTAAAAGGTTCTTTAAGGAACCAGAAATGGTAGAATCACTCCAAAGAAACCCTTATTTTTAAGAGTACCTGAACAGTAAATTCAGCAGTATTAAATTAACACCTACACAGTGCACCGCTGAGACTGATGCACCATAGTGGGTGTTAATTCACGGTCACACTCAGCATTCTGCCATACAACATCTCACAGCATCACCAAACTGGGATAAAGGATGCAAGCCTGTCATTTTATTGCAGTGAAAGTGGTCATTACTGCAGTTTGCACAAATGTTTTCCTGCTGCTCTAATGTTTGCCTGGCGCTCAGACATTTTCCCTGACAGTACAGTGACTGGTGGGATACTAAGCTTCTAACAGCTTCCTTCTTTACAGGAAAAGTCAGAAGTTTGGACACATCTACTCAAAAGATTTTTCCTTATTTTTTCCACACTTTAGAATAATAGTGAAGAGATCAAATTGAAAGAACTATGAAATAACATATTCTCTTAACATCGCCATTGCTTTGGGTCAGTACCATAGAGGAACCACATCTGGACCACATACAGCCCAAGCACAATAAATTATGGTGAAAGTTCAACTTAATCGGCACTCTCCACTCCATGTAGTACAGCAGTGCTCTGCTACGTGATGCTACATGATGTGTCTGGGGTGCAGAGGCCTTTCAAAACTAATTTCAGTTCCTTTAAGGATCTGCCTTTAGATAAAAATGTCTTTAAGGCCCTGAAAAATCAGTTTGGTGTCAATGGAACCAGATTTTTTTTCCAACTATTTTTTGGCTATTTCTTTTGGTTAATTCATCATGAAATTAAAACAGGGGAACAGTCATTTTCAATTTATGTAAAAAACTGAAAAACAACCAAAATGGAGATACAAGGTTATGTTCTGACAACAGCGATACACACACACACACACACACACACACACACACACACACATATATATATACACATATCAAGCTTGTAACAATAGAAGAATGTTTTCGATGCTATATAGAACCCTTTTCAAAAATTCTATAAATTATTTTTGACATTTTGACTTTGGTTTCATTTTTACACAGTCTAAAAGGTGGTTTTCACTTTGAAATGCTGCAGAAACCTGATAGAACAGGATCATAAGCTTTTCACTTGACACCAATGATAGGCCAGACCATGAGTTCAAGGTAATCCCCCAGTGTGCCCCCCCACCCAATAAAAAGCAATTAATTACTTCAGAACTTAAGCACAGGATGCAAACTTTTCCTTGGTTGCCATCCTCTCCTCCTTCCCCTCCTCCTCTCCTCCCTTTTCCTTAGGCTCATTGCCTCTGTGGGCACAAACTCATTATGGCGCCGTCTCTCTGACTCAGCCCTGACCGCTGTGATATAGGTAGGGTTCGCTTCATTGCCCTCTCCTTTAATTATCCACGCCAACCTCTTTTAAAATGCTGAACTCCTGAAAGAGCTCTCAACAACTTCAAACAACTTCATAGCATCCTTGAGATGGTGTGGAGGGGAGAGAAAATTGATGGTAACAGGATTGAAAAGTTAGTGTGGTGTTGGCACCAGTGCTACAGATTCTTCTTCTTCCAGTTGCTTGTAGAGCAGTGGACCACTATGAGAATGAAATGCATTGTTAGATGTCGTGGCTGCCAGAGCAAAACCTTTAAATCAGTTCTTTCTAATTTCTTTTTCTTATTTTATTACCAGCTGCCTTTTACACTGTGTGAAAAAGTATTTTCACAATAGAAATGGTTCAACATAGCCTAGAATAGAAGGTTGATACATTAACTTCCTTTAAAATTTAAGAATGTTTCTCCTGAATAAGTTTTATTCCTACAGTGATGACACTGTGGGGCAGATCTACAAACCCTACATTGGCATTAAAATGTGACTGTCATGATTTATTAAATAGGCGCAACAGCTCTTTAGCGCCCCTTATAAGATCAAAAGGCAGTCGCTGCTATTTTGCACTTTTGCCTCATTGCATATGTATTTGCTGGTTTCTCTCGCAAACTGCAAATACTGGGACTATAATAAACCATCTACTCTGCTTTACCATCAAATACCGTAAAACGTTTTTTCGTGTATTGTATGTCTTTAATGGCTCTAACATGTTTGCTAATATTGTTATTCAGGGATGCCTATCCAAAAAAAAAAAAATACAAAAAGTCACCTTTTGTTTTTGATGACAGTGTGACAAATTTTGACTGATGTTTAAAAATAAATTAAGTAATAGCTCACTCAAGTCATAATTTAGACATACTTTGTCAAAATATAGAGAAAACATGTTATTATTTTGAAATGAAAAGTCAAAATATGGACATACCGCTGTAAGAAACAGGCTAGATAAAGGCTACAAAAAATGGGAAACACCTGAGAGAGGGAGGAGACAGAGACTACAGACAGGTGAGGATACTAATGGGGAAGGCGGGGGAAAAGGCAGAGCACAAGAACCAAAACAAAAACACAAGCACATGGCAGAAAGCACATGGCTACAAACAGAACAAGTAACAGACACAAGAACAAGGGGAAACCGTGACAAATATAATACAATCAAGAATATTTTTTTTTTTCTGTTTGTTTTTTTTTGTTTGTTTGTTTTGTTTTGGTTTTGGCATGGCGTTGATTACCCTAGTCTTGGAGCACCACTGCACTGCAAATGAGAGTATTTTTCCAGCTCTCACTCACACTTAAATTCAGGAAGAGTTTGTTGATCAGCTGATTCGTTGGATCAGATGTGTTAGAGCAAGAACAACAACAAAATGTTCAGAGCAGGGCAGCTTAAGGGCTGCATCTGAATCTATGCCCCATTAATTATATAATGCACTATTTTGGAGGTATTTTTGGAGAGTTTGATTTGACCATGATTCTTAAAGAAATTATTGAGTGCATCATGAAATTAATTAGATTTTTTTGTACAATTCAAAATAAATTTCAAAAAATACACTGAATTTAAAAATGTGTCAATAGGAAAATACAGTGAATAAAAAAAAAATCATTTTGAGCATGAGATGTGCTTTTTGCTTGAAAAGGTGCCGTTTCAACATCCCACTTTTTGATTTGATACATGTGTAGCTAATTAATAAATGGTTGCAAAAGTTTCAAGACCTTAATACAGTGATTTGTAGGTGCTATCAGGCTTTTCTTTCATTCAGCCTCAGCACCAGCAGGTTGTGAAAGCTTCACGCCAGAGTATTCAATACAGTCCAAACTATGAATTTGCAGAATGAAGGGGAGAACCTGAAGGGTGGCTTGCTGGTAGTTTATTCCAGCACTGCAGTGACAGCAAAGAGGAAAGAATCATCAGAGAATAAAGATCAGAGATATATTAATTAATTTGGTAAAGACTAACATTTTTAGGGGGCTAAGAAGACAAACAGGGCTGAAAACCGCCTAAATAGGGTAAAGAATGACCTTTTATGCTGGTTTTTAGTGGAGACAACTGGTCAAATGATATGTTTTGTTGATTTTCTAGGTAAAAATAAGTTAACACATCCTAACACATTTTGCATTTACCACATTTTATGTTTTATTTCTTCCCTCACTGTGTTAAATTCAGCAAATACACAGTAATTGTGCATTAAAATGTGCAACAGTGTGTTCTCTGTAGAGGATATGTTCACTTATTTTCACTTAGAAACTCAACAAAACATGTAATTTGAATAGGGATGCCCAAACTTTTGCATATGACTGCATAGTGCTGTTCCTATTTTTCCTATATAGACAACAGTGATTAAAGGAGCATATTGAACACAGTGTAGGAGCAGGGTTTGGAACCGCTCTTCTAGAGTAATATTTCTCAGCCTTGTTTCTGGGGACTTTGCACAGTTTCTCAACTCAACATTGCACTCATTAAAGTCTTAATAATTAACTGATTAGCTGAATCAGATGTGTGAAACAGGCAAAACACCTAAACATACTACGAAAATGTACAATTCATGAGGCTGTCAGCACTGCTGGAGAATTAATGCTAGCAGAAGCATTATGTGGAGGAATGGCCCTTCCTGCTCCTCAAGGCCGCGCTTGCTTAAAGTTCGTGAGAAGTTCTCTTTTTGATCCCGAGACAAAGAGATGGCTTTGGTGTAATCGTTCAGGTCCGATGCACTCGAAAGCACCCCGTAGCAAGCCTTAGTGGTCCGAGGATGACCCAATAACGTCTCCAACACATTGTGAGAAAGAAAGGCCTGGACCACGAGACACATCTCATCTGATTAAGACTTTCATTATATATTTACTTCAAAGATCTCCTTTGTGAGACACATCCAAGGCTTTTTCGGCTGTTTTGATCTCAGTGTCTTGCATGCTGATGACCCGGCGTTTTAATTAAGAGGTACTTAATGAGTTTACGGATGGCTGGGGCTTTGTGTTTACCCGATACTGGAGGGTTTTGAGGAGAGGCGGCCACCACCAGGGCCCGTCTGGAAAACAGTCAAGGTGACCGCTGTCACGGAACCGACAACTCCCTCTATAAAAATCTGTCATCTGTTTAATTAGTAGTTCAGTTTGACCAGAAAGGTCAAAGATGCACTTCTCCCCTAGGCTCACACTGCTAAAGCACAAACTTACATGCCACTCAGAACTTCAAGGTGGAATGCATGGAATACTTATTTAATGGAGAGAAGGCCTTCAGTTTTTTAGCATTTCATCACCAAGTTCCTGCCCAAATGAGTGGACATGGATTACCACAGTGGTTCTCAAACCAGTGCTCAGTGTCCCCCCAGTTGGTCCTCATTGTGGAGAAAGTATATACCATCTGAGGAGCCCTTAGGACTGATATGAGAGCCACTGGACAACTCAGATGAAAAGTTAGTATTGTGTTAGTATTGTATGCGTACCTACTGCTGATTCTTCTTGTTCCAGATGCTTGTAGAATAGTGATTCCTACGTGTTCCTACCCTGCCTTGCAGGTTATTGTACTATTTTACCTGCCACATAATGTGGTGCAAGTAACACGGTACAAATTAACGCAGTACAGAGTAGCGCATTACAGTAATGTTATTAATTTCTTCAATAAAGTATTTTAACACCTTACAGTTTAAGTCCCTACAATCACTGGTGCAAATCTGGAGGGCAGATGGGACATGTGCCCTCCCACTTTCAAAATTATGCAGGATAATTTTAGGGGTCGCTGGATGGTTGTCAAAAATAGTACATTAATGAGTCGCCAGATTTTAGTTATATATTATATAGATGTCAATAACAGTTCTAATTAAAGCAAAACTATATTGTTGTTGCACTTAGTTCCAGCCAGTAATGACAAAAAGAAAGAAGCACTAACCTGTCTGTGAACACTTTTTTTTCCTTCATAAATATCATATTTAGCATTACTGGGGTATTTTGCAAAAATGCAGATTATACTAAAAAGTTTTGGTCAAACAATGGAAGGAAAAAAATGCCATTGTAATGGACAACAGAACTGAATCTCTATTATTCCTGTTCATATTTTTTGTTTTTATGTTTTAACTTTGACATATAGAGCATGATGGGTATAATTGTAGGTACTTCGTTTTATGGTTGAATTGCTGTATGTAAGCTTTAGTCTCCTGATGCTGCCCCTCCCATCAGACCAAATTTGCACTTCTGCCTATAATCCCATTACAGTTATTAATTTCGAGAATTTTGTTACTCTTGCCTAAGACAACAAAATTCATTAATGCATTTAAATCATAAATTTCCTCTAGAGTTTATTCATGTCTGTCCTCGTGCATAATTTGTGTGGAAAAATACATTTTTCACCCTTTTCTTGAAATAAAGGAGTTTGATGTAGTATGTGAACATTGTTAAAGTTTCAATAATGAAAGTTACAAAATGAACATTTTTATTTCATTCAATTAAATTTATCTACATTTACATATATTTGCCTATTTAGCCTACAGCCATTTAGCTCCACCCATTCACACTAAAGTGAAAAGGAGAGTTACTGCCTGGAAAGCGGGAGGCCAATCAGGACAGAGATCATTGATTTTATAAATCAGCCTTAGAGGCACAGTAACATAAACAGCCTTCTTAATTGTTGTTAAGTTTAAGTATCTCGATGGGAAGAGGGGTTGTGAGATCGGCTGCAGGCTGGGACAGGCAGCAGCAGTAATGCTGTATTGGTGAAGAGGGAGCTGAGCCATAAGGCAAAGCTCTCTGTTTAACAGTTGGTCTACATTCCCACCCTCACCTATGGTCAGGAGCTTTGAGTGATGACCGAAAGAATGAGATCGCGGACACAAGCTGCGGAAATTAGCTTTCTTCACAGGGTGGTGGGCTACACTCTGCTTGATAGGGTGAGGAGCTCAGTCATCTGGGAGGAGCTCAAAGTAGAGCCACTACTCCTTCACACCGAGAGGAGCCAGTTGAGGAGGTTCAGGCATTTGATTAGGATGCCCCCTGGCCACCTCCCATTGGAGGTTTACTAGGCTTGGCCTACTGGGACGAGACTACTTTCTCTATTGCTACCTCGACCTTAGCTGGATCAAGCAGTTCAAGAAAATAAATGAATGAATGAATGAATGCTTAATTGTAATTGATAAAAAGAGATTGGAAAACAGTCAAGTATGAAAGAAATGTTACTATTTTTGGTATATAAACCCACATAAACTTCAGGAAAAAAAAATCCAAGAATAATATAGGATATGAGCCCTTTAATAAACTGGCTGTGTCTTGTTCAGAGGCAGGAATGGTAAAAGGCCTTTTAAATGATCTGTACTGTGATTGGCTATTTTTTCCTAACTAAATGACTGGAAATTACAACTGTTTTCTCTTTTGTACAGTTTAAAGATGTGTGGAATTAAGAAGGTTATTTTTCTTCTTTCTCAAGACATAATAAGTAAAATAATTCCATTTACAGTTTGAGAGAAGTAAGCAGTAATTTGTAATGAATTTGTTTTGAGCAACCATCTCAACACTGGCACCCACTTCAATTTAGGAATTCAAGAATTTATTCATTAACTAATTAGTTGGATCAAGAATGTTAGAGCAAAAAAAAAACACCAAAATGTTCAAGGCAGAGGTACCACGGACCAAGTTTTTAAGCCACTGCCCTGAGTTCATACAACTGGTGGGAGCTAAGGAGGTCTCCAGAGTTTTAAAACATGCTGATTTGTTTGTTTTCTGTCTATAATGAGAGCGAATTGGGACAAAATTTAGGCCGCAGTTTGGCCTGTTACATGGCATTCACATTATGTTAACGTCCCGAAGACATGTCCTCCCAAAAATATCCTCACCTCCACCTACTAAATGCACCAGAAAGCATGTAAATGTATGGAAAAGATAAATAAATATATGATAAACTGGTGAACTCTTTCCTTAACTCCATTCAGGGCTAGTTTTCCAGGCACAGATTGAGCCTTGTCCTAGATTAAAAAGTAAGAATCCTCATTGACGGGCTGGTTTTGCTCCAAAGTAGGCTTATTCTGTTTCTAGAAGACCAATCCCTAGGGGATCACACCGGGAAAGGAGAGGACGTTGATCACATTGCATTTAACAGCTCCACAGAGTTTTTAGGGTTCATGCTTTAAATACTTTTAGCTCTTTGAAGTTTAGTGCTATTATTGTAATATAAAGTTTAAATGTACTTACACACTTGTAATTCTACTCAATAATATTATTCTCAATAATAAAAAAATATGTAGTTTCAAAATGCATGTTGTGAGTGGACTTTACACATACAAGAAATATCAGTGCTATATTATGATTAATACCACCTTTCCTAGAAATATTAAAAAGTGTTTTCCATTATACATTAGGTGTTCAAGGACTAAAATTGTTACAAATTGATATATAGAGCAATTACCCTATTACATTATGCAATCATTTACAGTGACATTCGATTTACAGTCCTTGGAGTCTGAACTTACAATTTTTTTCTGTTTGTTTTAGTTTCAACAAATAGCAAACACAGCAACAGTACTGGCTCTACATAATAAGCATCATAAGCAGCTGCTTAGGGCCCCACACCTGCCAGGGGACCCCCTAACAACTTCTGGATTATTACTGTACCATAGTGTTGTCTAAGATCCTTGAGTGACGAGAAAAGAGCTTCTGATTAATTATGTCTCAAAAAAGAATGCATGCATATGGAGTTGAAAATGGAAAAAAGAGAAAACGAGGAGAAAAAGCTTGAAGACGAAGGTAATTTTTTATAGTGTTAGTATTATGCAATTTTGTAAAAAAAGTAAAAAATGAATCATACTTAAACATGTAAAAAGTAAAGCTTTCAAAATGGTAAAAACAATGTTGCCCACAGCTACAAGGGTTAGATCAAACTAAGCTTAACCTTTTCAACTCCTTGAGACCACCGGCGGTTCCAAAATGCACTTCGTCATATTCTTCATAACTTTCATATTTTATAAGCTACATTCATTCTTTCCAGTCAAATAGATGGGTAATGTAATTTTAAACCCTTATAATAGAAGAAGCTGAACTCATACATTTTTTGTCCTCAGTACAAATTCTGGGCTATGAACTATAAACAGATGGTGTCTCTTCAGTGATCTGCTCTGTAAAAATTATTTTTATAAAATAATTCAAAGAGCATCTAAGATTTTTGGCTTTCAGCAGTAAATTGTAAGCATATAGTGATATGTGTATGATCATAAAACACATGTTCTGTTAATTTGAGGGGAGCTTTTAAAAAATAAATAAATAAAAAAATAAAACAAAAATGTACATTTATTTCATGCAGTTACAGAATAATTTGCCTTATGATTTGGTCATGTAAATTCAGATGGACAAACCAAAATATACCCTGGTCAATAAGAGGTTAAAGTTAGCTTTAATTTCACTGAACATCTGCTTAGGGCCCCAAAGGACTAACCCTGCATGACCATATAAATGATAGATAGATTTTTTTCTCAAATTCAAAGCATAAGAATATGGACTATAGACACAAACACAAAAGATACTGAATAAAAGTCTAGATTCTGCACTTTCTACAGCTTGTTTCTAAAAGCTATGAGAAGAAATTATTTCAAATGACCATTGATAACTGCAACTTAGAAGTTAGATCTTTGTGCCTCTCCATCTAAGTAAGTGTGGACAGATACATGATCAAGACGTTACATCCAGCACACAGGGCCGAGAGAATAAAAGTGGCTTTCTGACGGAGTCGAACGGCGGGGTGTTAAAAGCTTACAATCAATGCAGAGCCTCACGATCCATGTTTTTTATCATAACTTATAAACTGGAATGAGTCATGGATCAATGTCGCATGCCTCGCAATGGAAATCCGATTTACAAGCCTTCATCCCTGAGGTGAGAGGATGGGACTTTGTGCTTCTGCTGAAAAGAGTGAATGTGTTGAGTGTGTGTGTATGAGCAAGCATGGATGTGAGTGTCTGTGTATGCGTGCGCATTCTGCATACTGAAGGTATCTCTCTCCACAGCTCCCCACTGAAAGCCATTTCGTATTCATTATCATAATAAGGCACCTTTCAGCACGCCACATTAATAAGGTTCACTGTAGTCTTGCCTGGCCAGCCAATAAGATTCTTTTCAAAGGCTATGTCTCCAAACTGCACAATGGTGTCTGGGCTAGTCAGAATGCATGGAACCCCGGGGCAGTCCATTAGGTTAACCTTATTTGACTTTAGACCCTATTTAAGGACCTCATAAAATTTAAACGATCCGCTATTGCCCCACGATCCCATCCTGATAGGCAGGAGCCTCAATCACTCTCTCACTCTCCTTCTCTGTCTTTCCCTCCCTCAATCCCTTTCCCTCTTTCTCTTGCTCCCTTTTGCTACCTCTCTCTCTCTCTCTCGCTCGCTCTCTCTCTCTCTCTCTCTCTCTCTCTCCCCCCCTCTCTCTCTAACTCACTCTTTCTACAGTCAGGCCCAGCTTTGCCCTCAACATTGCGTTCATATTTTGTCCTAAGTTAACCTAGACTTCAAACTATATTTATGGAATTAGCATGTATTTTCCATTCAGACCTTAGTCAGTATTACCTATAAGCCTATCAGATGGTCCAGAATTATCAGCAGTACTTAAGAAACAGAACAAAAACAATAACATAAAATATAAAAATATGTAAAATGACGCAGATGCAAGTTGCTTAGCATTAATCTAATAAAATCCTTCTTACAAGAGTGTGGGGTTATTTTAAGAATAGTGTCTTCTTGATATGCCTTTTTTTTTAGATAAAACCAAAGAAACTTGCATCTTTCTGTTTGTTGCTTCTTATCTTCAGGAACTCCATTGTTGTCTATGACCATTTCTTGTTTCCCTGGGGTATAAAAAAAAGACACAGACGTAAAATCCCTTTGTCATCCACCAACATGGTAAACTAAAGAGCTATCAACTCAAATGAGACAAAAGGTTGTGCACCTGCACTGTTGAAATTATGGTGACTCTTTATTTTGAGTGGTCCTTTTTAGATTAAATAAATACTCAACAGACTCTCAGTAAAATATCAACAACATATCAATGATGTAGGAGCAGTGAATATATTCAATAGATTATCAAGAGACTTTTTAACTGTGTGGATAAAATCTGTTTATATTCTGCTGAATTCAGTGTTTTTCACTTTATTTGGAGAGTCTGAGTTCATATATGTAGATGTTTAACCTGAGAGGTCACTGAACTTGTAACAGGTTTAATACAGACCATCTCAACATCCTCAACAAGCTGTTATTGACACACTGCTGACACCATTCTGTAAGTGGAGCTTAACTGGATTAGGTTTTGGTTAAGGTTAGGGTTAGGGTTAGGGCCAGGATGAGGGTTAGGATTAGGTTTTGGGTTGAAGTTAAGGTTAGGTTTAGGATTAGGGCCATGGTGAGGGTTAGGTTTTGGAGAAGGTTGGATAGTACATCTACTAAATATAAAATAATGTATAAACAGTACATCGTCAGTATATTTACCTCAATGTATTCAGATGCTGCACTACTGCTATTTCACTGATGTGTTACTGAATACAAAGGACCTCTCTATCTAAAGTGTTACCAAAATTACTGTTACAACAGAAAAAGTTTGAAAGGTATGGAACAGTTAAACATTTGCCAAGAAGAGGATGCATGAACTGCCCTCATGTACTATATGGAGGGGGGATGGTAAGAAAAGCAAAGAGGAACCCAAAGATCACAGTTTCAGAAATCTTGGGGTTTTACAATCCAGACAGTTCCTCCGTTCCATAACCAGAAGCTTTTTGGATGAGTTCCAGAAAAGATGCCTTTCCTAGGGCCACAAAGAGCAGCAGCTGAACATTACCAAATTTCACTGGAACTCTATCATCACATTTGGTAAAAAAAAAGGGACTTCCTACAATGAAAAGCACCTGATAGTCACTGTCATCTGATGGTGGATCATCAGTGCTTTGGGGCTGTTTTGCTGCTAATGGTCCAGAGGCTCTTGTAAAAATCAATATCATAATGAATTCCTCTAAATACCAGGAGAGTTTAGCCCAGAATCTGTCCGCTTCTGTCAGAAGACTGAACTTGATAGTGGATGGACCTTTCAGCAAGCTAATGACCTCAAACACACACTGAAATGGTGCGGGGACACAAAATTTTAGTTTTGCAATGGCCCAATTGAAAACCTGTGATGTGAATTGAAGAGGGCAGTCAACAAGTGAAGACCCAGAATATTAAGGAACTGTAAATATTCTACATGGAGCAGTGGTCCCAAGATCCCTCTATAAGTTTTCTCCAACTTTGTTATGCACTACAGAAAGTATCTCAGCGCTGTGATTATCACCAAAGGAGGCTTTACCAATATAAATATTGGTGATACCAATATTTTTGAGATTAAAACGTGCTAAAATTTTTTAGTTCCAAAACAGTGAGTTTCAAGAATGTTGCTGATAATTCTGGAGTTGACTACATGCTACTGCCTTATGTTAGTTATTCAGAGGTGTTTATCACTTTGTGATCTGTGTTATAGAACACTGTGTAATGCAGTGTAATGCATTTTACAGTTTATTTTGCTGTCCGAGTTTGGGCTACCAAAACGTTGCCTCTATATACAGTAAATGTTAGCATGCTGTTGTTTAACAGTAATATTTGAACAGTAATATTTAGTTAGTAAGCTATGATAAAGAAGGTCTTCTGCATTGCAATAATGTTAATGCTTGAAGAAAGACAGCCATGTTACCCCTCTATCACCCCTTTTGACCCGCATTGCTTGCTAGCAGCTCAACACAGACAGCCAATAGTGTCCTAGTTAATTGTGTTCTAGAGTTTTAGAAAGTAATGTTTTATTTGGTGGTATTAATTCAAATCAATTGTGACAGTGGACTTGAGGAATTGCTACTAAGGGACCCGCAAAAAAACAAACAAACAAAAAAAAGGTGCCAAAACAGGTAGAAGAAACACTTTTGGTTCCTAATGAACATTTTGGTAGGTGAGGTGTGAGCGTGAAGTCTCTTTTTAAAGTTCACACCTCCGCAGAATATAAAGGTTCTATACCAAACACTTTTCCTAGAACTATACATCCAAGCCAAGACTATAAAGAATCGATGTGGAGGTTCCTAAAACTTTAAAAAGGTAATTCACAATTATCTCGCACATCTCATTTACAATAAAAAGCGTCCACTAAAAAGCGTCTTTATTGCAGTTTTCTTATTTTAAAAGTGTGTGTCACCAGCTGTTGTGCCCTCTCTGTAATTTCTTTTGGCTAATCCTGCCTCAGGGCCCGTCTCCAGCCCACAACAAACACATTCACATTATTTCAGTTCCACTGCCTCATTCGTTTTCTATCCACTAGTTGCTCGGGACCGAGCTGCATTGAACCCCGTGTGATGGAGTACGCCATCCTGCCTCTATTTGTTTCTGCACAGACCTCTACCCTGTCAAATTAACCAAGCAATAAGACATGGAAATCAAACTATGAAACTCCTGATAAGCTATTTGACGGCGTACATGGCCTCCTGTGGAAAAATCGATGAACACAATGAAATACAGCGGTGGAGAAAATCTGATATATTATGTGTAATTGGAGCAAGCAGAAAAGACCTCTTTATAAAACATTGCTGATTTTCCTTCCCTAATCAATATGGCAGTCATGAAAAATACAACAGCCGAAAACAGAATTTGGGAAAATCTCAGCACACACACACACTCACACACACACACACACACCCACACACTCACACACACACACACACTCACACACACACACATACACACACTCACACAGACACACACACACACACTCACACACACACACACACACACACACACACACACACACACACACACACACATACACTTAACATCCTTGATCCCAGTGTTTCTAAGCTGTGAATGTAGCCTCAATTTACTCAAAGAACATTCAATTAATTATTGAAATCTTAGTCAGAGGAAAAAGGCTTACTAGAAAACAAATTAGATGCGAGTAAAAAAAGTATAAAAAACTACACATATACAGTTGTATGCATGCACACACCACTGGGGTCACACACACATCTCTCTGACTCTCTACAGTGAATCCTTTACACTTATCCTGCACACTTAAAAACAGCATTTTCTGCTCATTTTAGTTGACAGTTTCTGTTGATTTACCAAGTTTCTAAGTGGATCATGAAAATGTAAATGCCCTCAGTTTTTTTCCCAATAAATAAATTTAGCAAATTTAGCAAATCCATCTGTATCCAAGAAGAATCCACTTTTAGGGAAGTATATATTACACAAGGCACGTTTTATGTCTAATTTCTTCCACCAATATGTTAAATTCAGCAAATAAACAGTAATAGTGCATTAAAATGTGTAAGTGTGTTATTTATTTTCATTTAGAAAATTAATAAGACAGGTCATTTGACCAGGGGTGCCCAAACTTTTGTATATGACTGTATATTGTTGCTGTCAGAACAAAACTTTGAATATGCAAAAATGGTAATTATACAGAAAGATTGTACATTAATGTAACAACATTTCATGTAATTTTATATAGATTAATTCGATTGGACCATTCATCATGAAATTGTCACACAATATTAAAAGCAACTGGCATTTTCTAAAAAGCAAAAAAACAAAAAAAGCTCAACATCTAAAACAGACACTTTCAATGTCTCCTTCAAATAGGCCATTCATAACTAAATTCATGTTGTGCACTTGTGCTGACCAGCCCTAACATGGGGTTGGGTGGCACCTGTTATGGGGATAGTTGACACACTGTTCAAAGGCTATTATTTCAAAGAATAAAATAAGAAATAGAAGTAATTGCAGTAATTTAGTCAGGGAACATAACTGTACCATAATCCACCAAAATTATATTTTCTAAGTTTCTAAGTTCTAAGACTCCACACACCCCCTCTTGTCTCCTAGCATTTAATTTAATTTTTCTGTTTTAAAACATTAGGTTATGAAAAGGTACAAAAACTTATTTAACGTGCACAGTTGAACCTTAAAACCACTGTTGTACTTTTGCTGTGTTCATAATATTTGTACCTTGATGAAAGAAAAATGTACCTGCACAGAACCTTTATTTCAAACTGTGTACAAACATAAACATTTTTGTTAGCAAGGCTCCATTCTTTTCACTTGTGGGATCCTTTTGGTCTAAGAAAAGTGCTAAAGCTTCAAAGTGAGAGGTTTTGGCAACAGCTAAACAATCCAGGAGCTGTACCAACTAAATACAATAAAACTATAGCCAAAAAGAGAATTAGAAACTCAGCATGAATGGCTAAAATAAGTAAGTGGCACATTATTTTCCTCAGAATTACACTTGATTAGAAGTTAGAGTATTATCATTTGAAAATGTTCACACAAATCCAGTAAACGTGTACTTAATATTATTCCCCAGCTTCTTGTTTGAATTGTCCCATTCCACCCTAAATGGTGCAGCAGTTACATTCTGGCACCTGAGCTGTTATAAGAACTGCTGCACCATTTAAGGTGGAATGGGAAAATGTAAACAAGAAGCTGGAGAATAAGACGCTGATTTCAGCCTCATGATTTTATTGCTATTTTTTTTTTTGATGAAAATCATCAAAATATCCTGCTAGAGGTTTTCTGTAGGGAACTGTATATAAATATGGTAGGACATTTCAACAAAGTTGTTGGTTCATCAGGCCATTGCAGTTGGCTTACATTTTCAGAGATGACGACAGCTCCATGACCTGAAGGGACTCAGGAGTGGTGCTGAATTGGCCTTTTTATCATTGGACAGGTACATTATTTTGGTTGTTTGTTAGCTAGCTACTGAAAATAGCCAGCCAGATTATTACTGTTGTGGAATATAATGTTATCTTTTCACATAATGCAATGTACTCTTGTAATTGTTACTTGGCAAATTTGCCAATGTTAGCCAATTGTTTTGCTAAAGGTGTCTTATTTTTTGCTTCAGAGCTCGTCATTTTTTGATGAACCAGGTTAGCCATTATTCTTAGATAATTTCCAATGCTATGACATGCTTGATGTTTATTTGCTTTAACACACTTAGACAGGCTTCTTCAGTTAATTATCAAGCCCTGCATGAGCTGAAGTATGAACACTGCCCTACCTAAACTCCTGTCTAAGCCATTATAAAGGATCCTGCTAAGCTTCTCACTTCAATCTAAAACAGACGTTTCAAGCAACGCAACATGTTCACACTCATAGAACTGTTGTTTACTCTTTGTAAGACTTGATAATGCGTTATATTATTTCCCAGCGTTCTTTTCTTGTTTAAGTAACAACAAGTAAAAAAGTCAAGTGAAAATCAGAAAAAACATCTGTAGATATAAAATCTTTATGTCTCAAATAAGTCCAAGAGGACAGCAATGAGGGTACATCACATTAACCCACTAAGCTTAAGGACTTTTATTCGATTTTTGAAGCTCGTTATCATGGAAAAAAATGCTAAAATGATGCAAAAGTCATATTTCTATTCAAAATGGCCAATAAGTAAAAGTGATACATTTTCAGCATCTGAAAAGAAAAAAAAAATCAGATAAATATTAACCAGAAAAAAAAATACACAGAACTGTAAGGGTGATATCAACGTATTAGAACTTAATATATTCACTCATCAGTTCAACCTAAAAAATGTGGTAACAAGCAATTGAAATAGTTTTATTTCACTCCAATAAATGCTTTAATTGAAACACTTCATTCAGAGTATTTATTCAAGTTGCATAAACTACTGCATTTACTCATTACTGCTTTAAGCAATTTTTAGCATGAGAAGGGGAGAGAAATAGAAAAAATAAGATAAAAATAGGAGTTTCACAACTAGAGCTCAAAAAATGTTTAAAAAAAATAAAGAGAAAATGGGACTCCGAACAACCATGTAAGCCTTGGTAGACCATCAACAATGTCCCCATCAGATAAACAGTACTTGAAGTTATTATCAGTGAGAGAAAGGAGAAAATCAAGCTCCACTCTTACTTCAGATCTCTTTCCACTGTGAGAAGACAACTCAATGCTATGAGTCTGAAAGGATGTGAAGCTGTCAGGAAGCTGTACTGAGAAAAGGAAAGACAAAAAAGAAGAAAGTTTGCTCTAGAATACTGATCATCTGAGATGTGGAGTAAGGTTTTGTCAAGTGTAAATTTGTAAATGGGACTACTTGGACCATGAAAAGCAGAAAATTAAATAGTGGTCTCTGACTTTTGCTCACTACTCTACTGGATATGTATTATCCATATTATGTCAACACAATTACATTTCAGTTTACTTAACCAATTGGACCCAAAGTTTTATTACACACTTCTGTAATCTAAGAATAACTCAGCCAGTTTGCATTGAAGTCCCTGTAGTTACTGAATAATAAGCCTTAGTATGTAATAAGCCTGGGATTTTAAGGGGTTAATGACAATGACTGTGTTGATGTAATACATTTTATTAATGTGGAAATACTGTACAGGTTTAAATCAAGTATGTTTAATGCAGCACTTTTGTTCAGTATGTTGTTTCTTTAGTGGAAAAAAAAACAAGTCTGGACTCTCTGATGGTTTCTTAGAGTTTGAGAGGTCAAAGTTTTTATAACAGGCTTTTGGATTGATTTTAAGAAATTTCCCAAACTGCTATGTCTGTAAGTGCTGCAATAAAGAAACACTCAGCACCAGGAGCAGACAGCTAGGATTTTTTGGCCTCCAGCAGCGTCTGGCTACAGACCTAGCATGACTCGTGTGGCCCCCTGAAGTACTGAAATCTTCAAAAGCCGTGTAAGTCTGGGGAAAAAAAAGCTTCAACATTTGACACAAATTGACCTGGATGTCAAGAATCAAGACGAGATTGCATGAAATGGAATTAGTTATCTCCTATATAGACAGTATGCTAATGCCAAATGAAATGCAATTAATAAACATCCATTCAGTTTAACTTTCCTTAACCTTCAAAAACATGGTTTTCAGTGCAGTAAGAATTCTCTGAAATAGAGAATGAAGCATACCATCTCCTGAGGAATACCATAGACTGAGTAATTAATGCATGAAGCACCAGAGACATAACAACTAAGATTATAACCCCTTAAACTCCTTCTAATTGTTTATTTTTTAATCAAAAGACTGAATCATGGAGTAACTACTAAAAATGATGTAGTAATTACAATGAACTGTAGGTAACTACTATGCATTATTCCATAACTACTATGAAGTATATAGTAATTAGCATGAATGATTCAGTAACTTCTGTAAGTTACTCAGTAACTACTACACATTATTTAGTAACTACAGCCCCATTTCCAGAAAAGTTGGGACAAAAAACAAAATGCAATGATGTACAAATCATTTAAACCCTATATTTCATTGAAAATAGTACAAAGACAACACATCAAATGTTGAAACTGAGAAATTGTATTGTATTTTGAAAAATATATGCCTATTTTGAATTTGAATATAAAGGCCCTTAAAGTTTAAGGGGCTGAGCCAATAAACGGTTTCTTTTACACTTTAATTTCCTGTAGTTGAGTGACATTAGTTATTCACTATTAAGTGAACTTAGTCCTACTTGGCAGGGATATGATCAATGATGATTAAAAGTAGTAAGGCCTATTTGTATTTTTAAGTGGGTATAAAAGTTTTGCAACAGGCTTTGCAATGTGACAAAGGAAAAATAGCTTTAACCCTTTAACTCAGAAGCTCTTACTTTTGTCTTGGAATATTATATTATTAAGTGTAGTTTTGTAAATGCATGATTAATTACGTGCTAGTATATTTACATTCTATATCAACACGTCCGAGTCTACACTTTTGATTTTTCTTTATTTTGATGTGCATAAGTGATAAATAATGTGGCAAAAATGTAAAGAATTGTCTTTCCTTCCACAAAGTAAAACTGCACACACGACAATAACTTTTCATTGATTTCAAATAAGAAGAAAATATCTCATCTATGTACAAACACAAAGGTGGTATGGATGGATATTTTAGAATCTGCTCTTGTGTTAGTATGCTAGTACTGAATTACACCATATTTTTTTACACTAAGTACTGAAATACACCATGTTTTTGTTATCTTTAGTAATAACAGCTTGAAAAGGTCCTTAGTTGTACAACCCCATTTCCAAAAAAGTTGGGACGTTGTGCAAAATGTAAATAAAAACAAAATGCAATGATATGGAGATCATTTAAACCCTATATTTCATTGAAAATAGTACAAAGACAACAAATCAAATGTTAAAACTGAGAAATTTTATTGTTTTTTGAAAAAAATGTGCCCATTTTGAATTTGATGCCAACAACACATTCCAAAAAAGTTGGGAGTGGGGCAACAAAAGGCTGGTAATAGTGCAACATTTTTTAATGTAATTAAAAAATAATGTTTCTCAACATAAAACAACAAAGAACTTTTTCTTTTCTTCATCCATGGTATATAATATCATTAAAAGATTCAAAGAATATGGAGAAATCTCTGTATGCAAGGGACAAGGCAAAAAAGACTGTATTTGCTGGCCGTGATCTTTGGGCTCTGAGGCAGCACTGCATTAAAAACAGACTTGATACTGTAGAGGAAAGCACTGCATGGGCTCAAGAACACTTCTGAAAACCACTGTTTGTGAAAACAGTTTGTCGCTGTATCCACAAATGCATGTTTAAACTCTCAAACACAAAGAAGAAATCATATATAACAGGATCCAGAAACACCACTGCCTTCTATGGGCCGTAGCTCATTTAAAATGGACAGAGGGGGGTGGAAAAGTGTCCTATAGTCTGAATCAACATTTGAAATTCTTTTTGGAAATCTTGGACACTGTGTCCTCCGGTCTAAAGACCACTCAGCTTGTTATCAGTGCACAGTTCTAAAGCCAGTATTCATGATGATATAGGGGTGCATTAGTGCACATGGTATGGGTGACATGCACATCCGTGAAGGCACCGTAAATACTGAATGATATATATATATATATATATTGACAACATATGCTGCCATCCAGACAATGTCTTTTTCAGGGTAAGTCTTGATTATTTCAGCAAGACAACGACAAACCACATTCTGCGTGTATTACAACAGCATGACTCTATATTAAAAGAGTCTGAGCTAAACTGGCCTGCTTGCAGTCCAGACCTGTCACCACTGATAACATTTGGTGCATTATTAAATTAATAACACAACAAATGAGCCCCCGAACTGTTGAGCAGCTGAAATCCTGTGTCAAACAAAAGTGGGAAAACATTTCACTTTCAAAACTACAGCAATTGGTCTCCTGAGTTCCCAAACACTTGGGAGTGTTGATAAAAGAAGAGGTGATGAAACACAGTGATAAACATGCCCCCATCCCAACCTTTTTGGAATGTGTTGTTGGCATCAAATTCAAAATGGGCATATATTTTTCTAAAAACAATCAAATTTCTCAGTTTCAGCATTTAGTATGTTGTATTTGCACTATTTCCCTATAAATACATGGTTTGCATATCATTGCATTCTATTTTTATTTACATTCTGCACAGCATCCCAACCTTTTTGGAAACGGAGCTGTACTTTTAGGTCCAGTCTTTTCCTGCTTTGTCAACCGACTGTATGTACATGCCTTATTATTGGCTTTTAATAGGGTCCACTACAATGGACCAAAGAACACTTAAAATGGGGTCTAGTACTGTTAAAACCTGAAGTGCAATTTTCAGATCATCAGCAATTCTAAACATTTTGCATCATAAGAAAAGCCACACACTTGATAATGCATCAAAGAGCCATCCATAGACGCAGCAAATGTCACGGTCCTAGCAATGTCTAAGCAGCCACCGTACTATTTATGACAGACATGAAGAGGGAAAATGCTGAAATGATATTACAGAAGCCTGATGCAGCAAATCATATGTAAAAGTAAACCCAAATTAAATCAAATATGAAAACTGTAGGGGGCTCCATTGGTGATACATGCCAGAGGAGGCGCACCCTTATTCCACTCAATGCTTTAATCAAATTAGAGATGATTTTAGGCTGTAATGTTTAATACACGACCCAATTACAGAGGCGGTTTTGAACACATAATTCTGTGTGTGCGTCAAATACACATGAAATTAGGAAAATGTATGAACCTTTTAAGTCTCTAATGTTGGGGGCAGGAGTCTGATAGGATTTGGAGCATGTGATATTGCTGTTTAGTGTATGAAGCAGTTAAAGTGTATATGGGTGGGGGGGGGTTATGACATGGGGTAAGTTGTAATATGAATGATAAATAGCACTCAGTGATTAAATGTATGCACATAGCCCAATTTTGACAAAATGCTGTATAGAATTTAATAATTCTAAGCCTATAAAATATATCTCAATGAATAATTTCATACTCTACCTACTAACTACAATAGTGGGGCAGGTTTACTGTTTTAACAACAGGACTCTTTGTATTTGACACAAACTTGCACTTGTTTTGTGACTTAGCATTGAATTTCTACACTATTATTGTTGGATCAGATAAATATAGGTGTATTTTATCAAAGATGGAACTTTATACAACAAACAAATACCACATTATAGAGCCTGAGAGTGAAAGTGTTACAGCCTTCCCTGGTCTCCCCTATTTGAATCGTATCTGAGTGAACACATAGCCAAAGCTTAGAGCCATGCTTGTGATCTGCATGTTAAACCTCCTCTTAGTGGATCTTGAGATGAAAAAGACAGAGAAAAAGAGTGAGAGAGAGAGAGAGAAAGAGAGAAGGCCTATGTTTATGTTTTCATATTTACCCATTCCTAATGTGTCCTTTTGGTTGTGAGTATGTGTGCAGTGCTTTTGAAGCGTTTGCTTTGCCGTTGCTTTGGCTGACTCTGACTGCTTGGAGTGTATATGTGGTCTGTGTGTGTGTGTGTGTGTGTGTGTGTGTGTGTGTGTGTGAAAGGGAGAGAGACTCAGTCCGATGTTTGTTTGGCCCTGTTGTGGCTGGCTAGGCTGTATGTGTAGACTTTGTTTGTTGCTGTTTTGATCGCTGGGCTTTTCCCTGAGGAGCCAGAATGGAGGACAGAGCGAGTGGGCAAGTGAGAGAGAGAGAGAGAGGGAGAGAAAGAGAGAGAGAGAGAGTGTTCCCAGGCTAAGAAGAAGCGAGTTAAGGCCACTAGCGTGCCAAGTGTTCCCCACGGACCCCCTGCCTACTGTTTCCATCTCACTCTCCACTTAGTGCATAGACCCGTGAAGAGGGGGGGCGAAAGACCCAGTGTTTCTCCTCTTTCTCTCTCTCACTCTCTCTCTCTCTCTCTCTCCCTCTCCTTCTAGCCTGTGCTATATCTCTATCTCCCTTCCAAGCCTATTTCTCTCTGTTCCTTCATCTCTCCATCATCTCCCCCACCCCCAGTCCTTTTCTCTTTCTCTCATCCACTGACCCAACCCGCAGTGAATCCGTCCCGGTCCAGGGCTCTGGGCAGCGGGTGTTTTTGCAGATGGGCATCCTCACAGACTGCCTTTAAGCCTTTGAGCCAGTTTTGGAGACTTAAATAGGTTCTACTGGCTTTGCCACCCAAGTGTGAGGCAAGGTGGGAATTCTGAGAAGAAAGTGTAAATCCATATATTTCATGCACCAGGTGGTCTTTAACCTCTTAAACTCAAACACAGAATTCACACCAGATGTGACACGTTAGGGTAAGAACAAGTAATCATGCATCTAATCCACACTGCTTCAGACTTCATTCCATTCCGTAAGCTCTTCAGGCAGGCAGAACAACTCGGCTTTCCTTAATTTTACTTTATAATCAAACACTTACAGCAGGTTTAAAACATGAAGACTTGAATAACAAATTGTTCTCATACCAAAGTTTCAGTAATATGTTATTTGAAGGCTGCCTACATAGGGACTTTGTCATAGTAGGCTTTGATTTATAAAATGCATTTCTCAAACCCACAAAAGTAACAAAATATATGTTATCTTCAATAAATAAAACAACTCATGACATGGCTTCCATGGCTGGCGGGGGGGATGGGTTCCCCAGACCACACAATAGAGCAGGGCTGCACAACTCCGGAGGGCTGGTGTCCAGCACAATTTGGTGATTTACTTATGCAAACACACCTGTCAAAATTACACCTGTCATCTGTAATTGCCAGGTTTGGTGGGTGTGTTTGAGTAGGGAACCCTCCAAACTGTGCTGGATGCTGGTCCTTCAGAGTTGTGCACCCCTGGTATAGAGTCACTTAGTATAGAGGCCCAGAAAGAGTCCTGGGTCGGAGGGGGGGTGTGGAGGTCCCTCTCTGCCCAGGGGGGCCTCGCAACTATGATGTAGCGTCACACAGACAGGCCACCTGGGAAGCCTTGTTGGCTGGAAAAGTCCTAAGCCGTGAAAGGTTAGTGTTGCTCAAGTGGCTTCAGCTGAACACCACCAGCCCAGGCAGCCTCATAGCTGCAGTGTAGCATCCCCTACGCAGCATGTAGCTGTGATGTAGCATCACTTAGATGGGTGTTGCAAGTAGCCTCGTAGCTTCAATATTGCATTGAACAAGAAGCCAATCCAGGCAGCTGCGATACAGCTTCACTAAAGTGACTGGTCCAGGCAGCCCCATAGCTGTGGTATAGCGTCACTCAAGCGGCCCATTCAGGCGGCCTCATATCTGCAGTGCGGTTTCATTAAAGTGGCTGGTCCAATCAACCTCATAGCTGTGGTGTAGTGTCACTCAAGCAACTGGTCCAGACAGCCTCGTAGCTGCAATGCAGTTTCATTAAAGCAGCATGTCCAAGCAGTCTCATAACTGCAGTCGCTCATCAGCAAGTCCAGGCAGCCTCGTAAGTGCGATGCAGTGTCATTTTCAGAGCCGGTCCAAGCAGCCTTACAGCTGCTGTGTAGCGCCAAACAAGCGGCTGGTCCAAGAAGCCTCTGAGTCACAAGTAAAGTTACTCTTGGCCCTTATCTTGGTGAATGAGACAGGAAACTCTTTGGCCAGTGGGAAATCATCAGTACCTACACACAAACAATACAAAACAACAAAAAACGGATGTAAAGCAGCAGCCATAATGCTTACACCCTGGAGAACATGAACATACTGATGTATATCTTGTTAGCTGTAGCCAGTAATCAATGAGGACCAAAGCAAGAGAGAGACAGAATGAGCGAGAGAGAGAAAGAGAGACAGAGAGCGGTGGGAATGTAAACCACCTAAAATTAGTTAAATTAATACAAATTGAAATAAGATCATAAAAATAATGTAAAACTTTGATTTTACAACTGATTTTACAATTGGTTTCAGCATGTATTTACAGCAAAAAATAAATAGGTAAATGGGCAAATAAATTTAACTAGAGTCAATTTAGCTTGTGGAAATAATAGAGTAATAGCAGTTTATGTGTGTATAGAAGAATGGAGAGATGGGAAATTAACAAATAAAAAAGATACATAAATATTACATAAATTAGTATTGTATGGGCAAAAATGGGCAAAAGCATAAGGATGATTAGAAATTAGTAAAATTAGCTAAAAGAAAGTTAACATAGCACACATATCTGGGAGTTAGTTAATGCGAGTAAGTACTTTGTAGCAAAACAGACTTTCACTAAAATTCTGATCCTAGTTATGGCCCTGATTCTTACTGAGCATTTCTAGCAAGTATAATCTTTTAGTCAAGTCTTGGTCTTAACTGCTGATAAACAATTCCATTCACCAGGCAGAAAACCTATTTTACTGTCTAGGAACATCTATCTAATCCAGTTTCACAACAATCTCAATCCCAGCTGCAAACTCACGCCCACATCACACCTCCCTTGAGCGTGAAACCATAAACATGACTTTTTCTGACTCTCTGTCTGGAAGCATCAAAATGAGTCATTATGTGACTTCACTTAAACAATGAAATAAATAAAATTATCAATAATGAGTAGAACATTTTTAGAGGAGAAAAGTTAAAGATTCAGAAGTGCTTAAAAATGGAAATTTGTATTTAAAAGTCATGGGTAAACATTTAATCCAAGCTTGAAGTTAACTACAGCACCTGAAGTAAATGTATGGTACTGTACAGTACCATTTCAATACTGTGTTTAACATTAAATACCTCACTTGTTGTTTGAATCGTCTATATAATCAATAGAAAGTTTGCAAGGACTATTTGCATGATCTCATTTGAACACTGCTAAAGTCTAAACATTCAACAGAAGCAGAAGAGGGGATGTTTTAATGTGTTTCAATACAATTCAATGAAAAGTGTTAAAACAATTTGATAAAGTTATGCGTTATGTGTTAAGTTCCACATTATGTGGAAAGAACAAGTATCACTGACATTTTTTCATTGTTTAGCATCAAAAAAGTTAGAAATGCAGACTCATCCTTGTCCCAATACAAAATGAATGTAAAAGTAATTCATTATGCTACTCTCCATGTAATTGCTCATATAACTACATCATTACATTTAAAAAGTAAAGCAAACCAACAATAACTTTCTGTCTAGCATTGGTCTAAATGAAGAAGTCAGGTCTATGCACCAGGTGGAAGCTGTCTTTTACTGTCAGCCTAGGACATGTTCCTCCAATCCAATTATATTCTGCAACAATTGCAATCACAACTTTTAGACTCTTCTTCACGCCGCACCTCCCCTGAGCTTGAAGCCGACACAAACATGACATTTCCAAACTCTCTGACTGGGAACGCTGAAATTAGTCATTATGTGACATCTTACCTCACTTGTTGTTTGATTAGCTGATTATAATGCTAATTAGTTTGCTACTTTCACAGTGCAGTTCAACGTACCAAACAAGCAGCGGGTTGGCACTTCTGTGACGGAAAGTGATGTTAACAACTGTCAAAGAGCAATCATCTTTACTAGTAAACACCTGAGGTAAATAGATTTAATAGATTGTGAGTGGTAGCAGTCAACTGGCATTTAAATTCCGTATACAGACCTTATTTACACAATTTACGCAAATTACACTAAAAGCTACACTCGCCTTCTTTAATATTCATCACCTGCAAATTTAGGCTGAGGCTGATCATTTGCATATTATTGAGATGTGAGCGAAGTCACCGCCCAAGAAAATGCCACATCAAAGGTTCCAAAGAGGAAAAAACTCAACATGGGCCAATTTACTCCTACTTGTCCCTTTCAATTGAAAGCAGGTTCAACAGCAGTGCTATTAGGAGAAGAGGCTTGTATGAGCGAGGGGCTTAATTTGGTGACAAAACACGTGTGTGTGCTTGTGCTCACACACATACACTCACATTATTCCTGGCGGTTCAGTTCTGGTGACTCTAATGAATCTGCATGTGAGATGTTGTAACTACAGTCGGTGATGAAATTCTTTCCTTGAGTTGAAGGATACTCAGAATTATGTAAACTGCTCAAATTAAAGTCATGGGCTTATGTTTAATGCAGGATTTAAGATAACTGTAGTGTCGGAAGAACTGTGCAGTACAGTTTATCAAAAGCTTAAATCATTTAAAGCTAGAGTTTTACAGTTCACACTGGGGTTCACCTTCCCACCAAAGCTGCTATAACTCAGCTTTCATAATCACTGGAACCTTCCTTCACTGAAATGTCTTCCTGAAATGAAAACTGCTTGCATGAAAAGTGAAAAGGCCTTTCAAACACAGTAGAAGGAGAGGCTGAAGTTGCGTGGAAACAGAAGAAAACGGCTGCATTGCAAAATCCTGTAACCTCTTAAGTAATGAAATAGCTGTACTGCATTTTGTTCCACGAGTCCACCAGTAGAGTCATGTTGTGCTCCCTATGCCCTACAACCATTTTACAAGCCTCTTCTTGCTTTCACAGCTAAGGGCTGAGAGAAGATAATTGATTGTAATTGAGCTATCTCGTCCCTTCGGTGGTTGACCTCCATTTACCGATAATTATCATGTCACCAATCCCTACTTAAAACGTCTCACTGTTTCATTCGCTTGCTGCCGCTCCGGCTTATGACATAAACCATAATAACGACCTTTTCCTGGAGCATTATCATGGACTGAGGTGCTATCCAGATAAAAAGGGGGTGGAAGAACATGATTGTGTATGCTTATCTCTTCTTATTCAATTACCAAGTTATTGGCTTTAAAGGAATGGCACATATAATACAATGCACCAGATGCTGTATTTGGCTTATCGCACAAAAAAAGAAGCATTATCTCCGGCCTGTTTAGAGAGCAACAGGGGCCCATTGTTGTGCCAGAACCCGCAGAATTCCTGCTTTTGTTTCAATTCAGGAACCTTTAATTGGGCACAGTTAGCGCCAACTGGGGAGAATGATTGTGAGTTGTTCAAAACAATGCAGCTCCCTGTTGAATTGTGCCCGAGGTGGTCCGCCGTCATCACTTTTGAATCAGCCATGCAGACACAGCCACCCACACTTGCACGGGCCGTTCGCGTCGTTCTTGGGATTTGGTTAGCAAAAACATGACTCGCCTGAGCAACGGGAGACCCCACTTTGAAGGTTTTAGTGTCCAGGATGAATAGACGCAGACTGAGCCAAAGCCATTTGGAAGTAGTGTGGTTTCCTGGCTCAGCTTCGATCTCACCTGCTGAAGACTCGTTTTCTGCGATTTCTGCAAATAGTTGCCAACTATACAAACATAACACACATCAGTTATCAACTATAAGGGACGTTTAATCTGGTTGGCATTGTTATCTGGCAGTTTTTTTTCCCAGCAATTTTTTTTCGTAGTTCTGGTTGTCTCTTTTGCACATCACCAACAGTCCATGCTTTAGGCCCAGCTAATTTGTCAGTTTTCCAAAACATGCCACACAAATAAAGTGCACTACTTATGAAACCTAAGAAGACCAGCTCTTTGAGGCATGGGAATTAATCTTGCTGTAGGATGTGCATAGGAGATGCATGACAATTAACATTGTCATGGGAGATATCTGGTAGCTACTTGAGAGCTATGCATGGGATGTGCATGGGAATTAACACTGGCATGCAAGCTGCATGAAAGCTACATGGGAAATGATTTTGGCATAAGATACGCATGGTATCTGCATGGGAATTATCTTTGGCATGGGAGTTATATGAGAATTCACTTTGGAATAGAAAAAGAAGCATGAGAGCTTTATACAAATTAACTGTAGCATGGGAGCTGCATGGATGCTACATGTTAATTTACTCTGGCATTGGAGATGCATGTGAATTATCTTTGGCATAGAAGATGCATAGCCATTAGTGCTGCAGCGCTCCAGCCTGGACTCAAGATGGTTTATTTTTTTTATTATTATTATTATTATTATTATTGTTGTTGTTGTTGTTGTTGTAGTTGTTGTTGTTGTTGTTTTTGTTATTATGGACTTGTCTTGGCCTTGCATTGGTCTTGGTCATTGATTTTGTCCAATGTTTTACTAACATGCACTGGCTTAAGTTAAAAAAAAAAAACTCAAAAATAAAATAATAGCATCTGTCAAATGAATCAAAAAACATTAAAAATCCAATTATATTCCTTAATCCTAGTTAGGGCTTGGTCTTAGAGAAGAACTCAATTTGTGTCTTGCTCTTATTTGGACTCCTTGGACTCTTGACTTGGCCATGGTGCCCTTTTAACTGTCTTGACGTCATCTGGGCTATATTCTTATGCACTTTGATCAGATTCTTTAACTTGTCTTGGGCTAGTGTTGGGTAATGGGGTCCTGACTACAGTAATACTTGGTGTAATAGTACAATATACCCTATATCTTAAATCATCTATGGAACCTGAAACCAACATACCTTTTTGGTGGTTCCATATGGTTTAATGCATGGAATGCATCACAGCGGCAAGCGTGTGCGTGTAGACCATCTCGTTGCGTGACTAAGAACTCCAAGTGCTTTTTCCAACCCGCTTAATAATACATGTCAGCGGTTTAACTAGTCCTGTAAAACATTTTTCTTCCCTACATAATGCATCGCATCCAGGCAATGCATAATGAATAGAGGCCATAGTGTTGCGCTTTTTGGATTGAGCACCATGCTAAGGTTAACTCACCATTTGCTCAGATACAATTCCCTCTTTCCTTATTTGGTTATTATTTATTTTATTATTATTTGGTTGCTGTTTTTGTGTGATCATGATGCATAGCAGATAGGACAGTCCGTATCTTCAATGCTGTAAGGGTGGATGGGTTAATTTCAAAACAGTCTGATAACAAGAAAAGTAAAAAGTATATGCTAACACTATTATATACAATTATAAAAAGTAAAGTATTGGGCAAAAGTCAGATAACACCCATTCATTTATTTAATTTCCAGTCTAAACGTCCTTTGAGTGCAGTATGTGTTTCCTGGACACTCATTTTTCAGTGTCAGGTAGAAAACACATTTAACACAAAATTACACAGAATTAAATATAATATCATTTGTATGTTGTCCTCTGCCTTTATTACAGTTTACAGTGTTCAGGAGACTTGCATTCAGTTTTTAGAGAAATATGCAGAGACATTTTTCCACAACTTCAAAGCTCAGTCTTAGAAGTTGGTTGCATTTTTTTTGCTTTTCACAATCCAAATAATACCAAACACATTCAGTGATGTTGAGGTCTGAAATATTTTCTGAAATCTCCAGCAGCTTTTTTAATTAATTTGCAAATGTTTCTCTTTTTTGTCTGTTTCCTTGACAACTGCGCATCCTTTCAGACTCATAGTGTTGAGTTTTCTTCTCACAGTGGAAGGATGGACAGAAACACCTGTGGATTTTTTCAGATCTGAAGGAAGAGTGGAGCTTGATTATCGGTAGTGCTGTTGCTTCACAGGAAGAAAGGCCCTTCTTGCTGTGAGGCGACAGTGTTACCCAGGCCCGGATTCAGTTCCCTGGCCAGGCGACCAGGATCCTTTCCGTGTGGAGTTTGCATGTTCTCCTCATGTCTGTGTGGGTTTCCTCCCACAGTCCAGAGACATGCAGTCAGGCCAATTGGAGATAAATTGGCCCTAGGTGTGAATGTAGATGTGTGTGCATGTCGGACTGGTGCCCTGTCCAGGGTATTTACTGCCTTCGCCCAGTGAGCGCTGGGATATGCTCTAGAATTTAAATGCTAATGTGGCTAATGGCCAATAGAAAATGTGTGAAGATCAATTATGACCTCATGATCAATGCTAATATGCCCCTTTAGTTAGCATTTTTAGAATATTAGCATTCTTGTTGTGCTGTTCCTTTAAGTCTAGTTGTTTCTAAACTACTAAAATGTATCAGACTTGTCTGATCAAGTACTGTAAAATCAGGTTTTGCCTTTGATGGCTTAATGAATTTGATAACATGAACTGAGGGAGCAGATTTCAGTAATGTTACTCTGATTTTCTACAGTGTGTGTGTTTGTTTGGGTGTATGTGTGTAAATGAGTGTGAGTGCATATTCTTATCACTTTGAGACTCTGGTGTCCCGTCTCATGTGTCCGACCTTTTCCTACTACAGCAAGGCAACCCTGTATTAGCCAGATTAGAGGTTTCTGAGGGTGATTGATAGCTTATATTACTCAATACTATTTATTGTACTTTTTAGTATTTTTTTAAAGCGGATGAATATGTCTCTTTAAAGTGCACTATATTGCTCCTTACAATATACACATACACTCACCATCCATTTTATTTGGGACACTATGCTAATACTGAGTAGGACCCCCTTTTTTTTTCTTTCAGAACAGCCTGAACTCGTGATAAGGATTGAAAAAGGTGCTGGATACTTTCCTCAAAGATTTTGCTCCATGTTGTCATGATTGCATCATGTAATTG
This sequence comes from Colossoma macropomum, assembly GCF_904425465.1. Taxonomy (NCBI): domain Eukaryota; kingdom Metazoa; phylum Chordata; class Actinopteri; order Characiformes; family Serrasalmidae; genus Colossoma; species Colossoma macropomum. Next base: position 699,408 of record NW_023495761.1, read on the forward strand.
TTGCCGTTTTGTCAGCTGCTCACTCATGCTGCTAATCTTCCAAAAGTACTCTTTTGGATTCAGATATTGTGTGTGGAGAGACTAGTGACGCCCACTCAACTCATTGTCATGTTCCTGGAACTGGTTTGAGATGAACTAGAAGATGAGCAAATTGTGGCCATAAAAGGAAGCACAAGGTCAGCAACAGCACTCAGACAGGCTGTGCTATCAAACCAAAATCAAAAGTTGGCATTAGAGCCCAGTGTGTGCCAAAAAAACATTCCCTTCACTTTTACACCACTTGCAGGAACTTGTTGGCAAGGCATGTTGAGTCCATAGATTTATGAGGTTTGCACCAAATTCTGCACTCTACCATGTGCACACTGCAGCAGAAATCAAGATACATTGGAAAAGGCAAATTATTTACTATTCAGTTTTCCAGTTTGGGTGAGGTTTACACCACTGTTGCCCAAAATTCTGAGTCTTTTCTAATTACTGCTGCTGTAAAGAGTGCTTATTCAAGTTACTGTAGCCTTCCTATTGGCCTGAACAAGTCTAGCCTTTCTCCGCTGACCTCTGTCATTATTAAAACAACGTATTTCCACCAGCAGAGCTGCAGCTGACGATGTTTTCTGCACTGTTCTTTGTGAAGTCTAGAAAATTGTGCATGAAAATCTGAAGCATTCAAATCACCCTGTGTGGCACCTGTGTTTTGACATCAACAAACAAAAGCATGGCAGGACAGTTTTCCTTTTACAAAACAGGCCTGTAAGCCCAACAATTACATGTCATTAAAACCAATAATAATGAAACATCTCCTGTTCTACTAATGAACACACATATGATATTGATTGAAAGGTTAGAACGTGTCTGCTTGTTTCAATGAAATATGAGTAATGACTAATTAATGTAAAATTGCACCACACCCTTGTTATTGCTGGCTGCTTTCAAGGGTTAAACTCTGTGTAGCTCATCTGAAGTGCATTGATTTGTCTGTGGAAGCAGATGTGCAATGGTGCAGTCTTGCAATGGGAGCTGACGCAATGTTAACTCACCCATGAGTGACTGTCAGATGTGTCAAGTGAATTGAAGGAACCAGGGACATATTAACGAACTGAAAGTGCACTTAAAATTGCTTTCCATAAGATTTGAAACACCTCTCCAAATCAAAACAGCTCTCTCTCCTTCTCTCTCCCCACTGTACTCCACTGTCTCTCGCTTTCTTCACTCATACCATTACAACTGCAAATCCTCTTTTTAACTACAGGATTACAGCAGCACCTCATGCCATAAAATGAACTGGAGAACAGTAAGAACCTGGCATGCTCAGATCGAAGCCAGAAGAAAAAACTCCACTGTTATTTCGAGAGAGTGCCCTTATTAGAAATTAAATATGAGAATTAAGAATTACTTGGAGGTTTACGGTCAGTGGCTTTCTTAATTTAAACCATGTTACTCCTTATTAGACTTTGCAATTACAATTACGGCCCGGGTTATTCGAAAGAGTATGGTGCATGAAATATGAAATGAAGGAGGCAAATTTATTCCAATTATTCATGATACGGCCGCCTGGCTCCATGGCCTTTTCCCGGTGAAATAAGGCGCCTTTTGAGACGAGGCGAACAACGGGACGGCCTGATCTCAAAGCATTATCGCACACTTACAAGGTAGAGGATAGTCGCACCGCGAAAGAGGTTAATAGCACTTTATGGAAATGATGTGGAAACGCTAAAAGTTGAAGGACCCATATGGTAGGCCTCTTTTCTTCTGCCCGAGTAATAACTGGTATTATCTTTTTATGGCCTGCTCACGCTACACTTTAGCATTTGTTGGCCGATTGGAAATTGAATTTTGTGAATAGAGGAAGGTGGGTGGGAGTGAATTGGCTCTGGTGTTCATTCCAGTACAAAGAGGAAGAAGTGAAAGAAAGGGTGATGGATTATAGTGAAGTATGACATGAGATACGTGTAAGTGGTAAGATGGTGTCTAAGCTACACAAGGACATCCAGTCCTTCGCTGTCATGAATTTATATACAGCATGAGCGCAAGAACACACACACATACAACCTACCTCTGTCTTGTAGAAACTGCCCATCAAAAGTTTGGGGACACCTTCCCCTGTTCTGAAATGTTCCTAATTATATTTATCAATATGCGGTTTCATGTTCATTAAAGCTTCTTCCTTAGTATGTAGAGTAAAATGATTTGATAGTTTTGTTTTCCAAATGACTGTTGAAAGCACAAATCTTAAAAATCTTTCAGCACAAATGAGTTATTACTTTTGTTTTTTGTTATACTATTTAAATGTAATTACTGTTCTCCTTTAAAAACATGACATCTCAGTGATATGTTGCATTTAATATGCAAAGAACGTGCTGTAAATGTGTGAAATTTTAATTTGCTTTACACAAACTACCATTCTGTGGTGTGTGCCACCGAATGCTTTGCTGGTACAAGTAGTGTGTGCTTTGCTGGTACAAGTGGATCAGAAACAGCAGTGTCACAACAACTGTGTCCACTGTGGACCCTTCTCACATGCCTCTGCCTTAAACTGCTGCACAGTCTCACAGCTCAACGGTGGCTAAACAACTGACTGAGGATGCTCTCAGCTTCTTCACCTAAATTTTGTTCAATCATATTTAAAAACAAACAGGAAATTAGAAATTAGGAGCTGGTATAATAGACAAATTTAATGGCTAGTTAAGAATGTGTGGTAGATACTTATATGTGCTTAAGTAATACGATTTTTCTAGGTCTATATCTAATCCTGACTAAAGCTTAGTAACTATAAAGAGAACATGCACACACTCACACCCAGCCACACCCACCCGCAACTAGCCACACATACACACACACACACACACACACACACGCACACATAGCTGTGATCAGAGTCAATCTGCACTGTGATTTTGTGTTTGCTGTTGTTACTCAATAATTAAATAAAGAAGCAGTTTCAATTACAATTTATTCTTGGGTTTTAAAATAAAAGCCCAATAATAAATATGAGTATGAGTATAGCTGCACCAAACAGGTGTGTGCCACAGGGAAGCTCTGATGTATTTATAACACACTTAACAGAATCAAAACAGGGTCACAGCAACACCTGACAACACCCTCATTAAAATATGCAGCTATTAAGTGGATGGGATGATAACAACCTGCTAATAAACAGCCTTCACACATGTCACAACACACACGCTCAAAACCATTGAAACCTGAACAGCAAAAGTTAACATTTGAAAAACAGCCGGGAAATGTGAGTTCATCTTCTCTGCTTGCTTGCACATTGCAAAGTTAGGAACCAATGTTTTCAGTAATACAAAACTAATTTACCTCTATTCCAAAGGTAAAAAAAACAGAAAGCAGTGATTTGTAAATTCACTTTGACCTGTTTTTCAATGAAAACAAAGTCATTGGGCCATTCATTCCCTTGTTCCCAAACTTATTTAATATAATAAAGACTAATGTTATTGCACTTGTTCAGATTTGTGTAAAGTCATCCAACTTTGTATAATTATGCCTTGAATTAACATTTAAAAAAAACCCATTTGAATTTTTTTCATACTTATCATACTTTTATTCACCATGACATTCAGATTTTCTTTTGTTTTGTTAGAAACCTGTTGTCCTATGTGACCAAAAGTCTCATATCAGAACAGTCTGAATTCTTTATATTGGAAACATTCTTTTGAGATTCTGGTCCACGTTGACATGATTGCATAGATTTTTCAGCTGCACTTTCATGCTGTGAATCTCTCATTCTTCCACATCTTAAAGGCATTCTATCAAATACAGATCCAGTGACTGGAAAGGCCACTTAAGAACATTGAACTCATTTCTTCACATATTCATGAAACCAGTTTGAGAAGACCTTTGTTTTGTGATATGGTGCATCACCATATAGTAGCCATTAGAAGATGGTGACTGGTATTAATGGGCCCAGTGTGTGCCAAGAAATTATTCCCCACACCATTACACCACCGCTATCAGCCTGGACTGTTGACACAAGGCAGGCTGGATCCATGGATTCATGCTGTTGGTTGCAAATTCTGACCCTACTGTATCTGTGTGCCTCAGCAGACATTGAGATTCATCAGATCAGGCTATGTTTTTCCAGTCTTCAACTGTCCAGTCTTGGTGAGCCTGTGCCCACTGCAGCCTCATTTTTCTCTTCTTGACTGATAGAAATGGAACCCGATGTGCTCTTCTGCTGTTGTAGCCCATCCACCTGAAGGTTCGACGTGTTGTCCATTCTAAAATGCTTTTCTGCTCAATTGTACAGAGTGGTTGTCTGAGTTAGCATAGCCTTTCTGTCAGCTCAAAGGCATTTCCATCCACAGAACTGCAGATCACTGGATGTTTTTTTTTTATTGTTTCATTCTCTGTGAATTCTAGAGACCATTGTGTGTGAAAATACCAGGAGATGGGCAGTTATAAAAATATTCAAACCAGCCCATCTGGCACCAACAATAATGCCACAGTCGAAATCACTGAAATCACATTTTTGGTTGACGTGAACACTGCCTGAAGTTGTTGGTCCACATCTGCATGATTTTATGCACTACACAGTTGACACATGATTGGTTGATTATATAATTTCATGAAGGAGTACATGTGCAGATGTTCCTAATAAAGTCCTTGGTGAGTGTATATATATTTATTTAATATATATTATTAATATTATTATAAGATCAGCGAACGTAGAGAACAAGAAAAAATCTAACATCAAATTTCAAATATAAACACGAATCAGTTAATATTACACGTGTTTCCAGACATTTAAATTGTAGTGTTCAGGTTGCTGTCATCACACTATTGTGCAGGTGTGTGTCAGGATGAAGCTCTGATGTGTTTATAACACATTTAACAGAATCAAAATAAGGTCACAGTAACACTCAACAACACCCACATTAAAGTAGACAGCTATTTAGTGGAAGGGGATAACAAACTGCTAATAAACAGCCTTCAGACGTGTCACAACACAGATGCACAAAACCACAGAAACCGGAACAACAGAAGTTAACATTTTAAAAATAGCCTAGAAGTGTGAGTTCATCTTCTCTGTTTGTTCATGCACACAAACTATAATGTCAACATGCAATCTTCTCTGCACATCTACCACAAAGAAGTTTGTATTCCTTTATTTATGGTTGTGCGTTGTCTTCTATATGATTATAGTTAAATGCTGCTGTGCCACATCAAAGCCAAATTTAAACTACAGAATCAAAATCCTGGTAACTGTAGCTTAGCTTATTACAGATACACAGAGCATCTGATTCTGCGACTACAAACTACAACTCATAGCTAATAAAAACACAGTAAAAGCAATTGTCCCCTCAACTAGGAATTCCTACTTGGAAGGTATTAAAATCCCAGTTCAGTGCATGACATCAAACAACAGTAATAAAGGATCACTTTTCTTCTCTACTTTTAAATGAGATTTGCTTAAGATCAACCAACATGCAGACACAGTATCTGGCAGCATATTCCAGACTTTTGTGATATTTAAATGCAAACCTGAAAATGATAATTATGATGTATTTCCAGTTGCATTTTCCATGTGAATGTGCATTATTAAAGGCATAATGGTTGGTATAGTGTAGTGGGTAACACCTCTGCCTTCTATGCTGTAGACTGGGGTTAAATCCCCTTCCTGGTTAAGCACCCAACACTATACCAATAAGAGGCCTTGGGCAAGACTCCTAAAACTAACTTTGCCTACCTGTGTAAAATGATCAAATTGTAAGTCGCTCTGGATAATAGTGTCTGCCAAATGCTGTAAATGTAATTCAAATGCAAAATGTGTATTTGTATTTATATATCTGTGTATAATGGCTGGAAAAACTTAGTATGAAAAAACCAACATGCTTTTCTCTAACCTCTTAAAATTCCAGGGCCTGCCTGTGGGCTCAGAGTTTTAGTACACTCTACTACAACCTTAAAATAGCTCAACCAGTTTGAAAAAAGTCCCTGTAATTACTGAATAAAAAGCCTTAGTATGTAATAAGCCTGGGATTTCAAGGAGTTATGAGTAAGTGATGCAAAAATCTAAACTTGTGTGGTACTGGCTCATTAGCAAACACTGCTAGTGACATTTTAACACTGGCCAATCAGGACAAGGATAATTCTGTGGTTGGTTAAATCTGTAACACTGAGAAAAAAGTTGATATGGTATGTGAAATGGTAACAAAAACAGAAAACAGTTGTTAGTTAATTCTGTTTGACCTGTATTGAACAATACAAAACAGTACAAATAGTACAAAAACATAATCTTTTTAGTGAGCTCAAGTCCAGAGAAGTCAGCAGCATAGCCGGACACTTTTGACAGATGGCTTCCACTGGGCATAGTACAGACTTAACTTGCATTTACAGATGCAGCAAGGAACTGACAAAGTATTTCCAAGCCCATATGGTGATATCCATCTAATAAGAATGCTGTTTTTTAATGAGGCGTCTGAGGGGTTGTGGTTTTCAGCCTTGGCCTTTACGCACAGAGATTTCTCTGTATTCTCTGAATTTTTTGATGATGTTATGCACCATAAAGGGCACTTTGTGTGGACCATATTCTTAAGCTGTTGGATTATTCGCTGATTTATTTTTTTGGCAAAGTTAGAGCCTCAACTCATCCTTGATCGTAAAGTACTAAGCTTTTCTTGGATGCTCCTTTTAAGCCCAAGCATGTTTGCATTACCTGTTTAAGAATTTTTTGAACATTGAACATTCCAAGCCCTAAATTGTTGTAACTTGTGTTGCAGGAATCAATTTCAGAATTACCGTATATTTACAAAAAAGATTGAAGTTGGTAGGGTAAAAATAGTAATTTTGTACCTGTGTGCTGTTTTTGTTGTAATACAAAGTGAATTTACAAACCTTTTTTTGTTTGTTTGTTTGTTTGTTTTTCTCAACTTTTTTGTTTGTACATAATTACACATCAATTGGACATAAAGTTAAAGTTCTCACTCACATCGGTAATGTTAGCTGGCTAGCTTGTTGCTTAAAATATTCTCATACTCTCATATTTTCCTGGCGGTGCCCATGTTCTTGTTTCCAAAATGACATAATTCTAAGCTCTGGCTTCTCATTTCAGTAACAAACCTACATGAAACTAAACCGCAGTTGGGTTGCATCATTAAAGTGGCCTGCAACTCATTTGAAACTCAGCCGCAACAGCTGCAAGCATCTCAGCTTCATTAAACAAGTTTCATGAAACAGCATCAAACCACGTTACACGATCATGTTGAAAGACATAGCTTCAAACCATTGATTCCACCAGATCAATAGACAAGACAATAAAACAGTACATGGTTTAATGGGTGATTGAGAAGGAGAGATCCTCCCTTCTGGCCATGGCAATAAACGTTTCTCAACGTGAACTATCACTTCTGTAACCAGCTGGATTAACTAGTCAGCTAACACTAACAGCTTTGTAAATGGCTGCTTGAGCACCATTTATTCTTCTTTGTCAGTCTGCTGCTAGTGTGATTTACGTAGCTAGAATATTTATTTTCTCCTCTCTCAAAGCCCATTAATTTTACAAAGAACTCAGATTCATTTGAGATCCAAAGGATGAAAACTATTACAGAAGGGGAGAGTGAGACGAGACCTGCTATGAACTTCTTGTGCTTCTAGGATGTGATGAACGACTTCAGTATTCATTTAGTATTCAGTATTCAGGTTTAACTTATAACAGACAAAAAACTCAAATGTATTGTAAGCAACCATAGATAGATAGGATATATGACAGATACACTGACCAGTCACTTCATTAAGTATACCTACTGCGTATTTTGTCCATGTTCCCATCATTTAACATACAGGTGCACTTTGTAGTTCTAACAGGGTAAAATGAGGCTAACAAAGTATGCAGAGAAACAGATGGACTACAGTCTGTAATTGTAAAACTGAGTCATTCTATGGAAATGTCCATTTTTGTGTCCCTAGCATTTACAGATATATTTACATGTACATTTACAGCATTTAACAGTAACTTGGCCAAGCACAATTAGCACATATATTACACTAGAAAAACATTAGGGTTACAATTTATTAAAATTTTACAATAAAATAATACTTAATTTTAACAAATACACCTTCTTAAGCCATCAATTTAGCAATATTGGTTTTTACATTAATTATACAGAATTCCAAGTACCACAGAAGTGCTCATCCCCACAGTCATGTGTAAAGGGTGAGGGCCATATTTTGAGGTAAAAAACATTTATTTTTTTTGCAATTTTTGCTGCAATGATCTAAACATGACTGTGGAATATGTGATTTAAATGACATAAAGAAAACAAATGTCAAATAAATATTATAAACTATATAATGAAAATTGTGATCCCCAAGGCCCATGTCACTGGTGTTACTGCGTAACAAAAAATCTCTTATTTTGAAATTACAAATGATACATCACTTGACTTCCTTTTACCTATTTTCTGAAGATCTATGAAGAAAAGCACATGGTATGCCCACTGTGTCTTTTCAGTTATCAGAAATTTTCTCATTAACTCATGATTTTTTATGAAGCTTTTATTTGAGGTCACTAGTATGACCTACTTTATTCTTAGGTAATTGTGAAAAAATAGAATACAAATGGATTAAATTCCATATTTTAGTGGATATTCTGTGACTGACAACATGTAGTTTTATTCTCTGTAGCAGCCATTTTGTAAAATGCATTTTTTTCTTAAATGTCACTGGTGTTACTGTCTCTGGTGTTACCTTTCTTATGTGTAGCACCAATGACGATCAGTTTCACCAGTGACTCCTATGCATGGATAAAAAAGTGGATGTTTCTGTAGAATGACCCAACTACAAAGTGCACCTATGTACTACAGAGACACCAACAAGGACACACAAATTCCTTGTGTGTCCTTGTGTTAATCTGATTCTGATACTATATGGTAAGTGGAGCTGATAAAATGGACAGTTGGTGTTGATACAAGGGGGTGCACTTAATGATCAGATGACTTTATTGTAAGCATGTAATTGTCAAGTTACACAGAAACTCACAACTAGTTGCATAAAAGTTTAGCTGTACAAGGCCAGCCCTCAGTCACATTTTTTCATCTTAACGTCTGCATCACTTCTAAAGAAAAGGAAGTTCTGTAGATATTATGGAAAATAAAAAAACAAAAATAAGAAGAGACCAACTGAGAACCAACATGTTCATGCCAGGTGACTAAACCAACAAAAGTCGAACAGCAAAATTTAGCATGCTAAAATTAGCTCTGGTGTGAGTTTGTCTTTGCTTGCTTTTGCTCTTTTTCTCTCTTTCTCTCACACACACACATCTTCAGCGCCCAGCTTCGTGCGAATTACACCATGTCGCCTTGTCTGACTTCACTGTCAGACGCGCTCCTCAACAAACCAATTACCTCTGTTAGAATCGTCTCAAGCACACTTCCCTCCACGCCGAGGTAACGAGAGTGTGAGCATTCAGAAAGCTGTTTAGATTTATAATGGGACTGGACTCTGAAGGTGGTGACAACCTGTAATGCAGTCAGCTCGTTATTGGACACCTCCCGTCGAACACACACACAAACACACACACACACACACACACTCACACACACACTCACACACACACACACACACACACACGCACACTCACACCACACACACACATACACACACACACTCACACACACACACACTCACACACACACATTCACATACGGGCACTGCTGAAGCAGACTTGCAAGCGAAGGACTGGTAAACTAATGAACACTGACAACGCCCCGCTAGCTGTTTGCGTTCCTGTCAAAGACTAAGCAGCAAATGGATGGTGCAGTCACACACACACATACACGCTCTCTTATCTCCATCAGACGATGGCGGCGTCTAAGAATGAAAGCGCAGGACTCCCTCATCAAATCAATTACGGCCCCAGTAGCATGGGGCCCTCAACTGCTATATTTAATTTCCTGCAATGTTATTGGAATCCCCCTATTTAAATGATAAGGCTGATGGAGAGGTAGTGTGACAATAATCATTTTCATTACACAGATAATGAATGTTTGCCCGATTCTTTTTTCTTTTTTTCCTTTTTTTTCAATTCAGGCTTATTAATATCGCCATTTATACAGAGTATAGGGAGACATTAGATGCTTTTATTAGCTAATTAGCTGTCGGTTTGAAGTGCAGTGAAGGCTGTGGGTAGTAATTAGCAACACTTATTCACATTGAGTTTAGTAAAAGTGGGATATCAAGTAAAGTGATATACAGTGCTGTGCAAAAGTCTTAGACACCTAAACAAAATGTGTAAAAACATTGGTCTTGCCAAGAGTGATTCTGTCAGTAACATCTCTATATAACACTGGGATAAATACAAGTAAATAGCGTCACAGTAAAAAGTAACGTTTTTCAGAAAAGTGGTTGATAATTTGTGAGTTAAATGAAGAAAAAAGTTTGGCTTCAGGTGTCATCACATGTATTTGTTAAATTCCATCTCTAGATTTAAAGATCTCATATCATTGGAAAGTGAATTTCTCTCACATTTTTAATAAGAAGTTTTTATTTCTTCTATTACAAAATATGTACCCTTCACTACCCATACAGTTCATATATTTATCACACATTTACGTCGATACATCCATACATTATGCATCTTTGGGCAGATGGGTCTATTTGCAGGGGGCAATTTCCGTGGCCAGGCTGTGCTCACCGAGTCTGTTCTGCAGCATTTTGTCCTTGATTGTGGTCAGCTGGGTCACCAGTGCATTATCTCCATTTAGAGCCCAGTAGAATTATTTGTGTTGTACTGATGTTCAATTTTAGACTATTTGAATAATCCTATAATGGCAAAGAAAACTCCCATGTTTTTACCTTGAGTTCCTTTACAGCCAAACCAAAACTGTATAAAAATGTGTTTTCTCAACTTTTAGATCTTTTCTAAGAAACCCCTCCCTTTTAACTCTACCAGTTAGACACTGTTGCTCAGGGGCATCACCAGGCCCAAAAAGGCAATACAGAAGCTATGAAGTTTTCAACACTTTAGCTTTCATAGTGAGGCTGTTTGGTAGCTGGTCTCAACATGGGGCTGGCAGTAGATGGACATGGACATAGCCTACCAAATGTGCTTAATACACCACTACATCAGAAGCATTTAACCTATGTGGTTAGTAACTTATGTAGTCTAATTGAATTTAATACACTAATAATATCATATTTTTAAATAAAGTCTGACAAGACTGCTCCATTCTGAACAGCAGTATATAAACACCCCTGCTGTAGCCCATCTGTTGATGCACTATTTGTATTAACCTTCCTGTAGCCCTTCATCATGGGTCAATTTTGGACCACAGAGCCAGTCTTCGCTGAATATTTTTGGGTGGTTGACCTTTCTAAATCTAGCAGTGACACTGACAGGTATGAAAACCCCAGAAACATGATATGTAGCACCACACATACTACCATGTTGCTAGTATCTGGTTGACAGCAGTCCTGTGGTCAGAAACTGACCAAAGATGAATGGGGTAGAGGGTGTGCATGACAACACATGAGTTACAGTCTGTAATTACAGAGCTGTATCAAGAGTGTATAAAGCAGGTATATATATATATAGATGGATAGATAGATATATAGATAGATAGATATAGATATATATATATGTATCTATGTATGTGTGTGTGTGTGTGTGTGTGTGTGTGTGTGTGCATGCAGGAATTTCTCACTGCTTGTGACTGTGAGAAGAAATCCGTTCTGATTTTCACTGCACATTTACTTTATGAATATACATAGTGTGTGAATCTCTCTCTCTCTACTCGCCTGTCTATAAATAACAGTAATTACGCGTGACGCGTGTGGCAGTGGGTGACCTCGCGAGCCGTCGGCCACAGAGCCTCACAGCCGTGAGTGGTGGCATACACACACAGGGCGGTGCAGGCGATTGAGTGGAAAGCAGGCGAGATGAGAAGAGGAAAGGAAGGAGAGAGAGAGAGAGAGAGAGAGAGAGAGAGAGAGAGAGAGGGAGAGCGGATAAGGGGCTGAGTAATGTATGTTATGGCTACTGAGTGCTAAGTGCATTTGTAAGCTTCACAGGAACATCAAAACACAATTGAGTGCCTGAGCCTTGAGAGTAGAGCTGGCAGCAAGATCGGAGAGAGAGAGAGAGAGAGAGAGAGAGAAAGAGAGAGAGAGAGAGAGAGACTTTTATGATGCCTTTAATACATCAGCTTAGCAATTTTGCAAAAAATGTAAGTGCCTTTAATTCTCTCCACCCCCTGCCACCAAATACATACCAACATCCAGTCCACTCACTCAGCATACATTATACCATCTTTAGAAAAGGACTAAAAGAAACACAAGTTCTACATCAACTACGCAACATAATGCATCTTCAGCACGCCATTCTAATAGTCTCTAAATCGCCACGTTAATCCTGCTTTAAAGTGTTTTATATGTGGAGGTGAAATAATGTCACTGTAGCATCTGCAATGATTCTCACGGAATAATAGGAATAATAGACACATAGAAGAAAAAGGAGAAGTTTAGTTTAATTATAATTTTGTTTATCCTAACCATCCTTCTATCTCTTTTAAACAGGGAACAACATGTCTGCATAAATTAATAATTAAGATGTAAACAAATAATTCAGAGTGGTTTGGTGTGACACGCTCTGTTCTAGAGAAATTCACAGAAATTTGGTGATAGGAACCAGACGTCTGAAGAGCCTAATGCCTCTAAAAGCTCTCTCACAGAAGGTTATTACATGAAAGGGCTATGAATAGGTTTTCTATTGCCTGTGGCAATGTTTTGAAATAGTTTTGAGAAGGTTTTTGGCCTAAAACCTTTTTTTTAATCTGTTCATTCTGTGTGCTGAGGCAAAATATTTTTTTCAGATTTGCCATTATCATTATCACCATTACATATAAACACTCAGACACGTGTAGGTTCACTTGTCATTTTGGATAGTAAATAAAAAGACTATATTTTCTATCTCTGGGCAGATTTCTGTGGCCAGGCTGTGCTCACTGAATCTGTTCTGCAGTGTTTTGTCCTTGATTGTGGTCAGCTGGGTCACCAATGCTTTATCTTGATTTAGAGCCTAGTAGAATTAAAGTTTGTGTTGTGATGATGTTCAATTCTCGACTATTTGAATGATCCTATAATGGCAAAGAAAACACCCATGTTTTTATTTTGAGTTCCTCCACAGCCAAACCAAAACTGTATAAAAAAGTATTTTCTTGACTCTTAGAGCTTTTTTAAACTATGCTCATTGGTCACTTTATTAGAAACCCCTCTTTTTTAACTTTACCTGTTAGAGACTGTTGCTCAGGAGCATCACCAGACGCAAAAAGTTAATAAGTAATCTTTGAAGTTATCAACACTTTCAGCTTCCATTAAGAGGCTGTATGGCAACTGGTCTCAACATGGGGCTAGCCATAGATGGACACGGACATAGCCTACCAAACATGTTTTTACACCCCTAAAGCAAAGGCATTTGTTAAGTGACCAACCTGTCTGTGTGGTTCGTAACTTATATAGTCTGATTGAAACAAAAAAGCTAATTTCTTCATCAAAATGCAAATTCTTGTTACAAATAATCACATCATCATACAAGCTCTGTGGGCCTTCAGAAAACACATGACATTCACAGCCTCCTACCACACAAATCCAACAGCATTTCACAGCCATGGCAGCCATGAGAGTCAGACACATCAGCATCAGAAAAATGGCCACTAATTCCTTGTTACTTATGAACAAAGTCATAACAGAGCGAAGTCCATCCTCCTGTCCTTTTGGATGAAGTGGTTGATGGCGAGGTCAGGCAACTGATCCTTTAATGAACAATTACTTCTCAAGCATTCTGATGGCGATGGGCTGACTTGAATAAACTTCCTAAATTACAAAATCCATCCCTGGCCTGAGACCCCCTCTCTGCGCCAAACAGCAACAAACCCAGCAGCAGAGCTCTTGTTCTTTGGTCGATCCTGTCATCCAGGGGTATCGTGGTGTAATTGCTGGAGTTGAAATGCCTCTCAAAAGCATTTTTTTTGCCAAATTAAGCTGTAGGTTGTCCTTTGCTGATTAACTTTAACTTTTCATTAAAGGTTAATCTAGAAAACGGCATGGATAACGAATTGGCTGCGATGTCTCCTCACTACCGGTAACTCTACTCTCGGCTTCTGTCCCAAACCCACAAACTAGCTAGCTTTTTTTGCTAGCTTCATCCCCAGAGCCTGTGTGTCCTCACAGCAGCTGGAACTAGTCATAAAGTTAGCGACAACAAAGCCCACCTATTTAGAGGGAAGATATGATGGTCAGTTTTACTGTCTCTCATTGAATTAATATTGCTCGGCCCTCTGTAAATTGACCACCAAACACTAACAGTCTTTACAGCAACAATTCCGATAGGGGGAAAAAAAGAGGCTTCTTTAACTTAACCCTTCACATTCCAATACAAACTGAATAGGCTGGTTTAAATGATTTATTTGCTTTATATGTGTTTAGATGTTAATTATTAAAATATGATCAGATAAAACTAGAACCCCTTAATTTTGAAGTATTATTTTTCTAATATCTGAGGCCCTCTCAGAGGGCGTAGAGGACCCTGATGATTCCCCTCTGAATTTAATACACCAATAATATTGTGTCATGTTTTTAAATAAAGTCTGACAGGACTGTTCTATTCATAACAGCGGTATAGAAACATTTTATACTTCATTTTAGATATCGTGACTCCTGGTTCCTCTCACCGACTTTCTGACTCTGTAAGTTTCTCTACAGTGAACCATTTCACATCAGACATCTCTGAATGACTGTTTACATCTTAATCAATGAATAATGTAGAATAATGAAGAATTTTTTACCACTTTAAGTGAGAGCATTGTGTCATCATCATTTTCTTTAGCTTAGGAATTCACACCCAAGTCTCCAAGCAGTCATTTAAAATCTGTGAAACCTTTTTCTTCACAGGTTATAATGGAGTAGAATGTGAGATACTTTCTACTGCAGGTTTAACAGCAGATAAACAGACACAGGAGCACACAATCCGTAAAATTTACTGACATGGTAGATTTAGATGGGACTAAAATCACTGAGAAACACCAGTAACAATTAAATTACTCACCTCCACCTCATCCTGTCCAAACAGTACTAAAGACATGCACAACGAGTATCTGGGTAAGTCGTCTCTTACTCAAATAGTCAATTTAGCCTTACTGAAACCAAAATTCAGCAGAGAACACCTAGATCACCCTGCAAAAGTGCACCGTGGCCCCAGTATGAACAATTCTGGTGTGAACATCATGTCTCATCAGGTCTGTCTCCCCCTGGCTGGGGGATCCTAGTTACATAATTTAACACCATCAAAGTAAGTTTTTCACCTAACGTCAGTAAACATCTGCACAAGTTACTTAAACTACATAAGTCAGCTGGAGTGGCAAATAAATTTAAAAAGCAGTTAATGCACTTCTATTTAAATTAAACAAGACTTAGCAAGCTAATCCCTAAAAATGTTTTATTTAAATTAAGCAGAATCTGAGCTTTTCTGGCTACAACTGAAAGCAGGACAATCTGAGATAGATAAAAGTTACAGAAATTTAAAAAGCCTAAAGTAAATTAATACATGAAAAATTAAACGTAAACAATGATTTTACAGCAAAATTAGAGCTGCCATCCAATAAAACTCGTCCCTACCCATTTAACAGAGTCAAGTCTGCACACCACACACATTCATTAGACCTACAAAGTCATTGTCCTACATTTTATCTCCAAGAATAACTGTTTCTGGATCAAAATTTTCCAAGTTGCTGTTAAAATATGTTCCTGATTAAGCTGACCACTTGCCTGGTTAAGTTGCTCTTTACGCTTCATTGCATAAGCAATTCATTTGTTTTGGTCACTAATATTCGGTCACTTAAATAGAGAGAGGTGGGGGGGCAGGGAGAAAGAGTGAGAGAGAGGGAGAGAGAAACAGAAACACAAAGGAGACAGACGACAAACAAGAGGGAGGAAAAAGAGACAGAAAAGAAAGAGGAAGAAAAAGAAGATGAAGGGAGAGGAAAAAAGTGCATGAGACTTAGAAAGAAGAGAAGATGAAGAGGAAGAAGAAAAAAAGAAGAAGAACATGAGAGAGGGATTAAAAGAGAGGAGAAGAAAACAAAAGAAGAGGACGAAAAAGAAAAGAAAGAATAGAGGAAAAGAGATTTAGAAAGAAAAATAAGAAGATAAAAAACAAAAAGTAGGGAGGGAAAGTATAAGAAAGAAAGAGAAAAAATAAGAAGAAAAAAGAAAAAGAAGAAGGAGGGAGAGTGAAAGAAAGAGGAAAATAAAAGAAGAATAAAAAAGGAAGAGGAAGAAAAAGAGGATGGGAGCGAGAGTGGAAAAGAACATGCAGGAAGAGAGGAGAAAAAAGAAGAAGGTGGGAGGGAGGCAAGAGGGAGTGAAAGGAGGGAGTAGCAGGGGAAGGAAACAGTGAAAGAGAGAGAAGAAAAAGAGAGAGAGAAATGTAGAGTGAAGAAGAAAGAAGGAGAAGATGGAGGGAGAGTGAAAGCGAGAAAAAAAATGAAAGAGGAAAAAAAGAAGTGAGAGAAAATGAGGAAGCGAGGGGAAAGTGAAAAGGAGACTTAGAAATGGAGAGAATATGAGAAAGAAGACAAAAAAAGAAGAACAAAACAAAGAAGGGAGGGCAGAGTATAAGAAAAGAAGAAAAGAAAGAAGAGGAGGAAAATAAAGAGAAAGAGGGTGTACACAGGCCTTCTGCACAAAGCCTCTCATAGAGTATTACATCCTTTAGTTCTTTAAGCAGCATCTCTCTTTTCACATTCGAGTGCATTTTCTTATAGAAAGTCCCGGCATATCAAAAATGTTATGTATAGTTTATAGCTCTCTCTAACTTCACCTTCACTCCTCCAACACAAAGCGAGCAAATGAATAAATAAAACGACCTTATAGTGGAGCACCATCATCTGCTCTTAAAACCAAACTCAGGAGGTTATTTGAGTTTCTTCAGGCCATATTAAGACTTCAGTGAGCCACAACAGAGAGGAACTGTCAAAATTTACAAGGGCTCACAAAAAAAGAAAAGAAAAGAAAAGCCTGAGAGTTTTGCTTCGCCAGATGAATGGAGGCTTTAAAGCTCCGTGTTTGTATCATAAGCCCCTGGGTGAGTTATATAACTGCAGCATCGTTTCCTCCGCCGGTTTACACTTTGTTCTCAAGGCTCCCTTTTAGCCTGTCACTGTAAAAGAGTCACAGTTTTTTTTTTTTTTCAATTTTACAAAAATTTGTCCACTTGTCTTTTGGTTTGACGCTAGCTTGTCATGCAGGCCAGCTGTTCAGACTTCAGCCTCGTGATAAATTGCAGGGCTGCTTCTCACTAATTAGCGAAACTTGCGCGCCACTCAAGCGAGTCGAAAACAAATCTGTCAAACTTCTGGAAAGTTCGTATTCCAATAAGCCTGCTGTGCTGTGATTGGCTGGAACTGTCCAACTGCATTCACTGCACTCTTAAAGAAAAGGACCACAAAGGGTTCTTTTGAGCAATGTTGAAGATTTAAAAACCTTCACATAATCTATACCAGTTTAAGTCTTCCTAGAACCTTTATATTACCTGGTTCTTCACACTCATACAACTCATTTACAAAAATGGGTCTCTAAAGAAAAGAGACAGTGGAAGATTTTTAGGCAACCAAAAGTTGTTCTTCATCAATGGTATTGTGCATAGAAGCCTTGCACCTTTTTAAAGTGGAATTCCAGACTAAAACTAGTGGTTAATATGTTATTTGTGGTTCTGCATATAATGTAAATGTTCTTGAAATAACCCTAATTTGGTAAAAAGAAAAAAATACATTACGTGGAGGTTTTTTTACACCTTCTAAAGGGTCTTAACACACATTTTATTTGCAATCATGGCCCTTTAAAAAACTAAAATGGTTCTTTTTTGATATTGTTTAGAGAACCCTTTCTAGAACCTCTATTTTTAAGACTATAGGAGGGTTTATTTTTGTGCTGAGATTGGTGAGTACTGTTTACTTCTTGCATGTGGATTGGCCAGTATAACTCTTAAAGGTACCAAATAGGGTTCTTGCACGATACTATTAAGGAACCACTTTTGGTTCCCTGAAGAACCTCTCAATGGATGGCTCTTTAAAGAAATATGTTTGTAAATGAGATGTGTGAGCCTGAAGAACCTGTCTTTAAAAACCTACATTTAATAAATCACACAATGTAAAGCTTCTAAGAACTTTTTTATACATAACCTTCTTATTATGTAAAGCAGTGGTCACCAGTGCTGACCCTGGAGATCTACTTTCCTGTCAAATCTAGGTCTAACCACAGCCTCCCACACCTGCTCCAGCTAATTAACTTCTTGGATCAGATGCATTAGTGTTAAGTAATGGGAGGGGCAGCATGTTAGATTCAGGTTCCAACTAAACTTGGCAGGTAAGTAGATCTCCAGGAAGAGGGTTGGTGAGCACTGATGTAAGAGTTCGTCACACTCACAACTATCTTTTTCAAGGTACTTCAGAGAACCAAAAATGGTTATTCTATGGTAAAGATCCCTTTTTGAAGTATGTACTGTTCACCTCCTATTCTAGAATTGGCTAGAGAGTAGCTCCAGAGTAGTGAACAAGCGCAGACTGACCGCTCTTGAATATGCAATGGCCAATCCGAGTGCAATGGGTGGGATTTGTCAGAATATGGTGGGAAAAAGATATCACTTCTGACTGGAGTAAAGGAGAGCTCGGATAGCTGGTGGGATAAAGGAGAAGTCCTGCGGCCATGTTAGATTGAGTTTGTTGCCTGGAGGATGGTCGAGGTCGAGCTAGCTTGCTGATAGTGGGTTGACAGGTTATCAGGTGGTTTGTATGTGTGTGTGTGTGTGTTATTGCCGGAGAGCGTGGTGGGCTGGGTGCTTCCTCAGGGGTCCTGGGTCACAGCTGACACCTGGAAAAGGACAGTTGTCCACAGAGGTGTTCCACAGTGTAGCATCAGCAGCGGGGGCTCTTGGGAGTGTTAGCACGCAACGCTACATCAAACGGGCTTTGTATGCCCTCTTACCCTGTAGTGTGTGACTGTGTATGTGTTTGTGTACCAACACAGCTGTACCTTCCATAAAGGTGAGGAAAAGGCACAATATTAGACAGCACAGACAACTAGCCATATGTTACAACTGAACAGCCTGTACACTCTTACAGGTACTGTATCCTGCATTTTATTACAACTTTTATAACATTTGTATGGGTTTATGTATGAAAAATAGACATAATTCATTTTCACCGGATCATTTTCTTCTCTCTCAAACTCCAATCTCCGACTTTGTCTCATAACATTGAATAGGCCACATAATTAGATGGTAGCAATGTAAAAACATTCAGAGTGATTTGATCTGAGATGCTCTCTGAACTAAACAGACTTATTGCATCAGAATTGTCATTTACATTTACATTTACATTTACATTGTGGTGTCCACAGTGGTGTCCACAGTGGTGTTGATTTTGCTCTAAACTGCCATTTTAAAACATCCATTCATGGCAGAAGGGTACATTCAGGGGGTTTGTAGGGAAAAATAGTCGCCAAAGAAAACTTATTTTATCAGATTTACTACAGTTTTACCATCATCAACATTGCCTATAACAGAAATGTGTAGGCTTTCAGGTGGGTTTGGAAAGTAAATAGAATGACTATATTTAGGTTGTAGACATCACATGCCCTGGTTCCTGTCACCACCACTGTGAAGAAATGTTACTCTTTTACATTTGAACCATTTCACATCAAACCACTCTGACTAACTTTATTTACATCTGAATGATTTTTAAAAAATTATGGAATTGCTCCTTTAGACTGATATGTGCAAAGGATCTCTGTTCTGATTGGATGTCTTGTATTATAACCCCTTCAAAAGCAGTCTGGGCCTAAACACTCCTTATAACTATTTGTCTATTATTTTTTCATTGCTGCATAGAAAAAATAGGGATGCACTGATATGGGAGCTGTGAGCCAAAGCCACTATGCAATGTTTTTCAAGGACAAATCTGCCAATGCTGATGATTAGGCTGATACATGAACATTTATAAAATGAGATTTTGGTAGCAAGCAATATGTGTTTTTCCATGTGAGGCCATTAAAAATGAATTTGCCAAAAAGGCTTCCCTGGAGCAATGAAATAGAACCACTTTTTGTTCCCTCAAGAATCTTTCAACTGAGATGTGGAAAGAAAATTTACTTTGTTTTTGCAATCCAGTTGGTGGACTAGGTGTGAAATGAATATAACTAGATGGTGGGGAACAGACATTCTACCTTACAGTTCACTCTTTGAAGGCTCTGACAGAGATTGAGGGCTCTGACAGAGATTTCAACCTTTCCCCATGTTAGCGAATAAAGAGCATATGTAAGCACAAGTGTTGCTAGCGGATGGTTGTCTGCCTTCCTCAGATTATAATGTCCTTGAGCATCTGGCTGTACAGGCTGAAGGCCCTCCCTCTAGCACCTTGGCTAAGCTTTCAGAAGAAAGAGCAAGCGAGAGAGAGAAAGAGAGCGAGGGAGAGAGAGAGAGAGAGAGAGAGGCAGCATGGCAGTTTTAGGGAATTAAGACGTATTTCTGTGAGTGCTCCTTGCCTTGCTCAACAGATTAGAAATTGAGCCATCACTCTCCAGAAGAGCTGAAACGAGTAAGTGGTGGTTGACAGAGAGAGAGAGAGAGAGAGAGAGAGAGAGAGAGAGGAAAAGGAACAAGAAATAAGGAGGGAGTGAAGAGATAGCGGGACGCTTTTATGTTAGAATTTAGCCCCTTTAGCACTTTAGCTGCTCTGCTTTAGCTTTCTCCCTTTCTCCCTCGAGGTCGGCGCTCATTTTAATAATACTCTCCTCGATGCTCTGAGCATTCGTGTCACGGAAGGTTAAAAAGCGAGGTCCCTCGGTGGGACTGTGCTATTCATTTCTTTTAATTTGCACTAGTTCGCACTGGTTCGCAAAAACGGCTTTATATGCAAACAATTTGAGCTTTTCTCAGTCACTGTTAATCCTATTTTCCCTCATCGTACACAAACAGAGGCACAGCTGAGAACCTTTACCCCACAGCTCTCCATTGTTACTGCATGGAGTCCAAGGGAAGAAGTCCTTAAAAATAAGAATTTTATCTAGGCTCAGTAAAATAGTGTTTATGTAACAGCATGCCAACCTAATCTTAATAGCAATCCATGGAAAAAGTAAGAGCAGTTTTGTTAGATTTCACTAAGCAGGCTAAACCAACAAATCTGCGTCTAGGCCAAACGTCAAAGGAATATTCCAGCATTTTTCAGCCATCACACGGTCAGTTAGAATGCACAATAACTTCAAAGAAAATTCATCAACTCCAAACACACTTATGATAGAGGTCACTTTGAAGCTGCTGAATTCTGGAGAAAAAAAAATTAAATGTTATTATGAAGAGAATTTGAAACAACAGCCATTACACTCTAACAATTCAGTCCTAAAATCAGACAAAATGTCTTACCAATGCTGTTTTTTGAGCTCTGCTACTTTATATGATGAAATTGCTTACATTTTATTTGGATTTTTTCTCCTCCCCATCAAGTTGTTCATTGCATGTTTCTGTCTGCAGATTAGCACTCTGATGTTTGCAGTCGGAGTGGGTGAGTCCTTTTTAGGACATTTTCACACTTATCCCGAAAACTTGAGACCACAACCAGGATCGATTCTGGGCTCATTTGGGGTAGGGGCTCATTATTACTGAGTCGCTTTCACACACAAGAATTCCATCTGAACCATGGATCGACTGTGAAATTCTATATGTCATATTTCTGCTTGCAATTTTGCTAAATGGTCAGCATTAGCTTCATCCATTTGCAATACAAATGCTCAAGTGGCAAAGAACAGCACATTTTGTCCACAGCAATCCTTTCCCTGCTGTCACAAACAAAAAGGGAAGTAACATGATAAGTTGAAGCAGTCACATCACAAAATCAACCAGTCATGCAGCCCCACTTGTGGCGCCGGGAGCGGATCGCTTCCATGCACACAGCGGACAGCACCAGAGTTCACTGAAAGTGAACCCCAGACCACTGACTTCAGAAGGACCGGAGATCAGTTACTGGACTGCTCCTGGGCTCAAAAACAGCTTTCACACTCAACCAAACATACTGGACTCGCAGTGGCTAGCAGTCCTGGGTCTGGAAGAAAGCTCTAGTGTGAAAACCTTAGTCTCAGGCTGCTGACAGTGGAGGGCTGTGGCATCACCAGGATTTGAACCCAAGATCAGACAGTTAGAAAGGCATGCCACTCTAGTGCCATTCAATTCATTTTCTTCTGTTTGTGCATGATGAACTCTTTAAGCACAATTCATGTTGCTCGGTTGGTGCATTCTCACAATTTGGGCAAAAGAAGGAAGCATTTCTTGGCCCTGTTTCAAGGATTGTCGGCAGTTGAGAGTTGCTGCCCCAAAAATGAGACACAATCAGAGTTAGTTCACCTTTACATTCTTTCTTGAACTCTGAAAATTATGCTCTTTCATGGCAGCACAACTGTTTAACTGCCCAATCATCTGGAATCCTGGCTATGCCACAGCCCTCCATGGTCAGGAGTCTGAGAATAGGGAGCACTCAACCTGAGAGCATCACATAATAGGGAGTTAGCAATAAACTAACTGGATGGAGGGAGCAAAACTGAGTAAAAATCCAACAACTAGAAAAGAAAAGTTTGTGAATGAACTTTAACTCACTGAGGTCCAAGCCAGTTTTCCTATTTCACGTGGTCTCCATTTGTAATAATGCTTGTATAACTCAACCTTGTAATGCACAATCTAGTTATATACAGCTTTTTTTCCAGAACAACCTGGGCTATCAGAATATGTATGCTGCAGTGATGTCATATGAATGTGTACATAGTTACATGGCCATGAAGATGATAGACAAACTAAAACAGAACTTAAATCTCACAGAACTTTGTTCAAATCGCACAGAGAAAAATAATAAACAAGGTTTTTAGCTTTAGAAAATGTTCTCCAAAGTCTTTTCAATCAAGTGGAAAAAAATAAACATTCTAACCAACACAAGCCTAAAACTATTTTCATTTTTTCAAGAGAAGTCCTTCCACTTTTATTTACAACAAACAGTTGTGCTAGGTCTCTGCACATGCTCCAAAGGCTGCCTTTCTTCTAACATCAATCACTTCTGGTACATTTGCGCTATTATTTTTGGTGCTGCCCCAGTAGTATAGATCTATTTATATACAAGAATGGGTTCAGTCTCATGTTATTCAACTGTGCAATGTGTTTGAGATCTGCACTGCCACACACACACACCTGGAAACACTACCTCCGACTGGTTGACAAGTCAGAAACAAAGCCTCTGATTGGTCAAGTCAGGAAAACAGCCTCTGAATAGTCGACAGACTCAACCCAAGGCATCAGTGGACTGCTGACAGCCATGCTAGCAACAACAATAACTCTTTTCAGCACGAAGAAATGGATAAATAATCACAGAAGAATCACATTCTGTTGAATTTGTCATAATGGATTTATTTTGCAAAGTCTCCAAAAAGACAGTTCAGATCAAGTACGGATTACAAAACTTCTAAAAGAGATATGATGGCACCAAAGCCCTTATTTAAGCAGCAAGGTGCTAGCCTTCCAGGCAAAAAAAAGTAGGTCTCTAGTGTGCAGCCTTCATAAGATATTTAGCTGTTTATATACAACATCCTTTGATGTTGAATATGACATTGTCGACCTGCAAGGGTTAAGTTGGCTTGACAAAGATAGCTAATAATGCTTCAAAAGTTAAAGCAGTTGCAAAACACTGATTGCAAGGCTGTTGATAAGGTATTTCAGGTGGTTGTGAGATGATTGCTAGGCTGTTGCTATGGTATCCCAGGTGGTTGCATAGGTATTGCTAGGCCATTGCTACAGTATCCCAAGTGGTTGTTTAGGTATTCTTAAACTGTTGCTATAATATCCCAGATGGTTGCAAAGGTGTTGCTAAGTCATTTCTATGATATTCCAGGTGGTTGATAAAATGATACTAGGCTGTTGCTATGGTATCCCAGGTGGTTGCTAAGATGTTGTGTCAAATTGTTTTGAAAGAATAGGTTAAAATTCATACAAATACAAAACTAGATTTTCCTTTCTGGAAATTTGGTTTCTGTGTAGTTGACAGAAAATTTCCACATAAGGCTTTCTTTGGACCAAGCAGAACAGAACACGCTATATCAGATTGGTAAGACATTCTTTAAAGCATGGAGAAGCAGTAGTCTACTTAAGAGGATCAGGTTCATTACCTTTATTAATGCACACTTAAATATCATCTGATAATGTGACATATTCAGAAAATAAACTGATACAGAATTTTATCAGTATGGCCCAGCACAAATTACACACTCATCCTGAAATATAAGAATAAAATAAAGTTTGTAAAAACTCTCATTGAGGCTTCTGTTTGGAGCCAAAGTTACAAGAGCCTGAAAGAGATCCTCTCAGTGCTTTTAAACATTGTACATGAGGCCTCCATATCTTATGTAAAACCCATGGAGCATGTGCAATAACGAGGGCACTTCCCTTCACCAGTGATGATGTTCTGCACATTTGGCACTTGAACCTTCCACACATATCAACCCACATCAGTACCACAATTAGCTCTTCCCTCCCTTTTTCCATCACTCTGTCCCTCTCTCCATCTCTCCATCGCTGCATCTCTACCAGTGCTGCGATTTCAAACAGTCGGCTCGACTCCCACACAAGCACTGAAGTGGAGGTTGCCAACCCCAGAGAGGCTGACACCATGTGAGTGTGTGTGTGTGTGTGTGTGTGTGTGTGTGTGCGTGTGTGTGTGTGTGTGTGTGTGTGTGTGTGTGTGTGTGTGTGTGTGTGTGTGTGTGTGTGTATGTGTGTGTCTGTCGTATTTTATGAGGATATCAAGTGCAGCTACTGCGGACGTTCTAAAGAGAAGAGGAACAGCCGGGAGGGACCACTGTCTCTACTTTCCGTGAACGAGCGAGGAGATCAAAGAGAGAGAGAGAGGGAGAAAGAGAGAGAGAGTATGAAAGTGAAAGAGAGAGAGCGAGAGCGAGCTTCCCTCTCTGTCTGAAAGCTGGAGAGGCAGCCGAAGCCTTTGATCCTGCATCGCTGTGACCTCCAAATGAACCGCAGCTCTACTCCCATGGAGACCCTGCCAATATGGCGGCATGCTTCTGATTAATAAACAACTTCATTTAAGGCCAGATGAGAGATGGAAAATCAACAAAACACGCATTCTTCCACAGGGACAGCATTTTTAAAATGTTTTTTCCTAAAAAAATCTACCGACTTTGAGAACAAAGGGTAAACATAATGACCATAGAGCAAATGGATGTTTTCACATTGACTTATTTAGTTAACCCTTAGAAATCGAGAGTTTAACACGCTATTCAAATGTAACTAAGTGCATATGTAATTACATTGTATAACTATTACATACAAATGTAATTACTCAGTCACACAATAAATTACATTCTTTACAGTCTGTACTGACATACTGTGACATTCTGTGGGTTTCAATGTCAAACAGTGACAAAACAACTTTTCATCAAATTTAACTCAAGATAAAACATCTCCTCTTTCACAAGCCACAGGTTTTCAAGTCCACTGAATGAGTTTGTCTATGTGGTTAACCTTTAGACTTGGAGAGCTTGTCATACTAATAGAATGTAATTGCTTAATTACATTCTATAACTATGTAATTATATATGGATTTACAAAGTTATACAATGAATTTTATTCACACTGGATTAACACTATATTGACAGGTTTGAGTGTGTATTTTCAGTGACAGTGTTTTTCTTTTTGTAAAGTGAGACTATGAACAACAACAACTTTTTGTCAAATTTAAATCATGATAAATATCTCTTCTTCCACATCCTAAAATTAGATGTTCTCAAATCGACCAAATCAGTTTACTTATCTAGTTTACCTTTAGAATTCAAGAGTTTGCTAGACTATTCAAATGTAACTATGTGCTTGCATAATTATATATATAATCACATGTTTAATTACAAAGTTATGCAAAGATTTCTATTCACATTCAATTTACAGGCTGAATTAACATTTTGAGTCTGCACTTTCAACCTTTTTCTGTTTCAATGTCAAACAAAAACATGGTAAAAATTTCTCAAGACAATACTGTACCTACAACAATGACCTTTCATTAAATTTAAATAATGATTATAAATCTCCTGTACCATACCCTGAAAGAAACTAGTTCAAGTGCACCAAACTAGTTTGCCTATGTGGTTGCCTATTGCTGTACTATTTAAATTTAATTGTATAATTATATGTGTAATAACACTGCATAACTATGTAATTACATATGTAATTATTTATCTATGCAATGAATAACATTCATATTTGATTTACACTCTGTACAGACATGTTTGAGTCTGCATTTACTTTTTCTTTTAATGTCAAAAAAATGAAGACACATGGCAACAATGCAAAGGATATTTGTTCTTTCTGCAAATTAAGCCTCAACAATAATTTTCCATGACATTTAAATCATAATAATTAAATATCTCCTCTTCTACTTACAGGGACAACTCCACTAATCTCTAAGGCTGCACATCCAAAGTGTTGATCCAGCAGTGTCAGGATCTCCTCCAGAAATGACTTCAGCAACATCCTGCTCGTCTGGTCTTAATGATAATGCACACCTGCTGTCTCAAAGCGTGGTCAGTTCCACCACTGGCAGCATGCAGCATGTCCAGTGTACCATCGCAAAACTTCAGTGGAAAACATGAACTCATCTAAAACTTCTGATGCTTAAGGAAAAAAGATGATGAGAAACAAAAGGAAAGTTTGAAAATGGCCCAAAACCAGCCAGTTTGACAGTCACTGAACTCTCCCCTTTCGAACTGTGCAACTTGCGAGTTTCTCCCTCCTTTCTCTCTCTCTTCATCTCTCTATCTATGTCTTTCTTTTCCTTCCCCGTGGGTATTTCATCCAATATTGATGTCCTCTCTCCTTTTTTCCCAAAGTGTCATCTTAACTTTAACAAGCTTTGAAGCCGGGGAGTTTGACACCACTGAATGTTGTAAAACTAAAATAAAAAAGCATCAACCTGTCTCCTCCAATGCACAATAGTTTCATAGGTCGAGTGAAAATTGTACCCCGAAGATATATCAATAAAAATGGCAAAAGACACTCATAAACACATGCCATATTGAATAATTGGTTAGCTCTGACCCCTGAATGAAAGGAGTTTTAATACTCTAAAGAATGTAATTCATATGTAAATATTATTTAATTAATGTGTTGTAAACAAGGAAAAAACTGGTAAAGGGTTTGGAAAAAAAATATGTTTGGAAGGATCATATTGGACTCCACAGAGTAAAGCAACATCAAGGTTTCAGTACTTTTTTAGATATTTAAATTCAATCAGTAAGGCTCAATAGTCTGTCAATAGGATTAGAGTGGTTCCATTTACATTTGTACCTTTTGTTAATTAAACTCAATTAGAAAAGAACAGATATACAGTTAGCATATTGAAGTACAAACAAATAATGGATTAGATTTACCATGACAAGCTGACAAGCCCCTTTATGTACAGCATCCTAAAGAGCCGGGGCTTTAGTATTCGTTAAGAAGATATGGTCAAAAGTATGTGGACAACTGACCCTGAGCATGTTGGACATCCCATTTCAAAACCATGGACATTAATATAAAATTGGACCCTCGTTTGGTGGCTAAAACAGCCTCCACTCTTCTGGGAAGGTTTTCCACAATATTTCAGAGCGTGGGAATTTGTGCCCTTTCAGTCAAAAAAGCATTTGTGAGGTCAGGCACTGATGTTGGACAAGAAGGCCTGGCTCACAATCAACATTTCAGTTCATCCCAGAGAAGTTCAGTGGGGTTGAGGTCAGGGCTCTGTGCCGGCCACTGGAGTTGCTCCACACCAAATTTCAGCAAAACATGTCTTTATGGACCTCGCTTTGTGCACAGGAGCACAGTCATGCTGGAACAGGGCTTGCCACAAAGTAAGGAAGCATATAATTATCTAAAATGTCTTTGTGTGCTGTAGCATTAACATTGTTGGCATGTTGGTACTATGCATTCCAGTAGATAGCATTCTCCTGGCATTTGGCAAAATGAGATTTATTCATCAGACTGCCGGATTAATCACCTCAGAGAACATTTCCACTGCTTCAAAATCTAGTGGCGGTGTGCTTTACACCACTCCAGTCAATTCTTGGCATCGTACATAGTGATTTTAGGCTTGCATGCTGATGCTCAGCTATGGAAACCCATTTCATGAAGCTCTCGATGCACAGTTCTTGTGCTGATGTTGCTTCTAGAGGCAGTGTGAACCTCTGTAGTGAGAGACGCATCAGAGGATAGGCAATTTTTTATGTGCTTCATCACTTGGCGGCCCCGCTCTGTGTATTTGCGTGGTCTGCTGCTATGTGGCTGAGCTGTTGTTGCCCTCAATGCTTCTATTTTAACAATCATAATAGCACTTATCATTAACTGAGGTGGCTCTAGCAAGGTCGAAATTTCATTAACTGACTTGTGGCAAAGGTGGCATCTTATAACAGTGCCGTGTTTAAATGCATCCTAGTTGGTATGCCACTAAAAGCTACTGATCAGAAGACTATTACACAAGATAGTTCTGAAAATGCTGCCTGATGCCTGAGACATTGTTTTATTGATTTATCTTCATGATTTTATGCACTGCGCTGCTGCCACATAATAGGCAGATTAGATAATTGCACAAATAAGCAGGTGTACAGGTGTTCCTAATGAAGTGCTCAGTAACTGTATAAAAAGTTATAGTTTTAATTTTATTTCATAATAATTGATTTACAATTATTACCAATGTTAACATTACATACTCACTCATACACTTATTAGGAACACTGTACAAATACCAGGTAGGGGCTCCCTTTGCTCTCAAAACAACCTCAATTCTTTGTCGGTTGGATTCTACAAGATGATGGTCACATCCCCAAATTCTACTACATCCATAAATGTCCAATCTATTGGATTCAGATCTGGTGACTGGAAAGGCTGTTGAGGAACACTGAACTCATTGTCAAGTTCATGAAGCCAGTTTGAGATGACTTTTGCTTTGTAACTGGATGCATTATCATGTTGGAAGTAACCATTAGAAGATGGTTGTGTCAAGACGGCATGCACATTGTCAGCAACAATACTCAAATAGGCTGTGGCATTCAAGCAATGATTAATTGGTATGAACGTGTGCCAAGAAAAGTGTGCTAAGAAAACATTGCCTGCACCATTACACTACCTCCACCAGCCTGGACTGTTGACACAAGGCAGGTTTATGCTGTTGGTACCACATTCTGACCCTCCCATCTGTGTGCCTCAGCAGAAATTGTGCTTCGTCAGACCAGGCTACATTTTTTCCAGTCTTCCACTGTCCAGTTTTGGTCAGCCTGTGCTCACTGCAGCCTCAGCTTTCTGTTCTTGGCTAATTGAACTGGAAACCAATGTGGTTCTGCTGTTGTAGCCCATCCACCTCAAGGTTTCACATGGTGCTCATCCTATAATGCTTTTCTGCTCACCACAATTGTACAGAGTAGATATTTAATCCAAAATCATTTAGATCACATTTTTCCCCACACTGATGGTTTATGTAAACATTACCGGAATCTTCTGGACATTATTTATGCACTCCACTGCTGTCACACAATTGGCAGATTAGATATTTGCAAGAATAAGTAGGTGTGCAGGTTTTCCTAATAAAGTGCTTGATGAGTATATAAGAATGCATATGTTTACTTCTCTATTTGGACAGTGAATCAAATAGATATTTGTCCTTGCACTGTAGACCTCACCACCACTGTAAAAGAAATCTAAATTGTTAGGTTTCATTGAAATGCAACATTTCACATGAAATCACTCTGAATGAGTTTGTTCAAATCCCAATTGAATTATGTAGAAATTCTAAAATTTTTGAATTTGAATGATCCCTTTATTACAGTAGCCTTTATTATTAGTTGATAGTGCTGAATCAAAGCAACATGCCAGTTGGCCAACTACAATAGAGCCATTTATTGTATTTGGAGAATATAGTTTGCAACTATTGTATACAGTGCTTGAATTATTTAGACACACAACACAGATTGCTGACCAACCACAGTCAACCAAAAACAAACGTAGTTTTCTCATGTAACACAATTACAAAACTGAAATTGTGCTGTCCATCCAACATATATATGATATTTATCTACGCAGCCTCACTCATGTGAAACTAACTTCTACAGCGTTCACTCCCCTCTCTGCTCATATTAAACACCTGAGACTGTCAAGGCCAAGTATATTCAAAGCTAAATCATTTTTTCCTGGGTATATGACTCTTAAGAAACAGCATTGGTACTCAGTGACAGATCAGTGCAAATGTGTCAAAGCAGAGCTGTTATACACCTGCACTCATTACAGGCAGCATTTCCATATAGCCAGTGCCATTCATATTAAGGTGGTGATGAGATTTAGCATAGCAATGAAATTTACACTCAGTGTGTATATAATCTTACCTAAACATTTTAGCACAAGCTTACACAATTAAAGAACTGGAATGTCATTAAATCTCAACAAATCTTCAACAGGTGTGTTACACACACAAGGAATGTGTCTCAGTGAGTATTTAACATATTTAACATGCAACATACTAAACTAAGTAAACAAGCAGACTAGATAATTATCAGATGTTATGATAAATTCTACGTAATATGTCGATAATAAATCATGAGAAACTCACGTTTGTTGCAATATCTCAGATAATATAATATTGGCTAGGACTTCAGAAGATAATTAGGAAGTGACAGAGGAATCAATTACTTTTATTTACACTAGGTCTGACCAATTTAGAGAGAGAAAGGCGTCACTGTAGGCCTTCTGGAAGCTCTAGATACATCGCTGACTACAAATCGGGTCTTAAAAGGAGGATAATAGGAGATGCATGGCCTTTGGGAAAGGTTTGGTTACTGGTGACCTCCCCTGTGGGTTTGGTGCTGTCGGAACAAAACCTGTTATCTCCAAAATGGTAAGAAGAAAATAACATGCTTCACTTTTAATGTAAGTCAATGGAACAAGACTCTTTTCTAAGTCATTTTGGGCCATTTCTTTTGGTCTATTCATCATGAAATGTACAACAGGACAACAGGCTTTTTCATAATATGTCATGTGAATCACAAAAATAGCTTCTAGCTCTTTTCTTTTCTAACTCACTGGCTATTCACTCATAAATCTGTCTGTTTATGCCTGAATGAATCTCCTTAGGAAAACAAACTTTGTCAGTCTGATTGTCTGGAAAACAGCACCCAATCAAAATATAAGCAGATGCAATCAAACAAGAGTAGGCCTATTTTATTTCCCTTGTTAGGATTCTAGCGCTAACTGTTTGGTAAAGTCACAGGGTAGCTGCACACTGTCATGTGGAAGTGTAGTGACTTTTATTTCAGTTTAATTACAAAGCAGTGATACCTCCAATGGTTCATATAGCGATGTTATGCACATACGACACATCAGTCACCACAGAAATGGCTTGCTGGTTTGACTTATCTGAGTGGTCCACATGAGATTACTGCATTCAGAAGTAGATGTTATCTCTCACTCAGTCAATGTTGGTTCTCGATATTCTCCCAGATGAAGTAATGATTAGCCTGTCCGATGAATATCGTCTTTGACAGTAACGATTCACGGCGAGAGTGTGTGGTTTTTATTCAAACGAAAAAATGGTTTCTGGTCCATGGAGCTCAAAGCAGAGCAAGCAGTGACTGAACTGATGATTGGCCATCACAACACTTCATCTTTCATCTGATCTGCTTCAGCTGATATTCCACTCACAACCCTTCTCTTTCTCTTACAAGTGAAATGGACTCGCCGTATATGAAAGAATAAAGAAAAAATAACATTTCATGTGTGCTAGGTCTGATCCATTTCAGGCTGTGCACTGGAATGGATTATATAGAAAATAGATTGACCTCTCAACCGAAATCACTATTGTAAAAAGTGGTGAAAGGTGGCTTTGTGACTGTTTTATTAAAGCTAATATCATTTATTATTGACCTTTTTAAGCACTAAGGGTTTAATAGTAGTGGTTAAATTGGACTGGAGTTTGGTTCATGTGAACGGCAAATGGATTCGAGCTCTTTTACTCTAGATGGGAAAAATACATCGTTCCCAGTACAAATTCATGTAACTCTTTAATATGATACACTGCACACATAATTTGCCCTCCAAGTTTGTTTTTTGCTGCCTCACATGGCCCAACTTTCTCATATCATCCTACTTAGGATATTGAATCCTTCCTCTTGTTTCATGATATTTTAACTTATTAAATACATTTATTCTATTCAATCTTTTTGTAGTCTAGATTATTTGCTGTTATTTATCCTGTTAAATCTGAAGTAATTCCACAGCCAAGTTTGCATAGCTAAATACAGTTGTCAAATCAAGTCAAGCATTCGTTTGTAGAGTAATCCTGTTTCATGTTAATGAGATTTTGCTAAATTTGCCTGGCATAAATATGATGCTTGTGTCTAAAGACACACATTTGCACTTAGTCAGGTAGCTAATGTTGTTTGTAGATTATGGTTATATTGTTAAATATTGTTATCTTGTTATTGTAAGAGAGATGCTAATTACCAACAGTCTCTCAACACTTTGCAGAGGTGGGAGAGGCCGGTTTAGCGAGATATCTTCTAAGAACTTCTATGCCAATGAAAACAGGCGGAATAGTCAGAATAACTCAGAAATTATATATTTTTTTATTTGCCAAGAAAGTATGTGATTATTTCAGTATCATAAATCATTATTTTGAGAAAATAATCTATGTCAGAAATTCAAGGAAAATAAGTGATAATTTTTTACTTTCTGTTTTAAAACACGTTCATGTTAATGTCTATGAGCTGAGCTTGAATTCTGAACAGAGTGCATTTCCAAAACTATTTGGTTTGGTTTTTATTTCCGTCACCAAATTAAAAATAATGAGCGTGCATGACAGGCATTTCCAAGGTTTAGAAAAATTAAATAAATATGTTAGAAAAACTGTCTCTTTTCTCTCTGAGCACAATTACAGTTATGTTAGTGCCAAAAATAAGACAAGCTTCTCATAGGCATTAAATAATGCACAGTCAGTATTTACTGGTGGGTGCCTCACTATAACAATATCTTCCCAGTAGTTTGCACAAAGAGAGCAGCGGTCAACCCCTTGCAATTATTAATAGGCACTAAAGTGCCATTGCGCCTATTTAGTAAATTGCAATACCAAGTCAACACAAAAAAGTAAATCTGCCCATAATATTGCTACTAATCTCAATCAATTTAACAGAGCTAAGCAGGTATATTAGGTGGGAAAGTTGGAGTTTTCAGTAGTTTGAGAAGCACGTTTCCAAAACTGTGTTGTGTTGCACAGAAATTAAGGATTTCACAAGTTTTGTGGATAAATTAAATCGTCTCTAGCACCGTTCTCTTCAAAACAGGAGGTAGCTGCTACAAGCATACAGTTTAAAAGGAAAAGAAAGTTCTCGATGTCGGAATCATTGTTTGGAACAGTTCATTGTATTAGTATAATGGCTTCAGTGTGATTTGGATCCTAATAATTTCTATATAATTTTAGTGCCAAAACTGCTAGACAAAGAATACTAAAAGCAGCCAAATCAATTAGTTTACGCAATTAAGCCACCAAGACAAACAGATAGACTATCAGTTTTACTCAAGTCAAGTCAAAGTTTATTATATAGCACTTTTTACAACAGGCGATGTCACAAAGCAGCTTTACAGAAAAATCCAGGTCCGAGCTCCCATGAGCAGTCAGTGACGACAGTGGCAAGGAAACGTAAAAGGAAGAGGAAGAAACCTTAAGAAGAACCAAGGTCAAATGGTCAACATTGTATAGCAAAACAATAACACGAGCAAAATGAACAGAGAATAAGGTTTTCATGATAGTATAAAATGTTAAAATATAGAAAAGGTGAACAGCAAGTGAAGCAATGCCACACGGTACTCGCAACTTCACATAACACCACATAAACTGAACAAAATTGTCCCCACATTGTTGAGACCCATGGAAAAAATAGGGCTTCCGTCTGTTTGAAATGTTCCAAAAAAAGTAAAAGAAACTGCTTTAATTGCATTAAAGCATGTATCATGAAGAAAACACAATAGGGCATAGTAGTATACCAGGCTTGAAATATGAAAATATTGTATATGACTTACTGGATAATTTCAATCAATTGTATTTTATTAAGTAATACACATCATAGAATATTTTATATGATATATGTAAACGATGCCAGAAGATGAATCTGAATCCAGATCTAAGTCCTATTAGCCTCCACCACTCTGAAAAGGCACCCAAATTGTCTTTATCAATCAAATCCTCAAATCCTCCTGAAATTACATAGAGCAGAAGTGAAGTCAAAAAGGGGGCCAGGATTTATTCTTTATATATAGTCAAATCGATTGTGTCCTTTCCACAAATGAAAAATTAATCCGCGACTCAATATGTAATCTGTTGCCTTGTGTCTGTATCGCTGTGTTGTCTTCTTCTAGCACCGTAATGAATGTCTTGCCTGAAGCAAACACTCTTTTTCTTCTCCAATCTCTCACTGGACAAAGGATCTGCTAAAAAAAATTGGCCCGCTTTCACTTGGAACTCAGTGACAAATTTAATAGAACAAAAGAGCAGCAGGGTCTCAGGAGTGATAGATCTGTACCTTAATGGAAACTTTAACTTTACCCAATCCTAACAATTAGTGAAAGTCAGAAGGGACCAGTTAGAATGATTCCGGCTTCACAATGCTGACTGGCTTTTACTGCCTCTCGTTTGTCAGTACCAATGTGAGCATTTTTGGGTGAAGAAGTGTTCCTTCATCCTGCTACACAATGCTAACAATTAATGAAGGTCAGCAAGGACCAGTTAGCATGATGTTAGCTTCATGATGCTAAGTGTTTCTTTATCTTATTTCCCAGTTCTGACAATTAATTGAAGTCAACAAGGACCAGTTAGCATGATGTCAGCTTCATGATGCTAAGTGTTCCTTCATCCTATTTCCCAGTTCTAACAATTAATAAACGTCAGTTTCATCATGCTAACTGGTCTTTACTGCATTTCTGTTCATTATTACAGCCTTTTTGGTGTGGTACTCTTTTATCCTGTTACCAATAATAGCAATTATTAATATTATAAAGTAGTAAATTAGTAAAGTAAAGGGCTGCAGCAAAGACTAGATTTTACTTCCATTTCTTTTTTTCACTAGCAGTGTTTCATTTTGGGGCAAAATTCTCCTTTATCCTGTTACATTGGGAGTCGAAGTCAGCAGGGACCAGTCAGCATAGTTAGCTTTGTAATGCTAAGTACCCTTAACTACCTTTCATTTGTCAGTACTTGTTTTTGTCAGTAGTGTTTTTGGGGCAAGTGTTCATGTATTGTGTTACTTAAAGCTAATCCAGGTCCAAAAAGTAAAAACCCACCCCAGGATTTTGTTCCAACTGCTTGACTTCTCTAATTTGCTCAAACCAGCAGCAAAGGCGTTCAGGCGGAATGAGCAAATAATTACTGAACGTTATCAGAAGACAGCACTGTCAGCTTCATGCTAGCTTACCTGTACTACATTTCATTTTTCATTATCAGTCGTAGTGTTTTTGGTGGAAGTGTTCATGTATGGTGTTGCCCACCAAAAGTCACAGCAAAGACACAGCATTGTTAGCTTCATAATGCTAACTAAGTGTTCATTTATTGTGTTACTCAACGCAAACAATTGCTCAAAGTCATCAGGAGATAGTTGGCATTGTTAGCTTTATAATGCTAACCAATCATACTAACTTTCATTTGATATTATTAGAGTTAACATTGTTGGCAAAGTGCTTATTCACCATGTAACCCAGTTACTAAAAGTCAATAAAGACCAGTTTTCAGAATTTCAGTTTCATAATACTATCTGGTCTTTGCCAATGCCACCTTTTTGTTATCATGGAGAATCTCACAGAAAGCTAGCAGAGATGATAATTTAATAATACTGCACCCTAGAATCTAAACAGCAACACAAACCATGAAAGACTGCTGTGTGCAATACTTTAAAACACTTCTGTGCCCAACCTTTGATCAAGTAAGCTAAACTAAAAATAAGGATTTCCCCAGGGATTTCCCACAGTCAATGCAGAAAGTCAACAGGAAATCAAATCTAAAGCCATTTCTGTCTCATAATCTACTCTCCACCTTTAAAGTTAAGCTGAACTGAAAATCATAAGACATGTTCCTCCTATAGTGTGGCATTGTTCTGAGAGAAACTCAGGCTGGTAGTGGAAGGTGAAACATGTTATTTTTCTACACATGCTGGTGCATGGTGTTGTAATCAAAACTCAGAACACAGTTTAGAGGTGGGCAAAAGCCATTAGATTCTGATGGAAGATAATGGGAAAAGGAGAATTAATGCTTAATATGAGCAGCGACATAAATTAACAAAGTAAAAAGTGAATTTTGATTTCTATATTTTACACTTTAATGATCCTACAAGGGGGATTTTTCATTTTGCTGCTTAACTATGCCCAGTCTGCACAACACAGCCTCACCAGATGAGCAGTGCTGCCTCAGGCAGTGTGGAGTTTGGGGGCCGTTCCCAAGAGCGCAGCCAGGAATACACAGCCAGTCAGGGGATTTAAACCTGCAAACTTTCTGAATGTGTGTGCATGCTCACTCTGAAAACACTGCCGTCCATCCAGCAATAAAGACAGCATGGAGCTACTTATATATAATGATAGAAAACATGGTAGCACAAACAAAGCCTCAGTTCAATATGCTGATACATTTAACTATGACCAACATGTACATGCTCCTATTGCAAGTACTTAAGAGGGGAAAAATGTGTCAAAATAAAAGGGACAAAGCTAGATTGGGGTGGCACAGTGGCACAGTGTCACCTCACAGCAAGAGAGGCCTGGGTTCAATTCCCAGGCCGGGCGACCAGGGTCTGTTCTGTGTGGAGTTTCCGTGTTCTCCCATGTGTCTGCGTAGGTTTCCTTCAACTGGACACCCTAAATTGCCCCTAGGTGTGAATGTGTGTGTGTGTGTGTGATTATATATGTCTGTCTGCCCTGCGATGGACTAGCGACCTGTCCAGGGTGTTTCCTGCCTTCCGCCCACTGACCACTGGGATAGGCTCCAGCACCTCCCATTGACACAGAAGGATAAGTGGCTTAGATAAAACCAAACTGTAGAAGAACAGCTTTTTGGTTCCCTAAAGAACATTTCAGTGGATGGTTCATTAAAGAACTGTTTTTGTAAATTGTATGTGCAAGTGCAAAGAACTTTTTCAAGAACCTCCACATAATGTTAAGTGTAGTTGATACGGCATAGTGGATAATCTAACTGCCATCCATTTGGCTGACAAGAGTAGCATTTGGGCAAGACTCCTAATGCTATATTCAAATACCCCTACAGCATGATTACATTCTAAGTTGCTCTGGATAAGGGCATCAGTTAAAGGTTTTACTAGAACTTTATGTCCAAGCCGAAGACAGAGGTGAAGATCTTCACCGTATGATGATAAAGGCCCAAAATGTGAAAGGACAAGTGTAGCTACCAAACTTCTCCAAAGTCAAGCGGTTGTAGAGCAGCTGAGGGACGGTGCAGATGTTGTGTTACCGAATGTGATCTGGCGTGACAGAAGGGAAGAGAAGGTGCAGATGAACTCCTCCTCTAGTGACAGAGCTCTGAAGGTGACTTCTGTTCTGACGATTTCCAAACCGCTATGTGCTCCAGACGCGTAAAGAAAAAAAAAAGTGCAAATATAGAACAGGAGGAGGGGAGAAAAAGGTGCGATATAATGAGCACGTCTGCTGACAGTGACAGGTACCTGGCTGTATGCAAATTGTGCATGAGAGACGGAGTGTGTGCGTCAGCCCTGTTTGTCTCCCTCATGTTTTACACATCATTATTTCCAAGCTGTCATTCAGTATATGGCCGAAGGGAACAGAGACTAGGCTTTGCCTCGGGGGAATATGCCAAGGTTGGGGAGAGAGAGCGTATGTGTTTACGGGTGTGCGTATGTTTATGTATCACTTCACTTGATCCTCAAAACATCCAAAAGTTCACCGGAAGGTTAACAGAAGTCAAAAAGGTGAAAGGTGAAACAAAGGTTGGGCCCCGCGAGTCAAAAATGTCGGGGTGTTTTCCTGCCTATTTATTACACTTCTGAGCTTATTTTAAACCCATCCCAGATCACCCTCGGCAATAACTGTAATTACGAGCAAATCGCACACATGATTTAATTGGCTGAACATCACAGCTTCTGGTGTGCTCATTTGCATATTTCCCAGCACTCTTGTCAACCTGTCAGAAATTTTTTCCCCCTCAACATAAATAGCTCCTTGTGTTATGCTGGTGATCAACTTAACTCAAGGTGTTGCCAAGAAAAGCTATACCTCAGCCAAGACTTAGTAATGATGTTTCACTGCGTGCCACTTGAATTTGTAATGAATCTAAAGTATTTAAATATTTAAGGCAGTAGCGAAGTTTCAAAGGGCTGTTATAGATACATATATGCATATAGGGGATATACACATATGCTATATTCAAAAGTATCCAGACACTCTTTCTAATTAGTGAATTCAGTACTGCAAGGTGCACCCACTGCTGACACAGGTGTTCAACTGTGCATACACAACTTATATAATCTCCATAGAAAAGTATTGCCAATAGAATGGGACACTCTGGAGCAGCTACACACAAACCTAAGACCACCATGCCGAATGAAATGTGTGGTGGGGAGAATAAAGCCCTCCAGCATTCAGCTGTGGAGCAGTGGAACCACATTCTATGAAGTGGTTGACCACCTTCCAATACCTTTGGTGTGGCATTTGTGATCCAGAACTAATCATCCAACATCAGTACCTGACCTCACTAATGCTCTTACAGCTGAATGCAATCAAATTCTCACAGCAATGTTAGAACATCTAAAACATGTAAAGCCTTCCAAGTAGAGTAGATGCTGTTACTGCAGTATAGAGAGACACACTCCCTATTAATACCCTTGATTTCAGAATAAACATTGGATGAGCAAAAGGAATGTCATTTGGCAGTTCTAGACTAAACACAGACATTTGTAGATTGCAAAAGACATTCTATGTTTTATTTGCTGCTTGTAACAGATATTAACGTATATTTTATCTTGTAGGTAGCAGTTCTATGGTGCTTGCATGGAACTGCCACTATTTTCCGTTTTTGACTGACTGAAACATATTGGTTAGGCTATGACATGTATTCGTAGTCAGTGATGTGATCTAGAACTTATAGAGTGCATTTTTAAAAAAATATATGCCCATTTTGAATTTGATGCCAATAACACGTTCCAAAAAAGTTGGGACAGGGGCAACAAAAGGCTGGTAAAGTTGTGAAAAGAAAAAACAGTATTTGCTGGCCATGATCTTTGGGCCCTCAGGCGGCACTGTGTGGGCTCAGGAACACTTCTGATCATGTTCATCACTGCATTCATAAATGCAAGTTAAAACTCTAAAACGCAATAAAGAAACCATATATAAACAGGATCCAGAAATGCTGCCATCTTCTCTGGGCCTGACTGAGGGGAATTGTAAAAAATTTGAAGTTCTTTTTGGAAATCAAATGGATGGAAATGAAATCATGGATGCTGTGTCTTCCGGGCTAAAGACCACTCAGCTTATTATCAGTGCATAGTTCAGAAGCCAGTATTCATGATGGTATATGGTTGCATCAGTGTACATGGCGTGGGTGATGTGCACATCTGTGAAGGCACCATTAATGCTGAATGATATATATATAGGTTTTGACGAATAGCTGCCATCCAGACAACGTCTTTTTCAGGGAAGGCCTTGCTTATTTCAGCAAGACAATGTCAAACCACATTCTTCATGTATTCCAACAGCATTGCTCCATATTAAAAGAGTCCAGGTGCTAAACTGACCCGCCTGCAGTCCAGACCTGTCATCCATTGATAACATTTGGTGCATTATGAAATGAAAAATCCTATATCAAACAAGAATGGGAAAATTTATCACTTTCAAATCTACAGCAACAACATCTGAGTGATGTTAAAGAGTTAGCATTCTTTTTCAGTGATATTGTGTTAGGAGTAGTTTAAAAGATGCAGTAGTCTGCTTCATAAGTCTCAGAGGAAGCATATGCTAGCCTTCATCCTCCCAGCTTGATAGTATTGTTCAATCGGGGGATACCTAGGTAGTGAGCATGGCTGTAAATATTTATAAAATATATTACACTTTATAGCTATTTTATTGTGCATTACTAATTGTTAGTATATTGTCTTTCAGCCAGTAAGTGACAGAATTTCTACATTTGTCATTATGGCTATGAATTATTATTGATAATCTTACTGGTTCTAACATGGATTGCATGCATTTGGAAATACTCCTGTGAATACTTCAATTTAAAGCATAACTTATTGCGCATGTATATATACAGAGTGATTCAAAAAGATTCATCCAATTTCAAAATGATTTATTTTACTTGTAAATCATTACAGAACAATGCGGTAAATTATGAATGGTTTAAGTGAGCATAAAGTTTATTATGTAACTTTGAAAGTGCTCAATATGAACCTCCTCCAGCTGTACGGACAACATCAACACGACAGTCAAATTCATCCCATACTTGATTGAGCATGTCATGGCTCTTTCAATGCGATTTCGGAGATCATCCAGTGTTGTGGAACCAACAACGAATGCTCTGAGTTGTTGGAGATTTACTGCCAATGAAAATCAAATTGCACAGTTATGATGGTTTTACTCTTATTGAAGTGGAGAACGCAAAGCGCTTTCTGCTCAGGGGTTGCAGACTGAAGGGTGCCATCTTCCGGTGACAGTCAGAAACTCTATGACCCCCTCTTTCAGTTGGTTTGTGTTTGGTTCCTAGGTGCCTCATGGTTGTAAAAATATGGCACTTTGAAATTGGATGAATCTTTTTGAATCATCCTGTGTGTATATATATATATATATATATATATATATATATATATATATATATATATATATATTTATGACCACAAAAGTGTAATATTAAATGGGACATATCAGGTGTTATCAAGGTTACATCTGAAGTGAAATGACTTGATACACACCATACACACACACATTTACACAACAAACAGTCCAGAGTTTGTTGTGATAGTGCACAGAATCTTTGGTCTTCAGAACAACCTTGGATAACCATCAATACATTACACCTCCCTCAGAGACCAAAATGAGCAATTCAATCAGAGCAAAGTCACCTAAGTACAATAACACTGTCACAATAATAACCAGTAAAACGATGTGGACGTATTAGGCCGCAGACTGGTCTAAGAGTAATGATGGTTCATTCTATAGGGAGCAGGCCCTTACCGCAGGCAAAGTGACATTTATTACACACCAGCTACATCACTGACACCACACACAATCATAACATTCCACTAGTCGGAGAATGACACCATTTGTTACCTCTCCCTGAGCAATGTGTGAGTGTGTGTGTGTGTGTGTGTGTGTTTGTGTGTGAGTGTGTGTGTGTGTGTGTGTGTGTGTGTGTGTGTGTGTGTGTGTGAGTGTGCAGTGTGTGTTTTGTATTGTGGACCTGAAAGGTCCACTGTTCCCCTTGTCATTGGCTATACTGAACACTGACCTATAGCTACATCAGTAATGTTGTAGCACTATCTATAGGTAAACAATGCTTTTGCATGTTTGCTGTTTCAGTCTTCAAACCAGCCTATAGGTTGTACAGCAGCTGTTTCATATTTCATAAGTTTTTCCTTAAAGATTGTTTTATTATCTTTGCATAATTAAATGGTTACGATGTAAAAAAAAAAAATTCAGAGTGGTTTGATGTGAAATGATCCATTCTAGAGAAACTTACTGAGTCAGAATTGTTCATGTAGTGGTGATAAGAACCAGATGTCTAAAGTGTTTTAATACCTTTAAAAGCTCTCTCACAGAAAGATATTACAACATATGCTGCCTGCTGCTCAAGACACAGTTTTATGATAGTTTTGTGAGAAGGCTTTAGCCTAACACTTAGCCTACTTTTATATCAATTTATGGCAGAGAGATTTTTAGAGTTCTCTCTATTTTACCATCACCAACAATAATGCTGTAAATGCTCCGCTACATTGAAAATGAGGGTTGCCCACAATGTATTCCTGAGTAAAAGTAAAGATTGACTGATTAACTGATTGATTGATATATAAAATTTAGAAGGCACTTGTAGGTTCACTGGTTGAGGTCCTGTCATTTGAGTGATTTCTGTTTGTTAACTTCTATAATTTGTCAAACGTAATGTAATAATGAAACCTGGTAGTTTTTTTAATAATTTAATGGCTAAAATGGAGTTTGACATGGCAGTGCATTTATCCTTGAAGTTTGAAACAGGACTACTGTAATCTATGACATTTTGTTGACGGCCCACTTAGAAGAAGGAAAATTATACATGTTGAAAATACTTTAATTTAATACTCAATTGTGATGTGTGTTGGCTGCATTTGGTAAATTGAAGTCCACTTTACTAGCCTAATGCTCTTTTATTAACTGAAAGGTAGTATCTGCCGTTTGTTTGGTTGTTTGGAACTGTTCAATTTTAATCTTAACACTGACATGAGTATTCAAGCTGTGACGTTTCAATCTGCGGTAATTTGGGAAAATGACCCAGATGCTTTTTCCACAGTTGGCCAGTCAAATGCCTTTCAGTCAAACCTCTTCTGCTAAAACTAGCAGCTCAAATAGGGCTTTGGTCTCCCGTGGAATGTATACCTTGACTTGTCTTTTTTGCATTTTGTTGAAGTGTTTCTCACTGAAACAAGTGGAGAAATTCAGTTGAAAGTGTAGATTCGAAACAAATGACACACATTTGTGTTTGCAAGTAGAACAGTAGATATTTCACTATGATTTGATTGGAAGTTGTTGCTGTTCATACAGTTGTTTTGAGGAAAGATTTGGACATGTCAATCAGTAATCTGTAACTGATTAAGGGCTCATATCAAGGAAGACTTTTTTTTTTTTTGCTTTTGATGCAATATGACTTTGATGTCTTATGTAAGCACCATGTTAAGTGTCTAGTCTATATATGGAAACTAGGCTGCAAAAAAACCCTTTCTGAATTCATACTGGAATAGTTTTGTCCATTCATCCTATAGCAGTTTTGGCTCCCACCTTGTTGAAGTGATAAGGAGTATTGTAACTGCATATAGTCTATAGTCATTGGAGTGGAAGCTGTGGGGAAAGCAATCAAACATTGTGCTGTTCCTGACTGTTGGGGAAAAACCAGATCACTCTAGCCCTCCAATGCATCCAGGCATCTGAAAGAACTGGCGCACATTTTTTTCCATCTCTAGTTCTTTTTTTCCATATTCTTAAGGAATTCAGTATGACAGAATTCAGTATAACAGTTTGTTCCATACATTCCAATCTGGACTGTTTTTTAACATGGTGTGCCTCATTTCAGTAGTCAGCCAATCAGAATAGAGGTTGTTTGTATATAGAATACAGGAAAAATTTTGGGCATTAATTCTTTATGACTACTGCACTATAACTGTACGTGGATAAAATGGAAACTTTAAAGTCACGTAAATCTATACTCACAGCTCTGCTTCAGTACAAAGGTTTGTGTGCGTGCTTATATGTGTGTACCTGAGATCTCATTTCACCTCTAATGACATGGAAAATGAAAGTTCTACAAAAGGGAAGGCACACCCAGGACATCTCCCGCCGTTATCTTTCTCCCACTGTCAATCCGTCAGCACTCTCCGACAGGCGAGGGCCAGGAATCCGCCATGATCATACATCACACCACATCATTTACCCATAATACCCTTCCTCTCTGTCACTTCAACAATGAGATACTGGACCTGGCGAAATGTACATGGACCTTGTTACACATTATGTGGGTCACAGCACTTGTGTAAAAAAAAACTGAATTGTTAAAACGTAGGATGTACATTATGATTAATTTTGCTGTTCGAGTTAATGAACAGTTAACAGCAGGGAAGAAGGAAAAAAATGACTTTGGCTGGTACAGGCGTGTCATAGAAAGTCATTTTGCCACTACAAATAAAAGATTTCTCCAGTAGGAGGTGCACATATTCATATTTAATTCAAGTAATGTAGTAAAATAGTAAATTAAAACATAACATCAAAAGTTTCATTAAATACATAAACCTTGCAACAGGCAAGAAGGATAGTTTGTGAAGGGATTGTACAGGATGTTCCATCTTAAGTAAATCAGCATCCAGCTGACTGAACAGCTGTAGGGCAGTTGGTGTTACACAACAATGACAGACCATGGCAGTGTTGCTCACTGCTCAAAGTAGTCTCAAAAGCTGCACCTCACTAGAAAATCTGGTAAGTTTTGTCACTC
Organism: Colossoma macropomum; assembly: GCF_904425465.1. Lineage (NCBI taxonomy): Eukaryota > Metazoa > Chordata > Actinopteri > Characiformes > Serrasalmidae > Colossoma > Colossoma macropomum. Next base: position 743,693 of record NW_023495761.1, read on the forward strand.
AACATGGCCAAAACCAGCATACTTTGAAAGGAAGGGGCCGTTTGACATGCATAACACCCCACAGATGACAGACTTTTGTTTTTGCAAACCATGTAGGGGCAGGTGATTGTCAAAATGCTATAACAAAAACAATCTGAAACTAAGTGGTGTATAGTTCCTCAGTAATACACCTACGAGGACATGCATAACTACGATTCCCCTATGAGAACCTTCATAAACCATTTTTCACTCTGGTAATTATATTTTTCTCCAAAAGCCTTATTATTATCACAGTGTGCAGAGCAGGGAACTGATCTTTTAAAGGTTACTAGCTAGGAATTATCATAAACAAAAGTTTGTTTCCCATCATACTGACAACACAGATCACAATATGCATATGTACATATGTACAGACAGCCAAAGACAGTATAACTTGGATCTTGTGATTCAGATGGACCTCATAAATTCACACATTTCTAAGTTTGAAAGATATTTTATTCCATAAATGTTAATGCACAATGTTACTTTACATTTGATTAACCAACTGATTAACTTAGGCCTTAATTAATTTTGACTGGTTAGGCAAGTTAGAAATTGGAAACTGATGATGGTTCCAGAGCATAACAAATTCTTTGACTCTTCAAACCTTGTGCTAAAACTCAACAAACAAAGGCTCCTCTAAACAGCTGGCTGAGGATCTGAAAATGAAATCATGCCTTCAGAGGAAGGAGGACAAGGCTTTAAAGAGATACCAAAGCATTTCCTGCTCACAGTTCCCACTGCCTGAAATGTCATTAAGAAATGGCAGTTAAGGGGAACTGTGGCAACATCTGGAAAACCAAAAAAAAAACGTTTTACTTTCTGATAGAGCTGCTCTGCAAAGCAAAACCCCTATATGCGGCACAGGACCTTAAGGAAGGTTTAGCTGATAGAATAATGATGATGCACTGTGTTACTGTGCAGCACTGCTTGCACAAACATAATCTGCATGGAAGAGTCATTGGAAACAAACTTTAACTGCGACTTGTACTGTAATACAAGTAAACAAGTACAGTGGACTAATGACGTAAGTCATCTATGGCCACAATCAAAGGTATACTTGGAGAAAAAAAGGAGCAACATTTCATGAAAAGAACATCTTGCAAACTGTTAATCATGGGGTTGTGTTGCAGTTGATAAATACCCTCCTTACGTGTCAGTATACATCAATCAATGAAACTCTGAGACTTAACATGAGACTATGTAAGACACGACTTTTCCCTTTCAACATCATCTTTTCCCCCTGACTTCACATGACACAATGAAATAGATACCCGGATAGTGATTTCAGTATTCATACACTGCCACCTGAAGCGGTTAACAGATTTTATTGCCTGTGCTCACTCCTAGCACAAATACTGGATAAAAGTTTCAAAAGTATATGAAACTGATTGTGACCTTACATCTGCTTTTTGACCAGATTTATTATTGTTTATCTTATATCAAAGGCACTGATTGGACCACTGGATAATAAAACATGTTGGTTGGAGGGTAACTAATCAAAAAAGTCACTTTCTAAATCCCTGCTGCTCACAGATAAACAGGGAACCCACACATTCAGAGCCTAATTAACATGTTTTGTGTCTCGGTGGAAGTGGCCAATTTAATTTGACAAATAGAAAGAAAATTAGACACGGGTCCTGATGCATAACAAAATATCTGGCTGGCTTTTTTATGCAGGTGCTTTAAAAAAAACCAAGCCTCATTGTACAGTCAAATTTATGGCTGTGGGGCCAACGTACGTGTTAACGAAGGCTGCGTTCAGCCGGGAGTCTGAATGTGTTCCTTTTGCGAGGGGGAAAAAAAAGAGAAAAGTTTGTTTATTCATTGAGGGTGAATTGAAAGGCTCCCAGCAGTGGCTTCTAAGAGGAACAGACCCCCTGTGACTCAAATGTTAATTTGTACTTCCCTGCGCATTAAATTCTTCAAGGCTGAACGAGATGAGATTTTAAGGAATCCTGTTTTTCTTTTCAAGAAACTTGACTACAAAGTTAAGCACAAAGAAACAGCACATAAAGTGAGGCGGAGTTTGGGTATGGCTCTGCGGCACCTTGAATTTCCCTTGTGAAGGTTCTCACATCGAACGCAATCAGCTCTGTGTTCTACGAAACGGATGAAATGGACGCAAATGCCCAAACTGCAATGTTTTGCTTCGCCTCTCTGGTGTGAACTGACTCCTTTGTAAGTAACTGAAACTCCATGTCTTGGCTATCTTACAGAAGGGAACAAACTGATTGACTTAGGGCCACAAAGAGATAAATGACAGGAGGCCTGCGCTTGAGCCCTGAAGCCACACACAGCAAATCAACTGCTTGAGGGCCCTGCGCTCTCTCTCTCTTGCTCTCTCTCTCTTCCTCTCTCTCTCTCTCTCTCTCTCTCTCTCTCTCTCTCCCTCTCTCTCTCTCTAAAGATTTGCTCTGAGTGAGAAAATATAGCTTCAGATAGACAAACGCTCCCTGTGGACTCACGAAGATGGATTCATTTCAGGGGGAAAGGGAGTCAGAGAAAAATTGGGGAGAGAGAGTGAGGGGGAGAGGGGAGGGACAGAGAGAGAGAGAGAGAGAGAGAGAGAGAGAGAGAGAGAGAGAGAGAGAGAGAAGGTAGAAGACAGAGCAGAGACAGGGAGAGAGAGAAGAAGAGAGATGCAGAGAAAGATGGAGGGACAGAGAGAGAAGGAGAAGAGAGTGGATAGGAGATAAGAGAAAGAGAGTGAGGGAAAGAAAAAGGAAGAGAAGAAAGCAAATGGGGAGAAAGATGGAGGAACAGAAAGAGAGAAGGACAGAGGGAGGAGAGGGAGGAAAAGAGGAAGAGAGAGAAAGAGAGAAAGGAAGATAAGGAAGCAGATGGGCAGACAGAGAGAACAGAGAGGGAGGTTAGAAAAGGGAGGAGAAGAAAGAGAGATGAAAAAAGAGAGAGGAGGAAAGAGAGGACAGGGAGGAAAAAAGAGAGAGAAAGAGAGAGAAGCAGAGGAAGAGAAGGCGATGGATTGCCCAGCCTCATGAATGTGGTTCAAGAAGAGGAAAGAAAGCAAAAATGAAAGGAAGAAAGAAAACTCACATGGAAGAAGAAAAGGAATGAAAGAAAGGGATCTCTCATATGAATGTCACAGATGAATGATAGGAGGTAATGATTGCAGTGCCCCAGCTCTAACACACCCCAGCACTCATGTCAGCACTTGATAGATGAGTCCTTTACTTCTTACCACTCATCTCTCTTTCTTTCTCTCTTTCTCTCTCTCTCCTTCTCTCTCTCTTTCATATCAGCTCAGCCACACTCAATAGACTATGCTTCTTACCTTTTTCTCTCACCTCTAGCACTGCGCTGATTTTGTTCATTCATAATTAACAAATGGGGCCACTGTGTGGATTAGGGTAAACCCAGTGGACCCTGTGCAGTCAAACTGTGCTCAAATGAGCTGTACTCAAACAAGCTGTACTCAAACAAGCTGTACTCAAACAAGCTGTACTCAAATAAGCTGAACTCAGACAAGCTGAACTCCAATGATCTGTACTCAAATGAGCTGTGCTGAAACGAGCTGTACTCAAATGATCTGTACTCAAATGAGCTGAACTCAAACGAGCTGTACTCAAATGAGCTGTACTTAAATGAGCTGTACTCAAATGAGCTGTACTCAAATGAGCTGTACTTAAATCAGCTGAACTCAAACGAGTTGTACTTGATCTGTACTCAAACGAGCTGTACTTAAATGAGCTGAACTCAGATGAGCTGTACTCAAATTAGCTGTACTAAAACAAGCTGTACTCAAACAAGCTGAACTCAAATGAGCTGAACTCAAATGAGCTGTACTCAAATGAGCTGTACTGAAACAAGCTGTACTCAAATGAGCTGTACTGCTGTACTGAAACAAGCTGTACTCAAATGAGCTGAACTCAAATGATCTGTACTCAAACGAGCTGCACTCAAATGAGCTGAACTCAAATGATCTGTACTCAAATGAGTTGTACTCAAACGAGCTGTACTCAAATGAGCTGTACTCAAATGAGCTGTACTCAAACGAGCTGTACTCAAATGAGCTGTACTCAAACGAGCTGTACTTAAATGAGCAATTTGTAAAACAAGATATTTAAACTATTATCTCATACTGTTTGGGCAGTTCAAGTCATTCAGTAGTTTTCTTTGAAATATTCCAGTAGATATCCTTGCAAAGATGCGTTGTGGGTCAGTTTGTGTGTAAGTCAGATAGACCCCTCCTTTCAAAGTAGGTGATTCTTGGCCACATTGAGCGATAAAATGCACCTGATTCTCTGACTAGGTAGCAGTCTGGATCGCAAGACATGAAACATGAATTTCAACTTAGCAGCTACATGAAGCAATTAAAAAATAATCAAAGTTATATGTAACACTTTTGATTACCCCAGTAGTTAGCAAGATTACTAGCATTAACTAGCATTTTTTATAGAACTGTATTGTTCATATGTATTGTTCTCTATTTATTGCAATAACATCAAGCTAAAAAGCAGAACAAAATTTTGCACAAACAGCTATTTAAACAGTCATGGAAATGTTTGCTGGCAAGTTAGCTAGTAAAACTAATTGATTATGAGCAAATAAACCTTCATTAATTTTACTTTTATTTGTTTTCATGGCATGTGATTAACAACACTACCTGACCAAAGTTGATCAGAAGGACCTCCTCTCAACTGTTCATGATACTATTCTCTGTTTATTGCCTTGCCCATGATGTTTCAACAGAAATAATTTAGTTCAATTAATGTGCATTTTAACTGGTTGTTTCATGAAGCATATTCCACAAAATTGAGGCACTACAGATGTTGCAGGACAAACGTGTGTGTAAAGAAAATGTAGTTTCATGCTAGTTTCAGATAACTAAAGTTGTGTGAAAGTCTCACCATGCACAGCTAGCCTAAGGGAAGTTAAAAGAAGTCAAAAGAAACATTTAATTAAGTACAGGACGCTGCATCTGGGAGGGACAGGCCGAGCTATTTGGTTATATAAGTGCCGGGGACACTTTGAGCAAAACAAATATGGATGACAAGTAAGACGGCCTCAGGGGTGTGCCTGCAGCAGACGCTGCTTGGCAGTCGGATGTGGGGGCTGAATAGAGCTTTAGTACTTCAGAACCACTAGAAGTGCAGACTAGGTGTGTCTGATGGCTACCGTTGGGTTGCAGAATGCTCAGTAGACGGAGAATGACAGGCAAACACACACACAAAAGCCTTACACATCCAAAGTTTTTGGCAGTCAAAGCTTCATTGAGGAACAGGGTTGATTGTAAGACAAGGTTAAGTGTTCCCAATACAGCCCTACTGAACCCCTAGCCAGTCTGTTTATTAGGCGTCCAAGCACTTGGTGTCGAAAACTTATTGGTTTTCTAATGACTGCTTGTTTTATTTGTTTTGCTACAGAAAATCTCAGAAATAAAGGTACAAAACTGTCACAGGGGCAGTACCCCTCTTGTGGTACCCAGAAGGGTCCATCTCTGTACATTTAGTCAGGAAAGATAAATGTATCATAATCCGTTGAAATTATATTTTCTAAGTTGTGTTGACTCCACACAGCAGGTTCTTCAAAGGGATACAGCAAGCAAATCTAATGTGGCTCAGTGTGGATAAAAGGTAGTAGTCATTGAACTCTGTTTAATTAAAGAAGAATGTTTGTTATCCTAAATGTAGCTGATCAGCCAAGTTACATTCTGTGTGCTTAGCTTGCTTCTTTAGTTTCAGACCGGAACTATAAGACTACTGTTGCTAACAAGTAAAGGAAGCTTATATCATCATTTAGCGCGGTCAGGACTACATGTCTAAATCATCGCACCCTTGCCTCAAACCACTTTGAATTCATTGTTCTGTCAATTATGGCAAGTCACCCAGATCCTGAAACAGCAAAGCATCCCCACACCACCACACCCCCACACTACCACCACCATGTTTGACTGTTGAATAAGATGTGTGGAATGCTTTGTTAGCTTTTGCATCAGGTGTAATGGGATCCCTGTCTTTAAAAAGTTCCACTTTCGTAACAACAGTCCACAGAATATCGTTCCAAAAGGCTTTGTGGTCATCGAAGCGTTTATTGGCAAATGTAAGATGAACCTTGATGTTCCTCTTTGTTAGCAGTGGTTTTCGTCTTGCGATGCTTCCACAGATAGCATTTTTTCTGATTTTTTTTCTAATGGTGGAATCATGAAAACTGACCTTATCTGAGTAAAGTGAGGCCTGCAAGTCTTAAAATGTTCATCTGGGTTCTTTTGTGACTTGCTGGATGAATCATCGCTGTGCTCCTGGAGGAATTTCGGTAGGCTGGCCACTTCTGGGAAGATCCACCACTGTTCCAAGTTTTCTCCTTTTGGAGATAATAGTTCTCACTGTGGTTCGCTGGAGTCCCAGAGTCTTAGAAATTGCTTTGTAACCCTTCCCAGACTGATATATTTCAATAACTTTCATTCTCATCTCTTCTGAAATTACTTTTGAGACCTTATGTCTTCACATTGCTGGAAGGTTCTATTAAGGTAACATATAGATTCAACAGGGCTGGCAGTAGTCAAGCTTTGGTGTGTTAATTTAATTGATCCTAATTATAGTTATTATTAAACTAGATTTGGTTAAATCCTTGATTGAGTAATTAAGGGCGGTCAGTTACTTTTTTGCACAGGGCCAGTCAGTAACTTTTTTCCTTCAATAAATGAAATTATCTTTTGAGAATAATTGCAAAAAGTTTGTCTTTGTCATATTTATACGTTTTTCATATCATATATAGTTTTCATATAATTATAATCATACATACAATTTTCTGAAACAAATAAATGTGACAAATATGCAAAACAGAAGAAATCAGGAGGGTGGCAAATACTTTGTCATGATAGTGTAAGTAATCTAAAATAGATTTTTAAAAGAACATACAAAGTATGCTGTACAGCTAAAATGTAAAAGTATATGCATATTTTTATAATGATGCCACGCAATATGTCATATGCTATCAGAAAGCATGTAATTAAGCCTATATGAGGTTACTTAACAACTCAAACCACTTCATAGTAAGAATGCGATGATTTAGGCATGCAATGTGCACAATTTTACACGCAAAGCAATAAAATATAAGCAAATTTCAGACAAGCCTCTTGGTTGACCGACTGCATTTGTGGAAAAGGGGAAACTGTTCAAATCTATGCAGATTTATCACTTTAACTCAAAGGCAAAAGTGGTATTTTCCTTGACCCCCACAGGGCAGGAAGCATGGTTGCTCCTTCACAGTGCTGCCCCCTCAAGTGCAGGGTCCCATTCCGTGCTTCACTGAGCCGTTTTAAACAGGCTGCATTATTTTCAATCACAAGGTGGAACTTTTAACACTGCAGTAACAGCAAATAGCTTGACTTTCCATTGCTGACGCAGCTAACATAGCAGTCGGGCTGCTTTTGTGCCAGACACTAAGGACATCATCCCTCTTGTGCTTTTAGAACCATTATGACAATTTGTAGCGGTAGGGCAAAACGATTTAAACGCAAAGGTCAGTTAAGCTTGCTTTAAGCATCTTATTTGCGTCATCCATCACATTTTTTTGTTTGTTTGTCTGTGCGTCCTCTGTGCTAGTTTGGCCTGAGAGTGAAGCACATGTTAATGTGAGTCTTGGCTTTACCTCAGGGCCTCTTCAACTTCAGCCAGGCCACAGCTGACTCATTACGCCCCTCCAAGCGAATTTGTCACTTCAGGTTTGGTTATTTTGCAGCAGAAGCGGCCGAGGCCCCAGTGAGGTTCTGGTGTCCTTGAGGCTCCGTGTTATTTCCACAGAACCATACACTCTTAAAGATAAAGGTGCCAAAGTGTTTCCTTCTAGTGATGCCACAACCACCCTTGGTTCCCTAAAGAACCTTTCACTGGATGGTTCTTTAAATGAATGCTTCAGTGGTTTCAACTAAATCTCCACACTGTAAAAAATAACTGTAAAAAGGGTAAAGAACTGGGAACAGGACTGCCAGGAAGTTACTGTAAAATCAACAGTATCCTACTGTTACAGAAATATACAGTTCAGTACCAGGCTGCATGTTTATTACCAAAACTGTACAATCTGAACCCCTTAAATAGCCAGGTCCCACCAGCGGACCCAAAGTGTTATTATTCACTTCTATAACCTAAGAATAGCTCAGCTAGTTTGCACTGAAGTCCCTGTAGTTACTGAATAATAAGCATTTATATGTAATAAGAGACTTTCAGGGCTTAAAGAGAAAGGTGCCAAATGGTTTCTTGGAGTGATGCCACTGAAGAACAACCTTTGGTTCCCAAATGAACCTTTTACTGTGTGGTTCTTTAAATGAATGATTCAGTGGTTTCAACCTAATCTCTGTCTTTAGTGAACTAAATGTGGCTCCTCTATAGCATCGCTCCAAGCAACCTTTGGGCTCTTTAGTTTGCAGAGTGTAATTGCTTGTGTTCTGTAATTTGACTTAAATAATTTCTCACTTGTAGCTCATTGAAACAGGCAGAAATTATATTGACATGGACACCGTTTTTGTTCATTCTTTTTCTAATGGTAAAATCATGACCTTGTCTGAGTTGAGCGAGGCCTGCAAGTCTTTAGATATTTGTCTGGGTTCTTTTGTGACTTGCTGGATGAAGTGCTGCTGTGCTTTTGGAGGAATTTTGGTAGGCTGGCCATTTTTGGGAAGATCCACCACTGCTTCAAGTTTGAAACTTTAAGGGCTTAAAGAGAAAGGTGCCAAAATGCTTCCTTGGAGTGGTGCCACTGAAGAACCACCTTTGGTTCCCTAAGGGACTTTTCACTGCATGGTTCTTTAAATAAATCATTCAGTGGTTTCAGCCTAATCACTGTCTTTAGTAAACTAAATGTGGTTCTTCTATAGCATCACTCCAAGCAGCGCTTTGGGCAGCTTTAGTTTTCAGAGTGTAAAAAATTTGATAAAAAAAAAAATTATTGCTACTCATACAGTCTTGTTTTTCAGAAAGAAAAACAATCCTTTACTCACCAGTGGAGAAAGGTTTGTGCATATTTTTACAAATATATCTTTACAGAATGCAAACTGAATGTACATATAACTAATTGTGTCACTTAATATGTAATTAATATTATATAATTACATTAAAATAATCATGTAATAACATAATTACATTACAATCTTAAAGTAAAATGATTGCAATAACTCTCAACTCTTAAGGGGTATATACATAACTGTATAGAGCAAAACTTCTGGCACTGTTTCATCTCAGCAGATTCCAAAACAAACAGACTTCCATAGAGTTTTGTATGTAAGGTGCAAAGCAGCCCTGAGACAAATTGGATTTCTGTCTAACAGAGACACAGTTATGTGAGCAGGTGGATCAATCATATCTGGGTATGAAATGCATGAAATGACAAGTGTAAATAGACTCGAAGAAGTCAGGAATATGAGCCCTCAGAAGTCACAGTTATTGCCAGTGATAACAAAAGCATGGTGTAATTTTATATTAATTTATACTCACAGCTCTTTGAAACAAATAGAGAAATTCTTTTGAAAATGTGGATTCTAAATGTTGTATCAATACCACATCTGTGTTTGTAAATAGTTATGGTAAGTTATGTAAGTTATTGCTCAGAAGGACAATCAATACTTTTTGATATATTCCTTTTATTTGCAGGCATCAAATAATAAAGTCTCAAATTCAGAAACAGACCTGATGATACAGAATGCAAATCAGTGTAAATTGCTATGTAATTAAACATGGAACTACATGTTCAGGATTAAATAGGATAGCAGAAGGAATGACAAGTCTCAAATTCTAAAGATTAAGGTGGAAAGGCAGGTTCATAAGCCAGCCAGGCCATCGCGTGCGTCCCGAGGCCTCGGCGAGGTTCTGGCGTCCTTGAGGCTGAATTCATACCGGGTCCGGCACGAAGGGAAGTGAGCGCAGCCTGGATTGACGTGGATGAATACAGACGGTGCGCGTCCGCCAGGTGGCCTCGAAGGCGTGGCGTCTCCCATCAATCACTTCGGGCATCAAACGGAACGGGGGAATATCGGAAGCGAAGGTCCGAGAGAAAGTGGGACTCTAAATATAGGAGTCCAGCGATTTTGATGCAATTTTTACGCCAGTTAAATGCGCTCTGACAAGAGGAGAGATGGGTTTCTAAGCGCGGGGGCGTGCGACCTTCCGGGAGGGAAGTTTCTCCACCATTACTATCCTCGCTGCCTTTGGCTCATGCCAGTCACAAACTCGTTCCTGAAGCAGAAAAGCGCAAGTTCATTTATCACACTTTCCAAGCCTCATTTAGGTAGGCCAAGGATAGTCTGACAGTGCGAGAGAGAATAGGTTCATTTACTGTATCTGGATGAGTACAGAGACACACATACACATGCGTACGCTCCCGCACTCAAACTGAAAGTCCACATTTCTAACCTGTCAAGGACTAGTTGAGGTGTCGGAAGGTCATGCATTAAATTTGCCAACAGTAATTTATGTATTCATTTATGTAAGGGCTCTTATGCCTCGCTGATTATTTTTAGGCTTGTACGAAACTCAACTCGGTAATTGTGGATCTTTTCACCCTGTGTGGCGAGAGAGAGAGAAGACGGGAGAACGATGAGAGACGAACGAAGCAAGATGGGACTTCATTAGCTTCTAAACAACATCATCAATTTATGTGCATGAACTTTGTACAGCATCACCGAGTTGCATATTTAGAAAACTTTGTTAAGGAAACTTCCCAGTGAAACACATGTATACAAAAGACATGTGCGTATCTTGAATATTAGAGTAAGGTGTTTAGTTCAGGCCATTAATGTCAAACATTGTGAAAAGCATGGGGAAAAAAACACCTCTACGATTATGTACATTTCTCCTAGCACCCCTATGGGATTCTGTTACTATGTTAGTGCCAAGCTAATCGTGATTCATTAGAACATCTTTTGGTCATTCTAGAGTAAACACAGACATTTAGAGCTGAGAAAAGACATTCCACATTTTAATTTAAGCTTCAAACAGGCATATCTTATGTTTTAACTTGTTTTACATACTTCTTCAGTAAAGACAGGTACTGCTGCGGTTTTCCATTTCTAATAACTGACTGCACTGGTTAGGCCACTGCTTTTAGTCACAGTCAGTGACATATCTCGAACTTACAGAAGGCCTAGAAATCCTAGATACATCAGTAAAGTATCTAGAACATCTAGAAGTCCCATAGTAAATGACTGGTAATGAGTACTAGTAGCCAGTAAGTGACTGGTCAATTCTACTATGAGTTACTGATTATGTTGACACATTGGGTCTTTAGTTCAGCTTCTAAAGTCTCCTAAAGAGCTCTCTTGGCTGTATCTACCTAGATACTACCCAGAAACCAGTGCTAATTAGATTTTCTCTTGAGAATTCAACCTTTTGTTTCTAACCAAACAAGATGTAATACTACAGTACATGCAGAGTTTAAATGCAACAAGCATGATGATTATCATCATACCTCCTCTTCCTTCTAATGACCTTTTAAGTTTTTGACTTATCTCACATTTATATTTTTCTCAGTTACCATCTCTTAAACAGCTCTTCATCCACAGCTTTGTTTGCTTTGTTATTCGCTACAATTTAGTTAGCGTGTTTACGCTGATTTGCATGGCTATTGTTTGTTCCTCTGCTGGAGATTATTGGATTGAATTAAAGGTCTCAGGCGTGTGTCAACACGTGCTGTCAACAAACATATTCATGGTCATTTGGAGCGATTTGTGAAGTGGATACGCACTCTCAGGGACACACACACACACGCATATACTCCATTAGCCAGGAGTGAGCGAGGAGGGCAGGCATTAGCATAGCACTCTTGTCTCGTCATGTCCTGTCTGCCAGCTGCTTTAGATTGTCCCCTGTCTCTTCCTCTCACATACATACACAAACTCTGAAAAACCTTGTTTACTTGTCTTTGTCTCCAAGGCACAGTCAATCTTAATCCCATTTAAAGCTCCTGTTTCTCAGCTAACCCGACATACAGCATGCAGATGAGCTTACCTTAGCACACATGCACGCACATGGAGCACTCTTAAGAAGACCTGTGGTACAGCAATCACCTCGTAATCACTCGTGTCTGAAGAGAGACCTCTCCACAGGAGAAGCCTTCAGAACCCCTCCAAAACACTCCCACACGCATGGGGAACATAATGAGCTCCCACAGTTCTCAGTCATTTTAACCCTAAGAAGTCTACTACAAATTATTTCTAACATTTTACTACACGATTTACCTGTACAAAGTAATTATGTCAATAATTACACATTAATTACATAATGAAATTACAGTTACATACAATGTATATCCTTTATAGGCAGGTTTGAAAAAAATATGTACAAAACTTTTTTCTTTTGTTTGGAAGAAATGACAAAACATAGCAAAAATTGACAGAAAAAAATGAGTTTTACAGATACATTGCCTCCATTTCCTCAGGTAAATAACTATGTGGTCATAACATCTTTAAACAGAAAACCTAAAAAATGAAAACTCAAAATAAAGAAAACTAAGTATGCACAATTCTGTGTAATATAGTGCAATTATATTCCTTAAACTGAAGATACTGAGAGTGTACCTTTGATGGCACCACCCCAGTGACAGCATTTGGACCCTGGAATGTTCAATTTAGCCTCTTATTCTGTGAATGTACACACAAAAATCATAATAAAATAGCTCCAATTTCTACTTGCAAATACAAATGCAGTCCAAACTTAATTTCCTCCTTGTTTCGATGAGCTACAAGTGAGAAATATTTCACATTGAATTGCATCATTCTTTCGTTATCGCCAGTGAAAACAGCGACTTCTTATGGTAAAAAGTGTGTCCTTTCAAGCAAGCACAGCTCCACTGGAAGCACATGGCTGGCCACAGAAGCAGACCGGGAGGCACAGAAATTGGACCTGAAATATGTCAATTTTGCTGCATATTCCAAAAGCCAAAATCCTACTGGTTGCCCAAGCCCTCAACCTCACAACCCTGGCTTTGTTTACAGGTTAACACAAGGTTCTGCCATGTTGGAGCATGTCCCAAAACAGTCTGGGCCAAAGGGGAGCAGATGATAAAAGCCTCCAGTGGTGAATCAACAACAACTCTAGCTTATGAATCTCAATGTCCACTGCTCACAACTCTTGTAAATGGCAGAAAATCAGCATAGAAATGAAGCATGGAATATTACATACTGGACAAGATGCAGGACACAACCACAACTCAAATACAGCTTCTCAATGAAAGACTTACAATGTAGTGATTAGCTGGACTACAGTGCATCACAAAGGTATTGGATGGAGCTCATCTATACAGAGAACACAGTTTCACTGCCTCACAGCCCAGTGCCGAGGGGCTTTATACCCCTCTAGCTGATGTTTAGCATGGGACTTGGTAATTGGGCATGCTGCATTCCTTTATTGGTTACATTTTCCTGTAGTGGCAGACGGACAGTAAGCAGCAGCACAAGAGTGTCACGAAAGCTTCACTATTAAATCACTATTCGTTGCTCAAGAGGGGATGTGCAAGTGAAACTTCACTTGGAGTGACATTTTAAATGAAGTGGAAGTGGATAGAGGACAAATTGGAATAAGGCCCTTGACTGTTAGATTACAAATAGGGCATTGAGCCGCCAAGAAATTTCATCACTTCAATGTTACAGCTTTAATTGCACCTGAACTTTAATCCCAACCTGAATATAGTCCAAGAACATTCTGTTGGACTCGGACACCAAGCTTTGAATCTGTAACCGACCTTAGTCTGACAAATTCTTTCCAAGCCTGACCTGAAGCTGACCAAAACAACAACACAACAAACTGGAGACCGAATAAAATGCCCACTACGTTACTTTAGCAACAATATTAAGTTACCTAGCGACCAATGGCAGCTATCATCAGAATCTTGATAAAAAACCAAAAAGAAAGAATCATCAAATAAGTTTAAATGCCACTAGGCCTCAATGATGACTAAGATAAGTGTGATAAGTGTTCTCAATGCCACGTATGAAACAATTGTTCCGTATTCAAACATTATGGTGGAGCACTGAGGAAAAGCTCATTTTCATATATATATATATTTGCAATTAATAACATACTAAATTTGGTTTTTGCCTATTTGAAAATCAGCACATTTGTTCATTAAAATTTGACTTAGCAGGACGTGATGTAATTGGATGACGCAGGTAACATCTTTGTTAACGCCCACATGCAGCCAGCTGAAGAGGGGGAGTGCGTTCACGTCCATCGACCAGCCGGAACACTGCAAATGCAGCTTCAGTCAATTTAACTGAAATCAAACAACTTCCATCCATTTTTATTGTTAAATGAAAACATAGCAGCAATAACATTCTGATCTCCCCTCAGAGGATGTTTGAATTTTAGAGCTAAAGAACATCAGCAAAACAAAACAAACAAAAAAAGATAAGACATCTAGTTACATCATCACTGAAAGATCAATTAGATCCTCAACCGGCAGCAAAAATGTTTTATTTAAACGCGTAGAGAATGGGCAGCTTTATTCTAGTTGAAGGTGTTGTTGATGTTCAATGATGATGAAATGACATTTCTGAGACCACTGATCGAGACAAGACATAGTCTAATTGATGTCATGACTGAGACAAGGCTCAGACGCATTTATTCATGCTCTTATGACCGAGAGGGGACTGGAGTACTATAACACTGGAAAAGAAGTTAAGCAACAAAAATATTAAAACTACATAACATGTTATTCTGAACTTGTAGGCCTCAGTGGACATCCTGCAACAACATAAGTAACTCTTCCATGTCCATTCCATCTACCATTATGGACTGACGAAGGTAATAAAAGTAAAATAGGAAAAAATATGTAGGAAGAAAAGTTTACAGCAAAGGTAAAAATTGTTAGAAATGGGAAAAATGGGCTATAAGAAACATGAGATCTAAACCTAACCTGAGCCAGACAAACGCAAAGCCAGACATCTGAATCTGATCACATCAGGTTCAGACAAATAATTCAAGCTCTAAACAGCACTAAGAAACTAATGCGTGTCCCCAAAATGATCTTGTTGTTAGTTCTAGTTTTTGTCCTAAAAACACTTTAATCCAAAAAGTGTGCGAATGCTGGGCATCAAATATTCACTTTGTTCTTCCACTCATTTTTGCAGCTGTTTCAGTGCAAAATACTGTTTGATCAAGATCTTCCAGTGCATAAATCTTTTAATTTTTCAGGCCAAACATTATTATTTAAGCATCCATAATGCATACACTGCTTACATAGCAACACACACGGAAGACACATTCACACTCACACACATACAATGAGATTGAGAACTTCATGATAAATCACCCCTGAGATACAGCACTTCATAAATCCTTCATTAGCCATTCTCTTGCTCGCACTCTCTCACTCTCTGTCTCTCTTTCCTCTGTCTCTGTGATGAATAACGGTCTCCTGAGTGAAACCTATATCAGATTGCAACAATATTAATGTTTCAACAATGTTTACCTTCTTTCTCCACACATACGAAAGCTGTTCAAAGCCAGGGCTACTGTTAGCGCTAATTTGTTAGTGTAGGTGTTAGTGTTTGAATTTGAGTCAAGACGGGCACTGGGTCATGAGGCCAAGTTCACGTCAAAACTGAGACTTTTAGCAGTTCGGTCTAAGATTAAAAAACGATTAAAACTAAATTAAGATATATATGTGTATAAATATAATAATAAAAACCTTAAAATTTGTTTGTAGTTAAAGTAGTTATTAAATGTAGTTCTATACATTACTCACACACACACACACACACACACACACACACACTTTCTAAGCCACTTAACCATATTTTAGAATATATTTTGTCAAATGTAACATTCAATATAATAGCCTAAAACATTATTAATTTGTCTGCATTGTAACTGGAGGCAATGGTAAGGTTGTCCTCTGTTCCTTCTCTTAAACATTAGTGAATGTCAGAATCTTTGTGAAAACTGTGTAAGTGTGTTTTAAAAAGAAATTTCCTCTTAAGAATGGTTGGTGAATGAGGCCCACTCTGATCTGCTCTCAGGGGGTGTTTAAATTTTGGAACCAATGAACATCAACAAACAAATAATACCCAATTAGGCCATCCTGGAAAGGATCAATTAGATCCTCAACCAGCAGTGAACAGATTTTATTTATACATGTAAATCAGTAGTTTTTGACCTGTGGGCTGTGGCCCCCCAGTGGGCCACGGTGTTACTTCTAGAGGGGCCTTTTTTACCACCACACTTAAGTGCAATATAGACATTTAACCAAAGATAATTTTAAACATGACACATATTGTTGATTGTTTGCAAAAATATTGGGCTCATTCATATCGAGCTCTGGCAAAATGTTAGCTAGTTTTGTTTACATTTTCAGTGCAAGCATAACCCAAATGAAGGAAATACAGCAGTGAATATGTAGCGCTGGGCTTTATGTGCATGGGAACTGAAAACAAGTAACTACAGCTCTGTGCTGCTTGCTCAGGGGTCTTTGCAAATTAAGCTCAGAAACCAAACAATTTACACTGTCACTCTGAGGCTAAACATCCTGTCGCATTTAGCCAGAACTCTTTGCTGCTTTCCAATCTTCAGCCTGACATCCAGCACTCGGTAGCTGCCAAACAACACCAACTATCTCATTAGCTGAGTCAGAAAAAAAAACGATCTGTTAAATCTGTGTGGACTGATTTATTCTGTTAAAAGATGTTGTCGATATTCCACAATAACAGGAAAAAAATCAGTTTCCAGTTAACTCTGACAGAGGCATCACACTCAGCTGGTGTCCACTTTACCCCAAGACCAAGACATGAGCGAGACCACTAGTTTATGGTCTCAAGGCCAGACTTGACACTAAGACCGGACTCAAGTACTACAACAATAGCTGGCATAGGTCAAGTGTAGAGGACAGCTGTCAACACCTTTTGTCTCGATCTCTATAACTCAGTGGCTACTTACACCATAACTTTCAAACTTATGTATATCTTTCTCTGTTATATATAACAGTAGTGTTGAAATCTATAACTGCAACATGAATAAGTTAGTGTCAAATCAAATTCCACTGTTACAACGTACAGAAACTCAGAGGTGGTAGTAACTACCTACATTCTCAATTACATATACTCAAGTACAACTAATGGATTAATGGATAGTACTTCAAATTGCCCTTCTAATTTTACTCAAGAATATTTGTTTGGAAAGTAATCTATTGTTGCTGAAGTAGATTTACATCATTAACATTTACATACAAATTCTTTTTATGGGCTTGAATTCATTGTGTTATATTGGTGAGAGCTTCTGGTCAGCTTTGTGATTGACCACACCTTTGTCTTTTGAGCTTTAGCATATTTTTTAGCCCCCAAGAACATAAAAATGAAGACAATAGCACCTAATAAAGTTGGTATGCTGATAGATGCTGGATGTACTAAGACATACCTGCAGTTGCATTTACGTTTGAAGGTAGCATATATTGAACACACTGAATTAGAGAAACTGCTGATTTAGACCATATTGGTTAGAACATTGAATTTCTATTTGGTCATGAGCTCAGACCAAATTACAAACCAGATGTAAACGTTTACTTTCCTACCTCAAAATCTTTTTTCATTACAGAAATCCAGATTCTCTCAGGTCGGGAGGGTGATGACTGTGTACAATAATAATATCACTCCTGTAGCTTATTTCTGTTGGGTTAAACTGGAGTTGTTATAGCTTACCCTGTGATACAACCCTCCCCAATCTCCCCTACTACACTGAAAAAAAATCAAGGTGCCAAATAGAATTTTTTGGAACAATTCCCTAAAGAACCATTCAATGGAAAAGAACCATTTTTGTAAATTAGCAAGAATGTTTTGAAGGTTAAGAGAACCATGATGTAAATGTTCTGCACCAATTAAAGAGTTTTTTCACTGAACCATAAATCAGGCCTAGAACCATTTTAAAACTTGTGATGTGTTGTTCATGAATGAATCAGCTCTTTGAGCTGCTATTTCAGCTGACATTTGGGAGCCAACTTTTAGAAGAGCTGATTTTTAAAATGAATACATGTGCTTCTGTATATATAGCCAAACAAATCAGTGCATCATTGGTGCTGCAGCTGAAGATTTGTCATTATTCTCTAGGTTTGTTACAGGCACTCCCTCCTGGATCTCCGTGGAACTTTCCAGCTTTGCCCCTCATTATCCTCTACACCTGTGGCTTGTTGTATTAGTTTGGCTCTGGACTTGTTCTCGCTTAGTGTTGTTTCAAAGTATGTCATGCTAGTGCTTCTGAGCTTTGACTTTTCTCTGCTTTTGTTGATGACTGGTTGATGGATTTGCCTGCATTTTACCCAGCTACCTATCCTTTGACGCTTGCCTCTTAAACTACTTATTAAAATATGACTTATACAGTATATCCATTTTTTCAATAACAAACTCTATGCATTTTTCTTTAACTTATTGGTTAATAAGAAGATAGGCTAAGATTCTATTGAAAATTAAATGACAGAAATAATACTAATTTGGCTAATTTTGGAGGAAAAATCTAGCAATGCTACAAAATAGAGCAATTATTTATAAGCTGAGCTAATTGATCTGATTCACTGAAAAGAGCCAAAATGTCCATCACTATAAGTTTACTTCTAAGAGTGTAGCATGGTGTTTCCTCTCCTCGGAAACTGTGCATGTCCAAACTCCTGGCAGAGGAGACAGAGACCTTGATGAAAATTGCCATCAAGCTAGACGAGCAGACTAGCATAAACAAATCTCATTGCTGCCTCCCATTAAACTCTACAAAGGCCAAAGAGTTTCACCTTGAAAAACCTACAGGCTGAATGAAAAGCTTCGAGACAAGGCTGTCACCGTGGAAGCAGCAGAGTCATGACTCACTTAAAGTTTGTACTATTTATTCCTCAGACAACAGAATTCACAGCAGTGGGTTAAATAGTGTGCTATGGGTTTCTTTTCTGAGCTCATAAAAGCTAGCCGGTTAGTCAGGCTTTTATGCTCTTTTGACACAGCGTAGGCTGTGTTTCCCTCAGTGGTGGTCTGCTAATCATTAATGCTACCTTAACACCAGGGCTGTTTCAGACTACTCTGGTTTCTTTTGACATCACGCTCTTCTGTGGCTGAGAAACTGAAGGCTTTTGTTACTTAAACCGATAACTTTTGTGGCCCATATTAGCTAATTAAGTCAACACAGAGCGTCTCGCAGCAGTGGGACTAATGAGGCTAAGCTGTGTGGAGTTTAAAAAGGGATTAGGCCAGTTTTACAGCCACTCTATTTAGCATTGCAAAGGCAAGCCTAAAGCCATTACTATATGAATGTTCCCCCATAGCAATGGCATAGATTAATACATGCATACAATATCACAGATCAGTATTAGAACATTATTTTACAGTAACATATGTTTTGAGCGAAAGGGGCTTTAGCGAAGGTAGTTTAATGTCTTTATATACCACAGTGAGAATTTTTAAGCGTTATCGAAAATATGGCATGTATATTAATAAAGCTGATATATGCCTGTAGGGACATTTTTTTGCGCGAGGGATGACAGGGCTCATATTTTAATATGGGGGCGAGAGAGTGAGAAAGCGAGGACTGTGAACTGTACTTAATTCATATCTAAGCCTGCACTAGCTGAAGAGGTAACTGCAAGTGCTCTGATTAATTGAACATTCTAATGCTCAGCCATGATTACGCTGTCCTCCCATGATTAATATGAAGCTTTTAAGCACCTGAGGTCTATCAAATTAAATTCAGAGCATGTTTACATAATAAAATGTGAACTTTAGTGAGCTACGGTCATATCACCCATTGACTCTAATATAATGGCCCTGGCAATTAAAAAATGTGTGCTTTATGAGTTGCAACACAAAAAAATATGGCCACACACGCATGCATGCACACTTCTGTTGACTTCCCAATCTCTCAATGCGCCATATCATCTATTCTGTTTTAATGGCAGGATGGTCAGTTAGCTAATATGCTAGTCTGCTTTAGCAAGAGTTAGATTTAATGGCCAGCGTAAAGCAAAAAGCATTAATACAGCCACCTACACAGGATGTATCTCTGTCTTTTTATATTGGCCATATATTATCTAAAAGCCAAGTCATCTTTGAGTAGAACTTGCTCTCAACAACAGCCAAAACAAGATTAACAGTTTACTGACAAAAAGGAAAATTGGTGTAAAATACTTTTTAGCAGGGTCAAACTATTATTCAAAAGCCTGTGTTGCTCCAGCTGGCCAGCTGTTAGAGGTAGTTCCTGATTAGCTCTTTAATGGTGATGTTGTGTAACTTTAATGTATACTGTTAGAAAAAAAGAGTACTGTATAGGTGTGTTTTTGTTCATGAAGTAACAAAGTAACAACAATGTACCCTTAACAACAACAATATTCTTAAAGTGCAATTGTGTACCATAAATGAGTTTTGCCCAGGGAATGAGTATGTATTTGTACAACTGCATTTCCAAAAAAATTGGGCACTGTGCAGAATGTAAATAGAAACAAAATGCAATGATGTGAGAACTGAGATTTTTTTTTTTAAATATATGCCCACTTTGAATTTGATGCCAACAACATGTTCCAAAGAATTTCTGATATGATTATATGATTTGCAGATCATTGCATCCTATTTTTATTTACATTCTGCACAGCGTCCCAGCTTTTTTGAAAATGGGGTTGTATTTTTTCACAACATAATGTTTTAAAACAGAACAGTAAAATAAAAAAGCCTGGAGTGAAAATAAAGTGTATGGAGTCAATGCAACTGAATATGGCACAAAGTCTCCTAACTAAAGTTAATGAAGATTAGCTTTGCGAGTACCATCCCACTGGTGTGAGGGGTACTACCCCAGTCACAGTTTAGTACCTTTTTTCTTAAAAAGTACCCTCTGTTTCAATATTGGTGTTAACATGCTCTTACCAACTTCACAAATCAGAAACGCATAGCAGGATGAGTCAATTTTTGAATATTTAAGTAGTTATGAAAGTTTAAAAATTTTGATATATAAATGTGTTTCTCTTTAATGTTTTATACTCTCATATTCTCATGGAACAAATATGAGATGTCTGAACTCTATATTCCCTTAGAGAATAGTGAAGAGCCTATATCTTACATTTTGGTTAGAGTTTCCTATCTGTTTAGCTCAAAGAAGAAAGCATAGAAAGACCCTTGATTTCAGGGTCTTTCAAAGAAGAAAGCATATTAATACCCTTGATTTCAGAAGAACCCTGGACGAACAGGCATCCAAAGACGTTTCAACGTGTAGAGAACACTGTAAAAAATGGTTGTCAGATCTACCTAAAAAATGACTTCTACCAATGTATTAACAAGTAATTGAACTAGTTTTATTCAACTCAAAAATTATCTTAATGAACTTATAAAGAATCGTTCATTCAAAGTATTTATTTAAGTTGAATAAAACTAGTTAATTTACTTGTTACCATATTAAGTAATTTTTTTAAGGTGGATCTGACAAGCTATCCTCTGCAGTGTACTTTATCCAAGTTGCCACTTGCAGGACAAAGACAGAGAGGTTCTTGGCTCCTGGTTTGGCTCTATGGCTCTAGGAAAAACCTTTAATTAGTATAGAACCTTTACATTATGTATAGGTTATTTAAACTTTAACACCTACAACCCAAGGAAAATATGGTGTTATTGTTTTGGTATTTCAGTCAATTACAATTACAATTATAAAGTATATGCATGAGTCATTGAATCATGTGTGTGTCATGTCTGTAGGTTAAATCGTTCCAAAAGTGTGGCTAGAAGTCAGCCATGCAAACAGCCTGCAAAATACAGGCTTTGGGTTAAAAAAGGTCTTTCCACTCACATTTCTCATTTACAAATATGATTCTCTGAAAAAAACATCTGTTTTGATGAACATTGTAATGAAAACCATTCATTCATTCATCATCTAAACACTTACTCACCTGGGTCATGGGGGGGATGCTGGAGCCCATCCCAGCGCTCATTGGGCAGAAGGCAGGAAACACCCTGGACAAGGTGCCAGCCCATCACAGGGCAGGTAACACAAACCATTTTTTTAGAAATTTAGCATACATCATGACATGCATAACCTTGAAATTACACAATTACGTAATTAATTATATAGTTTTGTAATGAACTACATTTACATTCAATTTACATGCACAACAATATGCTTTCGTAAAGTTCAAATCATATTAATCATTTACTTTTTAAACTGTGAAACTTGTTTCAATGAGCTACAAATGAGAAGTAATTATTATCAAACTATGAAATGGCTTTGTTTTCAATGCTAATTACAATTTGTAAGAACTGATCCAGCAGACTGACACCTAAGGACATTACTTCTGCCAGCCTCGACTCAGCACTCATGGGTATCTAATTCTCAGCTTATAGAAGGTATTGCTGCTCTCTGAAGGAGCTGAAAAGGTGAAAATTGAGGGTGGTTAAAAAGATCAGACTTGGGTATTTAATTAGCTGCAACTAAGCACCTGCATTTTAAATTCTAAGTGAAACATATTTTATAAGGTTAATGAGGTCACCTCCATCTGCAGGATCAAGACTTGTAAGGTCTGTATTTCAAACACATTAACACATGCGAGTCTGATAGCCATGTTCAGGGCTCAATTATGATTTGTTGTCTTTATTCCTCATTAGGTGCACAGTGTGACCTCACACTACTGTCACTATTCTTGCTAGTGGTTTTCCTAATGGGCATATGGCACTTAAGTAGCCACATAAAGTATGTGGACACTTGTACATCTCACCCCTTTGAGCTTGTTGGGCATCTGTCAGGTCAAGCAATGGTGTTAGACAAGAAGGCCTGGCTCACAATCAATATCACAAAAGGTGTTCAGTGAGGTTGAGGTCAGGGCTCTGTGCACACTACTACACTCTCAGAAAAAAAGGTAGTAAACTGTCCCTGGGGCAGTACCCTTCTTCTCACTGGGGTGGAACCCTCAAGGGTTAATCTCAGTACCTTTAGTCAGGGAACATATTTGTACCATAGTCCACTGAAATGATATTTTCTAAGTTGTATTGACTCCACACCCTGTCTCATCTCCAGGCTTTTTATTTTATTGTTCTGTTTTAAAACATTTGGTTATGAAAAGGTACAAATACGTACTTTTCACCTGGAAAAACTTACTTAAGGTTCACAACTGGACCTTAAAACCACTGCTGTACCTTTGAGGGAACATTTACATTGTTTGTACCTTGATTAATGAAAAATGTACCTGCACAGAACCTTTATTTCTAATAGTGTATAGTTCCACTGCAGAGTCCAGTGGCAGTGTGCTTTACACCACCCCCGAAACTTGGCATTGTACATTTTGATCTTAGGTTTGTATGCAGCTGTTCGGCCATAGAAACTTGTTTCATTCTTTTGCTGATGTTGCTTCCAGAGGCAGTTTGGAGCTCTGTAGTGAGTGATTCAACAGGGCATTGTTACAAAGCCCAAGTCATTTCAAACTGGTTCCATGACAATGAGTTCAGTGTACTTTCGGTGCCTCCCCAGTCATCAGATCTGAACCCAAAAATGCATATTTGAGATGTGGTAGAATAGGAGATTCATAGCAGGCGAAAAATCTGTAGCAATTACATAACACAATTATGTCAACATGGACCAGAATCTGGAAGTAATGTTTTCAGCACCTTATTAAATCCCTGCCACAAAGAACTGAGGCTATTCTGAGAGCATACCAAGTATTACAAGAGTGTTCCTAATAAAATAGCCCATGAGTGTATGCATATTCAGATTACAGTCACTTTTTATGGATTTTTTTGCGGGGGGTTACATCTTGTAGGCAACATCAATTAATTAGCCTACTGATTCAGCTATAACTGACAAAATACCCATTTTACTTTGACAACAAGCGTTAAGTCTGGTTTTGGGAGAAATCAGGGCTTCATCTGGTTCAAACTTTATGAACTTCTTGAACTTTAATTCTGAAAGTAAATAAAGCAATCAGATCAGAAGTAGTCCACAGTTAATCTAAAAGTTATCAAATTATATTAAATCTTTTAGTTAATCTAAAAGATTACATTTGAAGTCATGTAATTTACAATCAGTAAAAGATTACATTACTTAGGTCATCTACCCAACATTCTTAAAAATAAAGGTGCCAAAAAGACAAGGATTTGAAGCGATGCCACAGAAGAACCACTTTTGGTTGCATAAACAACGTTTCAGTGCATGTTTGTTAAGAATCATGTCTGTAAATGAAAAGTGTGGGATGAACCTTTTAAAACTTTTTAAAAGTTTAAAGAACCTCTACATAATCTACTGATGCTATACAAACACAACACATATATGTTCAAGCCAAGAACCATTTAGGAACCAGTACAAGTTTGTTTATTTTCACAAGTTTATTTTCACTAGAGAACAAGTTTGATCTCTAGTGATGCTACAACCATCCATGGCCGGGCATCCAAGAGAGCACACATGGCCTGCCTTTTTTTGGTGGGCAGGATGTCCCCCGCCGTCTCCCCCCCATCACCCAGTGTGATGCTAGCTAGCACAGGCGTCTGTTAGCTGACATTACGGAACTGGCAGTTAGCATTCTCCTCCAAGCATGTTTTGTTGTCCAATGATGTTGCATCACACGGCAATTCAAGAAGATGTGGTGACGCTGCACAGGTCTCAGAGGAAGCCTGTGCTACCTTTTGCCCTCCTAGTGCTGGTAGTATAGTGTGACTGGAGGAGTCCTAACTAAAATTGTGGAGAAAATTGGGAAAAACTAAAAAAATAAAGTGTAGACCAGGGGTGTCTTTAGGGGGCCTAAGGGCAATGTTAGATAAGAACTTTTCTTCTCCTGTAATGTTACCACTTTGCAGATACAAGTTTTTCTTCTATCAGCGACAAAATGCTCTATGTAATGTTATTTATTGACTGAGTGCAGGAGTGGGGTTAGTACAGAACAAACATCCTCAAAGTCCAGCTTTGGCCCACAGGCAATCTCCGGTTTGAGAACAGTTGAAATGGGCATTTTGCTTCTTCAAGTGTTCCTTACATGCACCTCATACGCTTTTGCAGTGGTATGTTCTGACAGTTTAAATCAAGAACAACATCGCCCAGCTAGCTGTAACCAAGCTGATTTCTGCTACCCTGCATCCACGCCATTGTTGAAGCTGTTGGTTGCAGTAGGCTTATGGCTAGCAGGGGGGAAATAGAGGGATTGTAGCATCTGGAGACTCTGTACATTCCACATTCGTTTTTGCTGTAGCTGTTCCACTGAGCTTCTTGCTAATTCTCTCTCCACCTGATTATGTAAAGCAGGCCTATATTCTCCCTTTGAAGTGGGATGGAAAGCTGCGGAGCTCAGCTGCCTCGGGGACATTTCATCTTCTTAAAAAAGATGAGCCGGGGGTTCATGCAGGGGTCAACAAAATGGCTGCCGTTCCCCAAAGTGGGTCGACGTCCATAAACGCTGATTTGATGTCATCTGGAATTCATTTTGGCTCTTGATAATGCTGATGATGGTTCATAATAAAAAGCCATTCTTTCTCTTCGAATCTCAATGGAAGGAAGTCCAGCATAGCAGGCGATCACCATGTCAGTAAACATGTAGCCATATGCTGCATTGGTTTGAATGGACATTGCGGTCCATTTTGTCAGATTGCATGGACATAACAATCTAAGTTATCCCATTCAACAATGGGAACTCCTTATTCCACAGGGATTTCCTCTTAGTTTCTCCACATATCATTGCCATTCAGCTCTCTATCCTCTCCCGTCTGACATTTATGAGCACATTCAGTAAAAAAAAAGATGTTTGAAAAGCCTTTATCTGTTGGCTACATAATTAGCATCATAACAGACAAACAAACAACATGTTTGAGAAAATAAATAGAGCATACTCAGCTCAAGATGTCTCATTATATTCATTCTCTCTCTTTCACACTCATGGTGTTGGCTGACCCTTGGACTTCATGAGCTGCTTTGGGTGGCAGAAAACAGTAATGCTACAAAGGTGAAAGGACAATCAGCCCACATTCACTTGTGGTGGATGGCGTTTGTTTATTTCTTCTTATTCCTACTGCAGTGTGAAAACTCCAAACCAGGGTTGCTAACCATCTGTTTCTTTCTCAGTAATGTGTAAACAAATATCTGTATTTCACCTTGTCTGTAAATCTGAAAAAAAGCTTGGCTGTAACTAGAAATTGTTCTATGACTAACCTACCAGTCTACTCTCAAAGTCAAATTGCTCCTAATTACAAACAACTTCAGCAAACGTGACAATATATGACTGCAAAAGCCAACATGGTAGATACAGCATTAGGTTCTTGGCTTGGATGTATAGTTCTAGGACAAACTTTAATTAGTATAGAACAGTTACATTATGTAGAGGTTCTTTAAACTGTAAATGGTCCACATCATGAAAAGTTTTGTTCCTTTTTTGACAAAGTTTCATGTACATTCATAACCATTTAGTCTCCACTCCTTACAGTCCATATATGGAAATGAAGTTGCAAAACAGCCCATATACGCTTTGTGCACTAGGGCAGAGTCATGCTGGAACAGAAAAGGGCCTTCCCTAAACTATTCCCACAAAGTTGGAATGTCTTGGTCTGCTGAAGCATTAAGATTTCCCTTCACTGGAACTAAAGGTTTCTAGGTCAACCCCTGAAAAACATCCCCATAGCATTATCCCTCCTCCACCAAACTTGACAGCTGGCGCAATGCAGTCAGGCAGGTAATGTTCTCCTGGCATTTGCCAAACCCAGACTCATCCATCAGACTGCCAGATAGAGAAGCATGGTTCATGTTGTGGTATAATACATGGACCTCAAGGAAAAAAATGAAATCCAATAAAATGTAAGACAGTGGTTTTATATACAGTATGGTTGTAAATGATATAGTTGGTATAGTAGTATGTAGTATGTAGAGGGTAGCACCTCTGTCCTCCATGCTGTTGATGAATTCAATCTCCTGCAGGAGCAATGACCTCATGCTTTACCAAGAGTCCCTGGACAAGACTCCTAACCCTTGACTTGCACAATGATCGAATTATAAATCGCTCTTAATAAGAGCATCTGCCAAATGCCATAAATGTATAAATATACTGTGCAAAAGTCTACATACACATATTATTTAAAGCCATTTACCTGGGCAGTCAGTTTGTTTTTGCTTGTAAAATAAATTTGAATAAATACAAGCAAACACAATACAGTAACAACTAAAAGAAATTTCTTTATTAAAAAAAGTACTTGATATCTTGTGAGCTAATTTGAAGAACAAAGTTTCATTCCAGATTTCTACTGGATGCCCCTAGCCATCACACTGATCATACTGATTTAACATAATGAACTACTGATGAATCAAAACAGCTATTGAATCATATTTACAAATAATACTGGAGAGATTTGGTAATGGATAAACAAACCTATTCACATACAAAAAATCTTGTGTTGACATTATTTTTATTTATTGTAGCATTAGTGTTTGTGTAAGCAAATAAACACTTACCAGATAAACAGCTTTTTAAATCTAAGTTTCTCAGGTACCTGAAAACATTCGCACAGTATGGTACATATGAACCTATTTTGATGATACCTTCTACTTAAAACTACTGAACATTACTTCAGGTACTTTAAGATTAAAATAGAAATGTGAGTAAAAGTTACGGTATGTCAGTTCATGCTTTGGTAAATGGTATGACAAAGTGCAAACCCTCAATGAAGATTTCCTTAAAAAATGTTTGCGTCCCTAGGGCAGCCCAGCTCATGCTGATGTTTTCAAAATGTATAATTCACTATATTTCATTACCTCAGTAAGAGACTGTACCATTCATGAATTATACATCTGCTATTTGTCTTTGGGCCACAGTTTTACTGGACTCGACAAGACTTTCCACCTGTTTCTGCAGCTTGTCTTAAATGCCTGGAGAGGTTTTAGAGAAGTATTGCCTCAGACACAAACCAGTGCTCAGGTAAACACTGGGGTGTTATGTTTTATACGGAAGAACAGGGATCAACCATTTCTCCCCCTACGCTCTTTATTTTAAAACCAGGCTGAAGCAGCAGACCCATGCAAACTTACTCAGAGAACACAACTGAAGGATGCAGGAGGAAACAATACCCAATTTGTTCTGGCACTCCATAACACTCTGAGAACACTAACAAGAAAAAAAGGCCACAGACTGGCAAAAATGTGGCTTTTGGCCTTTATGACCAGGACCTCTCTTAAAAACTGGAATATTTTACATATTCAATACTGTGCAAAAGTCAGAGACCACTTTATTATTATTATATTATCATTTAATTTCCACTGAAAACTACTATCAAGTAGAAGTTATTCATTTCTCAGGAGCTATTTCTGAGAAGAAAAAGAAATTAGTGTAGAAATAACATAAAGTTTACAAACCTTATTTAAAAATACAGAGAAAATGGAATTCTTAACAACCGCTCAAGACCCGGTAGACCATCAGACCTGTTAACATCTGATTTAAAGCATTCGTCTTTGAGAGAGGAGGAGATCAAGCTTCACTCTTACTTTAGATCAGAAAAAATCCACAGGTGTTTTTGTCCATCCTTCCACTGTGAGAAGACAACTCAACACTACGGGTGTAGCTGTCAAGAAGCTGTTCCTGAGGAAAGAGCATAGACAAAAAAGAAGAAAATATTGGCAAATCAAACAAAGAAGAGCTGGAGCTCTCAGAACATTGGACTGACCACCCCAGAGTCCAGACCTCTACATCACTGAATGTGTTTGGATTACTTGGATCATGAGAAGCAGAAAATACAACCAACTTGTATTTTGTGCGAAAAAATATCCCTGCAGCTGTAATAAAGGCAATGTATGTCAGAGTTTTACCTGGTGTTTCTGACTGACATCGGTCAATTTAGGGCTGTTGCGATCACTTAATTAAACTCGATTACTAATTTTTAAAAAATGATTCAAATTTACATTCTTGATAAATCAGCAGAATTGCTATTATGATAATGCATATTGTCACTGTCCAAAAAAGCACGTATTGCCATTTTTTTAGATTTCCATTTTTCTGCATCATTTGAGCACAACAGCTTTTTTTTACATTGTGTTAAAATTTCATGATGAATGGACCAACAGAAATAGTCTGATTTTTTTTTCACTTTTTTCTTTTTTGTTTTTGTCCTAACCTGTAAAGTTACCATTTTGAAGATTTTCACTGTTTCCATAGATAGTGTTTTGTATTAAGGTCTCTTAGTTTATGTTCTAAGCATTGTTACTCTTTGAAAAGGTATGCATTGTTTGTTATTTCTCAGTTAAATGTTTGGCCTTTAAGAAAACACGCTGATTACCTTATTAAATATCCAAATTATAAAATTATTCCATTTCAAATATAATCTGTAATGGTGGATGTTGTAGGTAAGGCACCTTTGACTTTCATTTGATGCTTCATTACTAATTATAATTTTTTTAAATTCTAAAACATTTTTATATATATTTATTATTATAAATGTTGCAAAAGCTGTTAACCCGTTTAAAATGTATATGGGTGTAAAGAACAAGGCCTGTGAAAGGAGGCTAAAAAATCCAAAAAGAAATGAATGGCCCTGAAAGCTTTGCATTGTATCTGGAACTTAACAATGAAACCTGCAGATAAAGGGGGATCTGTTTTGGTAATTAGATCTGAGTAGTGTAATAAGTAGGTGGAATCATCTGTGCAATGAGGCTTTTATTCTCCTCCTGTTTTAATCCTAGTGAGAAAATCAAGTCAGAAATTGATGCTTACCCCAGTAAACTCTGCGTAACGGCAGGATTACTGAAAAAGAAACTGCTTCACATCACTAAGCTAACCCCCATGCCAATGCCTGTATGTGTCTTTGCTATATAATAATTAGGGCCATTATAAACAACATATGTAGACAATACTGTGCTACAAGGCTGCAACAAGAACATAGAATAGATGGGGAGGCAAAGTTACAGTCTTAGAAGTTGGTTGCCCCTCCACTAGGCCACACATACGACCTCTTGGGGGTCCCCTGATATGGTGAGGGGGCCCTCTGCTGATAAAAATCATGGTAAAGCAGCATTCTTGTGCTTGTGAGTATTTCTGTCATTTTGCCAGTCACATGAATGGGTGTGACAAGGGTTAGATGGCATATCATTCATTTATATATATATATATATATATATATGTGTGTGTGTGTGTGTGTGTGTGTGTGTGTGTGTGTGTGTGTGTGTGTGTGTGTGTTAAATTCAATTAAGCAAAAAAATAGAAACTATGCACTAAAATTTGAAAAACATCAAAGAAAAAATCTGACCAGGGGTGTTTAAACCTTTGCATGTGATTGTATTTAGTTCTTGAGGATTCTGTTTGTCTGTTAAATAAATGTTCACTGACTCCTGATAAGTTGTACTTAATGACTTTTTGACTAAAAATTAAATAATCAGTGGCCTCTGACTTTTGCACAGTACATGTCCAAATATTGCACACATTTTGATGCTTCAAGCTTAATGTGATGATTTGAACGATTGAACTTTTTCAGTCCAATAAACAGCATCCATTTTCTGGTCTCTAAATCAAACTCTTAACTGAAATTTTGGCATTTTTTCAATAATAAAACAGGCAAAGTTCAATTTATGAGTGTTTCATAGTTTTATTTAAGTAGTCAGATTGGTTACTCAGAAAGCACATTTTCAAAGGTTTTCATGGTGTGGCATTGCCTTTGAGAATGAATGGAACTTTATCTGCCTTCAAGGACCATTAACAAGACTGCTATGAGAGCCACTCGCAGCTGAACAATGCATGTAATAGATTAAGGGCAATGTGCACAAACACACACACAACTACACACACAATCAAGCTACGACCTTGCGCGCATAAGTCACTCATCTGTTTGTACAGCCGCGAACAAGCTGCAGCTTTCACAAACAAAAGCCCATTTACGTTATGTAACGTCTGCGTCTGCCGCTTCCACAGAACAGACAATCTAAACATCAGGCAATCAGTAGGAGGCAGAGAAGAGCAAAAACAGATTAAATGGTGATTCTGCATGGGCCACTGGCACCCAGTCACCCGTAGGAGAACAGCGTGAGGCTCAGCTATGCATGAACAGGGAGAGAGACATAATGTGTTGCCTTAACACATTATTAGCGTCCAAATGTGTGACAGCCAGAAGTGCAAAGGGGTGAGATGTGAAGGGGGGAGTAGGAAGGTTTGAAGAGGCGGTGAGGTGAAAGGGTGACATAAAGGGTGCCTGATGTATCATCAGAATGTAAAGCACAAATATAAAGATATGTAGGGTTGTTTAAAAAAAAAAAGTTTGACAAGACTTAAGGCCTATTCAAATTTGCACTATAATTTGGTAAGCATTGATATCAATGGAGGTTAAATGTCATGTTATGGTCAAAATCAGCAGTTTTCCTTGTTTAAGTTGATGCATAAAATGTTCTACTCCAATGCTAAAGGGGATCACTGTATCAGGGGCAAGTTGTAGCCAATAAGAAATAAGATACAGGAGTGATGGCACTGCTGTACATGCTCACTACTCCCAATCAGACAGCAGAAGTTGGATGACTTTGTGTGAAATATTAACATATTCACATAACAAAATAAATAAATAGAAGATTTTGAGATAAGAACGTAAGTGCCTGGATCACAATTTAATTACCCCTTATTTTAAAGAAGGTTAAATGTCTCAAAGTGTAGTTTAATTTTAATTAAGTTAAATTTTAAAAATGCATTTTAAGAAGGCTAGAACACTGCACTCGATTTGTAACCAAAATGTGGTGTTATAAATTAAACTTTAAATGTGAATTCGGAAAAACCACACTTTATGTACCACCCCATTTCCAAAAAAGTTGGGATGATGTAAAACTTAAATAAAAACAAAATGCAATACTGTCCCAAAAATGTCACCCCTATATTTAATTGAAAATAGTACAAAGACAGCATATCAAATGCTGAAACTGAGAAATTGCATTGTTTTTTGAAAAATATGTGCCCATTTTGAATTTGATGCAAACAACAGGTTCCAAAAAAGTTGGGACAGGGACAACAAAAGGCTGGTAAAGTTGTGTAATGCTAAAAAAAAGACCTGGTGGTTGATTGACAACAGGTCAGTAACATGATTGGGTATAAAATGAGCATCCCAGAGTGTCTTTCAGAAGTAAAGATGAGGAGGAGTTCACCAACAATTCAAGAATAATGTTGTAAAATAGCAAATAACTTTTGCTTTTCATCATCTACAGTACCTAATAACATTAAAAGATTCAGAACGCAAATCTCTGTATGCAAGGGACAAGGCCAAAAACCAGTATTCGCTGGCCGTGATCTTTGGGCCCTCAGGTGGCGCTGCATCAAAAACAGACATGATTCTGTAGAGGAAATTACTGCAAGGGCTCAGAAACACTTCTGAAAACCACTGTCTATGAAAACAGTTAGTTGCTGCATCCACAAATGCAAGTCAAAACTCTAAAACGCAAAGAAAAAAACACATATAAACAGGATCCATAAATGCTACCACCTTCTCTGGGCCCGAGCTCTTTTAAGATGGACTGAGGTGAAGTGGAGAAGTGTCCCGTGATCCAACAAATCAACATTTGAAATTCTTTTTGGAAATCATGGACACTGTGTCCTCTGGGCTAAAGACCACTCAGCTTGTTATCAGCGTACAGTTCTAAAGCCAGTATTCATGATGGTATAGAGGTTCATTAGTGCACATGGCATGGGTGATTTGTTTATCTGTGAAGGCACCATTAAAGCTGAACGATATATACATGTTTTAGCTACATATGCTGCCACCCAGGAAATGTCTTTTTCAGGGAAGGCCTTGATTATTTCAGCAAGACAATGCCAAACTAAATTCTTTATGTATTACAACAGCATTGCTCCATATTAAAAGAGTCCAGGTGCTAAACTGGCCTGTATGCAGTCCAGATCTGTCACCCACTGAAAACATTTGGTGCATTATGAAATGAAAAATATGACAAAAGAGATCCTGAACTGATGAGCAGCTGGAATCCTGTATCAAAGAAGAACGGGAAAACATTTCACTTGCAAAACTTCAGCAGTTGGTCTCTTCAGTTCCCAAATGCTTACAGAGTGTTGTTAGAATAAAAGGTGATGAAACACAGTGGTAAACATGCCCCCGTCCCAACTTTTTTTGGAACATGTTGTTGGCATCAAATTCGAAATGGGCATAAGTTTTTCAAAAAACAATAAAATTTCTCAGTTTCAACATTTGATATCTTGTCCTTGTAGTATTTTCCTTTGAAAATATGGTTTACATGATTCGCATATCATTGCATTCTATTTTTATTTACATTCTGCACAGTGTCTCAACTTTTTTGGAAATGCAGCTGTATTTTCTAAGTGAAAAAAGTTAACACATCCTCTACAGGGAACAAACGTGAATAAGGTTTTTTCTGCTAAATTTAGTGCACAATTTCCATTTATTTGCTGAGTGTAACACATTGGAGAAAATAAAACAAAATAAAATACGTGCCATAACATCATCACAGGTCACATTTTATGTTTAATTTTTTTCTTTATGTGAAATTCAACAAATAAAGGGTAATTGTGCATGAAAATGTGCAGAACTATGTTCTTTGTAGAGGATGTGTGAACTTATATATATAAATCAACAAAACATGTCATTTGACCAGGGTAGCCAGTTTCAAAAAGTGTATCTATAATCTCAGTCTTTTACTTTCTCTCAAATCTCTTTCCAGTGTTTACTA
Organism: Colossoma macropomum; assembly: GCF_904425465.1. Taxonomy (NCBI): domain Eukaryota; kingdom Metazoa; phylum Chordata; class Actinopteri; order Characiformes; family Serrasalmidae; genus Colossoma; species Colossoma macropomum. The sequence goes on from NW_023495761.1 coordinate 777,274, forward strand.
ATAAATCAGAATCCATGAAAAAGTAGCTTCAGCCTTGTCTTGTCAATCAAATGTGTTAACCCACCCACTAAGAATTGTATCTTGGTTTGTTTTAACTAGCCAGAAATTTGAGTGTTACTGCCAGAGCAAGGGTTTGAACCCCAGTCTCAAGCGACCAGTCCAATTTATATATTATACTTAGAATGCATATATTATGACAGCATTAAATACCCCACACCAGCCACGAATATGATGTCGAAAAAAGACAGGCATGCGAGGTACACATCGGGCAGACACTACTGCGCAAAACAAACTGGAGACGAAGAGGCTGAACTGATAAATAATTGGTAATTGGTTGCTAATTGGCAATTTTTGGCATATTTGCATATTCAGTCCCACACAGCAATCAGATTTCCGGAAACACAATTGACTACCAGACACTTGGTGTAAATGGGGTCAGAGTTACAGCAGTGGAATCTCCACAGGAGCTGTTACTGCATCCAAGGGTCAAGAGTGATAAAACTCGTGGAACCTGAGTCGTCTCACCTCCTTTATTCTGAAATGGATCTAGAAGAATAGCCATGTACACTTGTTCAGTCTGAAGGCATAAGTGTAGGGGCTTAAACCTCCCCGGCCTTAGAATTAATCCAGCGCAAATAAGCCTAGTGCTTTTCGGCATGCACCTGAAAAGGATAAAAGCTGCACTAGTTTCTAATCAGAAATAAGATTTTAAGGTAAAACAATCAGACATAATCAACAGCGGGCAGCATTTTGTGCCTATATTTGAATTGGACGTGACTAAGTGCCGTGTTACCTCTAAATGCTGCTGCCAGTGTTTGCTATACTTCAGACACAAGCTGAATGCGCCATCTGTTGCGTAATGCTAACGTGAACGCCCGTGTTCTGACGTTTCAGTATAGGAGGAAATTACACAGATACTTTGTCTCATATGAATCAGACAATCAAATCCTAACAAATTACATTACGCAATCTCTACTGGTAAAACTAATCCAGCTCAAACTGTGCTTTTGAGTAGGCCTGGGTTATATGCTCGTAGACAGAGAGTTAGATAATACGACATTTATGTTAACACAGTTCTTCGAAGCTGCAGGAGACTGCCTGAGGGATGGGTTAAGGTTAGAATTAGATTATACATCTTCTCCCCTTAGACAGTCGACTCACACTCCATAAAACACATTCAAATCTCTTGACTCATCGCAGGTGGGAGAGCCTCTCTTTCTCTGTGGCATTATTAAACACAGCAGACACAGTAGGCTGGAGTAAATGTCAGTTGCTATTTTAGCATCTTTTTCACCAGCCAGGGCCCATTTCTCACACCAGTAGAAAACTTGGTGTGTTTTTCAAATCCTCTCTCTCTCTCTCTCTCTCTCTCTCTCTCTCTCTCTCTCTCACACACACACACACACACACACACACAGACACACACACACACACACACACACCCCATCCGACTTCCTACACCCCACTGAGGAACGGCAGTTCATTTCCTGCCCCAGCAAACTGCTCAGTGATTCAAAAGGGCAAGTGGAGCCTACATGGTAAATGGAAAGGCAAAGACTTCTACTGTCCCAGGATGCACTCACACAGAGATACTATCACACACATACACTCCTGCTTGGTTTGTGATGAACAGTGGTTGGTTGATTTAAGTATTTTAAATATGAACTTCTCTTCAAATTACCATTACAATTAAAGCAACACTACTAATATGTAGGGATTTGGAGCCCTCTTTGGTGAAAATGTGTAATTACAAGCAATTTGCTGAAGAACCTTTTATTACATCAGTTGCGCTGCACTCTCCAGAGCAGATTATACAAGATAGGGGCCTCGCCCAAAGCATCAGTATGATTCAAACAATGAAAAAACTAAAAGAAATCAAACTGCAGCCAAACACAGTGTTGTACATGTACTTAAAAAGTACTCTGCACAGGGATTCAGGCAACCATGTCAAGGAGAGGTTTCAGAAGAAAAGACGTGGAGTTCTGTCCATTAAGTGGTGATGACTGCACCATTCAAACTCAAACCACTTTCAAAACGTTTGAAGTATACTTCCAGCATTATTAGGGTAGCAGTGGTGTCTCTGCCTGAAGAGGGAATCACATCATTGTTCTTCCATGTGTGGGCTGATGGTGTTATCCAGTATGGTATCGCTATATTGGTATTCATATTAACACTTAAGCTGCAACTTCTTCTTTTAGTTGCCCTGATCTTTATTTAGTGCAGCAACCCAAATGTTAAGAAGAGACATTCTGTCCTGTTTCAACAAAAATCAAACTACCTTGGGAGCCGCAACAATTTATGTCCATTTTGTTAGTGTAAGATTTTAATATCTTGGCTGTAAATATGTCTCAGTATTTGCCAATGTCTTAGTATAGACTAAAAAATATATAATGTAAACAAAAATGCAGACTTACTTTGTACTGCTTCAAGCCTCAGCTCAGCTATAGCAGCTTTTCTCACATCTCTTGCAGGATGCTGTTCAAAGTAGAATAGTTTATTACTTTTTTTGTTTTCTCTCACTCAACTTTTTGGTGGTGGACAGTTTCTCATTGGAGATTAAACATATCAGGAAACCAGCTGGACTGCATATAAACGCAAATGAGTCTGTCCGTTCATCTAATTTCTCTATGTTGGTCCTGAATCTTTCTCTCCTTTGCCATTTCATTAGCTACTAGCTAGGCAAGATTGTTGTCTGAGTTGCTATGTGACCAGCGGTCTGTGTGCCAACCTTTAGCGTTAAACGTTGGTGAATCAGCAGTTACAGATAAAACTGTGTTAGAATGCTCGGCAAAACTTTATTTTACCGCAGTCCATTATTTTACTGCAAAGAAGTATTTTAACATGAAAATCTGTTTGTTCTGTGGAGTCACAAGGGGGCAGTAAATGAGCCGCATGTGTCTCCAGAGCCGCATCTGGCCAGCCCCTGGGTTAGCGCTTTATTTAATTTGATCTTTTGTTTGTGATGGTAAAGTTTGATAGATTTTTTTTATGGCAAACCAGCTGTATTTTGTTGATAACAATAATAAACATTTAGAATATTTTAAAGCTATCACTGCAAACTTTCACCCTTGGAAATAAAGGTTCCCAAATGGTTCCTGGCTTGGATATATGGTTCTAGGGGGAAAAAAAAAAAACTTAAATGTTATAGAGCCCTTACATGATCAGCCACACTTTCTTTTCAGCACAAAACTGCCAAAGATGAACAATAAATATGGTATAACTGCTTGAAAAAGCTTAACTGCTATTCAACAGTTGGTCTTCACTAGTTGCTGTTAACAGGCTGTCTTTAACTAGTTTATGCTCTATATTGTCTGGAATGGATTATATTCTGCCCACACTAAAGGTCAACAGATAGCTAACAAAGTAACATTCTCCTCCAATAATAAGAGACAGGCTTTAACTTAGACATCTACAGAAGGAGTTGCTTTAAAACTGCAACATACAAGGTACTGTAAAACATGAAAGGATAATATGGGATTAATGTTTAACACTCGTGATTTTTTTTTGGGATCTCACTCTCATTATCAACCTCCCAGAGTTTCAGTATAGTGCATAGACTCTGTTGTCTCTAGTACAGGGCTGGTGTTGTCACGAAAAGAACGAGTTTTATTACAAATCCTATATAAACATGCATCTTGGGCTGAATGAAGGTGTATACACTTGCTATGCATTGGAGACGGATTACTTTATCACTCAGACTTCTTCGGGAGGTTGTCTGAGGCACACTGGAAACATTACAATGCCAGGCAGGAGAAGGAAAAACATTCTTAACTTCTAATGGAAGTTAATGGCCCTTATTCATCAAAGTTGCCTAGAAACAAGCATAGATCTCACTGTCCTAAATGGCTTACAAACAGTCTGCATCTGATTTAGGAAGCAGTAGCCTGAGCCTATACATTCTGATCACAGGCCACAAAGAAAGAATATTTATTAAGCTGGGTTTTTAAGGTAATGACATTTGATTTGTTTTCTGTGAGTGCTGTAACTCTGCTATTGCCAATCAAATCAATATATTCTAGAAATGACCAGTCTGCAATCTCATGCCTTTCTGCTAGTATAAATTAAAAAGTACTTCTCATGGCAGAAATAATGGCCTCTCCTGCATCTCCTATGCTGACACCACAACAATAATAAAAATAACAATAATGAATATTGATAATAATAATTTTATTTGCGTAAAAGGTTACATTTTTCTCAAAGTGCTTGACAGTGGGCTATAATACAGAAAGAGAGTGTTATAGGAATAATATTAAATAACATTACAGAAATTATATAAAGACATTAACGCAACAAGAATGTGGTATAAATAGCTACTAAAAAGGTGAAGAAAATGAGGAAAATGAAACTTCTGAGGAAAATCAAACTGATTAGGAAGCTTAAGCTGTTTCCTTGGCGTTGCTAGATAGTTGCTATGGTGTTCCAGGTTGTTACAAGAAGATTTCTAGGTGGTTGCTATGGTATTCCAGGTAGTTCCAAGAGTGTTGGTAGTTAGTTTCTGTTTTATTCTGGTTGGTTACTAGGTTGTTGCCCATAAAAAACAGCTACCCATAAAAAACAGCTTCTCCAGTATTGTGTCTATACCCACTTTCTTCGAGGAACTAACCATATATATTAGAACAGAGACTATTGATACTCCCTTTCCACAAAGTCATTGGCAAAATTAACTATATTTGTCATTGCCATAAGAATGAGTATGTCCACATTGCTGTTGGTGGTGATTTCCTCACTGTACATCTTCACAGGGAAGATGTAGTTCTTTGTAACACCCAGTCTGTTACTGCACTCCTCTATCTAGAGAGACAAGCACATAAACGCAGAGTACTTGAGACTGATAATATCCTTTCACCTTTCTAGCCTTAGTAAAGCTACACATATATATTGTTTACCTGTATGAAAGCTATATACTGTTACTTATGAACTTGTTTTTTTTTTTACTTTTATTAATTACAATCAGTGTTTGCTAATTCAGGTCCAGAAAGTAAAAATCCTCCCCAGGATTTTGTTCCAACTGCCTGGATATCTCTGCTGCTGGTTTGAGTAAACTAGAGAAGCAACAAAAAAGAACGAAATCCTGGGGAGAATTTTTATTTTCTTGTACTGCATTACCCACCTCTGATTACAAGCAACTGGCTCATGAAATGCATTTTATTTGAAAGCATTAGTATGTAATATTAACTAAAACAATGTAACTCTTTTTTTGAGTTATGTATAAAGATTATTTTTTTGGATGGGGGGCTTTTTAGAAGTCACTATTATTCAAGTCATCACACTCACCTTATCTTTGATTTTCTTGCTTCTGTAGATCATTTTCAAGTCCTTAGAAACCAGCTTACATATCAAATCCACCCTGGTCATGATGACAACTTGAGGAATCTCTGTGGTAAAGACAGCAGGTCAGTGAAATAGCTTTTTCCTTGTTTTTTTTTGTTGTTGTTGTTGTTGTTTTTTTTTTTATATTTTTGCCTATAGAGCGGAACGGTGACCATTCACTTTTTTAACTCCCCTGTTTCTGAAAGTCATTCATTTTCTCCATAGACATCATCATAGACATTTCAGTCCTTCAATAAAGGGTTTTAAGAACCCAGTCAAACCAAGTAGCTAGGAAAAAAAACACCAACTAAAGCTAACTTTCAGCATTACACATAGCATATCTAATAGTTATAATATCATACCATTCATTACAAAATTAAGTGTCAGAGTCAGTTGTCCCTATTTCACATGCAAGGGAATTGAATTTTAATTAAACAGGAAGGGGTTAAACCGAATTCAAAATCACAGTAAAGCTAACTTGACTATTTAACTGCGTGAGGTTTAGTACAATACTCAGGAAATTACCAGGAGGGCTCAAGTGAACAAAAGCCAATGTATTACAATCAAAAACAGAGACGTCCAGATTACAGCGAGCAGTATGGCAAGTGAAAACATTAGTGCATTTTCTACATGATTCTAGAGAGAAGCAGCAAAGATCTACCCCGTGTGCAGGCTTGGCTGCTTCTATGCAAAAGTGATGCAAAGTGCCCAGCAAAGCAGAACAATCATAAGATGCTTTTGTTTTTACAGTCTAGTATGAAATATTTGGACATTGATTTTTTGGTTGAAATTAATATAGTGAATATTTCTTCTCTGTTTTAGTGTCAAAAACCTTCATCACTGAGCATTTTTGTGAGAAATTGTGTGGAAATTTTTCACTGCGTGTCATTAAAGAAGTGCAGATGACTAGAAGATAATATGTTGGTCTTTTATAAAATGAATTAGTGGAAAATAACAGGTTGATGACTCACCCAAGTCTCGAGCTTTTTCACGAACTTTCCTCATTTCACAGATGACACTTTGAGGCATCATGGATATCTTGTCTGCTGGTAGAATGCTTACGAGACAGTGGACTTTGCCATCGAGACTCGGGGTTTGGTCGTATTCTCTTTTTTCGTCAGTTAGTTCTGTCAGAGGATTAAACTGAAAATAATGAATAAAAGTTTTTTAATGTGGCATTTTATTCATATTCTAATATATCTTACAGCATTGCAGTTCATGTGAAAAACTGCACTTTCACTTACTGTATACCCTTCCTGCACATGACCCTGTAATATACTGATGAGGTCATTAGTTTGTATCCCGTGTGAAATCTCTGCTTCCATACCCATCGTGTCATTAAACACAAAAGGGAAGAATGATCCTGCTCTGTCTTTCTTCAGCTTGTAGGTTTTGAACTGGAAACAGAAAAGAGTAGACTTTTAAAATCAAAATTGTAAAATTTGTGCAAAATTTAAATAATAAAGTAATTAGCTGTACTTCTTTTAATAGCATTACAATACTTCTGAATCTGGATCTGTTAGATCTCCAACAAATTCATCATTACCTTCACAGTGAAGCTAACGCCACCTATCGAGTCTGCCAGTGCATCAGTAGTATTACGGCCTTGAAGGACAGTGTTAACGGAGTTGATAAAGCTGGATTTCCCAGAACCTACTGGTCCACACAGCAGAATTCTGACTTGGCTGACCATTGAGGTGCTAAGCTGGAACTCTTTCAGTTCCCGTAACAGTCGTTGCTTTTCTTCATTACTAGCAAGAAAGCAAAAGAGGGTCTAGCTAGGTTTGTTTGCTAAACTACAAGAGCTGCATTTATATGACTTTACAGATGAATATGAATCAGAGTGATTCTATTTAATGCATAATGTAAATTTTTTTATTCATAATTTCCGAAAATTCAAATGTTTTTTACTTTGTTATTTGCTGCAGCCAATTTGAACTGAGTTGAATTAATACCATTTTGTACAGGCTACTTTCTTAAGTTGATAAATATAAATGAACACAAAGCAAGGATTAATTTACCCTTACCTCCAGTCCACTGGCCTCCATTCTTCTTCAAGAGCTGTCAGACAAAAATGGATATAAGCAGGTCTGTAATGAATAACATCAGCCCATCACATCAAACCTATGTGCCTTCAGCAACATAGATAGAAAGTTTATTTATCATCATTCAGTGTGATTGAGAGAAATTTTGTTCAGTCACCTTATTTAACCTTCATCTAAATAATGACTTGGAATTGAAAATTGACAATATTGAATACATTTACATCTGGAATGGGGATAGACTTCGCACTTGGGAGACTGACCTTTTTTTTTGTAAATATCTGCATATCTGTATATTAAATTATTATTTTTTTATTTAATAAACACATGAAAATTCTTCATGATTCTTCAGAGCTCTAACTGTATACTACACAGATTGGCTTGGTTCAGATAAATTCAGTTTTATTTCAGACAACAGATTGTACAGTTGTTTATGCACCCAAACAACTAGTCTGGAATATATTTCCATAATAGACGGTGAGAAGAGCCGTAGGGCATTGTTTTACACTGTTTTGAACCTTCAGTTTTTCCATTTTAGATATTATATTGGAATCATCACAACCTTAATAGTATAGAAAATTTTGTCTTCTTTAAAAAAGCTGAATTGAAAAACATACTTTCTGGAGGTGATGGAGGTGATGGAGGTGGTGGTGTTCCCCAAATAAAGTTTTTCATCCATGGAATCATGATGTAGTTATTCACCTGTTAATTGTGTGCAAAATTATTGACCACAAAAATATAATATGATCAAATCTAAATCGCTACTGTAAAGTTTATCTTTTACAGTCTTGGATGGTTCTCTGTTGGGGGAAGTGATACAGTGTCGTATATGTTGTATAATAGTGAAAAATGGAACATTTTATTTTCATCATTAAAGCAATTTGCTGAAAATTTCAGGTCTGAACAGAAAATATCTGGCATTTTCCTCCCTAATTCAGAGGCTGTGTGAGCGTGAATGGCCTAAACTGCAGCACCATCCTTTTTGCAAAACCAACTAAACTTAAGAGTAACAATGGAATTTGTTCAGTTAGACCATACTATTTAGTGTTAAGGTGGCACAAAACAGTAATTTCACTTTTTTAAAGAGTACAGAACAACTACAATCAAGGTCATACATTCTTGACCTTCTGCAGTGCCTTGTAAATGTTTTCAATAGTACTGATAGTTTAAAAAGTTGAACTAAAATATAAAAAATCATTTGACTCACCTTTCCAGCACAGAAATAGTTTGAGGTTTTTTGTTATTGTAGATTTTTGTTGTAGATCGTAATGTCCCAAACACCTGGAACAGAGCTATTCTGCTCGATTGTTGTAATAAACTGGTGGTTCTTTGTTATTTGACATCCGTTCACTTCCAGTTTCAAGAAGGAAAGCTGACACAAGTAGAACCAGTAAAAACAGAAAACAAGGAGAAAAACCTAAACACCTTCTTGTCTCTTATTAGGAGATCAGGGGAAATAAAATGAAGTAATTAAGCGAGAGACACACAAAAAACAGCTCTGATGCAGAACTCTCCCTGTTATAAAACAGGCGTTCTCTCTGGGCTCCAACACCAGCCTGCTGTGTAGGGAAAAGGGGAGTTACATAATGAGGAAACAAATAACAGGTGAACGGAATTGGTTGATTAGCTGGCCACTCCTTCTGACCGCCCCTTCTTAGTTCTGTCAAATGCTAGACCAAAGCCCTGTTGACTACATAGATACACACTTTTCTCTGGAAATGCTTGCAAGCTACTTTCAGTTTTCATTTCCAAGTAATGATTACTGTTATTGTCATTTATGTACAGAAGGTGTTCCCTAAAGATTTGTCACTTTAGAACGTTGTTCCAGTCCTAATCAAACACATTTGATCCAGCTAAATCAAGCTAAATGACATGCTTATCTAAAAAAGCTTAGAATTGGAAGTAAATTCTGCAGAGTATCAGATTCCTCAACCACCACATTCATAAACTTACAAAACCTTAGTTACATAGAACTGAAGATCTAAACTCTTTTATACTTAAATGTAAAACCATTCACATAGTGCTGAGGTGACAATAACTCTGTCAAACCCATCTTGGAAATGATATCAGTAACTAGACTATTTCTTACTTATAGGGTACTGCACCATTATTCCTATATTAATGATAAGTTGGCATAAACAATATGTAAACAGTGGTGCCTCTTTCATTTCCATTCATTTGAAATTACTGCTACAGCTGCTGTTTCTGAAAAGAGTGTCATGAATCTGAATGGTCTAAACCGACTAACTAGAATTTGGCAATGCTAAACAATGATAAAAATCAGGGATTTTTTTGTTTTTTCAGACTGAGTACGAGTATATATATTTAGTGCTTGCAGATACAATACTGATACAATACTGAGTAAGAAGTTATACAATACCTAGAATTAAGAAGTTGTTGGTGCAAATGAGCATGGTGTACCTTAAAAATGTAATCATTAAAATCTAGCTGATTTTAAATGATTTGCATTAGCTAGCTGTGCTACATTAGTTACCTTTGATGGAGTAGGACTGCAGTGGAGAAGAGTGGACAGACAAATGCTTTTACCACTGTACGTAAAGTACAAGTCATAGTTTTGCTCCTTGTCTCTCTTTCAAAAACAGTCTGTGTAGCATGGCAGAGATCATATCTGAAGCTAAAGTATCTGAAGAACTCACATTTTGAGTTTTACATCTTGTTGGGAGTCGTTTTACATTTGAATAGACCATTGTGTACAGATAAAGCCAAAGCCTATGATTTATATGCGAAACGCAGCCTCTACAGACAGCTCTGTCTACAGACAGTTTCAAAACATTCGAAAACAACATGCTGCGCACAGAGTACTCTGTTTAGTTGGTCGGTGTGTCTCCACCCGTATTGGGGAAGCAGCTGTGATTGTGTTTATGTGTGTTTAAAATGGGCTAAAATCACACAGTGTATTCCTGGCGGGAATCTTCCAAGCTGGAATATTTCAAGTGACGGACGGCTTTGTCTCCGACTGTCACAGAGTCAGTAACACTTTGCTGTGATAGTCCATCCTTCTTCACTACATTAGCATTAGGCAGTCTACACTCGGTTTACAATAACAGCAGGTATCGGAATGTTGACCATGGTGTATTTTTATGAGTACATTTGCACATGAGCACGGTATCAGCCTGATACCCAATACCAGTATCAGTATCAGTACATCCCTAATAAAAATGGTTTATTATGTTTATTATGTCTGTGTTTGCGTGGTCTACAACTTTGTATCTGAGGTATTGTTGCTCTGAAATGCTTCCATTTTACAATAATACAAGCATGTCTGCTTTGTGTGGGCTGTGCAAAAGTTATGGCACATTTTATTTTTATATTTTTCTAATGTGTTAAACTTAGTAAATAAATAGTACACTAAAATTTGTATAAAAATGTCATATGTAAATGTGTTCTCTGTAGAGGATGTGTTGACTTATGTTCACAAAAATTAACAAAATATATCACTTGTATTAGTTCAAATGTTTGCATACAACTGTACTTTGGCTGGATTCCGTTTACTCTTGTTAGTAAAATGCGTCCCTAGTGTGTCCAGATCAGACCTGATTTTAGTGTCCCACATAAAAGCACATCAACATGTACGTCATTTCCGTTTTACCTCCTTTTTCCCCTGTTATGAATCCACAAGCGCTTGTCTTGTGCGCTTTCATTGGCCCAGAGTGCAAAAAGCCTGTAAGTTTGGGGAACTCCAGCCTCACGTATCCTCTGTTTTGCATTTCCTTTTTTATCCTCTGACCTGCTGGTCAGCACTCTGCAGACACATTTCTGCTTCCATAACTGTATGTGGACACAGAAAACACATTCCATTTATACCTGTGTGTGGTGCAGATCCGTCTCTGACCACCTGCAGATCATAATTCGATCACAAAGCATCCTGACGGTGTGTAGACTTTGCTTTTTAGGCCGTCAATGTATATCACCGAAACACATGTTGATGTGAGATGTAAATAGTCACTATTGGTCATTTCCAGTGTGTGAATAAGTGTATTAGTGAAAAATAAGATAGCTCTCCTTAATCTCTTGCCTTTTTCCAAACTGTTTTTATTTTTTCAATGATATCTTCAGACATAAGGAATAGACTGTCTTCTGGTAGGACACAGGACAGGGAACTTTGTCATCTAGACTTGGGGTTTTGATGTATTCACTTTGTTCCTCAGTCAGCTCCTTTGCAGAATTATACCCAAAATAAAATGAAACGTCATATTACATTGTAGCTATAGTACAGACAGTACAGTGATCGATGATAGACTGTCTCTAATTTGTCACATTTCCCATGATTTACTTTTTCCAAGCTTTAGTGTTCTTTTAGCATTAGCCAAAAAAAAGGCTTGACTTTAACAAACTGCACAGGGATTTTAACATCTTGCACAAATCCCACGAAGAATACTCTCAAAGTCTATCCTATCCAGAAATCTCTGCACGCGTGCATGTTTTCTTTGTTGATTTAACTAAGTTTGACAACAGTAGGTTTTAAAGTAGTGAAAGATACTCTGACTGAATTATTCTATATTGTAATTTAGTATTTTAGTTTTCCATATTGCATTACACGCCCACTGGATTGTGTACTTTAGGGCATTCATGTGAACAAACTACATACGTGTCAACGTACCATATACCCTTCTGGAACGTGGCCTTGTAGTGCACTGATGATGTTAGTTTGTACACTGTGTGAATCATGAAATTGTGTGAAACCCCTCATGTCTTTGAACACAAAAGGAAAAGTGATTCCACTCTGTCTTTCTTCAGTGTGTAGGTTTAGTACTGAAAACAAAAGCAAACTGTGAAATGTGTACAGACTTTCACTATTAACCTGACCCCACTGATGCTGATGCTGCCGCCGCTGCTACTGCATGAATTAATCAAATTAATCATTTGCTCCACCTGTTTTCCCTGTTTTTGTACTAACAATGTTTACTATCCGGTGTCGACCAGAGGAGTATGGGTTCCCCTTCTGAGTCTTGGTTCCTCTCAAGGTTTCTTCCTGTTTCCTAGGGAGTTTTTCCTTGCCACTGTCGCCACTGGCTTGCTCATGGGGGCTTGGACCCGGATTTCTTTCTGTAATGCTGATTTCCCTGTAAAGCTGCTTTGTGACAACGCCTGTTGTAAAAAGCGCTATATAAATAAACTTTACTTACTTACTAACTACTTACTTACTAATAAACCGGTAAGCTGTCTCTGTTTTAGTGGCGTCACCATACATCTCTATTGAATTTACACTGTATTTGATTGTTAGATGTATGAGATACAGATCAATACCTCCAAAGTGAAGCTGACAGCACCTGTTGAATCTGACAGGGCATCAGCAGTATTATGGCCTTAAAGGACAGTATTAACTGAGTTGATAAAGCTGGACCTCCCAGAACCTACTGGTCAGTACAGCAGATTTCTGACATGGCTGACCTCTTGAGGTACTAGGCTGGAACTTTTCCAGCTTTTGTAACATCTACTGTCTCAATTCATCACTGGTAACATGGCAAAAGAGGCTAAGCTTATTTAAACAATGCACCCCTTTGACTTTGAATATTAATACTATGACTTTGAATAATAATATTAATAATGTACATTGCATGGCTTAAAGCAGGTGGACACCTGGACATTGCATTTATTTGTACTTGAACATCTCATACCAAAACCATGGACATCCTGCTGGGAAGGTTTTTCCATTAGACTTTGGAACTTGGCTGCAAAGATTGGCTTCTGTTCCTCCACAAGAGCAATAAGGTGTGGGCGATAAGGTGTGGCTCACAGTCTGTGTTCCACTTCATCACCTGGGTGCTGGATGGGGTTGAGGTCAGGTCTCTGTGGCAGCCAGTTAAGTTCTTCCACAATAAACTTACCAAGCAATTTCTTTATTATTCTGAAACAGAGAAGGGGGCCAACCCACTGTTGTGGCATGGTTTTGTTAGCTGAGAGGGCAGTGCTGTTATTCATCAGTAAAACATTGGCCCAGTCTCATACTGGACTCTACTGCCTATTCACACCATGTCACAGATGCTAAGTTTTGCTCTTCTATAGCACCTTTGCTGCTTTTTGCCTGTGATCATCCTTGCATTTAATAATGTACACAAAAAGCTACATGAGTGCTAATGTCTCCAGCTCGTGGAGAATCTTCAGCCTGCTGAACTTAAATTAGTGTGTTTTGCAAGCTACGTCCGAGAGATACCTTTGCATTTAAAAACAAGAAGCCAATTTATTTCTATGCACACTGACTTATAGATGCTATGCATTAAAAATGACAGACAATGCCACAAACAGTATGGAACATACAGATAAAATACATGAGCAAACAGATGGACGACGCATACTATTGGCATCATGCCCATCAACCTAGAGATAAACAGCACAAGACCAACTGAACCCCTAAAACACCTGAGCCCTCGTTCAAAAACACAGTCGGCAAAGAATTCAACAAATACTGCTAAATGTAAACATTTTCAAAAACATATGATCATGGAAGTCTGATCAAATTTAATGCCAATAAATAGACATTTAGCTTTCAAGCTGAAAAATCATAACCATAATGACTAACATTACATACAGCAGTATTAACCCAGATTGGTAAAACCAAACTAGGCAACAAAGTCTCAGAGTAAATTATTGATGTGAAAATACTATAGCATACAGTTGTTTTGGGATACTCAATATTTTGTCATATTTAAAGACGAATTTTGTCTGCTTAACATTTAATTTTCTCTCTAAAGAATTTTAAATTATAACTTCAACTTTTAGCAGACTATGTTGCATAAGCCATCTTCACTAAACATGGGTCCAGAAGCCTTGGATTTGAGAATATGTGGCCAATTGTTTTAAGCAACATGTTAATTTTGCCTTGCAACCACCACTTGAATGCCCTAAATCCAAGTTTTTCTGCGCTGTTGAAAGGCTGATGTAAGAGTCTATTAAAACCAATTAAGAGTCAAATTTCTCCTCACAGCAAGCTGTCACCCTGCATCACCGATGTAGTGCCAGCTTCTAGCTTTTCACATAGACAATGTCTAGCTTATATAATATGTATACCAGCATTACTTTTTAAGACCTTACAGCCAGTTGCACAGAATTTATCAACCAATAATTCTGTACTTTATAAGCAAAAAAGTTCCAATTTTCAAAAACGGTTAAGTTTTTGCTTGTGGTAACAGGTAAGGTGGTAGCCAACATACCCACACCTTCCTGAACCAGAGGATGAAACACCACTGGTCCAAATCATAAAATAAGAGCTCCAGATCATTTCTCATTTCTCCACCATCAAACTTTACTGTTGGGACTATTTTAAGCAGGTAACATTCTCTACAGCTGCTAAACACACACATCAGACTGTTGAAGCGTGATTCCACTGTGAGCCCAGGGGAGGTTTACTTTACACCACTCCAGCCAATGCTTAGCATTGTATATAGTGATCTTAGGCTTGTATGCTGCTGCTCGGCCATAGCAGAACAGTTCTTGTGCTGACACTGCTGCCGGAGGCAGTTTGGGACTTATGTTGTTACGACTGAGTATGTAGGACTTTTACGCTTTAGACTTAATGCTTTGAGTCTTTTGAGCAATGAGAAATAATTTAAGAATTCATTCATTTACCTCCAGTGCACTTTTCATTGTTTCCATCTCCATTGTTTTTCAAAATGCGTGAGGGAAAATGGGAATTAGTCTGTGTCATATCAGTATGCTGTATTGCATCAGCCCATGGCTGTTAACCTATTTGTCTTCATGCACAATGGGAATGTTCTTGAAGGTATTCCTTGTGGGGCAGCTAGCAGCAGTGACTGAGATGGAGACCAAAGCTCAACTGACGTTTAGTTAAGACATCTAATCCATTGTCCTGAATGACTGCCTTCTATGCTGCTTTTCTTATGTGTTCAGGAAGTAATTTGTAAAGGTTGGTGCTTAGAAATTGCTGGTGTTTGCACTTCCTCCATTTTATGTCTTAAAAGCTGCTATATGAAAAACCACCCCTTCAATGTCAACACAGCCAAGCAGTCGTAATACCGGGTGGAGAAGCAAAATTCAGTTTTATCACTTTTCTGACAAGATAACTTTTGCTCAGTTAAGATGGACATCTCCTCCATTATGACACAAACATTTTTCCTTTTACAATTCTTGAATTGTTGCACTATTTGCTTGTGCAGTCTTTCATCTTTACTTCTGAAAGACTCTCTCTGGGATGTTCTTTTCATACCCATCATGTTACTGACCTGTTGCCAATTAACCTAATTTGTTGTGAGATGTTCCACCAGGTGTTTTTTTTAGCACTACACAACTTTACTCGTCTTTTGTTGTCCCTGTCCCAACTTTTTTGAATTGTGTTGTTGGCATCAAATTCAAAACATATATTTTTCAAAAAACAATACATTTTCTTGGTTTCAACATTTGATGTGTTGTTTGAGGTGTTTATACTATTTTAAAGTAAATTTGATTTGACATATGATTCAATGATTTGCATCATTGCATTGTTTTACATTTTGCACAACTTTTTTGGAAACAGGGTTGTAGCTGAACCCACCCAAGTTTTCAAATTACTTCATTCATTGGTACAAACATCTGCACCTACACTGAAAAAATAGTATGCTGACTTTACCTGATGTGTGAATGAGTTCCACATTGTGGGACAGTTGGGGTAGGCACTGACGCAGACTGACTGGGAAACGTAATGAAAGCCTAGAGACAGACACAAAAACCAGCGTGAGTGAATCAAAGTGGCTTATTTACACATATGCAAGTGAAAATAAACCAAAACATAAACATGGCTTACTCAGCGTGGATATAAAGAGTCCTTCGTCCTCTTATAAGTCTCTATTTCCACTCTTTCTGGCATTTGGCGCACAGATGGCCGGCAGGCCAGAGTCCTCTCTCCCTCTCAGAGTGCAGCTGTGCCTGATCAGAGGAGCATGCGTCATGTGGTGGGAAAAGGTGGTGGCTCTCCCTCGCCACCACATAAATAAAATATATTCCATCAACTCAATTCATGCCAAAAGTGAGTGAATTTAAAGACAAAATACAGAAGAAAAAATTCGGAAGAAAAACAGCCCCACAGTATTACAGATCCACCACCATACTTCACAGTGGAGATACTTTTCTGCTGTTTGTGGTTATAGGTGGTGTTTGAAAGTGGTTTGGGAAACGTTCTGATCTCAGGACCTAACTAATGACTGCAATTCCCCATCTGTTATCCTTGGAGATTGTTTGACCACTCAAACCACCCTCCTCACTGGGCATGTAGTCAGCTAGTCAGCACTAACATACATCCTCTTCCCGGCAGATTAACGTTGTAGCCATTTCCTGATTTGTGCAGCTCAGCAACCTTTTGTCGCAGATCGCTGCTGTGTACTCTATTTTTTTCTTATAACGATGGATGACTGAGGGCATTTGGCCTGTGTTTCATCTCATATATATTCCTCAGTGAATCAGAAAGTCATGGCTGACATGAATGTTCCTAATTGCTCAGGTGAACTTTAAAACATAAAAAACAAAATAAAACTTAATTTAGATCTCACTAATAAGAATTTCTAAAGGTGCCAACAATTGTGGCACATATGGATTTAAGAAAAATATTTGTTTCATGACAAGATTTTTTTTTCTTTCAATCGTTATACCTTATATAAATGTTTCATTTTTACTAATATTTTGAATGAAAGATCAAAAAGGATAAGTAATTAAGAACATTTTTACAGCTTATTTTTGCTAATTATTACCAGGGGTGCCAGTATTTGTGGAGGGCACTGTACAAAATCATCATTTATAGGGTATATTTTGTTGGGAGGTGTTAGGGTTTGGGACAGACACATCCCAATAGATTGTAGATTGACTTATAAATGATGATTTTGTTCAGTGTCCTCCACAGATACAAATTTCAGCTTGTGAAAAGAATTTTTACATTTTTTTCAATGTTGCTTTTTAAATATCTTTTTGATTTCTTTTTTTCCTTTTAAAGATTTAGAGTTATCATAAGTTACCACATTTTTATGTAACTATTGAAACACAAAGAGTTTTAGTCTATATGTGGAGCCTTATTTTAGCCACTCCCCTGCATTTTGGTGCAGGACCTGAGACTGGGTTCAGAAGAGAGGATGAAGGACTCAAAGATTTGGAGAGGCTGTGTATTGAAGAGTGGTCTCATATTACTTGCTCTGTATTCTCCAATCAAGCATCACAGAAGGAGATTTATTACTGTTATGTTGTCAAAGGGAGGTTAAACAAACTATTAAATGCAGGGGTGCCAATAATTATAACATGTGCTTTTGTTAAAACATATACTTTGATAATGTTTTTGTTTTCTCAGACTAAGTTTCTTTAAATAAAATGTAATTTTGTTCTTGTATTCTCAGTCTGATTGAGGTAATTAACCACATTTTCAAACCTTTTTTGACCCAAAGGTGACAATATTTCTAGAGCTGACTATATTTTGAAATTCATATCTAAAACCAATTTTACATTCATATTTAAATGAATGCAACGTGGTACGTTTAAGGGAGACTGGTGGCAATGCCTGGGAGTTTTAAGTTTCCCCAGTGCTACATTTGTTCTTACTTTTACTTACCTTTTTGTTTTTAGATTGCTGCAGCAGGTTTAAACATGCTATAGATCTGTGTGATGTGGTAGGTTTTCTATTCCTAGTATTCTTATATATTTAGTTTTAATGTAATGTAATTAAATAATATAGTTATGTTATTTAATATGCACTTATTTTTCACATTACTGGACTGCATGCATTGTTGTTTGGATGGAAGATTTGACCCACAAATCGCTTTTCATATTTAACACACTCTCTAGACAAAGATAACATTCATATCTGATCAACCACCTACTAAGACAATCTAAAGATGAACCCCAACCTTTGAGGTTTATCTGAGGTATATTCAATCTCAAAACATTGTGCACCATTTTGCTATGATTTCCAGGTTGAACGACGTTTCGCCACACACGTTTGAAACGGTGAGCCACGGGCTTTCAGGTACATTTTCTCTCATTTAATGGGTGTGTCAAAGGTGTAACCTGGTCACCAGCACCATGTATATAAAGCTTATCGTATTACAAAGGCAGTGCAAACAACAGATTCTGCTAAAGTCCTTTACAAATGCGGCTGCTGCAGCTCTATGTCCGCAACAACAGATGACATTAGATGCTTGTCAGTGTTTTAGTGTAAAGTTTCTTTTTTAATAGAATACACTAGAAAGATGCCAAGAATGGCCTTTTCCGCTGCCATAGTTGCAATGCTTGTGTACCTCAACAGTGCTCAACGCACCAGCGTTTCCAGGTGAATAAACGTTTTGCTATGTTTTGTAGAGGCTGAATTTAGTCCTGATAAGGCTAACTGAAATTCTTCTGGAGGATGCTGCCTAAAAAAGGAAACATTCTCTATATTATACTATCAAGGTAAAAGAATTTGCATAACAACTACTGAAGAAGAGCGACATACTGACATTCTGTGTCACTGTACACTGTATACTTTTTTCCTAGTTGAAAAGAAATTCCACCTTTTTCAAAACTTCGGTAAAATTTAATTACATCCATAATTCAATTGTAGACCCCTTTTACCAATTAAATGTCTTTACGGTGGTGGTAATATGGGGCCAAAATAGGGTCTACAATGCAAATATTACCAAAAAATTTAGTATTCAAAAATACCAGTGAACCTATACGTCTTAAGAGTTATTGTAGAAGTTACAGAAGTTACACTGCTCTCCATAATTGTCTACTGAATGTGTTAAGAATACATTTTAAAACTATTGTTAAACAGTGTCTCTGGCGTCAGGCAACATATTCGTAAACTTTGTGTAAAGGAGCTTTTAGACTCAATTCTGACTTGTTTCTATAGAATGGAACATTTCATATTAAACCACTCTAAATGAGTTTGTTTATATCTTAACAATTTAGTTAGGCAGACATTTTGAAAAGTCAGTGGAATTCCTTGAAGTCTCACTTCATTGCTTCATTGTGCCTGTTGTTTCTCTCAGGGACAATGTTTACAGTGT
Source organism: Colossoma macropomum (assembly GCF_904425465.1). NCBI lineage: Eukaryota > Metazoa > Chordata > Actinopteri > Characiformes > Serrasalmidae > Colossoma > Colossoma macropomum. Next base: position 796,604 of record NW_023495761.1, read on the forward strand.
TTAAAATGACAAAAAAATGTACAAAAGTCCAAGAATATATAGACAACCACACACCGTGAAAGACTACTAGGCGCCAACAAAGATGGTAAAGTACGAAAGCTATGATACTTTCATATCACACATTTTAATTTCAACTTGTTTTCCTTGTCCTTCAGTGGAGCTGAAATGTGTATTGAAACAATGTGTTGTAGCATTTTGAGAAACATCCTGCGTGTGTATTCTGGTTATTGTTCTCTTGCAGTTATTCTCTGGGTTTATTCTGACTAGGACTCTTAATGTGAAGTCGGGGCTAGCCTTTTTTTGCTGTGCTTATGTGTTGCACAGAAAGAACTGGTCAGTGGGAGCTCGTAACCGAGTAGAGTGCGGACATGATCTGAGTGTAGAACTTGCTGTTAGCCTAAAGCCTTGCTTATTGCACGGCGTGGCTGTGGCCCACTACAGCTTTTAAAAAAGCATGATTTGTGCATAAGCTGTGTCTTCTTAATAGCGGTAAATGCTACAGCATTATCCCTGACATAAACATATTTAAGCTTATTTAGCCTCATTAACCTTAAAAATCTCATTCAGGTTTCTGCAGTTTTTTTTTTTTTTAAATTCACATAATAACCTGTTAATAAAATGTTGCATAACCCATGGTGATTAAAAGTGAAATTGACAGCAGAATACTACCAATATATTTTATATAATTTGGATGTTACTCAGAATAAAGTTTTCACATTTATACATTTAGTATTTTTCCAAAGTATTACTTTTTAAATTTTATTTATTTTTATTTGTGTTGTACAATACTCTGCTTATTTGATGCAGGCAAAACAGTTCATGTTGTAGGGTGAAAAAATGAGATACATACACGCCCAGCCCTAAATGTTCTGTAAATAAATACTGCTAACCCCATGAGAATTAAAGTCTTTATGAGATTCTCCTCAGACTGCATACAAACATGGGGCCCCATGTTCTTCCCTGTTGCGGAAGCACCAAATGACCCAGTGGAGGCTGAAGGTGAGCAAAAGTAAAATGTTTGGAGAGCGAACCAATCAGCTCCTCCTCCAGGTCCAGATGCTCCACCCCCGGGCAGGAGGTAAGAACCTCTTCAATTACAGACTGGTTCTCTGCACAGGATAAAGTGCAAGTGGAGTAAACCACCTGCCCTCCAGGACGCACTGCTGCCAAGGCTGAACTGAAACACAAACACAGGCACACAAACAGACATTAACAACATGCTTAAATGATGTGTTGGACTGAGCTATTGCTGTCAGCACCTCAGTAATTCAGGCTCTTCGGTGAAGTGAAACGCTGTTAACAAAGTAACTAATCATCAACTGATGATGTATAATCAATTAACCTTAAATAACTATAATTCAATTAATTGACTAACTGAACCTCTTTGTCTTCCTCTGTTTCCTCTTACCTGCCCCATCACAGTACACCCATCATTCAGACCATGTGATGTAATTGTGTCACTATCGATTATGTTAGTGCTTGAGGAATCTACTGATTATTTTGGCGATTAATCAAGTAATTGAGTTCTTAAAAAGGGCAAACAATACAGACAGACCTAACTCAACAATAACAAGCCACGCAGAGCCTTTCAATAATTCTAATATACTTTACTGGAAAAAGATTAACTGGAAAGACTTATAAATATATAAGTAAATATATAAAACACTAAGTGGCAAAACATGTACATAAGTGCGTGCATCTACTAGATGCTGTTTATTACCGTAAAAGAGCAATAGGAGAATTTAAAATATGCATTTTCATAATTCAGTCTTCTCAAAAAGATACTTTTCATTTGATTATTATCACTTAACCAAGCTTAACTGATTAATTATGTCCACCCTAGTGACAACTTCTTTACTGGTGCGAAAACACGACACTCATATTGGCCCAAACACTTCCTGTACAGTATCGCAGTACGACACAATGACTGTGTGTATCATATAGGCATGAAAGAAATGTATTGATTATTTTGAAGATTAATTGCTTAATTGTCAAATAAAATAGCTGTCATGCTGCCTCTGTGACAAGCAGGGCTGTCACTGTCAATGATATCATTACTTAAGTAATCTACCGATCGTTTTGAGGACTGAGTAATAAAGTTTTTACAAAAGATCAAATAATACAGATGGTCTTAACTGAACAATAACAAACCATACAGAGTCTTTTAAAAAACAAAAAAATTACCTTTATTGGAAAAACCAAAGCTTTTCAAACACCTTAAAAAAATTATAAAACATTACATGGCAACACAATTGCTTATAGAATGCATCAAGTTTATATGATTAACTGTGACAGCCCTCGTGACAAGCAGTTTGTTCTTTTATGGTGCCACAAAACAAGCCAACACTAACACTTCCTGTATTGTATTGCAGTCTGTTAAAATGCCCATCATATGAAAACGGTATAGCTTTATAGATTGCTATGATAAAGCAGACAATGTTTTTTAACAACTGATGTCAACAACTAATCAACTTCGACAACTAATCGTTGCAGGCCTACCTGTCACCTGACTTTATGATGTGATAAGATACTTACCAGAGCAGCTCTTTTTGTAAGTGAGGTAGTTGGACTCGCTCTCTCAACCACAGCTCCCCCTGCTGGGCTTCAGGGCTAAAGAGCCAACTGCGGTCATTAGAGCATGGGGCATCAACCAGCACCTGGCACAGGGGACACACATACGCATACACACACAAGGGGATATGTGTGAATATTAGAAAGAGGAAAACAAGGAGGGGGAAAATATTCTGTGCACCTGTGGGAAGGTGGGAATACAGACAAGAGGTGAGGTAAGAGCCAGCATGGTATAAAGAGAAACAGCAGGTAAAAAAAAAGGAAACATACACATAAAGTCACACACGCATCAATGAAACAGGTATTAGACACAGGTAACGCAGCAATATACGGTCAACTCCAAACTTATTGGCACCCCTCAAAAAAGTGTTTCTCAAAAAATGTTTAGAAAAATTGCTTACCATTTATCTAACAGTATCATTCTTTGAGATGATGTTGTTTTATTTTAAGAATAGTGTATTCTTTCAAAAACATATAGGGCAAAATTACTGGCACCCCTAAAGAATATTTTAAATAAAACCAAATAAGTTTTCACTTTTTTGTTGCTCCTAGTCTCCAGAAACTTCACTGTTGTCTATGACCATTTCTTGTTTCCCTTGTTTATAAATATGAGGTCACACACATTAAATCTCTTTGTTGCCCATCAACATGGGAAAAACCAAAGAGATGTCAACTCAAATGAGAAAAATGTTGTGAACCTGCACAGATTAGGAAATTGTTATTAAAATTATTAAACAATTGAAATTATTGTTACAATAAACATGTTTGAAAATTTTGGAACAGTTCAATATTATTCACCAGGAAGAGAACGCATGAACTGTCCCCCATGCACAGTAAGTAAGGGAGGATGGTAAGAGAAGCAAAGAGGAACCCAAAGATCACAGTTTCAGAACTGCACAGTTTAATTAAATCTTGGGGTTTTAAAATCCAGACAGCACCTCCATTACATAACCAGCTTTTTGGAGTTCCACAAAAGAAGAACAGGCCACAAATGCAGTGGCTGAATGTTACCAAATTTCACTGGAACCACAAATGAAATCATCTGAGGTCAGATGAGACAAAAATTTTAATTTTTGGTCATGAAATTCATTTCAGCAAGATAATGACCCTAAACACTGAAAATATTCTGGAGGAGTTGTCCAAGATCCCTCAACAAGAGTTCACCAAGCATCTTAATTCTGTTATTCTTGCCAAGGGAGGCTTCACCAAATATTAAAAATGGGGTAGAGATAACCATTTATTATTAATGTTTGATTTTTCCTCCTGTTTATATATATATATATATATATATATATATACACACACACACACACACACACACACACACACACGTAGGTGAATGATACCATGAAAACGACAAACACAAAACTCGAGAGAGGGAGAGTGGAAAGAATGAGAACCCCCGAGACAGTTGGAAGACACACCTGAGTTACAATGTTCCACAGAAGTTTGACAAATAAACAAAAACGGCAGCAAGGACTGTGCATCCATCTCTTAATTAGGCCTCAATATCTGAAACATCCAAAACAGCATCTGTCTCTCTCTCTCATGCACTCTTCCTGCATCTCTGCTTGTTCCAGCTAAGCTTCTCTCAGAGATTAGTCTCCTCTCTCTGCTCATTAGAGCCGGCTCAGTGGAAGTGCCTTGACGAGCAGACAGTCGAGCGTCACCGCTCTTCTCCCTTGCCAGCTTTGTTCCCCCTTAATTCCCCCCTTCTCTCGGCTCTAATGCCTGTTGGGCTAAAAGAACGCCTGAGGGCACTCTGGGGACAGCAGCTACTAGAGCGAATGATGCTGTAGAACGAGGCCTACAGGTGGGGAAAAAAGTACTAAAGCTGCACGGAGCTGCAGCTTCTGAATGACACAAGAGTGCTGTTCAAAGGAGTCAAAATGACTCACATGACTCAGCATTACAGCAGTAAATGTCTGAGCCCACAATGATTCAATTCTATTTCAATTTGTTCAGAAGTTGTTCATTACATCATGAAATCTCAATTCAATGTAATTCTTCAAGAAATGATCTAGTGCATCATGAAATCTCAAATTATAGCACCATCCACTTTTGGTACAGAATTTAGTATTTTGCACTGAATACACAAACGTGATTGGTGGAAATATTTACATAATAGTGGAATACAGACAATACAAACAATACTCCAAGGTTTTTAATATTTTTATGTTTGAAAATATTCTGAGAATGTTAATTTCCCTCTCTCTCAGCTCTAACGCCTGTTGGGTTGAGAGAACACTTGAGAGCTCTCTGGGGAATGACATACCTGAGTGACATAACAGTGCTGTTCAAATGAGTCGAAATACTCACATGACTCAGCATTACAGGTGTAAATCTCTGACCTCACAATGACTCATTTCCATTTCGATTCATTCAGAAATTCAGATTCAGCACACCATGAAGTCTCAAATTTCATAACAATTCACTCTGATTTAATAATTATTTTTGAACATAACTTAAATAAGTGATTGGGGGAACATTTTACACAGGCATTGTAATGAAATGGAATAGAATACAGGCATTATAAGCAATACATAAAGATTTTTGTATTTTAATGTTTGAAAATAGCCTGTGAGTTTTAATTCCCCTCTGTCTCGGCTTTAATGACTGCTGGGCTAGAAGAACGCCTGAGGGCACTCTGGGGAGAGCAGCTACGAGAGCGAATGATGCTGGAGAACAAGGCCCATGGGTGGGGACGAAAAAGACCATTTCAGATGCAATGGACAAAAGTACAAAAGCTATGTGGAGTCATGACACCAAAATGACATCACAACGCTGTTGAAATGAGTCTGAGTCATCTGACTCAGCACTGCGGTTACAAATCTCTGACCTTATAACGATTTGCTTCCATTACAATTCTTATGGAAATGATTCAATGAATCATGAAATCTCAAGCTATGTTCAGAATCACTTTCTATTAGAGAAAAAGTGAACTGTACAGTGTGTAAACCATGTGTAAGCCATGTTCCATGGTCATTCCCTAGTCAAACAATACAGCAAACATGATGAAGTGAATGAGTTACTAAGTGAATGATTCCAAAGAGAAGATTTGATTTAATTCGTTTGATCTGATTTTGGGCTAATTTCAAAAATACACCAAATATGCAAATGTGCCGGGAGGAACTTAAGCTGCATTCAGCTTATCTCAAAAGAGGGAAGTTGGAGCTTGGAATTATGTCACTTTCAAGCTAAGCTAGCATTACTGACATGAGGGATAACTTTACATTTCATGATGTTTTTACTTGCTCAAAACAGCGACCTTTATGGTCAACTTCTATATGCTACAGCCAGGTTGATATGACGTCAAATGCTGAACTCTGAGATGAAAACACTCTCGATTTAGAATTCCAAGGCATTTTCTTTGTTTTTTCCTAGATGGGAGTTACAAGCTTTGAGTGAGCACAGCAAACCCATGCAGTAGTGGAATACAGACAAAACATAACAAGCTTTTATTTGGACCTGTATATTTAAAAATAAAAACATTTTTTACTACGGCTGCTTTACTAAATATTATTATAACGGACTGCAGTTGATTCTAACATTCCAAAACTGATGCAGTTGAATCACCTTCGGATCAGTTCATTATTATGCATCAATGCGTTTTTACACCCTTACTCAGTGTCATTCTCAGGTGAAACAGAGGAGGCATGCTGGGAAGTGGAGTCTGTTTCTTGGAGTGAAGTAAATTTATGCCTGACTGGCTGTCACTGCAGGGCCCCAATGAGGGCACCACAGGGTTCATAATGAAGCCAATGTCAACACCACATTTAGACAGATGACACTGTGAGCACAATGGCAACACCGCCACCCAGTGGACATAGCTGTGTACTACATGAAATAATGAAACTGGTGCATTACACCAGTTTCTTGACTTTTTTTTTTAATATGATTTATTACATAATTACATGACTAATTACTTAAGAAGCTCTGTGCATTCTGTTTCGGCAGAACCTGCACTTCTGACATTTTCTGCGTGTTTTGATGTCCAGAAGTGACAAAAAACTAGGCAAAACTGCACAAATCCTCAAAGCAAGACTGTGAATTTAAATAAACCTTAGTCCTTTTGACTTACAAACACAAATGTGGCACAAAGTTGAATTTTTTAAGACTACATTTGACAAAATTACTTTGTGTAATTGAATACTTTAGTTTTAATAAGCTATGAATGATAAAAAAAACTAAAATTACTACATATTTCTGTCATCACCAGCAATAAGCATGACTTCTAGGGGGTTAATCCTTATGCAAAGTGTCTCTCTCAATCCAATATTGCCCTTGTTTCCTTTTATTTCCAGCATAAACAATTATATTTTATATTAACCAGGCTGTTGTTTTACACCTATGAAAGCCATTAGGATAAAACCCTTAGTCAGCAGGCTGTGTAAAGTGTCTATATTCACTGTATGATTGGCATGTTCCACCTGAAAGGCAGCTGGAAGCCTCACGAGTGTCTCTGGATGGAAAAAAAACGTGTATGTTTACAGCTTTCACCGATGCCAACACTCCTTCAAAGTAGCCTGAGTCAGCGTGAGGAAAGATGCACACATCAGCAAATGTTTGCATGCGTTTAAAATGTCAGGAAGAGTTAGAATCTAATTGGTTAGGTGATGTGGACAGGCAAGAAATGATGCCTCATTTCTGGAGGTATTAAATTCATTATATTTATCTTATTTCAGTACACTCTGTAAAGTCAGAGATCATTTTTCATTTATTTAATTTCCAGTCAAACAGCCATTATGTAGAAGTTACTCCTTTTTCAGGATTTTCTAAAGAGACTGGACATATGATAATCCACTTGCACTGAGACTGGAAAAGTAAACTGCAAACAAGTGGATAAGTGGAGTTTACAAAACTGGAGTTCAAAAAATGATTAAAAGAAACAGAGAAAATGAGACTTCCATCAACTGTGCAAGACTTGGTAGACTAAAACTGTCACAATCAGATAAACAGCATGTAAAGCTTTCATCTTTGAGAAAGAGGAGAAAATCAAGCTCCACTACTGCTCAAGATCTGTTCCTGTCCATCCTTCCACTGTGAGAATACTCAACTCTATGGGTCTGTAAGGATGTGTATCTGTCAAAAAGCAGTTAATGAGAAACAAACAAAGAAGCTGCTGGTGTTCTCTGAATAATGGACTGACCACCCCAGAGCCCAGAACTCAACATCACTGAATGTGTATCGAATTACCTGGATTGCAAGAAGCAGAAAATGCAACCAATTTTTAAAACTTTTGGGGGTGTGAGAAAATATCTCTGTGAATGCGTCTATGTGAAAGGTTATGCATAAAAGAATACAAAAAGAAAGTGTCTGTGTAATTGCACAAAGTGAACGGTGAACTACTGCCTAACCAAAAACTGAATAATTTGGATTCAAATCTTTATGACTCTTTTAATTGTCCATCTTTGTAAATGTAGTGAGGCTGTTTTAATGATACACATATGCGAAATATCATAGGATTTGTCAGTCAAGCATCTTGAAATTATACAATGGAGGAACAGACATGGCTGTTGTACCTTGTCGTATGACTCTGACTGGCTGCCACCAATGGCTCTGCCATCCATGTTCGTCACGATGATGGTGTCTCTGAGTGAAGGAGGGATGTATGACTCCAGTGTCTTCAGCAGCCACTCATACCTGCTCTTATCCACTTCATTACAGTGCAACAGCCCTGAGAGAGAGTCATATAATGATGTCATAACCTGCTTATCAAACTCTCAGCTTTATGTGCTCAAAATGTGGCCATTTCCATTCAAAAGTTTTAGAACAAATAACTGAGACATATTAAAACTTTTATAAACAAAAGCATTAAATGAATGGCAACTTGAACCAGCACACATGTCCAAAATGTGGATACTTGCCCAGCCAATGTTTCTTCTGAAATCATTTAATAGGACCTTTAATCTTCTGGGAAGGCTTTACACTAGATGTTGGAACATTGCTGTGAGGATTTGACTGCATTCAGCCAAAAGAACATTAGTGAGGTCAGGTATCACTCCAGAGAACATAGTTCCACTGCTCCACAGCCCAATGACGAGGGGACTTTATACCCCTCTAGCAGACACCTGACATTTGACGTCAGGCTGCTCCAGAGGGTCCAATTCTTTTAGCAATGCTTTTCCAGGGAGATTAGACAAGATAATTTTGCACAACGCAATATACTGCAGCTTTCTGCTACATCGTATTGCAGAGGCTGATATCATGACAGTGATTAAACATTCAAATGGCCAGGAGCTGTTGGCGGGTCCAGGCCTCCTTTCCTCTTTTTTCAATAAGAACTTAGACAGTTTATATTGGTTTTCTGGGTAATTACAGAATAATAAGCTTGTAATATGGGAATTTAAATGGTTAAAAATAACAGTGAGTCATTTTGACTACAACCATTTAAATAATTAATAAATAATGTAAATAATAAATTATATAAATAATAAATATATAAATAATAATTCATAAATAATACATTAAAAAATTGTGCATATTTATTATCAGGTTCCACAGGCTGAAACTTCACCTTTATATCTATGTAACACAGTTCTTACACCCCTGACAATATATTCCACAGTCCTAATTAAGATTCAACTCCTGCAGTGCAGGGTCTTACCAGGGGTTGCTGCCTGCAGCAGGGCAAGAGCTTTGCCTCCTGGAGCCGAGCACAGGTCCAGCACCTTCTCCCCATCCTTTACCCCCAGAGCCAGCACTGGCAGCAGGGAGGCAGCGTTCAGCAGGTAGTACTGCTTCAGCCAGCCTGGACGATGCCGCTGTGTGGGCAGGCGTAGAGGGTCTTTATGAACAAGACACTGTAGCGGGGCATGGATGCCAGAAGAGAAAGGCTTGTACTGGCAGTTAGGAGAATCTGTTTGAGGAAGGAGGCTGTAGTAGCCCAGTGATTTAAGCTGTGACAGGACACCTGTGAGGTCGCTAAAGCGGTTTAGTAGGACACCAAACTGCCAGCAGCATGGATTCAGAAGGACATCTCTGAAGAAGAAAGAAATAAGGTGTCATTAAGACTCTGAGGCCAAGATTTGATTTGATTTTCAATATTCTTCTTAACAGAGCTCTGACAGCATACTACACAGATAGTGAATACAGACTTACTCCAAAACAAAAGATTGCAAAACAGCTTGTCCTTATTGAATAATGGATGAATAACTGGACAATAAGCCTATGGGTTTAATATGTGTAACCCTAGGTAACAGTTTCCTTGCCCTGGTGTTACAGGCCATGTGCCCTGTACATTTCTGGTTTTTCCTTCTGAAACACACCCACTTCAACTCAGGATGAGTTTGTTAATGAGCTGATTTGTTCGATAAGGTGTGTGGGGAGCAGAAAAAACAGGCCAATAGGTAATGAAGCTAATATCCAAAGAAGAAAGACTCAGGTGTTAAGTCCAAGCACATGGGTAATGTAACTGCTACCTTTGCTACAGCTAAATGCAAAGTTTCTTACTCATAGTCATAAGTTGTTGTTTTCCTGGCAGTCTAGTTTATGATGGCTCATTAGTTTTCTTTTAAAGAGGCCTATTATATCTCTTCCAGTTTTTCCCTTTCCTTTAGTGTGTTTTGTAGCTTTTTGAGCATGTAAACATTCTGCAAAGTGTTAAAGCCCAAGAGAGCTACAAGGTAAAAACTCGCTCTGTACATAAAACTCTAGGTAGGATGTTTTAATACCTTACATCTCTTATATAAATATAACCTAGCAGCATTAAAAAAGCTGAAATTGGCTTTTTATTGCGTTTTTCGAGCTTAACAAGATGAGGCTAGTAACAGTAGCTAGCTGAGGTAACTTACCATTAGCATTTGTCTGTTTACCGAAAAGACTGTCTGCCCTTCTTTGTGTAAATTTCAAGCCATGCATGATCTACTGTGGCTTTATGTGGTCTTGATGGCTTTAATTTAATATAGTAATGGCAAAACGCTGAGTGACATGCTGTGATGTGCTGAGAAATTCAACAGTACAGTCAAGAAGCACTGACACCGGTGTGTGTGCCACCATTAAAAACAATGGTTTTAAATTTTTGTACACTTCACGACGCAACGCGTCTAGTGTTCTTCGGCCTTTACGGAAGGCAGTTTTACACGCTCACGATATGTACATGTAAAATATCGGATACCAGCATCGCCTGATATGTACATGCAAACTATAGGATATCAGCATTCACACATGCGTACACGTAAAATATTGGACATCGGCATCAGCCCAGAATTTCCATATCGTTGCATCCCTACAAATTAACGGTACAGCCCATACCTATTCTGTGACAATACTTGTTGTGGTAAGTGCTATACAAATAATTAAGCATGCCAATGTCTGAATCTGTCAATTTTTGCTCTAGACATGCATTTGACAATCACCCAAAGTAGTAGGTCGTGTTGTGTTGGAGTTATGATGTAAATATGTGAATCAGGCACGTGTACTCATGCTGTAATTTAAAGGCTGGTGCTACACTTACATTAAAATGTCATAGCATAATTATACACATGGTGTTAAATAGCCAGTTGTCTACTAAGTTTAATATAGCACTTTATTTGATTCATGTTATTGAAAAAGGTCAATATAGAAATATAGAAATATGATGTATGGCAATATATAGATTTCAAATATATGATATTAGCATATATGGATTTCCCTTATATTAGTCGCACAGGGACACATATGTGACATATATGCCAACTTCAAATTGGCCACTTTCAAACATCAGACATATATTTCTGCCATATATCAACATATACAAACATATGTGTAACACATTTAAAAATATATAATAGAAAACATTTTACCTATAGAGAGCATATATTACTCATATATCCTAACTGCACGTAATATAAGGTTTTTATTGCATGTATGTTGCTGGTATATTTTAGTTTGATTTTCTGCTTTAAAAAATCTTTCAGTGTTTGTATTAGACATATATGTCAGGCACTACATATGTGATTCATATATATATATATATATATATATATTCACAAATACGTGTTCACCACCTATGAGACATGAATATATACGATTCACATATTATGCATATATGTCCAACATTTTATACTTGCATGTGTATAACACATATGTACATATATTTTGAAATATATGCCAGGCACTTTATGATATATGTGCATATAAGGCCATATATCAGATTTGCGTATGGGTAAAGCATTTAAAAGCGGTTTTGGTTGTTAAATGGCAAAACAACGTTATTTACGTTGCGACTTTGGCTAATGAATTATTAGAAATGATGTGCTGTGCTTATGTGTGTTCATTTAGCCCACACAGTGTGAGATCTGGGTACTTATTTTGTAGGGTACATCCATACAAAACCAGTGTACACTGCACTAAAGTAAGCTGTTTACCTCGCAGAGAGCCACTGCTGTCCGAGCTCTTCGCTGTACTGAGAGTCGAAATGGTTCAGCACCGTCTGGCACACTTTCCTCCGAGGTCTGCATTTGGATTCTCTGGAGGAAGGCTGTGGTGGTGAAAACGTCCATTTTAGTTTCCTTACATTTAATAAACAAGCTGTTTAACCTTTTTAAATCGAGTCTGAATCAAAATAAATCATACAGGGTTTAACTCAGCTTCCTACTCGCCAGCTTCTTGTTCGAATGTCCCCGTTCCACCTTAAGTGGTGCAGGGGTTACATTCTGGTGTCTGGGGCGTTATAATAATAACTGCTGCACCATTTAAGGTGGAACGGGGAAATTGTAACAAGAAGCTGGAGAGTAAGAAGCCCCCTCTGCCCCCTCTCAGCCTCCTACAGACCCTCGGCTCCGGAGCTGTGAGCTGCTGAACGGTGGACGCGTTGCCATGGAGTCGGTGGGAAAACGAGTTGACAGGTTGACCTCCAAAACCCTTCTTAAACCCATGAAAGCCGCCGAAACTTTCACTCATAAAACTGAATCCTTTCCATTTTGTTTTGGACAAAAATATTAATAGCAACATTGAACGAGCATCGCCGTCCAGCAGCGAACTGCCCGTCTGTCATTAGTCCTCCCTGAGAAACACGGACGCTCACATTTAGTTCCGTCTCTGCTTGTTGACAAGAAGGGGGCTCCAAAACTATCCCCTCATAAGTAGTGAATTCAACTACTTTAAAGAGCTCCCATTGCTGACTCGGCATTCAGCTGTGCTCTCACAGCTTAATCTCTACAGAAAAGCACTGCCGATACAATGAGACAATCTGGATCAGCCGCACATGAGCATAAGGTCAGAGAACTTTACTGAGCTCAGCATCCCCAGTGGTAGAGAGGTGTAAAGCCCCCCAGCATTTGACTGTGGAGCAGTGGAACTGCGTCCTCTGAAGTGATGGAGCTCCATTCAGTGCCTTTGGGATGAGCTGGACTGGCGTTTGTGATCGTCAGTACTTGACCTTAACGCTCTTGTGAATGAAAGCTATCAAATCCTCACAGCAATGTTCCAACATCTAGTGTAGAGCCTGTCGTTGCTGAAGAAAATAGAACACTCTATTAAGACCCTTTGATTTCAGAAGACAATTTGGATGAGCAGGGGTGTGCAAACTTTTGGATGCATAGTCTGTCAGCACAGATGTTTGCAAGGGCATAAAACGGAACCCAACCTGTACAGGCAACTTTAAAACCAGACCGATCCATAGTCGGGACGTTGAGACCCAACCCAACCAGGCTGGGCCGGTGCTGCTAAATTTAAAACCCAATCCATTTAAGACCTAGCCCGACCAGGCTTGACTGGTACTAGTAAAATTGAAACCCCACCAATTGCTGCGACTTTGAGACCCGGCCCAAACAGGCCCAACCAGGCCCAACCAGGCCCCAACTACTACTGCTAATTTACAACTCAAACAAAACTGTACCTGCAACTTTGAGATCTGGCCTGACAGATACTGCTAAATTTGAACCCAAACAAGACTTGTACCTGAATTTGAGACCTGACCCAACTGGTACTGCTACATTTAGAACCCGAACAAGACTTGTACCTGAATTTGAGACCTGACCCGACTGGTACTGCTACATTTACAACCCAAACAAGACTTGTACCTTAGAACTTGAGACCCGACCCCACTGGTACTGTTAAATTTGAAACCAAAACAGGGCTTGTACCTTAGAATTTGAGACCCAACCTGACCCGACAGGTACTGCTAAATGTGAAACCCAAACAAGACTCGTTCCAGAGACTTTCAGACCTGACCGTTACTGCCAAATTTGAAACCCAACCCTGGCACGAACCCACCAGGGAGACATTTATTGCAGACATTACGTCACAGTGCTTTGAACTGTTTCTCTGCATACTTTGTTTGCCCCCATTTTACCCTGTTCTTCATTGGTCAGGACCCCCATGGACCCTCACAGAGCAGGTACTATTTGGGTGGTGGATCATTCTCAGCACTGCAGTAACACTGATGTGGTGGTGGTGTGTTAGTGTGTGTTGTGCTGGTACGAGTGGATCAAACACAGCAGTGCTGCAGGAGTTTTATACACCCACTTATCTGAAAGTTAGGATTTTTTGAAGCCGACCCTGACATAACTGTAGCTACTGCGTAATGGCTTCACCCACTGTCAATGTGTCGCTGAAGAGATGACATACCAGTCCTCCTGCTATCTTAGCTCAAAATACTATTCTAAGCTCTACACTGTACATGATCAGTGTGCTTTTTCCTGGTGTAATGAGCAGGTCATAATGTTTTTACAATAAGGAATCCCTGACTAATTTGGAATTTTAACTGACCAAAACATTTGCTGCACTGAACTACAATAAACAAAAAGAGACATTTCACATGATTGTGATATCATAAAAACTGACACGAATTGAATAAAAATATTTATGCATTTAATAGCATTTATATTAAAAACAAACCAGATAAAAAGTGTTTGTAACGAAAGCCGTGAAAATGAGAATCTGGCGTTAAGGAAACTGTTAATTAGTTGAAATGAAATACATAACACTGACAAAATGTATTCCACTCTTGAGTAACAGATATAAAATAATGTGTAATATGTAAATAAAACAACAGGTGAAAAGTGAAACAGGAAATCCAAATTGTCAGTTGCTGGCTATAACAAATAAATACCTAAACGTGAATATACCGTTTACAGTACATGTCAGATATGAGCAAATCTGTCAAGTCCATATAAAATTCAAGCGAGAAACCTCCAAACACATCACACTTTCAGAGTTGTGAATAGGCTTACAGCCAAAACAACGTCGTCTATTCTGGGAATGAACAGATGGCTCGATATACCATTTCATACTTTGAGAATGTGTTTCTTCAAAATGATCTGCTGTAACATTCTGAACTGCTACTGTTTGAAGTTAAATGTCCTCTCTAAACAAAGTTAAAACACTGCTACAGTATGTGCATGTTTCTGTGTAGCATAAAAATAAAGACATTGTAAATAACAATAGTGTGGACCGTGAAGAAATGAAATGTGTGTGTTGCTCCATCCACTGAAGTTCAGTCAAGTCTTTGTTTTAAAAGGTTTCCCTTTGGGAAAAATTCCACTTTAACACGCTGTGCCAGTTCAAGCTCCATCCTGTTTAACGTAGTGTTGGTTGCTGGTGAAATCCACAGTATGTAGTTTGCATGCGTACTTTCAAAACTCTGAAACATCAAACGTCAAATCTTTTAACTGAAATACACTTACAGTACCTTGCATGTCAGAGACCACCCTTCACTTACTAATTTCCAGTTTAAACAGCCAATAAGTACAAGTCATTATTCAGGACATATTCCTGAGCAGATTAGGTATAAAATAATCTACTTGCATAAAGAAGGGGAATGTCAAAAGAAGTAAAAATCAATAAATAAATAAATAAATAAAAAAAGAGTTTCCAAAACTGGAGCTCAAAAAATGATCAAAAGGTAGAGAGAAATTTGACTCCTAATAACCATGCAAGACCTGGTAGACCATCAAAACTCTCCAAATCAGTTAAACAGTACTTAAAGCTTTCATCTTTGAGAGAGAGGAGAAAATCAAGCTCCACTCTTACTTCAGATTTGAAAACATCCACAGGTGTTTCTGCCCATCCTTCCACTGTGAGAAGACAACTCAACACTGAGTCTGAAAGGATGTGTAGCTGACAACAAGCTTTTACTGAGAAAACAGAACAGACAAAAAAATAGGCACATTCGCATATCAAACAAAGAAACTTCTGGTGTTCTCAGAACAATGGACTGACCCCCTTACAGCCCAAACATCATTACTGAATGTGTTTGGGATTACTTGGATCATATGAAGCAGAAAATGCTTCTAAGACTGAACTTTGTAGAAAACTATCGCTGCAGATTTCTTTGAGAAACTGAAAGCAGGTTGTAAGTTATATAGGCAAGTAATAAAAGCTATAATAAAGGTAAAGTGTGGGCACACTAAATGCTGGAAAAATGATTAATTATTGAGGCTTCTGCGTAATTTTCTGTTAGACATGTTTTTGTTCCTCTCATGCTGAAAAATGAATAAATTAATACTTAACGGTCATTCTAGCTGGAAATTAAATAAATGAAAGGTGGTCTCAGACTTTTACATAGCACAGTACACAAGATATTTCTGTAGAAAAAAAAGATAAACAGAATGAAAATGTATAAAAAGCAGTGCATTTATCACATGCTATTTATGTCATTCCACTTTTGTACCTTTTAACCACACCAGCCTATTTTTGTACCATTTCAACTATAGTGTCTTCCTGTACAGTCTCATTTCAAAAAGGTCACGAGTTTCACAGTTGCAAATATGCGCGATGCTTGTTCTGATTTTAAAAAAATGTCTATATACATAGATCATTAGGGGGAAAAGTAAAAATTTTATAAAGTATAATGCTTCTTCCTCTTGTGTAAAGATAAAATGTATACATTCTGTACAGTGCAGGTCCATTTCCCATGAATTCATTTACTGCTGGAAGCATTGGATGACGTTTTTTTCCCCCCTTCCATGATCACTGGCCAGAGAAAACTGTCCCTGTAGTCCATTCCTCATTGGCTGGTCATTAGGCATGTGATCCATCCATCTCATTCGACTGGGTGCCATTCCTTCCATTATAGATGCTGCCCTTTGCTCTTTATACAGCTCGGGCTTGAAGATAAGAAAATGAAAACAAAAGACTGTGATTGGTGTGGATGACAAATCGCAAACCAATGGGGGGGAGAAGAGGTGGGGTTAGGAAATGACATCATGGGTTTCGCCATTTGGCCTCTGTCTAATTGCTACGGGAGGGAGGGGCTTGCCATAGAAATCTGCCAATGGAAAAGAAATGATGGAAAAAGAAACAGGTTAGAAAGATTAACCCTAATAACCCTGTTAAGGCAATAGTTTGGCCAAAAATCTAATCTACACAGCTTCCCCTTTGCCCCAAATGTAGTCTGTCATGTTTGGTGTCTGAAGTTTAGTTTTGCACTGGAGCTACAAGGATAATGTAGCTAAAATGTAATGGAAGCTTTATCTTACCTCTTCACTTAAAATGCTAAGTTCAGACATTGAGCATTCGACTACATTTAGCGTAAGGGGGGGAAAACAGTGTATATATGATTTTTTTGCCGATCTATTCCTTAAAAGCTGTAACAAAAATAAATAAATAAATTCTGCCTTTTTAAAACATCTAAACTATGCAAGACAAAATGTCTTTTAAACCAGGTTTCTCAGCAGCATAAGGGAGGGCAACATGTTATCATTACCCAGATAAACTGTCACAATACACTTTCTGAGTGATCAGTAGATCTAAAACACCGTACAACTACACGTATCATAAAATTATAGTGTCTGTAAATAACCACCACCAGTGAATAGTTACTGCATTAGTTGCATACTAACAAGAAGCTGATAGGATGTCAACCCATTATGGCTGGTGGACTGTGTCTGTTCCAACTTTCTTGCAAACCTGAGAAAAATGAAATATCATGACACATATTGTGTATTATGGAAATGCCTTCAAATACTGTGATGTTATATTTTTTACCATAACGCTTACCCTTACTGCAGCAATATCAATATTCTCTAGCCATGTGTGTCTATAACACTGTATGGTTTAGCATTCCCTGATCAACAGCTAGATAACTAACTGTGCTCAAAGTGTATCAGAAGCATAATGGAAAGCACTCAGTTGATACACAGATGTAGTTTAGCCTGCTGCAAGATTACTTTAAGGCAGCAAAGGCAGAGTCACTTTGAAAACCTTCTCTACCCATATTAACAGAATGATGTTCTATAGGGGACACAAAAAAATTTAGTACCAGTCAGACGTTTGGACACAGCTACTTGCAGGTAGGCTGTCTTTACTTTGACCTCCTACCACCTTTTAGATGCAAGGCCTGGACCTGGCTTGTGAGCAAGTGAGTCACTCATGATTCATCATACTATACCATTTAAAAGATAATTAGAGAGATAACTGCTTAGAGGTAACTCACTCAGGTTTTGCTGGCTGAAAATACTCCACAAGAGGGTGCCAAAACCACTTATATAGCTTTTGACACTTCATAAGAGCAGTGAAGACACCAAAACTTTGAAATAACAAATATGAAACCCTGCAGTAACAAAAGTACTAATTAAAAAATTAAAGCTTTTTTCTATTGTAGATTCCTTAAAAAAAGCAGATTTAAATCAGAAAAATCAGAAGACATGTAAAAGTCACTACACTTTAAAGCTTGTGGGAAAACTTTGTGTTTTAAATGGTAAGGTATGATGAATCATGTTTAATGTGACTGGGGCAGGAAATAAAGTATAAAATGTTAATTTTGAATTCACACTTAGTTTTTAAAAAACTTCTGTAAATAAAAATATTAACAGACTGTGAAGAAGTAACAGTTTTGACGTTATGTATCGTGTTGCATGAGATGCATACCTTAAGGTAGCATGTTAACCAGCTAGCCCCAGCCCATCCTGTCTCATAATACCACTTTGAGTCAGCCATCAGTTTAACACAAGAGGCAGCATCACCCCGAGGGCGTATTTTAATCTCTTGTCAATCATAGGAACTTGTTACTATGTCAAAGTCGCCTTTGTATCGTGTTGCAGAGATAAGTACCTTAAGTCACCATATTAAGCAGCTAACCCCTGACAACAAGTTAGAGGAGGGATAGGGGTGGACACCACAACCTTAGGGTGATTTTTTTACATAATGCTCCTTTAAGCATAACCCTTTCAAACAAAATTTCTAAGATTATGAAAAGCACACACTCAAACTTCTGACTGGTACAACACACAGCAACTAAAACATGAAAATAATTAGTACCAGGAATGCAAAAAAGATAAGAGTTAAGGTAGTTTCATTAGTATGTGTGCTGGGAACAGACAGAGAAAACATAGTGGACATCTTTCAGAATTAAAACACACATGTTCAGTGCATGTTGAGGTAGACATAATGAGGCTGCAGATAATGAAGCATGCTCTGTAAATGAAGAGATAACAGAAAAGTGTGAGACAGTGAGATGATTGTGAGTGAAGGAAACAAGGACAAGGAGACCTGGTTAGAACATGGTTTTAAAAAAAGGCTGTTAGTAGTTAATGTGACAACAAGCATGCTGTAAAACACGGAAAATAAAACCAGGAGTTACCAGAACGTCTTGTATCCCCAAGAGGTTCAAGCTTAGGGAGTCTAGAAACTTTGGGAGTAGCCCATCCAACTAAAAACAGAAGTCAAAATAGCACATTTGTTAAATCTTTTTAATGAGGTTAGAGTAAGGATGGCTGTGAATGCAAATTGACACAGACACACAATTCTGAGTAATCCTATGTGAAGTTTCAAAATAGTTTTAACTTAGTACGTTACACATCTGGGGTGGAACAAAAAAATAAAAACAGTCAAAATAGAATCAAATTTGTGAATTTCAAATCCTAAGATTTTTTCAAATTTCTCACCTACCTTAAAGCAACTGTTCAGTAAAAATTCTATTATATATATATATATATACTATATATATATATATATATATATATATATATATATATATATATATATATATATATATATATAAGGTGCAGTCCATTCAGGAGGCAGCTATTTAAGTAGGCAGTATGTTAAGGCAGCATTTGTATGCTCCCAGGACAAAGACTGTCCCATTCGAAAGGCAGCGTAAGTCAGCTGTTTTCTAAGGCAGTATCACATGTATCCTTCTAGATGAAGACATTCCCATAATACTGTTTACCAGCTGAGAGTTCCCTCAGAGAGGATTCATGAAGCTGGGAGACATCATGTAAAAATATGGAAATGGAAACTCTGTCCATTTCACCAAAGTTCAGCAATTTTCCCCTTTTAAGTTTACAGTGAAGTTGATGCCATTTTTGTAAATGTGGGGGTTTTGTAAGTATTTTGAGGCTAGACACATTTTCTGACGAGCTGATTTTAAAGAAAACAACAGTTTTTTTTCTTCACATTCACTTAAACAGGCATGCACCATCTTGGCTTACCTTTATATATAATCTTTGGTTCCATCATTTTAGTTTGATAAACATGGCAGACTGAGCAGTTGTTTCTGCTCTTCAAGTTATTTCTTGTCTTCTGTCTTTACTGTTTTGAAGGACTGCTATTTTAACATATTTAACGTACACCAATCAGGCATAACATTATGGCCACCTCCTTGTTTCTACGATCACTTATTATATAGATGCACTTTGTAGGTCTGTTTCTCTCCATACTTTGTTAGCCCTAACACTGATGTGGTGGTGGTGTGTAAGTGTGTGTTGTGCTGGTCTGAGTGGATCAAAAACAACAGTGTTGCTGGAGTTTTTAAACACCTCAGTGTCACTGCTGGACTGAGAATAGTCCACCAATCAAAAATATCCAGTCAACAGCGTCCTGTGGGCAGCGTCCTGTGACCACTGATGAAGGACTAGAGGATGATTAGCTCATACTGTACAGCAAGAGATGAGCTATCGTCTCTGGCTTTACATCTTCAGGGTGGACCAACAACGCAGGTGCGTCTAATAGAGTGGACAGTGAGTGGACACAGTGTTTAAAAACTCCAGCAGCACTGCTTTGTCTGATCCACTCGTACCAGCACAACACACACTAACACACCACCACCATGTCAGTGTTACTGCAGTGCTGAGAATGATCCACCACTCAAATAGTACCTGCTCTGTGAGGGTCCATGGGGGTCCTGACCACTGAAGAACAGGGTAAAAGGGGGCTAACAAAGTATGCAGAGAAACAGATGGACTACAGTCTGTAATTGTAGAACTACAAAATGCACCTATATAGTAAGTGGAGCTGATAAAATGGACAGTGAGTGTAGAAACAAGGACCTAACTGTCTGTGTTTGTAATGTTGGTTAGCTTAGCTAGCAGGCTAGCTGTGTAAATATGTGGGCTCTTCAGTACAAGAGAACCCAGTTTAAAATGCTGGCTATTCACTGTTCAGTGTTTAGTAGCGCTTTTGTCTATAAACAGTTTATCGATTTGGCATTAGCCAGTTTAGACGATTGTGTTTTTACCTGGGTGAATTTTGTACATAATTATAAGCAGTTTTATCCTTTTTGTGTTAGAAACAAAGCAGATTCCTTAACGTGGATGAAGACAAAGCTAAACTAGTAGTAACAATTATCTGTAATATTGGGGCACCAATCACACATATAATGGCAGATATCACTCCTTAAAGCAACCTGTTCTTCAAACACAATAAATTCCCACATCACTGTCAATAGAAAACAGCTGCTGCAGATGGGGATCCATCCTTATATATTTAGGTAATCCATTTTTATATCCAGAGGTTAGTGTAAGGTAACGAGCGACGGCAAGTAAGTAGAGATCATGAGTACAACGCAGTGAAAGTTATGACATATGACGGTTCTGAAGAGTGTCCCGAATGCGTGGCCTACTAAAGGTTTCTTTTCAGTTAAAATGCTGTCCAACAAGACAGGTACCTTTGAAGGTGACTAGTTATGCAGCTGCCTCCAGAATGGAACCCACTAATAGTCGATTGTAGGCCTGGGCAATATGACAATACATATCATTATCATGATAAAATATGTCACAATACAATACGGTGTGCTTTTCTAAACATATCGTGTACATTAGTACTTGTAGAACACTGACCAACAGCATGTTTCATTAGAAAGACAGCAAAATTAGTCCAGTTTAACTGGATTTAGTGCAACACAGTATACTAAATATTGAATAAAAAAATCACTGTGTTCACAGATTTTGATAGTATTTTTTAAAATGTAGCACTTCTAGTTATTTTTCTCAGTTCCAACTGATCAGATGATCAGAAAATAAATATTGTGCGATATCGTTCATCATGAAAATTTCTTGAAGTATCGCAATATTATAATTTTGCCATATTGCCCACCTCCAGTCGATCAGCTAAGACATGTTTTAAGTCCAATTTTTCTTAGAGAACTGGAGCCTAATGTTGCTAACAAAACATGCAACTCAACAGTCACCCAAATAGCCCAAGTTGTTTCCATAAAAATATATCGCCAAACATCTCTCGGCTAGCTCTGACTGCATTCAGATTTTAAGATTACAAAAACTCAGAGCTGTTTAAGACACAGTATGACTTGTACTGCGTAGGACTGTGAACTAAAAAAATGAAACCTTGCAGGATAGTTAAACACTTTTTTTTCAAATACATTTGCTACAAAACATGACAATGTTATCCCTAAAAATCGACAAAAATTACACAACATGGAATTTGTCAACAGTTTTGTGCATTTTCAACACAGCTTGAGGCATGTGCTGATTTAGGCAAGCAGGCTGGAAGCACAAGCTTCCATTACATGTTAGCTACATTAGCCCCATAGATCCAGTGTAAAATTAAAGGAGGAAACTTCAGATAACAAATATGTCTTGGCTGAACAACTACATCATCAAGAGCAAAATTGTGTAAATCAGATTTTTTTTTACCAAACTATTCCTTTAAGTAGTATGGATCTTGGTTACCTGGTGGAGGAGGTGGGGTGGGGCTCTTGGCTGGGTCCTCTGCCCTGAGTGGATCGATTCTATTTTTCCGCTTCAGCCGAAGTTTCTTTGTCTTCTTTTTGGCCTGGTCAGCTGGACCTGAGAATGAGCGAATGCCTTTTAGCACCCTACACCGGATATTGACCAAACTCTGACATCATTGAAAATCTATTCAAATAAGAAAGTCTATTTAGTTCCCCAGAACACTACGTGCTCTACTGTGATT
Organism: Colossoma macropomum; assembly: GCF_904425465.1. NCBI lineage: Eukaryota > Metazoa > Chordata > Actinopteri > Characiformes > Serrasalmidae > Colossoma > Colossoma macropomum. Next base: position 819,251 of record NW_023495761.1, read on the forward strand.
AAACACAATATCTGATTTTAGTAGATATATTACTAAATTTAGTTATTTCAAGTTAATTATCTAGAGCAGTGCTCTCTTAAAGCAATAGGTTTTACAAACGTGCAGACTTCTTTGTATGGATAGTACTTTTCTTTATCTGGCAGTAAAACAAGGAACTGTTCAATTAGTACATCTACATGAATTATGAATTATACATTACACAGTTAGTATCCGTAATTCTCAACCTGGAGGAACACTAAACTAAACATAAGACAAGAACATGATAACTCACTAAGTTGTAAAGCTCTAAAAGTGTTGTAAGATTCTGATGCATTTTCAGCTAGACTGCTATGACTAAGAGTCACAGGAGGAAGGCGATAAATCATAATCTGGACAGAAATATTAGTCATGTTACAACTACAGCCAATTATACATCACTTTTAAAGTGTATAAAGACAAAAGTTTTCATAGAAAAAATTAGGGCTGTCTTCAAATAAGAAATCTCTTAATCTACCAAAATGCTAGATTTTTGACTAATCAGTTGATGCATATGAATAATGGGCATCATTCACTAACCGTTCTTAAGAAGAAATTTCTTCTTAAAATGCACTTACACTGTTTCCATAAACATTCTAACATTTACCAGTGTTTTCTTTTTTGGGATTTGTTTTTAGGTAAGAACAGAATCTACACAAACTCAAGAGCACAAAGGTGTGAACAATTCTGTGGTTTAGGAACACGCCATGAATCTGATGTACACTTTTTCTTAGGACCTCTCTCAAGAACAAATTTAAGAAAAAGCTTAGAAAGATATTGGTGAATGAGGCCCATTGTCTGAAAAATGGATCTCATTAGCTAAACAGTCCAAAATTTTGTTGACAGAAATATCCACATATAACTATAATTCATGTGTCAAAATAAACAAATAAGTAAACACCTACACTGATTGGGCACTTCATTACGTACACCTCCTTATATCTACTGTCTTGTTACTTTTAATTAGCTCCACTTACCATGTAAGTGCACTTTGTATTTAAACGACTAGGTTTTTAGGCTACAATTCAGACTGCAGGCAGATCTGATTAGCTTTTCAAACTAGATATTTTGAGACAACTGTCCACACTATTTACAAGTGTTCAGATCAGATTTGTGTGTCCAGACATACCCAACCTATCTGCATGGGTTGCTGTGGTAACAACACTGGAGTCAGTAAGTACGTAGCTATGCTGCTGAAGTGGAGGTCTCATACCAGCACAACACCCACCACTACATCAGCATCACTGCAGTGGTAAGAATGATCCACCATCCAAATAGTACCTGCTCTGTGGTGGTTCTGACCATTGAAGAACAGAGTAAAAGGGGGCTAAAAAAGTATGCAGAAAAACAGATGAACTACAGTCTGTAAGTGTACAACTACACCTAAGTGCACATATATGGTAAGTGAGCCTGACAAAATGGACAAAGACTGTAGATAAAAGGAGGAGTACTTAATGAAGTGGCCAATCAGTGTAAACAGACAGACTGATAAGATCTTAGCTGTCTAAGGATGCTACAACAAAGAGGTGCTCTTAGAGGGTCAGTTCTAGAAACAAACCTGCAATGAGTAATGAACATGAAAGGAGGGACTGACCTGATTCTATGCTTTCTGGTGTCTGTCTTTCACTCTCTTCGTCTTCCTCCTCTTCTTCCTCCTCCTCCTCCTCATCCTCTTGTTTGCTCTTCTGTTCCAAAGTGCCACTCTCCTGGCACTCCTCGCTCTGCTTTTTCCTCTCCATTTCCTTTTTCAGTTTATCCTCATTCTGAATTAAACACAGACAAAATTAGTTTTAGCACAAACCTAATTAATAGGAAACTAAGGTACACAGATGCAAAGTAAATTGATAACTACCACAGACTGTCAAAACTACATTTAAGGACGTCAAATCAGAATACATTTTATTGGCTGAGAGGATTACTCACCTCAGTAACAACACTGTTTATTGGCTGGAATGGGCTGGGCATGTTAGCATCCTCTAACTCCTCGTTTATTTGTTTCCCTCCTCGCTCCGCCTCCTCGCGTTCTTGCTTATCCCTGTGGGAAGAACAATGGCCTTTGGTAAACATTTAAAAGAGAGTCCAAAAAATCCAGTTTACACAATTTTTCTTTTTCACCAAATGTAGTAAATCAGCACGGACAGGTTTTGTCTTTTGTCTAAGTTTCCTTATTTTGTTTTGTACTGGACAACATCCTGTTCTCTCTCTAAAAAAAAATAAATAAATAAAATAAAAAACTGACAGGCTACCAGATGGCTGCCACTGCTTTTAGCTATGTGATACAATTTTGTCCATTTTTCCAGATAACCATATGCTAATACAGTGTTGTAAACCACCTAAGCATATTTGTTTTTGCTTAGTAACTTGACACAGCTTGAGGTGAACGTGTGATGAATTAGGCATGCAGTCTGCGTGTTTCTAACAGCTGTCATATGTTTTAAAGCTTCCATTACTTGCTAGTTTGTTAGCCTCTTAGGGCTGAACGGTTCTGAGCAGGGAGAGTAACCGTTCTAGTGGCATTTGCACAAGGACACAGTTCAACAAAGAACACTTACAAACTGTGCACAGCACAGTTTTCTTGCCATGATTACTAACCTTTCTCAGGGCCAAAGAGCATTCGATGGCATGATGTAATGATGTAACTATTCACTCACTGATTCTACGTTTACATCAGTTGAACAGTTGGTGTTGGAAGAACAGAAAGTTAAAATGAAACCTGTTACGTGGTCTTTGGGTCTGTAGCCTGTAGAGATGAAACTATATTAAAATTTCATATCACATTTATCATGACCAAAATTATCACGATTATCGATATTATCGCGATATTGTTCAAAAGTGTTGAAAAGTAAAATAAATAAATAAACAAATAAATAAATACTGATACATAAACTGAAATTCGTTTCACCAACTTTTATATTAACACAAATAGAATTGGCAGCAATATGCACTTTTTGTTTGCATAAACATTAAAAAAAATATATAGTCAATATATTTGTAGTATTACTTTTGTATTATTTACAATACTCTGTAAACAAAAGAATAGCAAATGTATTATTATTACTGTTAATACTATTATTATTATTATCACTGTTGTAAATTATTATTATTATTATTATTATTATTATTATTACTGTTGTAAATTATTATTATTATTATTATTATTAATTAATTACAATAATTAGGGATTTCCCTGCATAGAGAATTAAATCTCGACCAACTCTGAGGTGGGTCTTAATGGAAAATTACTACTTCTAAGAAGTGTTGCACTCGGGGGATTTCTGTCCGAACTGCAACTGCAGCATTATTGTGCTGTTGTGGCGCTGAACCCCTAATCAACACAGTGCACCAGGAAAAACCGCCAAAATCACAGAGGAATTGCGTGACCGTGCTGTGAGCTGCAGACAGTGTAGAACTTACGCAGTGTGTCTTCACCTGTGGAGCTGCATTTTAAAACTAAAACATAACTTAAAATTAACGCGCATCTGAGCTGCGGCAGAAACACTCCTAAAGTTTAATCTCTGAAACTCTGCTTTTCCTAAAAGCAGCACACAGCGTTTACTCGTGCAAGGTCCCGTCTCAAAGCACACTATCTTCCCTATGTAGGGCACTTTGTGGATCATGAAATAGCAAATCCTTCACCCAAAGAGTGCATGGAAATGTTCGACTAAGTCATCTATAATCAACATTAACAATAGGTTACAAATTCCCTATTTAAAACTCAACTGCTTGTTAATGATGATCGTGTTTGTTTGAACAGTAGCGCACTATGTAGGGGACATTGAGTGATGAGACAGTTATTCTCTTCTCAGAAAGTAAACACTGCAAGCGAGAAAGGGGAGCTGTGCAGACTGAACTTTTGCAGCGTCTCGTTCCAGAGCTTGTGTGACTGTTAACTCAGAGCTCATTTTGGAGACTCTGCTCCACAGAAATGTGTTAAAAGCTTTAGTTTCGATTCACAGTTGATTCACCGATTGTTTGTTTGTTTTTTTTTGTTTTTTTGACGCTAAAAGCTTCATTTTATATTATTAATGAACCATAAGTATAAGTTAAACCACACAGACCATGACATTTCTTCTATTTCGAAGTCCCCACGGACTTCTACGTTAAAGTTAACCTTGCATTCTCTAAAAAGTAGCGGGTGGTGGTCGCGAAGATGACTTGTAAGGTTTGATGTGTTGCCCCCTTTCGCCGCTATTTTCTTTCAGCCTGTTCTGCAGACAGGGTGCTCATCTGCAGACAGGTGGTCATCTTCAATTAATTTTCCTTCTGCATCCTTATAAAACCCAAAATATGACCAAACGTCAGACTTGGTCTTCTTAGAAGGCTGAAATATCTCTGAATCTCTGTCACTACATTCCTCCATGTTCTCCCTTCTCTCTCTCTCCCTCCCCCTTCCCCTCTACACACACAGAGCTGCATCTGAGAGAATGATTGTGCCTTTGTTTGACTCTGTACAGCGAGTTTTTCACACCGCGGTAATCGACCGCGGTTTTAACGATACTTTAAAGTTCAAACGGTACTACTAACCGTCATTAATTTTACCGCGGTTTACCGTGAAACCGGTAATCGTTTCATCTCTAGTAGCCTCCTACTTAGGCTAACGCTAACCAGCTCCTCTAGCCTAGATAGCTTATCTAGTGCAGGTCCGATTTCATCTGACCTGCTGTTACAAGTAGGGGTACAACGATTATTCGACTTGGTCAACTAAAATCGACGACCAAATTAGTTGACATCTAATTTAGTAGTCGATTAGTTGGTGACTAAATAGTGTGTAAAAATAGCACATATACCATTAGAGGTGCACTCGTTAGTGTCGTATATGAAGTACAGAAGTGTGTGGTTTGGGACGCGGTGATAGTTGTGGTAGCGAGCTAGTTAGCTAATGTTAATGTTAAATTCCGTCCAACTTCATGTTCTGAGCTGAGCTGTAACATTTTTTGTTTCGAACTGCTGCTCTCTGGAATCGTTAATGGAGTTTGAACAGATAAGTAAGTAACTATTATTATTATTATTCACAGCGACTCTGTTCACTTTTCCGATAACGTTCACACTTTTAAACACTACATCTTCGTCTTAACGCCGAGGCCACCGGTGCGCTCAGATTCGGCAAACATAGGAGAGCGTTTACAGTTTTCTGTTTTCCACGAATGCTGGCCACCACTCGCTGACAGTTTAGGTAGCTGGACGAAGGGTTACCGTTGAAATGAAATGTTCAAAAAAAAAATCGTTAATTTAACTGTTCATAGAGAAGTTCGCCACAAACATTCACCACTTTCCCATCCGCTCCATCAGAGCGCGTCTCCTCTACAGCGGGGAGTATCTGCTCTCAGAAGAGTGCGAGACTCTCAGAGGAGCACAGAGAGATGCTGACTTGCCTCCGTTTCAGTAAAGACCTGTGACTGCAGAATTTAGTTGCAGCAAAGTGCAGACAGACAGCAGAATGAACATAGCACAGACTGCACTGTTTAAATTTAACATTTAAATTTAGAATGATTTTATCTGATTTTGATTTTTTTTTATAATAGTTTTGTTGTATTTTATTGCTGCTACTTTGCACATCCTTGGTTATACATTTTGACAGGAAAAATACATTGGAGTTTTATTTTTTATCTTTTGTATTAGCAAAAAAGGTCATTAAAACAGTGATTTCTTAAATGTTATTCATCTATACTGTCTTCATTGTTAGTTAGTAAATGCATAAAACAACCTCAAGCTAAATTTAAAACCTAATAGCTACAGAGAAGGTATTTGGTAATGTAGCGATTCATAATCCGATTAATCGATTATTCGTTTCAGTAATGGATAGATTATTCTACCATCAAATTAGTCGTTTGTTGCACCCCAAGTTACAAGCGATAAAAACTCATCTTCACATCTTAGACAGCGAAGTCGAATGCCTAGTGCTGGAGTGACAGAAATCTGAACTCTGTTCTGTAGTGTTTTGAGATGTGGCCTGCTAAGTTGGGCTACAGTAAAGACTCAGTTCCAGCTAACTGACACTCAAATAACAGCCGTTTAGAGCATATCGCTGTTGTCGGAAGAAAACTTTTACAGGAGAAGGAAAAAACCTACTTTACTTTTAGTGTCAGTCAATAGAACTACACCCCAAGTCATTTTGGTCCATTATACATGAAATTTACACACAGTGTAAAGGGCAACAAACATTTTCAAATTATGCTATAAACTGAAAAACAACAAAAACTGGGATACAAGGTTTGCTTCCAACAACAGCAATAAAAACTCTAAGAGCACAAAATCGAATGACACCATGGAGTGACAGCTGGAATCAAAGGTGTTCTGTAGCATTTAGCCTGTCAGCCATTGCTGAGCAACTTGTGTGTAGTTTCCTTCAGTATTTCCTGGTTCTGATTTAGCAGCACAGCAGGAAACAGAAACAGTAAATAAGGCCACTGTTACCATCGTAGCTCCAGGACAAAACTAAAGAAGCACAGAACACAACTTGGTTCACTGACTACATTTGGAATTAAGTAAATAATAATAAAAATAATAATTAAAAGGCAAATTCTACTGATTTTAAATTGTGTCCTTAAGATGAAAACACAGTCATTCAGAGTGTTTTGATAAAACAATTCATTGTAGAGAAGCTTACAAACAATGATTTCTTCACAATGGTTTCAAATCAATATTTACATTTCAAATCAAACCTTTCTGCATGACTCAAACAGTATTCAACCACTTACTGACCTCTCCTCTCGGATTCTCCTCACTCGCTCTGCTCTCTCCTTCTTGTCCTGCTCCTCTTGTGCCCGCTGCTCCGCTGTGTCCCTCTGTACACGCTCTGTGATCGCCTCGTAGTCCTTGGCAATGTTGTTCAGCAGCCAATTCAGGCCATTTTTGATAGACTTGTCAACTTTCTTACCGTAGCCCAGAACTGCTGAACACGGCTCCTGTCGAAAGTAGATTTGTATAGTTTAATTCTTTTTTACTATAAAGTCAATTTAACTTGGATTATGCTTCTTTTCACCATTTCACTTCTTTCCAAGTGATTACAAATAAAACAGGGCATTCACAAATCCCTTAATTCAAAAAGTCAGCATTTTTCTTCTGAAAATGTGTGGTCTGTTAACCCAGCTGACAACAGTTTGTGGTCAATGAAGATATACGCTAAATAAAGACTCACAATCTGACAGAGACATTTGTTCTCGTTGACAAGCTTCTCCAGCGAAAGGCTCTCGATGATGTCTGCTTCAGCTAATGCCCCGTCCTGGTCCTGCTTATTGGCCAGTCTGAGAGCCAATTGAAAAAAGAAAGAGAGCGAGCTGTAAGTGACAGAGCCAGGTGTGCAATGTCTCAAACGTATGGTTTGAGAATAAGAATTGTGTCAATGTGCCATTGTCAATGAGAGGAGGAGCATTCTAGCGGAGAAGAGTGAGAAGGAGGAGAACATTCTATAATGCTCTGGCCTTAAGGACTAAGTTGAATCAAGTTGTGATAAAGCATATAAACTAAACACTAAACTGCTAATTCAGTTAACAGGTGGAGAGATTTCATAATGCAGTGAGACATCATAATGTGTCATAACGCCAAATGTTATTGATAGTATTCTTATTTTTGTTTTTCTCCTATGTTCTTTGAGAGAAAACTGATTAACTGGTTTAATAACAATACTGATGTGCTGTCAGTCAGGGTAGGGAGCGTTACTTTAAAATGTATTCTCTAATGGATTATTGAATATTTATTGAAAAAAAGTCATCTAAATGATTACTACATTAAAGTAACATAATCTGATTAATTTCCAGTACTTTTGAATTACTTGTCTTTTTCAAGTCATGTTATTTATGAAAAACTTTAACCCAGCCTTGACTTTGACCTTGTTAGGTTGATTCTTTAACCTAACAAGGCAAACAAAACATCTAAAACAGCAGGTGACGCATAATTGTTTGTGCTTTACGTGTGCTATGTCTATGTCCACTTCCAAATGGTATTAGATATTTTGGTAGATATTTAGTTAACCAGTTACTCAAGTAAGAAAAAAATTAAATATTAGATTTTTGTGCCCAATAAGCTTTACATTATTGGTTTGCCATCCAAGGTACTCTACTTTTTAAACTGTACTCATGGGAGTTATATGAATGTCCTAGCTAAGCTAGTTAGACCTTTCAGTACTACAGATACTGCCCGATGATAAACTATTAGGCAAGAAAATCACTGTCTTAAAAGTGGTTCTAATCACTCTAGTAATCACTCTATTTTTATAATGTACTTGTAATCTGATCACTGTCTTTTTTCCTATAACTGTCTCAGAATACAGTTCACCTTTTTTGTATCCTGATTATGTAACGCTGTTACATGTATTCTATTACTACCCAACGTTCTTGTCAATGATGGTGTTAATTTCTGAGAAATACACTGAATGTACCGAGCAGTAGAAAAGCAGCAGTCTGAAAATGAATCGTGATGAAGTTGGCAATTCAACTGCAACAGTTCTGGAATGAGATTTCATTATGCAGTGAATTGTTTACCAGAGAACGCTAATGAATTTAAATTGCTGTGAGATTAGAGCTTTACACCACTAAGTAAAAGCACTTGAAGAAAGCAATGAATCCTCTGTCCTGAGAGCTGAATATGAGCATTCAGGTAGGGTGTGTTTCGCTTACACTAGCACAGGCTTGCCGGCAATGCGAGGGTGGCGGAGGACTTCTGCCATGGTGTCTCGGGTCTCCTGGATTCTCCGGACGTCGCTAGAGTCAACCACAAACACCACACCATAGGATTCTGAGTAGTAGTTTTTCCAGATCCCTCGGATACGCTTCCCTCCACCTAGGTCGAAGATCGTGACCTCAAACTTTCCCTGCTTCAGGTCCACTTTGGAGAAGCCGACCGTGGGGGCTACATCGAGAGGGCTCTCTGTGACAGAGATGCACATAATATTACAATGTTAAAATAGTGTTCTGTATGAATTAACCTATGCCAGCCTTTACTCATATGAAACTTACAGGTGAAAGCAGTGATATCTGCAGGCTTAAAATAATATTGATATAAATGACCAGGGAAGCCCCTAAATTTTGGCCATTGAAAATGTGAAAATTTCTAAAAATGGTCAGAAGTGGCACTTTTGGTTTTCAAAACATTTTAGCTGGAAAAAGCAAAAGACAAAATAGGTCCACAAAGAAGTGTCAAAATCTAACACGACAGATGAACACAACGGTCATGATAATGAGAAATAGCGACCAAAAACACTGTTTGTGTCCTTGGTTCTACTGTGCTGGTAAACACAAACACAATCAAACAGTCTGAGCAGTAGATAAACAAGTGAAACAAATATGATCCACTACAGCTGTGTTTAGTTTACCTCTTTAGTTCACGTTTTTTTAGCATTAACTGATTTATTGAAAGTCTTTTATTGAAATTTCACAAGAGATAATGAGTGACAAATTGTTTGGAAATATATATATATATATATATATATATATATATATATCTATCTCTGGTTTTGAAAGGTTTTGCTGCAAGCACATGCTTTTGTTACATCCTGCTGAGATTTATGGCAGTTTCTTATGTAAATGAGGAATACTAAAGTGACTTGCTTACTAAAAGCTAGCACTGCTGGAGAAACTGTGAAGCGCAAGGTTCAAAGCCACAATTATGTCCTTCACATAGTAAAAAATGAAGTGGTTCCACTGTTACAGCGGAGACATTGTGCGATTCAGCAACAGAAGCCTTTGGGAAGCTAATAATTATACGTACACGTGTGTGTGTGTGTGTGTGTGTGTGTGTGTGTGTGTGTGTGTGTGTGTGTATATATATATATATATATATATATATACACACAAAAATTAAGCATAAATAATAAAAGTAATATATTAATTAATTCAAAATATATTACATATATTGAACTTTACCAAAAAGTAGGGCTGTGAAGATGTGAAGTTGGCAAAGTCGATTGTTTTTGGACAACACTGGTTATTGAAAAAGCCAATGCAGTGTTTATTTAAAAACAAATACACTCTATAATGCTCAGTGATGTTCATAACAATGCAGACATTCTGACAGACTGCAATACACTACAGAAAGCTTGGGGGGGGGGCACAGCTTCTACTGTTTTAATGCACCATATAAGAAAAACTAACAGAATACTGAATGATTGCAATGCTGTAACAAGGCAAATTGAAATTAAATCACAGATGATATAATAGGTCAATCAGTCGATTAATCAAATGTCTGTTGGAATAGCCAATTACAGAAGTATTCATTAGAATCTTGTTTTAAAAAGTACAATACAGTGGTAGTAGAGGAGCAAGAAGGGAATACTGTCAACAAAAACTGCTATTTAAAAAAAGTACAGGCTAACACAAATTAGGTAATGTTAACTGTTCCCCACAGTCAGCACTTTGGCACAAAGTGCTCCTTTAAGATAGTGGATTAATTGCATAATATAAACACACCTGTGAGGGATTAACAACCTGGTCTTACCTCCCTGGATGCCCCGGACTGTTGCAGTTTTCCCAGCATTGTCCAGTCCCACCATTACCAATGTCACCTTTCTGTAATCATGCAAATACAAGCACTGCATTAAATAATAAAATCATACAAAGAACAATACAAATTACTCATAATAAACATGAAGATATTTTCATCTTTGATTGTGTATAGAACTATTTGATAGGAAAGGCTGTTCATCTACACAAACTGCACTGAAGACCCACTTCAAGGTGATATTTAATTTGATGTCAGCCAAAGCTGTTAAGACATGCAGAGTCAGAAACAGGTTAATTCATCTGCTCCTGACTAGCATAAACACACAAGGAGTTGACTTGGGTGACTCAGCAATAGTCAAAACAGCAGAGGAGCTCACTCTCTCACTCTCTCTCTTTCATAGACACAAACGCTCAAATGCAAAACAAATGGTCTTTTTCTGCACTGATGACCCTGTAAAATGTCAGAATAACAATTATTTGTATCGTAGCTTAAGTATATTCAATGAAAACGTGGATCATTTGATAACATGCATTATGAACTGTATGGTCCATGTTTCTCATAAGTGTTTTTATTCTCTTGTACACAGCTGATGGGAAAACAGCATCATTTGAATACTACTTTGCAGCCTTTTAGTTATTATTTGAATTTAATTTAACAGATAAATGGAAACCTGGCTATTATCTTAACGTCTACTTGCTCTTTACTCCAAGCTCATACTTCGGACAACTTTTCAATGCAGATATTACAGACAGCAGTCTTGACATCTCATCAGATACTCTAAAATATTTCCAGTCAGCAGACACATCTGGCATGAAGGGCACATGCACTTAGCTGGGGCACAGTGTTTACAATAGGGTTACTGAACCCTGGTCTGGGAGGGCAAGCACAATTTGGTAAACACCCTACTCAAAGACACCCACTAAATCTGGATATTAACAGATGAGATAAATCAGGTAAGTCTGAGCATGCAAATCACCAAACTGTGCTGGACACCGGCCCTCCAGGATCACAGCTAAATACCCCTGATTCACACCATACCATTACAACTCAGTTCGACAAAAATAAACCTAAAACTGCTGATTCTGGAGGGAATGTTGGACGGTTCCAGTCCTAGCTGGTTCCCTACATTTTAGATAACAGCAGTGCAGGAAGATTTCAGAAGATTTCTTGGCACCTTCATCAACTCCACCACCTAAGCCGTGTCAGATTGCCTGGAGAACGCAGGACAAACATGGGCACTAAGCAACTTAAACAAACCATCCTGAGGCAGCTAACACCTCCCACTACAGAAACACACAATGGAAAACATCAAAAGGAAAAACTCTTACTACCACACACAGACATACACAGATACTTAACTACGGCACTTGCGCCGCAATGACATCAACCGAACTATCCAGGTGACCGTCCTCTGTAGCCAAGAGGCCGTCATCGATATCGTAAACAGCACAGCAAACTAGCCAGGTGTATCCTGTCTTACAACGATCCCCCAGAGACCAAACAAATGCACACACTGTCCCCCGTCTTGGCCTTGGTCAGCCCCTTTGCACCGGGATTAACCAGGGATTTGCACAGCCCCAAAGGATCAGTGTCAGGGTGCTAGAGGACAAGCGCTGCTCACACAATCACATGTAAGCAGAGACTGACACTATGTTAGTTAAGCACGTTAGCACCGAGCCTGACTGCTTACTTCACAGTAGGGGTGAACAATATAGCAAAAATATAATATTGACACTTGAAGTAGGCTTGAAACAATTTTTACATAATTGCAATAACTTGAGATGATCAATTTTTTAAACTGATCATTTTCCACATTAGACTTCATAGCAATGTTAGAAGAACATGTGAATTGGGATTGTCAGGTTGATGCAAATACATTCACTTAAAAGAAAGCAGTAAATATATTCAGAGACATCATTGGGCCTTATGAAAACAAAAAACAGTTAGAACTTCTAACATGGTGCTCTGCCAGGTTGAGAGAGCAGCGCTGAGTAATGTTTGTTTATTTCTTGGCTATGTAGCTGATTCTAATGTTTTAGCATGCGTGGTAGCAGAATGAGGATTTTTTTTTTGCTTAAACTTTCAAATACAAGCTTTGCTCAACTCTACAGATGAAACTGTGTAACTGTAGCCTGTGTGAGAGTGTGTGCGCGCACACAAATGTGTAGTGTGCCAGTTCAAGAGAGCTACCAGTGTTAACTATCGAATAAACATATCTAGAAAGCAAGACGGCCAATAATCCAAATTCCTTAATAAACCACTTTAACATTTTACAACAAATATGACATTAAGGATGGGTTTGAATTATCGGTCAAATCTACACATCTGCCTGATGCAATCATCTGCTGATGCTGATACTTTGTTTACGTCTGAATGATTGATTTATGCAGAATCTTTGAAAAAGCAGTGAAATTTAAGCAGAGACAGTTATGCTCTGTTGGACACCCTGCATCATCCATGATTTTCTGACAACAGGGCTAAACCTCTTTTTAATGAAACAAGCAATTGGTCAGTATTCTTTATGTAATTCTAATAACCAAAATACAGTGAGAAAAGCCTATCATGACATATCATTATCATGATAAATTATGATATCATTGTCAAATTTATTTCACGTTCTCAAAGCACAAATAAACTATAAAACACGCGAGCATGGAGAAACTAAAGTAATGGTCACCATTCCACCCAACACAACTGGGGAGGGTTTCCTTATTTTTTGTATTAATTAAGTTTAATGTCCCATCGTATTTCCCTCCAACTGGTCTATATTTGGGAGTTACGAAGGCGGCTTTTTTTTCATGTATAAACTTTTCCTTTATTATTGGCTCAACGTAACAGTGAGAGCAATGGACAAACCAAAATAAAGGCTAATGAAGAATTTACTGACTGCGTAGTCGGCGATGAGTCAGTGAGGAGATTTATCACTTAAAGCTGAGAGCCTCAGTGTGAGTCACTTGTTGTGATCACATACAGTGAGAGGGTTTGAGCACTGAGACGCTCAATAAGCCTAAATCTTGAGGCCAAGACAGTGCAACATGGAACCCACTTAGTGTTTGTCAAGCCTAAAAGCCATGAGTATTTTCCAACAAAGCACCTCCATTTCTCAACTGAACTAAGCACAATTTTTACTGAAGCTGACAGATGTTTCATGGTTGTTCACTTCCTCCAGGTGTCCTGAATTCACCTTAGCAATCTTCAGTTACAACTGCTTCTATGCTCCAATAGGCATATGGAAGAAGTCGAGCAACAGGGCTCAATCGCAGATCATATATAGAGAAGGACTTAAACTTGGGCTTGGAGTTAACTAGAAGCAACTTATTTATGACAGGGATTGAATGTTTTACCGTTGCAGACAGTGCTGGGCAATATACACTGACCAGCCACTTGATGGAGTATCCTGAACCCCCCCATGCGTGCGTGCATATATGAATATTATACTTAGCATATAATGCCCATTAAATAGTAGTGTCCCTGATGCCAAGGAGATCATTTTTAGTTCATTTTTTCTTGTGCTGTTTATTCATGACATCCAGGACCTGACAGTTACGTGACTGGTCATCTGACTGGATATCTTTTTGGATGGTAACACTAACAAAACTATTCATGGTTTCTTTTGCATCTTTCCACACAAAATCCACAGAAACTCCACCAATTTCTCAAAATCTCTGCTTGATTCAAAGATGTAAACAAAGTAATTCAGAGTGGTTTGATGTGAAATGGTTCACTGTAGATAGACTCATTCAGTCAGATTTCTTTACAGTGGTGGTGACATGAACCAAGGGGTCACGAAGTCTACATCGCAAAAGATGCCATGCCTTCTACCATTTATCAAAATGACCAATGAAAATACATGTGTCTTGTGTAAATCTTACATGTGTAAATCTGGAGGAAAAAAAAAAAGTTTTATTTGATAACAACCTGCATATACCTCTGTGTCACAAATGCATTTAAAAAAATAAGTTTTAGGTCAAAAACTTCTCAAAGCTATTGGGCATCAGGAGGCGTACTCATAACCATTTAATCAAATAGTTTGTTCTGTAAGGGAGCCTTTATAGGCATTAAACATGTTGGACCTTTGGTTCCTATCACCACCAGTGTAAACTTTGACTCGGTAAGTCTCTCTAGAATGTAGCACTATACATTAAACCACTCCGAAAGACTGATTACATCTTAATGACTTAATTATGAATAGAGTTTGAGGGGGGAACAAACAGTCCGATTAAAGCGAGCCGTGTCACGTTTGTAAGATAAAACATACAGGACCAGTACTCAGAAACCATGAGTTAATTAATTTATGAATGTCAGTTTCCTCCAATTATCAATTTATGAATGCCAACCTCAATTTCACACTATGGACAATCTTGTGTACTTTTTTTGCAGGGCCACTGTCATCTGCACACACGTCAGTACACGTTTACAGCACTGCGTACCTTTGATGTTACGACCACATGACTGAAGTGCAGAACAAAAATGGCAAGTTATAATGCAAGTTTAATAAGTCATATTACTTTAAATGCCCTGCAGAATGCAATTAACTGGTCAAGCAAGAGGTAAAGGGTAAGGCTGGGGCAGGATTCGGATTTCAACAATTCGTTTAAAACTTTAGACTTTCAGAAAACTAACAGTAAACTTTAAACTTGGGGTGGAGACTCACCTCGCAGGTTCACGCCACCGTTTTAGCCAGCTGCAGCAATTCGCCATCAGACTGAACATGGCAATTCAAACACATGGGACTTGGAAGCCTTTTAGCTACCTCATGCAAATTGCTTGCAAGACAACTTTGTGAAATAGCTAAATTATCTGATAAACTGCTAGTTTATTAGCTAAACGCAACATTTAGCAGCATACTGTCTCGCAGCACCTACTTTCAACTTTAGCTGCTGGATTTGGAGACCTAAATAATGTTAGCGATGCCATTCTGAGCACTGTTAGGTAACGACAGCTCTCTAGCTAGTAGTTTAAGCTAGCTAGCCTTGGGCAAGAGTTAAGGCTAACCCAGTCATAGTGACTGATTATAAACAATCATCTTCACTTACAGTGTGTGTCAAAGTAGTTCAGCTAACGTTAGTTAAACCGTTATATCAGCTAACGTTTACGGTAACCTGTCTAAATCTCAACTAACGACGACTTAAACGCCATATTCTCGGCATTAAATGCTAAAGCAAGCAGCAGTTTCGCCTCAAAATAATCAAACGATATTTTTCTAATGTTGACTAACAACAAATACTAACTCCAGACTATGAGCCAGCTAGCTTAGCTTACCTAAACTAACGTTAGCTGCTTAGCTACAGAGTAACGTACCCAGCCAGCTAGCGTCTCCTAAAACATGTTCTAATGATAAAAGTCACGGTTTATCGAGCGAAACTGTCGTCAGTAACAAAATCCGTCCTATCTTGCGCATGTGGACTGAAGTGTGGACTCCAGAGGTCCAGTTCTCCGCGGTAAAGTTCTCCGTGAGATGCTGCTCTGCTCTGCTCTACTCTGTTCTGTTCTGTTCTGCGTCCTTGTTGTTTACTTGGCCCTCCTCTCGCTGCTATGGCTGCAGCTCTGATTTGTCCCTCTACTGTCTCCCTAGCAGCCAGCCACTGTGGACTGTAGCGCCATCTGCTGGATGGAATGGGAAGAAGCCGTGTGTATATCAGATACACTGCGCGTCTCCAGAAGGCCTCCTAATGATGCGTTCACGGGTGGATTTAGTGATTTCGGGGCTCTAGCCAAAATAACCGCCCCCCCCCCGCCGCCTGTACGCACATTTTTAAAGCAGTGGGCTGTTTTATCTTGGCGTGTGAACTCATCTTAAATCTAGTTGATGTTCTCCGGGCTCCAACACACAGTCAAAGTTACAGGCCCTTCTTGAAGTCATTGTAGTGCGTTAGTGTCGGAAACACTAAGGCCCAATCCCATTTAACCCCTTGACCCTACCACTTAGCCCTTAGCCCTCTGTTTTGCACGTTCACGTCTAGGGTAAGGGTGCCCCAATTTTTGTTGAGATAGGGCGAAGTGCTAGGGCTACATGGTCCTCCAAACGGAGGTTTTTCAGAGGCACACTCCAAACGGACTGTTATGAGGGAAAAAAGAAAACCCGGCAAGATGGATGCGCGAGCGACCAAAGAAACCCACAAATGTGAGTATTTTCTCTGTTAAAAAATACGATAACCATTGTAATACTTAGTTTAATGGCGTTTCAATGTATTATGGTCTTTTTCTTCATAACAAGCATAAAAATCGCTAATAGTATGCTAATGTCTCGGTAGCTAGCTAGCTAACTTTCCCGTTCCACCTTCAATAGTCCAGCAGTATTGATGCTTGTAGCGCCAGAATGTAACTGCTGCACCATTTAAGGTGGAACGGGAAAATTCGAACAAGAAGCTGGTGAATAGCTGACTTCAGCTTCGTAGCACTCAAGAATTAGCGGTGGGCGATAATAAATAATTGTCTTAAACCCCCTCTTTGAAAGCATATGATGCCCTTAAATGTAACTAAAGCCCAGCAGTGAGGTTGCTGAACTTTTCCCTTCTCTGCTGTCACTGAAGACGGGCCGGCAGACTCTGAAGTCGCCTGCAGAGCACCGCTACTAGGCTATTAACGAAGCAATGTTTTTATTTATTTTTTATTTTATTTATTTATTTTTTTTTATTTGAGGGTTGACCCACGAAATGGAAGCTCTGTAGCCACTACCCCTTGTAACTCAGTTCCAAGGGGTTAGGGTGACACTCGAAAACAAGGGGTAGGGGTAAAAAGGAGAAATGGGATTGGGCCTAAATGTCTCAATTTAAAGAACAGGACACGTCTGTTGATTTGTAGTTTTGTGGCAGTCAGGTCCCTGAGCTGAGATTCTAATTCTCCGAGCTTGGCCTCCAGTTCTGTGATTCTCACAGCAGCAGTTTCCAATGCACCTGAAAAACATAAAAACATTAGGGAAAAACTAAACATCTTTTCTGTCGCAGCACTGCTGTGTTTGATCCACTTGTACCAGCACAGCACACACTAACACACCACCACGTCAGTGTTACTGTAGTGCTGAGAATGATCCACCACCCAAATAGTACCTGCTCTGTGAGGGTCCATGAGGGTCCTGACCACTAAAGAACAGGGTAAAAGGAGGCTAACAAAGTATGCAGAGAAACAGATGTACTACAGTCTGTAATTGTAGAACTACAAAGTGCACCTATATAGTAAGTGGAGCTGATAAAATGGACAATGAGCGTAGAAACAAGGAGGTGGTCATAATGTTATACCTGATCGGTGTACTACTCACTAGTAATGTGAGTAGCCTGTAGGAGCTAAAACAGGTCAGCTAAGTTTTCACAATCAGGAGAAACAGTGAAGCAGTCTCCTGTGCTTACATTTTCGCACTAAAGAAAAAAAGTGTAATTTGTACCTTTTTTGGACAACCTCTGAAGTCATGTAGCTGTGTAAATGCTGCCATGATGATAACAGTAAGCTGTTAAATAGTCATTAGGAGGCAAGAACTCAGCACCTTTGCCTGTGACAACGTTATATGTTATATTTTAATTATTTTCAGAGAACTTTTCTACAATGGTCACACATCTCAGGAGTGGAGGAGGGTCACCTTTAGCTGGAGCAGCTTAGATCAAACTAGGCTCATACTTAGCAGTGCACCTGTGATCTAGAGTGAGGAGTGATTTTAGGACTGTGGGAGGGGAATGAACTGAGCAGGAGTTCTGAGAAGCTTCGACTTTACGCTAAAAACACACATCCTCACTTTGAGGAAGAGAGAGGCCTACAAGTATCTACAGGAAATAGGAGAGAGAGGGTCATTTAAAAATTACACTCCACAATGATGGCTACTTGGAGTGATCTTTTGAAGTTTGGAAATGTTTCACATTCAATATTTTTACAGTTGCTAAGAATAATTTTCAAGAGTTCTCTTTTTCAAAACCCTTCACACAGTTGAGCAAAAATGCATTCAGTGATCATAATTTCCAAAATTCTTTAGTTATTTTCAGACTCATTATTAGCCTTTAACCTCTTACATGTCCAGGCCTCACCAGCAGGCCCAAAGTTTTATTTTACACTTCTATAACCCGAGAATAGCCCAGACAGTTTGCATTAAAGTCTCTGTAGTTACTGAATTATAATCTTTAGTATGTGATAAATCTGAGATTTTAAGGGTTTAACAAAACTGTGTATTTCTGTAGCTCACACAGCAAATGTTTACATACACTGTTACAAAACTCTTGCGCTGAAATCCAGAAATGAACGTGAAAATATACTGAATATCTGGATAATAAATCATAAATATTATAAGAGACCACAACTACAGAACCCAAAGAACAAATAATTATAACGGTTAAAGAGAAAAGTGATTGACCATATGTATGTATTTAGCCAATCACAGCTAATTCTTATCAGAGATGAAGGCACTGATCATCTAAAACACGGTTTATAGTGTTGTTTACACAATCAGTCAAAAACATGACAAACCAGTTACAAAACAAAACTACAGAGCAAATTATTCTAATTTAATCTTCATTAATGTACACAAAGTAGTGGATCTGCATTGATGCTGACATTTTTTAGTGTTTCTGAGGTGATTGCGCTCGTATGTGATCATATTTGCACACTGTAGGATTTAAATCTTCAAAACAATTGTCCCTACTGTACAGTGATGTTTTTAAACTACACATACATCACAGATTTCACAAATAGAAAACGTAACTGCCTTGTTAGCACCATGTCTTGGCTGATTTCTGACTTTATTGAGTAAATGTAATGTGTTAATAGATCCAGACACGTATGCGTCTATACAGTGACTATAAGTAGTTTGCTGGTTGAGATAATCGGGTAAACAGATACTTCCTCTGCATTTTGGCCTGGCATGTCACTAGTTTCATCTGTACACCATTAAAGAACACGACTGCAGTTTACATCGATGGTGATGTCTTCATAAACACTTATGATATTGTTCCAGTAAGTCAGTGTCTTTAGTGCCTTGGTTACATGGTTCTTCAGCTAATGTGTAGATACCACACACATCAAACAACAAAGTATAAAGTGATTCCTGAAATAAATGAGAGTATTTATGTGTGTGTTTCTCCTGCTGGAGGTCAATAGAGGCTGCATAATGTAGCAGTAGATAATGAAGCATCTATACAGTGTGGGCCTTTTTAAAGGCAACCCTGACAGTTAAGACGTGTAAGCCTTGATATGGCCCACCTTAATATACCAGTACAGTTGAAATATGTTGAATAAACTAAGCAATACTTTATTCAAAACTTACATTGCCAAGCACAATGCCAAGCATCAGATGGTGTAAAGCACACCCCCACTGGACTCTGGAGTTTTCTGTAGAGTGAAGAATCAAGCTTCTCTATCTGACAGTCTGATGAACGAGTCTGTGTTTGGCAAATGCAAGAAGAATGTTACCTACCTGATGTCTCCTTGTATCTAAACTCATTGCCCATTTTATCAAGTTCATTTACCATGTAGGTTCACTTTGTAGCTCTACAATTACAGACTGTAGTCCATCTGTTTCTCCGCATAGTTTGTTAGCTCCCTTGTACCCTGCTCTTCAATGGTCAGGACCCCCACAGGACCACCACAGAGCAGGTTTTATTTAGGAGGTTGATCATTTTCAGCACTGCAGAGATACTGAAGTGGTGGTGGTGTGCTAGTGTGTGTTGTGCTGGTCTGAGTGGATCAGACACACTCAGAGTTTTTAAACACCTCAGTAACACTGCTGGACTGAGAATCGTCCACCGATCAAAAATATTTTTCATTATTTTGAATCTTTTAACACAGCTGATTTATTAGAAACTCCTACCATGCAGCTCCACCTTGTAGGAGTTCAGTACAGAGCACAACTCATTTTTTCCATGTACAGTTTATGTTAATCATCCTGAAGGCCTTTATCAGCGGTCAGCTTCCACTTTTCGCCACACATTCCTGATTGCCAGAATATTCACCACCCAGCAGTGCTAAAACCACACTCAGTGTAAAACACACTGCCATGTAAGTGTCACTGCTGTGCTGATAATCAGCCCCACACACACCTCCCCCTGGGGGTAATTCTGGCTGAAAAATTGTACATGGTAACTCTTGGCTACTCTCTGCTTTTTTGAGTTTTAAACATTATTAATTAAAAATGTTGATTAAAAAATCCTGAAAATGTACATTTTATTCTTTAATTATTAAAAGGTTTAAAGTGTGTTTAAGCCCTATCAGAGGCATGGCTGGTGTAGTTGTGGGGGAGGAGCCTAAGCCTTAAAAGAGACCTTTCAGAAGGCTGAAGAGAGAGAGGACCGATCATGTGCTGTGTTTTAGTTTGTGTTTTTTAGTATCTTGTGCTGGGAGTTTGCTTTTGTTTAGGTTTTTTTTTATGACAGAATATATTACTTCAATGAAGTCTGTAAATAATAGTATTTTATATGGATTTTTTACTATTACTGTCTTATTTTCATTATTTTATTTTTTATGTGTTTTGTTTTTTTATTATTATTCATATTCTTATTTGAATTGTGATTATTATTATTTGTCATTTTAATATTTCTTTTAGTTTACATTTTGTTCTTATCCTCCTTTTGTTTTATTTTGATTTGATTTGATTTGATTAACTTTGACATTTTAGCTACGTGTTAATTATTGTTTGATATTTTCTGCTGTATTTTTATGTATTTTTATCATTAATATTTTTTATACTTACCTTTTTATTAAATTTACTTTTATTACTTGATAGATTTTACACCTTATCAATCCCTTTTCCTGTATCATTTTGGCAACATTGTAAATGAGGGTCTCCCTCAATGTTCTCAATGTTAAATAAAGGTTGATTGAGTGATTGATTGATTGATTGATTGATTATCAGTTCTTCTTTTAACTTGTGGTACTAGATATCATAGCACACCATTTCATTGTGGTTGGTTTTAATAAAATGGCTTCAAAAGCTCTGTTGGCCTGTTGCTCCAGCTTTTAACCCATCATCACCACTTCAGTCTTTTAATGCCACGTTACTGATCCCACAGACAAAACATGGGGTTGTAACACCATTAAAGCCATTTTAGAGAAAAGAGCAAGAAAAGTCATTCTTTAAAACAGAGTTCATAAACAAATGTTTTAAACTTTTCAGGTTTGACTGACAGTGACAGATAATCACACTTGAAAAGTTAAAGACATCATAGATTGCTTGTGATAACTTAATGATGTTTATGTATTAATGATTAGGTAGAGGTGGTGGGCTGTTTTTGGTCTAAAAAAAAAAAAAATATTTTTATTTATTTCAGAAAATATTAATTAATTATACCGAGTAAATTTAGTTCCTGACGTGTTTTAAATGTGACTGGACCAAAACAGGTTTATGAGTTTGTTTTTTATATATGACTTTTGATCTTTGATCTCGGATAATGTCATTCATACATAACAATGAGCCATAAACGTTTTCATTCTAAACAGAGCGTTCTCAACAGCTTACAGGAAAATATCAAAAATGGACTGTAAACCTAATTGAAGCATATTCTCTGTGTTCATTTTCTATTAATAAATTCATTAATCATCTAAATATCTTGCTCATCTGCAGTCATCACTGTTTTAATCCACAAATTTCCTCATTCCATAAAACTGAAATCTACCTACAAGTTCATTAAAATATGTTCACAACACACCTGATCCACCTAATCAGCACATTAATAATCCCTTACTGAGAAGAAGTGGGTGTGATGAAGCAGGAACAGCACTGAAAGTGCAGGCAGGGGGTCTCTAGGACCATGATTATGAATCACTGATCTAGATCATGCACTGGATCTATTTATTAATGGATCACTGTCATTTATACACTACACACCATTTTAATCAACATGGAAGGCTTTGTGGGATTTAAACACTTCAAAACATGTTGACTATGCTGAGCTTCTACCATGTGTTGACAGTTCTTGGCAGTTCTTGAATAAATTACCTTCAAAACCAAAGAATTCACTCAAAAGACAGAAAATAAAGACAGAGATAAAACAGATTTCATGAGACTTTATTAAAGTTAATGCTTAGAAAAATAAACACTTGTTTTTCTTAATGTCATTATAAATGACACTGACCCATAGAGGGATAATAAAACATGAATCAGTCAATAGACATCAAGAGTCTAAAATAGTCTTGCTGGATTTGTTCTGGCTCTATTACAGTACTAGTACCATCACTATTATTTTGTATTACATTATGATTATATTATCAATTATCAATTATATTAATAAGCTGTTACTTAGTACAACTTAAATGTCTTTAAACATCTGTTACTACGTTTTGAATTAAGTGACTAAATTAAAAAAAGAAAGAAATTCCATTGTAGCTGTAAAGTCACTGTGAAATACAGTTTTACTGGGATTTTATTTAATCTTAAGCAGGAAAATAAGCGCTGATCTTTGGAATTCTGGCATGTATATTGTTTGTTTTCAGACTTCTGTGTTCAGAGGTGAACGTAGTGAGGCTGGATTTGAGAAATACAGTCATGAAAGAACATAATAGATCTTTGAAATACTGACTCCACATATTGTACTAGACAAAACAGAGGATTTACCCACTGTAGTTAAATTCAACAGTGTAAAAATTCATGAAACAATAGCTATTCAGCACTGTGATTAATAAACTTCAGTCCATCATTTTTTCACCCTTTTTTCACTGTTCTGAACAATTTTCATCCAACTCCTCTAAAAAGCTGAATGTGCTGTGTAGTTTTATAGTCCTGTGAGTCTGTTTAGACTGAATGGATGAGCGACATTGACTCTGTATTCTCTCTCACTCTGACCTCACAATCGATGACGTCACAATAGGCGAGTCCGGCGCATATAAATACTCCAACCAGCTGATCAGTAGATCATAATGAAGATGAGCTGCTAAAGGTAGGCTGTGATTTCATTCCTCTGATTCCTCTGATTCACTATTACTATTATTATTATTATTATTATTATTGTTGTTGTTGTTGTTGTTGTTAATAATAATAATAGTGTTTAGTATTCGCGGCCAGAGCAAACCGAACAAATGCTCTACAATAAACGCTGTAGTTCGACTTTCATCAGTTGTGTTTAAAATGCCCAGAAATAGAACTGACAGTCAAAAAGAACCCGAGAGAGAACAATCTAGAACAATGAGAATGAGAGAGAACGTTTGTAGTTTGTTGGTATTTAATTGGTTCGTCTGTTCTGGACTTATTATTATTATTATTATTATTATTAAGTGGGTAGCGCTGTCGCCTCACAGCAAGAATGGCCTGGGTTCGATTCCCGGCCGGGCGACCTGGGTCATTTCTGTGTGGAGTTTGCCTGTTCTCCCCGTGTCTGCGTGGGTTTCTTCCGGGTACTCCGGTTTCCTCCCACAGTCCAAAGACATGCAGTCAGGCCAGTTGGACATGCTGAATTGCCCCTAGGTGTGAATGTGTGTGTGGTTGTATATGTATGTCTGTCTGTCTGCCCTGCGATGGACTGGCGACCCGTCCAGGGTGTATCCTGCCTTCCGCCCAATGACAGCTGGGATAGGCTCCAGCACCCCACCGCGACCCATAAGGATAAGCGGTTTAGATGATGTATGTATGTATGTATGTATGTATAATAATGATAATAATAATAATAATAATAATAACAATAATAATGTTATTATTAGTAGTAGTAGATGAAGTACTATTGTTGATTGTTGTTGCTATTCTTCTTCTTAATATGTTTATATTATTAATATTATATAATAGCACTATTAATAATATTATTGTTAATAATATTAATAATTATAATAATATCATTATTATGGAGTCATTGGTCTCAGTGTCTTACTGTGATGTTCACTGTGTCGCTCCGCACTAAAAGACACAGGACTCTGTGCTGGAACATTGTTTTACTGATCAAACTGTAAACTGCCTCCGTTTCCTAAAATCAGTGAATCCACTGGAGCTCTTACTGTATTACAGTGAATATTCCTATAAAATATCAGACTCTCCAAATGTCTCAGCATCACAGAGAGAGGAGTCGGTCAGTAGAACCGCTCTGTCCTCCAGAGTCACACATGAGAGCGAACACTCACCAAAAGAGAGACTCACGCGCTCACCACAACACACACAGCTCACCTGCAGTTAGTGACGTCACTCCTCTGTTCACTAGTGAAATCTCATGGTGAATCTGTAAGGTGGTCCATTTTTCACCGTCAGTAAAAGTAATGAAGCTCACCTGCTTTCTGTGAAGGCGGGAAATGTCCCTGCGCGCGCTCGCTCTTAAAGGGAATACGAGGAGGCGATCTGACGGGCTGTCGCAGCAGCACGTCTAACCACGCCCACTGATCATGAATTCATTGTTGCCCAGAAAAGGGATATATAATCATTTATTATTATAAGTAGTAGTAGTATTGTTGTTGTTGTTGTTGTTGTTGTAAATTCATGACCTTCCTTTTGTGAGTGGCGGGAGGACACTGAAGAAACAACGATGACGTCACTACGTCTAATGTTTTCATTATGTACCAATTGACATAATAATAATAATAATAATAATAATAATAATCTAATCTGTTTTGATTGATTCATCCGGCAGATGCTGCTTCTGGCTGCTGCTCTTACTGCATCAGTAACAGAGTGAACAGAGAGCACTGAGCATGTAGACTGTGTGTGAATTATAGTGCTCAAAAGTCTGGAATCACCTGCCATATTAATCATTTTAATCATTATTTGATCCCTAGAAATGCCAGGAATGCCTAAAACAATGCAGGGAGAAACTGCTGGGAAGACCCCACAGGAGCCCTCTCCTCCACAGAAGCTAAAATGCTTCGAAGACATCCTGGACATCATTTACAGACTGAGTGATCAGTAAGTTTCTTCATGTTCAGTTTCATTCTCTGCTATGAAAACAATTTATTATTCATGAATGCTTTGATTTTATTTATTGATGTAACTAATAATGAAACTATTTATTCAATTTTTTTAGGGAATGGAGGACTTTGATGAATGATGTGCCAAATACAGTAAGTGCTGAAAATATAACAATTATTACATTTTTGAAAGGAAGTTTGGTCAGTTTTTAGTGTGTAAGATGCAAATAGAATAGAAATAGAAAAACAAATCCTGAAACACGTCATTGATGATTCTTTTATTCATGTGTTCATTAAACAGAAAACAAAACTGGAGTTTGCATCGTTCTGCACTAAGATTGTGATTTCTGTCACAAAGTCAGCAATGAAGAGTTACCTGCCAACTCTCATTCATATGCTGGGCATAGAAGCAGTTCTTACTGCAGAGCAGAAGCTAAAGAACAAAGCCCAGCCTGCTTCCATGAGCCCACCTAGCCAGCCTACCACACCCACCAACCTTGGAACCTCATTAGAAAACTCACTTGAAAGGTAAGCCTGAAAACCCTGAAAGTTATGATTTTTAATCATAGGTTATATTCAATATAGTGATTTCTCAGTTACAGTAATCAGTATCCAGTTAAGTGAAAATAATTTTGAATATTGAAAAACAAAAATATTTTATGTAATATGAAAGATTTGTGCAAACAGATTCTAATTGAACTTATTTAACATAAATATTTAAATTACTTATTAAATTCTTAGTTATTTAACTTATTCTATACACAGAAGCTTCAGAAAATATGAACTAAAAAATTTCAGATTGTTCTGTAATGATGACTATTTTCTTCCTGTTCTTGTGTCACTCTTATGTCTCAAACAAGATCTCCTGTGGAACCATTCGACTTCATATGCAGCACTGTTGAGGATTTTGTTAGTGAGTTAAAAGTTGCGATGCAGGAAGCAATCAGCAACGCTGCCTCCTGTAAAGCACCGTCATCATCAGAGAACCAGAAAACAACACGCAGTCCTATGGCTAAAGAAATGTTCAGTATTCTCTCAGAAATATTTAAGAACTCTCAGCCTGAGGACGCTCCTCTGACAGGAAGAGGAACACATGATGTTTCGAGAGAAGCACAAAAGGAGACTGAACTGGACACAGCTGCTATCACCAGTAAGATCATTGTGGTTGTACTTAGTCTCATTGACGGCAGCAGTGTTGGGAGAGATGATCTTAAAATCAGTGATCTGCTGATCTGTGATGCTGAAAAGATCAAACACATGACCTCTAACTCAGAGGACAGTCTGAACAAGAGGACACTGCTTCTGGAAAACAAACTAAGTGCTCAAGAGCTCCAGGCAACGGCCACCAGGGCTGTACGCCAAGTACTTCTTAGTAGCACTGGAGTTTTGGAGATGAACAGAAGCTCATCTGAGTTGCCCAGCAGCCTCGGCAGTGCTGCCGATCTGGACTCTATGTTGGAGGCAATGGCTCAATCAGGAATCCCAACAGATCTGATGAGGAGTCATCTAGAAATCACATCACGGGATATTGTGGACACTATTATAGGAAAAATGGACATGCTGTCATCAACTGGTCAGTCCTGCCACTGTACAGAGAAAAGTACATCTGGATTTCCTTCAGTAATTAACAACATCTTCAAGACCATTAATGAGAAGGTGCAGAAGTTCTTTAGTGTGTCCAAACAAGCTGTGGAGGAAAGCATCACAGAGCTACTGACGGATGACAGTGATCTTCCTCCAAGAAAGCAGGTAGATGTTGATTTGTGCACAGATGAGATCGTTTACAACATTTTGGATTTGTACAAGAAGAAGGTACAACTTGATAAATCCTGCTCATCTGAAGATCATGAAGTCAGCCAATCTACATGTCAGCGAGATCAGAGCCAGCACAGTATTACTGACATACAAGAAATTCATGACGTCAGCTGCTCTCACTCTGATCAAGTCTACAACCTGCCTGAAGTTAAAACGTCCACAGTCAAGTCTGAGAGATTTCTTTTTGAAGCTGTTGAGGTGGTGAGTGATGTTCTCATCAAAAGTGATTTATGGAGAGGATCGTGCTCATCTACAGCATCTAAATCACCCAAACATCTAAACTACGCTGCCTTTAATATTGCTGGATCTGTTGTTGAGGCTTTGGACAAACTTGCCGAGTCAAACGTGATTGACTGCAAAAGTGACTCCGACACGATAATGAGGTCACTTGATGCATTTGGTCTAGACAGATCTGATGTTTCAAAAGGGGGGTCTCGATCAACCCCCTTTAACTTATTCACAAGGGTGCGAGATTATCTTCAGGATCTTTTCACAACTTGTGATCACATTTCAGAGTCCTCTCTGAAACATGAGAGCCGAACGAGTGTCTCCACACAGGATGTTCCAAACTCTGATCTGCAGCTTTCTAGAGATCATACTGTTTCCCAGCTAGATGATCTCACAGTAACATGCACCAACAATATTATTGAAGAGATTGAACAGCTTATTCTCTCAGATGTGTCCCCTGAGTGCCAAGAACCAGCTGGAGATGAAGATTCAGAAACGGTGTACAGAATAATTCAGGGTTTGGGAGAACTTGTGAGATCAAGCAGATCTTCACCCAAGAGTAGATCATCAGACAGAGATCTAGAAGAATGTAAGGACGTGTCATTCTCTAAATTGGACTCTGATCTTACTGTACATTCTGCACTGGATTATACGTCTTCAGTTTGCTCTGTTGAGAGAGTTTTCAGTGCTCAGTTCAAGACTAAAGCAGCACAGACTCTCAGTGACATCCTTCTGAAAACAGGAGAAAAACTGTCTACTTTAGAGGCCACACAGTCATCTGAGGCTTTCAGTCTAACTGACTTCCAGCCAAAGGTTTATGCCTTATTAGAGGAACTAGAGGATCTTACTTTGACCCCATCTGTTCCTGCTTTGCCATTGTCCATTCAAGCCAATTCTACAGCCTCAGATATAATGGACATGTTTTTGAGCCGTTTACGAAAGTGTAGTTTGACAATCCCAAAGCAAAAGAGTTTCCTCTCTGCTTCTCGCAGCATCTACAGAGCTGTGCAGAAGAAGGTCTTTGGATTTTTCCTAAGACTCCAAGAGTCATTCTCAACACAAGTTAACGGCACAAAAAGAGGAGAGCTCGAATCAATGAGAGCTCCCCATACAACAGCTCCGAGGTTCCAGGTTGAGTTAGACTCTTCTACAGATGAGCTTATTGTCAAGATTGTGGAGTTATACAAAAGTGAGGTTCTTCTGCCAAAACCAAAACTGTCTCACATCAGCCAGTCAGTGAGCTCACAATCAACTTCTCCACATGACCTCAGCACTGCTGATGAAGAAAGGATCTGCAGCTCCATCTCCAAACAGTCTTCAGATAAAATGAAGACAGTTAAGCCTAAAGGGATCCTGACTGAGGCTGTTCGGGTCGTGAGTGACATCTTAATGAAGAGAGTTACCCCACAGATTTCAAGTGATGAATTCAGCCAAAGTTCTTTGGATTCTACTAGAGGAACGTCTGCTACACCTTTCCTGTCTACAAGCTCCACAGATTTAAAGAATGCTGCAGTGACTATTGCAGAAACAGTTGTTGATGCTATAGACAGATATAATGAGGTGAAGCATTCAGAAATGGCAGCAGTCAAAAGCAGCTCTGATATGCTGACTGATGCTTCCTCAAGCATCTCCATCCCTAGGATCCCCACTGAACCTGATGTATCTGAGAGGATGTCTTATTCAAGCCCTCTCTCCATTTTCAGGAAAGTGAAAAATCTTCTCACAGATCTTTTCATCGGAACAGTTAAACATGGATTTCTTCCCAAATGTGAAAGAGAGCAAATTCACTCAACCAAACCGTCATTGTTGAAGGACACTGTTTCAGAAGTCAGTGTGAAATGGTTAATATCAAGATGGTCCAGTGCTAACACTCACTCTGGATCTAGAACTGAAAGCATTTCTCGTTCTCCCAATATGGATGATCTGCAATCTACAGAAAGTCAAATTACTGAAATTGGACCCATACCAAAGGATCCTAGGGATTACGCCCACCTATTTGAAGATCAGTCTGAGGATCAGATCAGTCTGGATTCATGCACAGATGAAATCCTCACTAAAATTCTTGACTTGTACTGCAGTGAATTCACAGATATACTTTCAAAAGAGAGCATCCAGAACCTCACATCTGACTTCTTCCAGTTCATGTCAGAACGTTTAGTCCATGATGTTCTTTTAAAAGTGGTAAAATTACTCCCTGCAGAGGAAACCATGGAAATGTCAAGTGCAACGTCTGTTTTTTCAAATGTGTCTTCATCAGCGTCGATGAAGCTGAAGTCATCAGCCTCTGAAATTGCAAGATATGTTTGCACTGCACTGCAAGAGTATTTTACAAGTTCAGAAATGTCTGAATCAGCCACTACTGATAATGTGCCACTGTTTGCCCTTTTTTATCTATGGAAAGATGTGCGAAGTAAAGTGAAGGAGATTTTCCCACAACTCAATGAATCTGATCAGTCAGACATCAGCACTACAACAGAAATTAAAAGCACTTCATGTGGAAACCCAGACAAATCAACTACATCAACTAAAACTGAGAGTAGAACTGCTAGCGTATCCTCTGCTGTTTCAGAGAGATCCACTGACAGTGAGGATGGAATCATTTTTGAGAAGCCTGATTTTGTTGTTATCCAGGTCCCTTCAGCTCTGCTCTACACTTTCATAGAGGAGTCTGTTAAAAGTTTGCTGAGTCACATGCCAGCGCTTTCACATCTTATGTTGTCTGACCCAAACATGCAAGACACCAGTGCAGATCTTAAAGGCCAGAACAGCAGTTCTGAGAATTCAGCTGGTTTTCAGCATGTTTCCACCAGGACAGTAAAATACTTCACTAAGACTCTTGCAGATCAAGTCATGAAATCTTTGTGTTCAACCAGCACAATCTCTTGTAAAAAGGACGATCCTCTTACTTTGCTGGTGAAGCCTGAGCAAATGGACTTTGAGAGAATTCATGATATTTCTGGAATGGACTCCAAGTCTTTTGGGGCATCACCCTCACATTTAGGCAGGATTGCCAGTGCTGTTGTGAGAGAGATGTTGGAGAATTTTACCATCTCTAGCCAGGAGAGTCTGTCTCACTGTTCCAGCTCCATCCCATTAAATGAGACCCTCACACTGAATCCAGACCCTGTGGTTGTGAAGAAGAGAAGTTTTGGGATTCGCTTCATCTTCAGTAAAAAAGCTCCTGTTTTCAGATTTGGCTTAAAGGTAGGCGAGAACTTTTATATAATAATGACTTAATTGTGACACACACAATGCACATTAATCATATGACATTATTATTATTATTATTATTATTATTATTGTTGTTGTTATTATTGTTATTGTTGTTGTTGTACTGCAAGACTGTATGTACCTGTTCTGAATGCTGATTATTCCATTTTCTTTGTTAAATGTTTCTTCATCAAGAAATCAGATAAAGTGTGTCCTGCTGGCTTGGTGTCTGATGATCATCCGTCTGCCTCCTCCTCTGGAAATCCTCAGATGTGTAAGTACATGAAACATTACTGTGCAAGTGTCCTTTATAATATCACCTTTCTAGTGTTCTAAATGTAATGTAGAGCATAATCAAATGAACTGGGACCCTCATTCAGGTAAGAAAACAGGTTTCTTCTTATCAGGTCCCAAAGATCATTTATCAGTTTTATCAGGTGCTGCAGATCTGATTAATCTTTTTCATCTTTTGCAGCTTCACAGAGAGAATCAGAAATTTTGATGTCACCCTTCAAGAAAACCCGCAAACGTCTGTCCAGGATGTTCTCCACCATCAGCAAAGCTCTGCCAAACCCCTTCAGTTGCATGACTCGACCATCTTAAGCCATCTTCAGCATGTATAATGCCTTACAAAAGTATTCAGCCCCTTAAAAGTCATCAGATTCATCTGAATTACAAATGACACATACATAGACTGTCTCAGCAAGTTTTGTTATTGTAAAGTAAAATGCTCTTCTAGTCATTTTTAATTTGAAATTTTTAAGTCAAAAGCCAACATTTTTTTAAAGTAAAAATTCAAAAAATCGGCATAGATTCTCGATTTGGACTTGGACGTTGTAGAACATTCACCTTTTTGCTGTTTAGCTATTCCTGTGTTGCTTTGTCCTTGTGCTTGGGATCACTGTCCTGCTGAAAGTTAAAGTTTCTCTCAAGTTTTAGTTTTCTGGCAGATTGAAGCAGGTGGTCTTGTGGTATCTCTTTGTGTTTTGCACCATCCATTTGTTCTTCAATTTTAACATGATACCCAGTTCCCATGGAGGAGAAGCATCCCTATTACATAATGCTGCCACCACCATACTTCACTGTTGGGATGGTGTTTGTTGAGGAATGAACATTGTTAGGTTTGCACCAAATATAGCATTTTGAATTTTGGCCATGAAGTTTAATTTTCATCTTATCTGACCACAAAACATTATCCCACATTTTAGTTGGGATGTGCTTTGGCTTGGTTTTTCCTCAGTAAAGTCTTCTTTCTAGCTACCATCCCATACAGGCCAGATGTATGTAGAGCTCTTCATATCATTGACTGGTGTGGCTTCCCTCCAGTCTCAGCCACTAAACTCTGTAGCTCCTTCAGAGTGATTGTCGTCCTCTCTGTGGTTTCCCTCACAGAGTCCGCTTCTTACTCTGACGTTGAGCTTTGAGGGACGGTCTTGTCTGGACAGTGTCTGATTGATATGATGCAGCTTTCTTTTTGCTCACCATTGATCCAACAGTCCTCAAATGGATATCCAAACATGTGGATATTATTTTGTGGCCTTTTCCAGTCTTGTGCACGTTTATAACTTCATCTCTTTTTTTAAAACGCTCTATTTCCTTCAGATTTACAGTCTGATCAATGGTACTCGAATTATACAGGAAAGATGAACTGTTTAATGATTCACAAGCAGAGGCCAGTTGTAAGCCAGTTGCATCCTCATTAGGGCAAAATCTTACATCTGTATAAACTTGGAGCTTCCGCAGCACAGGGGTTGAATACTTATGCAAACAACATTTTTCACACAGAATATTTACAAAACCAATATTCCTTTAAACTAATTCATTTTGAGAGTCAGTCTTTAAAAATAAAATATGAAACAGCACCAAATTTCAAAGGGGGGTGAATACTTTTGTAACACACTATTGTCAGCATAAATAAATGCCTTGTGCAACAAAATACTGTGTGTATGTGTGTATTAATTTATATGGCTAATTCATTGTTACTAATCAGGATAAACTAACAAGAACATGTAATCCTCTTTTTGTGAATCATCTCGAGACCTTATTAATATCTGTGCACATTATTTCATATAGTTATTTATTATTTGGAAGCAAGACACTGTAAAACAAAGGAGAATGTGTTTCCCAGGGGAAAATCTTTAACGGTGGTTTTGAATAGTTATTAACTCGATCAATCCGAGAATCTCACCAGAGATTTATTCTGAGACTTAAACTTCAAATCTGCCACCAGAGGAGTTCTGCTGTGTTCACGTCCACATTGGTCAGAGTCAAACTGTGTAGAATCGATACTTTCTGTCTGGTACTGAGTTTTCTATCACTATAAGTTACTTTAGTCTTCCTTTATTGTTAGATGCACTGTGTATTTTTCTTAAGTCACCACACAAGAACATTCAAAGAGCAGTTTTGATTGGTTAGTGCCTATTAGTGATTTATTTAATCAGAGTATTTATGAAAAAGGACTGATGTGTGACTGATATTCATATATATCCAGGGTTTTTGTAGTTTGTTGGACAAACTAAAAATTTTGTTTAAAAAATAAATGTTCAGATTTGTTTTATAATATACTTTATATGTAAAAATAGCTTTGAGAAATAATGTGATTAACAGATAAAAGCAGATTAAACACCAGAAACCTCCACATTCCTGCATCAGGTTAATTATTTATGTATTTCCTAATGCACACAACTGATTTTGTTAATCAAGCCTTCAGAAACATCTGAATGGTCATATCAAATGGATATAATTATAATTTATGGCTGTAATAATCTCTGGAAAATAATCACCAATCAATCTATGTTAAGCATGGTGCTTCTTGTAATCACTTCAAAAAATTTTAGATGATTATAATGAAATAAGATTCTGATTGTATGTGTCTGTGTGTCGCCCTGTAATGATCTGGTGGTCTGTCCAGGGTGTTTCCTGCCTTCTGGCCAATGCATATTGGAATAGGCTCTGACACTCCCACGACCCAGGAGGATAAGCGGCTTAGATAACCTGTGTGTGTGCGTGTGTGTATGTGTGTGTGTGTGTGTGTGTGTGTGTGTGTGTGTGATTATGATAATGGTTTTATGTCATTTTTTATGTATGTATTTATTTATTTTCTTTTAGAAGACTTAAATCCTGCTATATAATATAAACATAAACATGCCATAAACATATTGATGTAGATATTATATGCTATAATGAGTTATCATGACATATTTTTGCAGTAATATAACACTATCATGTTATGGTTACCAGTGTTTGATGTCACTAAGAGTCTCTAGTTTGCTAAGTGTTCTCTAGTTAGTCATCAGGACTGGAGGTTGAAAACGGTTCATAACTACTGAGTGAGGAAATCAGCCTGAACAGGTTGAGACTGGTGGTCTTGCTAAATTGGTCTGTCTTCCTGTTTTTAAACAGTGAGTTTCTCTTTTCTTTATCAGAGGATTCTTAAGCAGAGACTGAGCTGTAGACATATGACACTTTGTGATGCCCAAACTAATGAGATGCCACAGCTGCTTCTGATGTTCCACACCTGCTTGCAATGAAAGTGACTCTTATGGTACTGTGATTGTACTTTAAGAGTCAGTATACTTTTGAAAGTATAAATAAAGTCTTTTTCAGTCACTATTTGCATAAGAAATGCACAACAGTGAAGCTTACTTAAACCACAGTCTCTCTCTGGCATGAAGAGGTGACTAATTAGATGTTCGTGCCCAGCGCAACTCCAGATCACTCCAGCAGGTGGAGCTAGTATACTTTCAGTAACATCAGTGAGCACTTCTTACTGATTTATTTAATCAAGCCTTCAGAAGCATCTGAATGGTCACATCATGTTGGATATAAATAGGGCTGCAAACCCAAGCTGAAAAAAAAATAATATCCAAATAATATTCTATACTAAGCATATTTCTTAATGTTATCGCTGTCATCAATCAATGAAAATAAATTCAAATGAATTTTTTGGTTTTGGTCACACTTTACCTGAATCCTGCTTCATTACATTGGCATAAACATAAAATAATCAAGTCATGGCAGATTTCATAAGCTGTCATGAATTGGCATGACAGATTATGTGCACTAGAATAACATTGTCATGTTACCATTACCAGTCATTATCATGGCAGCTTTGTTACAGTTAGCCAGCATGACATCAAACATTATGACAAATGTAATGACAACAACAACAGTAAAATGACTCTGTTATGTTGCTGGACATATGACGTCTGCAAAAACATCACTGTTGCATGGTTATGTCAATGTTACCCAGCAGAGCTCAAGTAAAGTGTTTACCCAATTTTCTTTCCAATTTAGTGCTGTACATTTCAAACTGCAAGCTGGCTCTCCTTCTATCACACCATGCTACCAAGCTGGGAGGGTGAAGGCTCCCAGTCACATAAAGTGTCACCAATAACTTAGCATCATGGGACCACTTAACATGCTTGGAGAAGATCGTTAACGCCTTAAATGGTCAGGGCCACAGTTTTATAACACACTTCTTTAATCTAAGAATAGCTCAACCAGTTTGCATTGATGTACCTGTAGTTACTGAACAATAAGCCTTAGTATGTAAAAAGCCTGGGATTTTAAGAAGTTAACTGCCAATTCTGTTATGTAAGCTAAAATCACACCCCCAGGACCAAACTTGCAATTTCCCAGTGTTCGAGCTCCAACGCTTAGACAGTAGGTCCACTCAGGAGCCCCCAAATGAATACATTTTTGTTGAAATGCTCATGTTGCTTCTAAACGTTTGGCTGTACTATTGAAAGTTAGGAAAAAAGGGGGAGGAATTTCAGGTGTGGTCTTTCTCCCACACTTAACTTTACATTTCATTCTACGAGTACAGGCCTGTAATCTATGGTTGTAGTATGAGGAATGACTGTAGGAGGAAATTCTGAGAAATGCAGCTCTGGGCAGCTTCTGATTTATGGTCACTCAGCCAGACCCCTGAAAGAACTGCAGGTTAAATTAATGCCAGCTGCTTGTGAGCTTTTTTGAGTTTTGAACTGTACCCGGATGGCTGGGAAAAACAAAGAAGATGGAACTCCGTCCCTGACAAGATTCAGAGGATGCTGAACTCTTCCTGAAGGAGTGTCCCAAGAACTGGAACTGGCAGGAAAAAAGTCTTTCTGTATTTAAACATTGATTTTCTGTTTTCTTCATCAGAGAATTTCTAATTCTGTGCTTTGAATTTTGAGCATCAGGTGAGATGGCAAAGCAGCAGAATTGAAGTCGAGGAGTTGGGGCATCCTGCTGAGCTATTAATGTGAAAGGGGAAGACTATAATAGTCCATTCTTTCCCCCAAAAGAAGGTGAGCAAATTAAGCAACCCAGGATGCAAACCAATGACCACCCGAGAAACTGTGGAAACCAAAGGGGTGCCATAGCATCAGTAACCAGAATCTGTTCCTCCTCAGAGGAGTGTTTCATGGTGGCAAACATTTCTTTGTAACTTACTCAAAATTCACTGTCACCACCAATTTGGCCAAGAAGAGAAAGGTGCTGATGTGCAACTATGTGCACATACCTTCTGTACATAAACTTGGACTTTTTTGAGGTAGAATACAGAAGTGTTGATGAATTAACAGGTAGAACTCAGTGTTGTCTACTGTTGTTTTCATTTACTTATTTCTTATTGTTAGAAATTGTG
Source organism: Colossoma macropomum (assembly GCF_904425465.1). Lineage (NCBI taxonomy): Eukaryota > Metazoa > Chordata > Actinopteri > Characiformes > Serrasalmidae > Colossoma > Colossoma macropomum. The sequence goes on from NW_023495761.1 coordinate 855,378, forward strand.
AATCTTCAGTACAAATCTTTAGAACTTTTGTATTTTGCCCTGGTTGTTCGAGACTTTGATGTGAGACAGAATTTTGTGTTAATGGCCAAAATAAAGGTATATTCCTATCTTATCTTAAAGGGCTACAGGTCCTCCAGGGCAGATACATCATCCTTATAGCAGACACTTCCAGTACTGAAAGAGGACTACATAATATTGAACTTCCACAAGTTCCATAAAGCAGGCATCATCCAGAACAATTAGGCCATGAAATAACAAACATCAAAAGACTGAGAACCAGGCCTGACTGTAGAGGGGTGCAAAAGCTGCACTTGCACCCTCAGTTTAAATTTTTGCAAATAGTGTGTGAAGTTTTTAGGAATGTGGTTTTGTAGTAGGAATGAAGTTTCTAGCTCTAATAGCATCTGCACAAATTCCAGTCATTAAAGTCAGGTCCATAAATATTTGGACAAATATATTGTTATTTCAGCTGTTTACTGTAACATATTGAAGGTGAAATTAAATAATGAATATGAGCTCAAGGTGCAGCTACAATTTGAAATTCCATGTATTAAATGCACTGTGTGGAGCCCCATTTATTTTGTGATGCATCCTGGTTTTGTTCTGGAACCAGACCTGCTGAAAATATGGGATATGATGGAGCACCCCTGGGGTTTGATGCCAATAGTTTGGTTGGCCCAAAACACCGTGAGGTCAAGAGGCCATGAGCAGGAGAAGAAGAGCATGTGGACATTTAATTATCAAAGGACTTCCGCCAAGGCCTCAAACATCTTGGGATTGCTCTTACAGCTAAAACTGAGATGATTCACAAAGTAGAATTTGCTGCCCTAAAATCCCAAACAAATGACCAAAAGGTGAGGTGAGGAGGAAGGACCGTAAAAGCAGTGCCAACCAGATGCCACACTCCCAGGTTGAAGGGTGGGGCTGACTGGCAGAGGGATAAGGTTGAGTATGAGAGGGGTTGGGATGATTCATTTAACTCTCCAAATCAGAGACAAAGTTACTGAATAGCACAAATCAGCAGAAGATGTGTTTTATGACAGAACGACAGAAAAGAAGTCATTCCTTCAACAGCACCGTCTTAAAACCTTCCCAGCTTTTATAAAGCACCTCAAAAAACCTGTTCCATTAAAACGTGACAAATAGAGTTGTGCTCAGACCAGACAAAATAGAACCCTGTGGTTCAAAGTATTGTGTTTGGTGGAGACTCAACACAGAAAAAGACAGCATATGTTCTTGAGTGGCCAGTCTACATGAGCCTATTCATAAATTCTCAGTTTCTCAGAGTAAGAGCTGATCACGTATGGACATGATGTTCAGTTGTTCACATAATTTTGAGCATGTAAGTGTAGCATTTTTTACAGAGAGAATAAATTCAATACAACAACACAGATCAGATCAGATAAGACGATGAACAAGCTCTACCAGCAGGTGGTGCTTAAGTAAAAAAAAAAGCTGCTGGAGGTCTTATTTCTGTCTGTCTGTCTATTTCTCTCTCTCTCTCTGTCTCTGCCATGCTGCTACACTCTTTCTGAGCTATTCTGTCCTTCTTTTAAATTCCAGCTTTCCACATTGATTTTCTTTTCCTCAGTACTGTAATGTGGCTGCCTTGATTCAAGGTTGGATTGACCATAACCAAGATTACAGTCTTCAACCAGCAGCAGCAGCAGCAGCAGCAGGGCACCAGGGTGGGGTTTGTATTAATTCTATGAAAACATACCCAATCATGGCACACCTGCTCTGACATATTTTCTCTCTCTCTCTCTCTCTCCCAAACCTGAAAGCTTTCTTACCTCTAGCTAAACCTCCATTTCCTTTTCATTACTGAGTACTGACAGGTGATCTTTAGCAATCTTTACACTATTATGTAATTACTGATGCTGTTAGTCAAGTCAAGTAAAAGTTTATTTCTATGGCACTTTTTACAACAGGCGTTGTCACAAAGCAGCTTTACAGAAGACGCCTCCATGAGTAAGACAATATCGACAGTAGCAAAGAAAAAGAGCAAAGGAACAAAACTTGTTAGTCGTTATGCATCTATTTATTTATTTATTTTATATAAGTGTGTATATATATATATATATATATATATATATATATACAGTGGAGAAGGGGTGGTCGGGGTGGACATTAGTAGTATTCTAGCATAGTATTCTGAATAATGTTTACATACACACTCACACACACATATATCTATCTATATATATATATATATATATATATATATATATATATATATATATATATATATATACATACGGTGGCGGTATATATACGTATAGGCATGGAAAACAATGACTATTAGGCTTGGAAATTACTGTGCTTATTTTATGATTTCTGTCATACAAGACAAAAGGAGGCATTTTGTGTTAATTAGACCATTGATGGGCTTTGATACTGAGTTAATAATGAGAGGTTAATAATAATATACTATGAAAGACTGGATAATATTTTTAAAGTCAAAGTTTCTTTGTCCTGCTCTCTCTCTCTCTCTCTCTTTCTTTTACACACACACACACACACACACACACACACTCTATAGGCTATTGGCCTACCTCGCAGCAAGTGTCAGTCGTGCTATTAAAATGTCCCAAACACGACGGGCGGCTGAGTATATTTATCCAGGGTTTCCCTGCAGTGAGTGCTGGTCGGAATGCGCCTGAAAGGCACTTAAAAGTGGCGGCAGTGTTTTCATTCCGGCCGGAATAATAAACGGAGCTCTCCATCTCCTGCGAGCTCGACTGATTTTATGAATGACTGTATTCATGCTTGGCCCCGCCCCCTAACCGCTGCAGACTGACACGCCCCTCCCCTTTGGAATGTGTTGGCACGATGCCTGAAGATAATTGGCCGGATTCATGAGGGTGGGCGGGGCTTGGGAGAGCAACGCGAGGTTAGCATAAATACAGTCGGAGTGCTGGTGGATGGTAAGAGACTGGAGTTAAAGCACAGCACGAGAGTTTCACAGCTGGCTTTTCTGTCTGTGTGTTTGTTTTATTTTCGTTTACTCACGTTAGACATTTTTCTCATCGTCTCTTTTGGAGCATTTCATCCACAATTATGGAGCAGTTGGTTTGTTTAGCTGTTTTGGCGGTGGCGTCTGTTTGCATGGTAAGTGGGCTTGACTTTAAGCATGTAATTATAATTTGTTTCTTGTGTTTCTCAACCTAAATATTTATCAGGACCTGAAAAAAGTCTTATTTGGTCACTTAGTGTCTGTTATTTTAATGTCGTTCCACTTTAACAGAACAGTATATCTGGCAAGTCACCACAAGGAAAAATGCTATATTAAATGCAGTGTTTATATGATAAAAGGTTTCATTATGATTACTGAGGTTAAGGTTGGACTTGGGTTTAAGTGCAGGTACAGCATTATGTAGCTACAGTAATACGAATGTCTATGGAAATAGCCTACAAAGATAGGAATGTGTGTGTGTGTGTGTGTGTGTGTGTGTGTGTATAATTGGCTACTGGCGCCCTTATATACTGAGACTCTAATCACGGCTGAGAGAGACAGAGCCTTCAGTCAACGGCAGTGAGCTCTAATCATCACCATATCTGATCCAGACTGACAAAATAAAGGTGTCTCGTTTTGTTCGCTAAAGGCCAGAATGCTTCCAAGCTTTTGTTCCATCTAAAACAGCCGCCAGCACAAGTGATTCATCTACTTAATTTCTCGGTTCATGACAGTTATTGCCTGAGTCAGGTGTGTTGCTCTTTGGTAATAAGATGAAGCACCAGTGATTCATATGCTATATGGGGGTTTCCGGTCCAGTCCTGAAGGATTGATGTGCCTGTTCACATTTTTGTTCTATTCTGAGCTCCCCAAACACCTCATCCGACTAATCATAGTCCTACAGACTGTGATTACCTATAGTCTGGTACAGATTCAAACTGAACTGCACTGGTGACCTTTGATCTCAACAGTGATTTTGCTTCTTTGAGTTGCTCATACCATGTTTTTTTTTAAAGCTTAAAGAACCTCCACATTATGTTTAGGTTCTATATATCAGTTAAAGCTTTTCTCTAGAATCGTACATCCAAACTGAGACTGATTGAAGATCCTTTGTATTTAAGAGTGCATTTGACACCAGATACCTTTTACATTGTGTGCAAATTTAAATGGTCCAAAATTTAACAGAGTAAAATATTAAGTTAATTTACATTGAAGTTAAGAACTCTTTTTTCCCTCTTCCATTAAATTTATTTGAAGACCATTTATTATAGCAGCGACAAAATCTACATGCATGAGTTATGACACGCACATGAGAAAATCACTTTTCTTGATAAAACTGGCAAAATGAATAGAAAAATAAAACCTTTTGGGAAAGAAGTATCTTTGGGGGTACTTTGCATTTTGTTGCCGTGTGGCATCAGTACAGTATGCAACAGTGGAACTACAGACTGCAATGCATACAATGGGAGAAAACAAACTGCCAGGCATAAAAACAAATGTGAGTATTCCAAATATACCTGCATAAAGGTTTTAAGAATACATAAAGAAATATATATATATATATATATATATATATATATATATATATATATATATATATATATATATATATATATTCATAAAAACATCAGTTTGGAATATAAAAAGAATTGTGAAAATGACAGTGGCCAATGATAGTGTGTTAATTTTCTCCCACTGTATGCATTACAGGTTGCAGTTTCACTGTAGCATTCTGTATTTTTCAAATATCAAGTATCAAATATTTTTGATCATTTTCTGTACAACCTATAGGATCCGCATTGGTTTCATTTATGAATAAGATAATCTAACCGTCCTATACATTCTGTTAAAATTGTTTGCTTAAAATTGTTGTGTACAAATATCGATTTATTTGGACATTTTAGAGCATTTCAGATGCTGGTCTTCACAATGTGAAAAAAATGACAGCCTGCAACAGGAGCTCATATGATTAGGAAAAAATAAAAAAATGTAAAAAGTATATCAGTTTATTAAAGGAAAAAACAATTATATTGTATATATCACACCAGAAAATGACAAACCAAAAGAAGTAATTGTTGCCATACGACAGAAAAAAAATTAAATAGAATAAATAAATGAAATGTGTCATTTACACCCTTTCACCAATTTTCCTATACACTTTCTGCCCAATTTTCCTACCCCTCCCATACTTATTATCAATCAATCCACAATGTATCTATTCCAGGTTGATGCCAGTTGCCCAGCTGTATGCAAATGCCCTCCAGGTCGCCCAGTGTGCCCTGCTGGCATAAGCTTGGTGTTGGATGGTTGTGGCTGCTGTAAGGTGTGTGCTGCTCAGCTCAACCAGGACTGCAGTACCTATAAGCCCTGTGATCACCATAAAGGACTGGAATGTAATTATGGCAACGATGTGATGTTTGGAACAGGTGTATGTCGAGGTGAGTGAAGTAGAAGCGTGGAGGTTTGAGTGCGTGTGTGCAGGCATGTGTAAAACATGTTGGGCCAGGGCCATGAGGTGTAGTGACTATGAAGGGCTCTGCTTTGACACTGTATTTAGAGCTGTGTTATTTTTATGTGCAGTGGCATAGCGTGTCCCGAAAATCTAACAGTGGGACACATTACAGCTGGTCTTATTTTTATCTGCATACTCACAGCACAGTACACATACAGAGAACTATCAAGAAAATAGACTTGACCTCGCCTGCAAATGCCTTCTTTCGTAGTTCCCTCACAGGAAATGCTGTTACTTTGAAAACTGGATAGCTATTCGGAATCACTTCCTATTAGAGAAAGAGTGCGCATCAGCCATGTTCCAATACTTAAGTTTATATCTATGCATTTGGCAGACATATCTTATAGTCTTATCTATAGAAACTTACCTTTGAATCATGTTACAGAGGTAGGCTAATGTAGTGTTAGGAGTCTTGCCCAAGGACTCTTATGGGTGTAGAATGGTGTGTTTACCTGGGTCGGGAACCCAAACCTGGTCTGATGCATGGAGATGCACGATTACTGTTTATTTGCTGAATTTATCATATTGAGGGAAAAATAAAACATAAAATAGCACCTATGCAAAATTTATGGCGCATTCTAGTTTTATTTTTTCCAATATTTTTCCAGACATGGTTGACAAATAAATAGAAAGTTTGTTTGTTTGTTCGTTTGAGCAAACATTAGCATGACGGCAAATTCATCATTGTCGTTTCCAACCTGCCTAGTTTTGATTAGCTACAAAACCCCTCTTCAGCTTGATGGTCTAGCATTTTAAACTGGAAACCCAATGTAATATAGGTTGAATTGGATTTTTTTTAAAGTTCTTTAAAACTTGTTGCTACAAAATAATGCATGGACAGGTCAACTACATTCCAACATTACAAAATCTCCTTTGCAAAAAGTAACTATCCATAGAAAGTTCCTTAAGGAAACCAAAAGTGAGTCTTTTATTACACTGCACAAAGAAGCTTTTCTGGTCCTTCATACTTAAGCGTGTAGAACCACTACAAGCCAAGAACCATCTAAGAACCTTTTATTTTAAACCACAACTACATTCCAACTTTGTGTCTGAAGCAGCTGCGTTTGCTAATGATCACATTGAGAAGATACACACATAAATCTGTAATCAAAACACATGTGATGCGATACACATGTAAACCTGTAAGTCCACAGGGGGATGTATGGAAGAATCTATTAGTCCACTGAGAGATATTAGGATGGAGTTGATGGTCTTTTTTTGTTGAGTCCCACCAGAGACAGACGGAAATGGAACAGCATTCTACACAAGTTGGGGATGCCAGTCTGCTCTATGAATAGATACTTTTTGCATCACAGAGTGGATAGAATGTCTCTCTCTCTCTCTCTCTGCCTCTTTTTACCCTCGCCCATGTTCTCCATGATCTTTGACCTTTCATTAACCCCGCAACCCCTGTTATTGGCTTTGCTTTGTGTTTTGACAGTGTGGTGGCACGTTCTTGAAAATAAAGGTGCCAAAAGGGTTCTTTGGAGCGGTGCCATAGAAGAACCGCTTTGGATTCCCTACAGAACCTTTCAATCTATGGTACTTTAAAGAACCAGTTCTGTAAATGAGATGTGTGAGAAGAACCTTTTTAAAGTAAAAAAATAAAACCTCCATATATGTATATGTCTACATATGTAAAGGTTCTATACCAATTTATTTTTCTCCCTACATTCCTACAAAAAAGGGTGCCTCAAAGGGTTGTTTGAGTGATGCCATAGAAGAACCACTCTAAGGAACCATGTTTAACTAAGTGATATTGTGAAGAACCTTTTAAATACTTAAGAAACTTCACAGAGTATAAAGGTTCTTTACCAATTTAGATGTTCTTCCTACAACATGGAGATGGAGACTTTAAAATCTCCTTTACAAAAAGATTGTTTAAAGAACCATCGAATGTTTCTAAAGGAAACCAAAAGTGAGTCTTTTATGACATTTCACAAAGAAGCTTCTCTGATCCTTCATACTAAAAGAGTGTAGAACCACTACAAGCCAAGAACCATCTAAGAACCTTTTATTTCAAAGTGACTGTGACTGGTCCCATGTTTGCATGTTGCTAGGGGAAGAAAAGGGCCAACTGTTGTAATCAGAACCTTAGGAAAATTCTGAGACATTTCAGGAATACTTGGAATTTTCACAGAGTTCTGCTGTATGTTATGCAGTCCCTTAGTCACACTCCAGCCACATCCGAGACCGAGAAGTCTCTGTGTGCACATGTATCTGTGAGAGGCAGACGGAAAGAAAAGGCTGGTTTTATAGAGTGCAAAGGAACGTAGACATGTTTGTTGTTATGAGGACATGTTCCTTGTCCCTTGAGGGCCTCCTTCGGTGTTTTGATGGTGTCAAGTCTTAAATAGCTTCTTTTCCTCACTAGCCTGAAAGAGCTGGACAGCTGGAGGACTGTTGTTGATATCCTAAATGGCATCAGACTGTGTTGCTTTCATACAAGCACAAGGCACCATAGAGGAAGGCCCTGTAGGTCTGCCAGGAAAGGGAACACATTAAAATTCACACGTTCCATCACATTACATTCAGCTGCAGGGTCATTTAAAACAAGCACATGTCCAGAATGACTGAAAATGCATTGGAACTAGAGACAGCATAATGGTGTGGATGGGTATCTGTATCAGGGTGGTATTAGCAGAAAGTGTTGGATTGGATATCAGAGGAAAAAAGGAAAGAATCTGATTCAGTCCAGTAACAGAGCTAGCATGAAATACTGCTCACGCAAATTATGTGATGTCCTGTTGTTAGCTGAGTATTTATTCATGTGTGATAGTAGAACGATTGAACATGATAGCCTACTTTTAGATGCTTACATTAAATGTAGTGATTCAATGAAAAAAAAGCCCATTTTAAAGCTCAGTAGGTTTTAAAGAAAGAATATCGGATTGTCTTCAGTATCAGGTGATACTCAAGATTTTAATTTCCGTTTTGTATCGGAAAAAAAAGAAAAAGTGGTTTTCTGTCTGAGAACTGACCATCATTCCCAAACAGTAAAAGTTCCTCTTTTCTTGTTAGAAGCACAAAGAAGGGTCTGCTTTTAAAAAAAACATCATCCCAATTATTTTTTTATAAAAGGGTAACTTTTGAATATTCACTTGAAAATGACTGCCTAATGCTAGTTCTCCACAGCTAGATGCAGAGCTATTAGCATGTTGTTCTAATGAGCAGGCATTTATAGGTTATACAGGTCAAGTACAGGTTGTGTACGGAAACATGTCCCAGTGAGCTTTGAGCATACATTTCAGTATATGCCAGCTAACAGTTCCCTAACTTTCAAGCTTGCTGGCAAACACTAGTCTGGTTGGTCATAGGTTAGCTAGCTAGCTAAATGAGTGACCAATTATTACCTTACCTTGAAATCTGGTTCGACGTCCCTCCAGAATTTTTTTTCATTCAGTCAAGAAACAGTGGAAATATACAGATGGCTGAAAAATGAAAGGAAACACCTGAATAAACGAGTGGAGAAACAAATCAGAAGAGTCACTGCAAATCAATATACGCCATGTTGGTTTTTCCTTTGTCACCTATCTGTATGTTTTATCTATATTTGTGAGAAGTGCACACCGAATAACAGATGATAGTAAGACTCAAAAGGTAGAAGTTCAGTGTATGAATGTAATGTAAACTTCCATGACGTAACAAAAAAATGGCTGTTTTGCAAATAAGGCTAGGCCACCGTTATGTTTAGCCTACAGTCCTACAATAATCATGACACTACACTATCTTCTAGAAATTTAGCTAAGTCTTCATTTCTCTCTCCTTAGCCAAACTGGAAGGCCGCACCTGCGAGTACAATGGCAGAATGTACCAGAATGGTGAGAGCTTCAGTGTGGGCTGTAAACACCACTGTACTTGTATCGATGGAGCGGTGGGTTGTGCACCTCTCTGTACCACCAGCCTGCCCCTGGCATCACCCTCGTGCCCTTACCCTCGCCTGGTGCGGATCCCTGGCCAGTGTTGCTTCAGCGTGGACTGCCACAAGGGGGAGATAGGGCCGGTGGAGCCCACATGGAAAAGAAAGCAGCATGCAAATGGTCGTCTGGATAAGGGAGAGAACAGGCTGTGGAATGGATTGCTGGAAAGGAAGAGAGGATGGGAGGATGAGCAAGGATATAAACACTTACCAGGTAAGAGAATGCTCTGAATCCACAATAGCTGCCTAGTTGATGTATAGTACATAATATGCAAGACTAAGGAGGAGTGGAGGTTTCACTTTTCAGTTTGTCTGTTTATGGTCCAGGTGATATTGTCTAGATGCTGTAAGAGATATTATAGTTTGTAGAACAGTCAAATCATTGTCAAATAACCCCAATTAAGACTTGTTATAATCACTGCTGTGTAAAAGTTTCTTTAGTTACATCCATCTCTCCCACTTTGATATCGTTGATGTTGGAACAAAAGCTTGTAATTAAATTTTTGTTGATTTCAATTTTGTCACATAATGTGAAATGTGAGCTGCTCTTTACGTTGTCTCAAAATGTCATGATGAATGGACCCACAGAAATGGTCCAAAATTACTTGGAAAAAGTTAATGCTTTTTACATTAACTTACATTAAAAGTTAAGAATGGATTTTTCTATAAAGTTCTGTTTTTCTGAAGGCACTGATATGCAAGAACACTGTAAGGGTTCTCACTCCTTGTCACGAATTTCTCTGTAGATGTTACATATAATTTCCAGAAACCATTCCTTCTCTTTTGGTCTCAGATTGGAGCCGTGTTCAGACGCAGTGTGTGGTCCAAACCACTGACTGGTCACCGTGTTCAAGCAGCTGTGGAATGGGTGTCTCATCCCGAATAACTAATGACAACACTCAGTGCAAGCTGGAAAAGGAGACCCGCCTTTGCAACATACGTCCCTGCAGCTCACTGGCTCTTCCTACTAAGGTACTTCATAATATCACGGTTTGGTTCCAGCATGGTTGTGATGTCACACAGCAGTGGCCCACATTTATAATTTCTGGTGTCCAAGAGGATCTACACCTAACAATTTGTTCAGTACATTTCAGCAAGGACTGCTTTCTGATTGAGGCACAGTATCAAAACAGCCTGTTTAATTCTAAGGGATAAACAGAGGTTGGAAAATGGACACTGTTGGCTGGATATTTCTTGTTGGTGGACTATTCTCAGTCCAGCAGTGACACTCCAGCAGCACTGCTGTGTCTGATCTACTCATACCAGCACAACACTCACTAACACATCACCATCAAGTCAGTGTCACTGAAGTGCTGAGAATGATCCACCACCCAAATAATACTCTGTGGGGGTCCTGACCATTAAAGAACAGGGTAAAAGCGGGCTAACAAAGTATGCAGAGAAACAGATGGACTATAGTCTGTAACTGTAGAACTACAAAGTGCTCCTATATAGTAAGAGGACCTGTTAAAATGGACAGCATGTGTAGATACAAGAAGGTGTACTTAATAAAGTGGTCGATCAATCTATAAAACATAAACTGTGGCCTGGGCAAAATTTATGGCACATTTTATATTTATGATAATCTTTTTCACAATATGTTAGCAAATAAATAGAAATTATGCACTAAATTTAGCAGAAAGTGTCTCTGGAGAGGATGTGTAAAGTTATTTTCAACAAAACTGTAATTTGCCCAGTGGCACCCAAAGCTTTGAATATGACTGTATTACCGGATAGTTGACTAGCTATTACCAGCTTATTCCTCCCCATCGCATCATTCCTCTAACTCTTTCTCTGTTCCACCTTTTCTGTCTTCACTACAGAAAGGAAAGAAGTGCACGCGCACCCACAAGTCTCCAGAACCCTTTCACATGACTTACGCAGGTTGCCGCAGTGTTCGCACCTACCAGCCAAACTACTGTGGGGTGTGTACTGACGGCCGGTGTTGCATGCCAAGGCACACACGCACCATCTCGGTACCCTTCCAGTGCCCCGGTGGAGGCCGCATAGAAAAAGCAGTCATGTTTATCCGGTCCTGCAAGTGTGGACAAGAATGTGGGCACCTGAACGAAGTAGCCATGCCACCACAAAAGTGGCTCTATGGAGACACACACAAGTTCATTGACTAGTTTGGCCTGTATTCATCAGCATTGGCTACACAGACTTCTAACATGCCACTTTATACTGGCAACAATTAACTGTTTTGTGACGAGAGTGCACAATGCAATTGCACTGAGACTGTTCATGTGTCTCCGAAAGAGACGCTGACTCCAACATGTAGTGATGTACAGGAAAAAAATATGGCCTGATGGACTTTTTTTGGATATACATGGAAAGTCCTCATTCTTTGCCTGGAAAGTATGGCTAACAGTTCTGCTGAACACAGCAGATGTGAATGAAAACGTTGATCTGATATGACTTTAATATATTATCTAATTTTACTTTTTATTTAACTCTCTGACTTGCCCTGTGAAATTGTTCAAGGAAAACTGCGACAAGGACAAAATGAACAGTCAGGGAATCAAACAAAAACCCCGCCCCCCCAACTCTGTTAAAGGGGAATTCTGCTGATTTTTCAGAATTTCTGCATAAATCAACTGGCAAAAAATATAAATATGTTCAGTCTAAGTCAAAGAGTGGTTTGATGTGAAATGGTTCACTGAGGAGAAAGTTATCAACTCCCATTTCTTTACAGTGGTGGTGATCAGAACCAGGGGCTGCAACATTTACAACACAAATACAGCCATTTTATTTACGATCCAGATCAACACTTCTTCTGAGTTTTTATGTGTTTCTTTGGGGACTATTTTGCCTGCCAACTCCCTGCATGCACCGCTCCACCACGAATGTACTTAAAAATATACATTTTAAGCCAGACCTTCCCAAAACTATCATAAAACAACACCACAGAGATCAGGCAAGATATTCATAACCATTTTAGGTAATAACTTTGTGAGGGAGCTTTTAGAAGGATTAAACACATCAGATGTCTGGTTCCTATCAACACCACTGTGAACAATACTGATTCTGTTAGTTTCTCCTGACTGGAGCGTTTCACCTCAAACCACTCTGTGTGACTTTGTTTACATCTTAACTATTTAATGAAGCAAAAAACTTTTGAAAAAGAGTGGAATTCCCCTTTAAATGGGAAGGGACTACTCTTTCTTGAAAAGAAGTCTTTGATTCTTTTCTAACATACTGAGAGAGTGTTTGTGTGAGTGGATGCACATGAGCCCTCCAAAGCTCCAGATTTATGTGTGTAGGTTATAGATAGAGCCAGCCTCTTTTAGCTCAGATACCAAATTGCTAAAATGAGACACGGCACGGGAGGAGGGGAAGAGAAATTGCACTCGATGCAGCTCAGATTAAACTAAATTAAATATGAAAGGTCACAAAGTACCAAACTGAAATGTATGAACTGAGCTGTTAGTAATGCCAGAACATGTTTCACAGGTGTGCTATCTGCATGCATTGATTATATTAGAGACAAAGTGCATCCAATGAGCTGCACTTCATGTATTATTCAGATAATACCAAACAGCTCTTACGCTTTCTTCTAGTTTGAGATATCAATGCTCATGTTTTTATCTTTTGCACTGATGTAATAAGTTAGACATATTGACACAGTACAGTAAAGTACTATGTATTATTTATGCACAACAGAATGTTAGATGGAAATTAAATATCTCCCATTAGAAATCAGTTGTGTCCATATCTTTTCATCCGACACAGCTGATGTTTATAAAGCTTGTTTTACTGCACTATTATTTATGAACTGATTTGAACTTTCATTGATTATAAATGCAATGAATAGGATACTAGTAATACATAAGTAATCATCCCAAAAGAAATACAAAGAGTAATTTATGCTTTTAATGACCATAAATTAATATGCTGCAGTCTGAATGTAACTTTTCTGTTAATATAACCTCAGTAACACTGAAAATGTCTTAGTGTTGCTGATTTTGGCACAGCTTAATTACATGGTGTAAGAGTGTGAGCTGTTAAAAAATTAAGCTGTAGCTACAGCTCCCTCTGTAGGTACATATGACCACATACACTACTGTGCGTATGACAGAGACCACTTTTTGGTTTTCAGCAGATTTTTTTGAGGTTAGATATAAGATAATCCACATGAATAAGGAATGGGAAGAAATGGTAGAGGAAAAATAGTTTCTAAAACTGGAGTTCAGAATATTATTTAAAAATACAGAGAAAATGGGACTCCTAACAACCATGCTAAACCTAGTGGACCACCAAAACTCACTCTGAAAGGGTGCAGTCCACTTGAAATGTGAGAAGCAGAAAAACACAGTTTCTATGACTAAACTTTGGAGGGGTGGAAAATTATCCCTGCAGGTTTTCTTTCCAAACAATCAGGAGCACTCCTTATTCCACTTGTGTAATCAGCTGGTCTTCAACAAATGATCTTCAGCACCTGCTTTGTTGAAATGAAAACCACAAGCCACACCATCCCTGCCCACGACACTCCTGCCCTGAATACTGAAATAAACATTATATTCAGTTATGAATTCCCTCTGTAACCTGTGTAGTGTTCTGATATTTTTTCCTGAAGCTGAAAAATTTGTAACTTGTACATGGCTGTTTCGACTGGAAGTTAAATTAACAAATGGTGGTCTCTGACTTGTGCATAGTAATGTAACTGTGTTAGTTCATAATCTATAAATCAAAGCCAGCAAGTGTGTGTGTGTGTGTGCGCACGCACGCATGTGACATCTTATTCAGGTATAAATGAATAAGCAACACCAACACAAACCAGGAAACTCAGGATAGTATAAAAAAAGTTTTAATTCTCAAACCAATAAACAACCACGATTAACAAGAGAAATTAAAAAAGGATTTACCCCAGACCACAATAAAATAAACAAGGTACATGTTTAACAGAGAGAGGAGTCTATGGGCAGGTGAAGAGGTGGGGTGTGTAAGCAGGTATCAAAATAAAATAAGCAGGGCCTTTTCTGCTGTTACAAAAAACACCAAGTGGACCACAGGCATTACTGGAACAATTCATCTGGACTGCTCAACTGGAAGAGACAGACAGAAAGGGCAGGGAGGAGTGGAAGGACAACGTTAGAAGTGTTAAACATGTCAGAGAATGAATCACTAATGACCTTTCCTTTATTATGGCCGGCTTCTATTTAGCCCATCAAATCTCCATTAAAGGCAGAATCTGATCAAATACTAATCAACGGAATCAAATAGCTAATTGTATTACATGCTAATTAATAGCAAAATCAGCTTTGTGATAATTTCCAGTTGAAATATTTCTAACACTTGAATAAGGACATGGATAAAGAGCTCTTACTGTAGGAAGAAATGTCGATTTCATCAGGCAGTTCAGCCACGTTCACCTCAAAGCGGTCCTGGACGTCATTTAAGGTCTTGGCATCTGTCTCGTCCGACACAAAAGTGACGGCCAAACCCTTGGTCCCAAACCGACCAGCACGAGCCACCTGGAAAGAAGAAAATAAAGAATTATAAAGATTTTATCATGCTTTGATTTGTTGTGTGTACAGTGTACTGCAAAAACCAAAGCCATTTTGTCATGTTTGTCATGTTTAACTTGAACCCGTTCGTACAGAATGTGTATCAAAACTGATCACATAACGTATTACATAATCAATTACATAATTACCCAAATACATCTAATTGGTATGGCAAAATGAGTAAGAATTCTTGAAGTCTAAAGAATAAATGGGTCTTTGCATATATTCACCCTATGCAGGTATGTGTCGGAGTCCTCAGGCATGTCGTAGTTGAAGACAATGTTAACGCGCTCAATGTCCATCCCCCTGCCGAAAAGGTTAGTTGCCACCAAGATCCTTCTCTGGAAATCTTTAAACTGCTGATACCTTGACAACCTGTTTTTCGGAAAGGGAGAGAAGGAGATTTACCATCATCTATAACTCACCCTTCAAGTAAATTTTAAGTAAACAATTGTGTCAGATATAACCCATTTAGCCCCATTTCCAAAAAGGTAAATGAAGTCTCACCTCTCTTCCTGGGCCATGCCTCTGTGGATGGCAATGGCAGGGAAGTTCTGCTCCACTAGAAGTTGCGAGAGAGCGACGCAGCGTGGTACGGACTTCACAAAGATCACCACCTGATCAAACAAATCATATTACATTAATTTACATCGACAACTGGCCAGCCCACTGACCTTCTGATGTAGATTTCATTTATTTTAGAACTAACAACTTTAAACCACATGCCAAAATATCAGATCCTGGTTTAATGTGTCAACATTTGCATGACTTTGCATAGCAACAACACTGTAGACATGCTGTAAACACTACTGTATCTTTTTTTGTGTGTTATTCAGTGATTTTTATGGAATGCTTCTGGGTTGAGAAAAGCACTACATAATCATTGTTATGATGCAGAGAGCTAAAAAAAAATATACATGATGGAGATGCACTGATATGATATTTCTGATAATATTTAACACCTAGTTTAGACATATACTGATAATAATAACCAATAACTTCACCTCGCATTTAAACAAGCTATAATACATATCAAGTATAAACCACATAGCTGTAATTCCAATATCTGTGCAATAAGAGTCATTAAATTTCCTTATTCATTTACTGGTGAACAATATAAATCAACCGAAATGAGACCCATAAATCCCCAGAACACACCTGGTTGAATTCAAGCACATCAAGCAGGTCAAAGAGTTTGCGGTTCTTCTCGCTGTCCTTCAGCTTACAGTAGTACTGCTGTAGGCCATGCAGTGTTAGCTTTGTCTCGTCATCCACAAACACCTCCATTGGCTGGAGAGCCAAACAGAGAGAAATATTTACATAAACATACCCAGCTCCACTTTCACAGTCAAAATGAACTGTATTTACAAAAAATATATATAAACAGAAACAGCTCCAAGTAACTCACGTCTTGCATGAACTTGCGACAGACGGGTCGGATCTCTTTGCTGAGTGTGGCGCTGAACATCATAACCTGCTTCTCGTGAGGGGTCAGCCTGAAGATATCTTGCACGTCCCGCCTCATATCTGAGACAAGGAGAAACAGACAAATTTGGCATAAGTTTTGTCAGCTTCAGTGTCAACAGGTGAATCACTCGCTTCTAGCAACCTGCCAGCTACATGATGAGTTAGCGTTTTGGCACACTTCCAATTTTACAAACAAGTACCAAAGATGAAAGACAGAGAGACAGAAATGGTTCAACCCAAAATCACAGCACACCAGCTAGTAGGAGTAATAAAAACAAACACTATAGGCCTTCAGTTTAAAGCCACATACCACATGCAGAACAGAGCTGCAATGATAACAGTGCTTTTCAAAACTGTTCCAGAAAGGTTCTGAAAATACTGTCAGCCGTCCCAAAGAGAAAACTGACCATGCAAAATATTTAACTGCCTCGTTAACATTATATTTTTGCACTACTACATTTCAGATTCCCAAAACTGACACGTCAGATAGCAAAAAACTGAACACATGCTTAGCACGCATGGTCTATAAATACATTCATAGTATGTAATAATGTAATGTATAATGTAAATGCAATACAAATCTCTCTAAATTCAGATTGTGTACATGATATTTTTATAATAACTTAATTATTATATATTAATACCGAAATGTGCATTACAAGAACATCAGAAATAGCTAGTAAACAGTAATAGAAAACAGTTATTAACATTTAACATTATTTTATGGCTGCCTTTAAAATAAGAATAAAATAAAAAATAAAACAAAGCAAGATCATCATTGTGCCCTGGAACACAATTCAGGACTGAAAGGGTTAAATGCTTGGGCACTGTGAGTCTAATGAGACTGTTACTTATATGTCTTTCAGGCTTTAATTGTCCATGGTTAAAGCAAAAGAGTGAACTGTGATATTACAAATTCCCATTGGCAAGCTAAAGGAAAGTAGCATTATGCTAGTGGTAAAAATTTCATTTAAAAAATGACAAAGCAAATTAAAAATAGTTTTTGCAATATTGAGGTTGGGTGGACGGCATGTTCATGATATAATGACTGTTTTTCATACATTAAGTGTTAAGGTTTCACATGTGCACTTATTTTTTTTTATTGTATTCTTTAGCCCTGGATGAGTTTAAAAAAAATAAAATAAAAATAAAGTGTTGATTATTGGTGGGGAGGGGAGATGGCATCAACATGTTTTTATGAAGAAGCACTCTGTAATGCTCTATAATACCGTTGGTACACGTTCATTTCTAAAGATTGCAAGACACTAGAGGAAGTGCTGGAGGAAACATGGCTTGGACAGTTTTGTAGCACGATAAGAAAAAAAAGAAAAAAGCATTCGTTTCAGAAACTGAACTATGGTGGTGCTTTGAAGGGCCAAAAGGCGGCAGAGGGCGTAATAGTATGATTAGTTGATTAATTATTGATAACAGTTTAACTGATTATAGAAATAAGTGTTGGTTTTAGCCCTAATACATAATGCACTCTGCACACTCACCAAGCTGCTCCAACATCTTGTCACACTCATCCAGGACGAAGTGCTTGATATTTTTGAGGTTGAGGGTCTTGTTTCGGATGAGCGCAAGGATGCGGCCTGGTGTGCCAACCACGATGTGCGGGCAGCTCTTCTTTAGCACCTCTTCGTCCTTCTTAATGGACAGACCACCAAAGAACACTGAGCATTTCACTGTGGGCATGTACTTGGAGAAGCGCTCATACTCTTTGCTGATCTGGAAGGCCAGCTCACGTGTGTGACACATCACTAGCACAGACACCTGAGGACAGGAATGAATCCATTAATAGATAAGCTGTGAACATTAATCAGCATAATTACAGGCACCATAGTCCTGAGAGACAAAATTTGTCATTCAGAGCATGTCCTTGCAACACAACTGTAACCATGAATATGTAAACAGCAGAAGGGCTTTTCTGAAGTTTTATATGCCCAGGACCTGCATTTGACCAGCTGCAACAAAAAAAACCCTACACCTTACATGGCTAATAACATTGTCAACAGCTAATAAATTATATTAAATTCCTAAACCTCTCTGCTGCACCAAGGATTAGCAAACTAAGCAGAAGGCATCAAGCCAGATGAACGGTTTAAACCTAGTCTAGTCTCTCTTTCTCCTTCTCCCTCTCTCTCTCTCTCTCACACACACACACACACACACACACACAATTATGTGCTCCCCCTCATCTTCACAGATTAGTACAATAATGTCAAAGTCAAAAATTGTGAATTTCACAGATAGCATGGTTAACAGGGAGTGGAAACTGCATGTTTACAAAACATTTCACCAGACATGCAAGCTCTGCTGACTTCACAAGTTATCCACAGTAGTAGCATCCACAGATAACATCAAATGCCAAATTATTCACAGTACCACTCATTTGTCTGCCATAACAAAAAGTTACTGACAGCCTGAGGCTACTCAGCTATGCATAAATACTACATTGGAGAGTAGCTAGTACTCTGCACCACAATGGCTCATTTATGTAAACACAAACCTAGTATCGGTCTGTTCACATCCTACTGAAAGTAATTACAAGGGCTGCATCCAAAATCATCTACTATTATACTGTTCTAATGAACGCACCTCTAGCTGCTAACATACTCTTTGGCATCGTAGTATGAGGTTTTGGATGCAGCCAAGGACAAAGGAGAGCTCATACTAAATCAGTACTCGAAAGCCACACACATTCCTTTATCTAGGAATTTAACAGTAGTTATACATGTGAATAGAAGCTGAAAAGCACAGTAAATCAGACATGGCAATGTACCAGGATGAGACAGTAGAGTACTTGTGAAACTGCCAACAGGGCCCAAGTGTAAACAGATGGCAATACATTATGAGGAAAAAGTGATACTAGAGTACAGCTGCCAAACTGGAACATTTCTGCAAAGCTTTTGTTTTACATACATACATACATACGTACATGCATTATGTATTATATATATAAAATATATATATAAAAAAAAAAAACGAGTAATGAGTGAACATGTACATGACTCTAGAGAGGAGCATCAAACATCTACCTGGCTTGCATGCAAGGTCACCGCTGCACACAACAGACACAGCACGGCCTACAAAGCTAACCTATACATGATGTACACGATTCAGAAATAAAAGAGCTGCTGGCCATTTATGTTAAGGAAGTCCTGTTTATTGGTGTATGAACATGTGCATCCTGGTGAAACACCATTTAAAGCTGCATGTGTGAATGACGCAAAGCCTGAACATTACAGGTAACATATCCCTATAATGTTCCAGGTTTAAAGTGTGAAAATGCCTTAGACTATCATTTTAAGCCTCTAGGTGCATGTAGAATGGTCCACTCACCTGCCCATCAACCGGCTCAATCTGCTGTAGTGTGGCGAGAACAAATACTGCCGTCTTCCCCATGCCAGACTTGGCTTGGCATAAGATGTCCATGCCCAGAATGGCTTGTGGAATGCACTCATGTTGGACTGCGAAGACAGAGAAACCAAACAGGATTAATATATACAGTCCACTTAAGTTTCAGGTTTGTTTCCTTGGGTCACACACACACACACAAGGTTTTGTTTCCGCCAGCAGCTGCGTGTGTGAACATATACACAAAATGCACATCATCAGTGCATTACAGCATTTAGAAGTGTCCAGTAATAACACAAGCATGGCGTAATATGGTCACACTTTCTCACCCTTAACTCTTAGAAACAAGCCAAGACATTCTGACAGAAGGGTGGATGCTACATTTTTAAATAAAACCACATTTGTGTCCGTACGTACAGACATGAAAACTCAAGAGCGGTGAAAAAGTAAACAAGTTCAGAAATCAATCCCCTGTATCCAGCACAATTCACAGAAGAACTTTTTTGTGATTAACATAATATTCTGCTGCACTCTGTGACGGATAACTCCTGTGGAATTATTTCGTTAATTGAGTTCAACCATGCAAATACATGTCCAAATACTGATTCTACGTATTTTAATTTATTTATTAAAAATATTTTGCTTAGCATACTAAGAGCAAAAGGTCAGTGTGTACAAAATATCCTTTAGAGATTCCACATATATTAAATATGTCTCTCTAAAAAAAACTATCATGCATGTTCTACTGGCTCCATAATGTGCTTGGACCCTGACGGCTGGCACTTCGATATAGACAGCCACTTAGCACTCATAGCTGTTATCAAATGACAGAAATTGAAGGTGTTCTACTAGGCGATGTGGCAAAAACATGATGCCATCAGCTAACAGTAATTAAGTATGCAAATACAAAATGATCTTAGATTAGTATAACAAAAATGTAAAGACTGGACTTCAACCAGACACCATACAAATCGCAGCCTTTTGAAGACTGTTGAAGACCATAACTACCTTAGTTACAAAAAACTGCAGCTTCTCACCTTCAGATGGATGTTCAAAGCCACAGTCGACAATGGCACGAAGCAGCTCAGGTTTGAGCAAGAAGTCTCGGAAGCCAGAGCTGTGGATGGAGACGTAGGATCCTTTTACCTCCTTCTTCACTGCTGGGACTGCACTCTCCGTCGCTCCCTGTGGCTCTTCATCCTCCTCGTAGTCCAACAGCTCGTTGTCAACATCATTCTCTGCCATGTTTGCTCTGAAAGAAAAGACAAAATGTTGCACATCTAACTCATTAGAAACTTTAGCTTAGTGATTAATCAATAATAATAAAAGACCTATGAGATTAATAAAATGTTTAGCATCTACCCAAACGTTCAATCTAACTCTTAAAAGCAAACAAAACTCCCTGATCACTCAAATGAGTAT
Source organism: Colossoma macropomum (assembly GCF_904425465.1). Lineage (NCBI taxonomy): Eukaryota > Metazoa > Chordata > Actinopteri > Characiformes > Serrasalmidae > Colossoma > Colossoma macropomum. Next base: position 876,518 of record NW_023495761.1, read on the forward strand.
CATCCAATAGGAATGACCACTTCTCCCACTGGACAGTCTTGACTTGAGGTTTAAGTCAATTCTGCTTTGCTCCCCAAGTCTACAGTTGTTTAGTATCTGTGCAGATAAAAATAATAATCTGGACAGAAGTGTGGTATACGAAGAAACGTCCTGAACATGTGTTGCCCCTAAAACATTTTCTGTCTTTAATGAAGATAAAGTTCACTTAAAACCCAAAGTAAGAACTGCCCAACAGAAAAGTATCTGACCACTTCGTCTACTCGGCAGGCTTGACCTTGAGGTTTAAGTTAACTGGCTAACTTAATCCTACTTTGTAAAAGGTCCTCAGGTGTTTACGACCTGACTAGATGCTCAGAAGAAGTCAAACCACCTTAGATGCATGGCGCCTAAAGCAACACAAACATTTGCTGCTTGCTAAAACATTCTTGGATAGTTTGTGTGTAATTAGAGGATTTCTTCAAAAAGCTGAGTAACTTCAGTCCCAAAATAAGCAATGTCTGTTCTCTGACTTGACTGTAGTCTTAAATTAACCCAATAACTGAGAAATCTTGCTTTGTAGAAAAACCTCCAGGACTAACAGGTAACTACGGATGGCCTTCAGGTTTTAGCGGCTCTTATTCATAAAGCTAACGTTAGTTAGCCAGATAGCTAACCTAGCTATCTATAGTACTTGACAGGTTAGCCATGTAGTTAGGCATGATTTCAATGCTATTAGCAGCAAAGAAACTGAACTGTGTGGACGCTGTCAAGATGTCGCTAATGAAGAAACTGAACTAGATAGCTTATCTGCGAAAAGCATAACCAGCTTAACCAGCCCAACTCGCTGAAACTCCGCTCCTCCAGACAATGAATGGGGCAACCAGCCTCGCCATTCAGTCTCACACCAGTTGTGACGTTAGCTGGCTTAATATGAACGCTGCGACTTTTTTGAGCTAAAGACGCTCGTCAAAATATCTAAAAAAGCGCTTTACACAGAATGAAGAGCCAAGAAAAGACCGGACATTCATAAAGCGATATAACGAACACAAATACAGCAAACCTCGCCAGCAGTCCGCAGTGCTGATTAGCACAATGCTAAGCTATCTAGTTAGCTACTTCGCTAACCAGAACACTGCTGGGACTCTTCCAGGTTTGCAGAATTAACTTGCTCAAATGTAAGTCCTGGAAACGACGTTAATAAAGACAGACGAACTCATTCACAATCCCGCTTTCAAACAACCTTCTAAACTTCAACTCACAGACATTAACACTGTAATATTACCTATCGGTGTTCTTCTCCGATTTAGACTCCGTCCTACGCTTCGCGTGTCTAGGCCTCAAGCCTAATATTTTCCGGACGTTCGAAGTCTACAGGGATTTCGAATGCTATTGGGCTCAGTCGACGCCAATCAAAGCCAGGCTCGAGTGGGATTGGTCGATTTAAATGACAGTCGATGAGAAGGGCGGGCTTGGCGGACTTTGGATGCACCCACTTTACCCAGTCAGTTATTTACTTTCTGTCCACTTGGGGTCGGAAGAGGCAAACTGATAGACAGAGGCAACCAGATGAAGAAAGAAAGGAAGGCAGTAAATAAGTGAGTAAGTGAGTAAGTAAGTAAGAAAGTAAGAAAGAAAGAAAGAAAGAAAGTGTAGAATGAAATAATTTTAGAGGGGAATTGTATCGATTTTTCAGTGTTGTTTGAAGCCTCTAAAAGCTCCATCACAGAAAGGTATTACATGAAAAGAAAGTTTTTTCCAAAATCGCTGCTTGATGCCTGAAACAATGTTTGGCGATAAATTTGTGGCTGAAAACATTTTTGAAAAACACGAATTCACAGCAGAGAGAGGAGCTACATTCTAAGCCAAATAATGTTGAATAAAATATTTATATGTTTGCATTTACATTTACAGCATATATATTACACAGTATATATACGTGTATGTATATCTCTGTGAAGGAAACCATTCAACTCTGCATATAGCCGGCCTGTGACCCGTCCAGAGTGTTTCCTGCCTTCTGCCCAGTGAGAGCTGGGATAGGCTCCAGCACCCCTGAAAAGTGAGAGAGTGAGTTCACAAGTGTCATCCAACCAGTCTGAACAACCTGGAGCAAATCTGACAGGACCAACTGGTGAAAATTATTTCAAACAGTTTGCAAAACTGGTGGAATCCCAACATACTTAAAACTGTAATTGCAGCAAAAGATGGGTTTACTAAGTGCTTGTCTGAAGGGACTGAATGCTTATGCAAGCAGAATTTTTTTTAAAGATATGCTGACAAATAATGAATTGAACTTTAAAAACGTTAAGAGCCTATTGGTTTCCAATACAAAAAACTGTCTGTAATAAGATGTTTTATTTGTAATCTAGACAAATACAGTGACTTTAAAGGCTGGTAAAACACCTGGTGGTTAATTGGCAACAGGTCAGTAACATGATTGGGTAGAAAAAGATCATCCCAGAGAGTCTTTCAGAAGTAAAGATGAGGAGGAGTTTACCACTGTGTGAAAGACTGCATGAGCAAATAGTGCAACTATTCAAGAATGATGTTTTTCAGCATAAAATAGCAAAGAACTTTTCACCATCTACGGTACATAATACCATTAAAAGATTCAGAGAATCTGGAGAAATGTCTGTATGCAAGGGACAAGGCCAAAAACCGTATTTGCTGGCCATGATCTTTGGGCCCTCAGACGGCACTGCATTAAAAACAGACATGATTCTGTAGAGAAAATCACTGAATGGGCTCAGAAACACTTCTGAAAACCACTGTCTGTTAACACAGTCCATCGCTGCATCCACAAATGCAAGTTAAAACTTTAAAACGCAAAGAAGAAATTATATATAAACATGATCCAGAAACGCTGCCACCTTCTTTGGGCCTGAGCTCATTTAAAATGGACTGAGGTGAAGTGGAAAAGTGTCCTGTGGTCCAACAAATCAACATTTTAAATTCTTTCTGGAAATAATCGACACTGTGTCCTCCAGGCTAAAGGCCACTCAGCTTATAAACAGTGCACAGTTCAAAAGCCAGTATTTCTGATGGTATAGGGGTGATGTGCACATCTGTGAAGGCACCATTAATGCTGAATGACGTATACATATTTTGGCAACATATGCTGCCATCCAGATGACGTCTTTTTCAGGGAAGGCCTTGCTTATTTCAGCAAAACAATGCCAAACCACATTCTGCATGTATTACGACAGCATTTCTCCGTATTAAAAGAGTCCGTGTGCTAAACTGACCTGCCTGCAGTTCAGACCTGTCACCACTTATAACATTTGGCACAATATGATATGAAAAATACAACAAATGAGCCCCCAAACTGTTGAGCAGCTAAAATCCTATATCAAACAAGAACGGGAAAACATATCACTTTCAAAACTACAGCAATTGGTCTCCTCAGTTCGCAAACACTTACAGAGTTTGTTAAAAGAAGAGGTGATGAAACACAGTGGTAAACATGCCCCTGTCCCAACTTTACCTATATGTGTATGTGTATATATATATATATACATCTGTATATATAAATAGAAATTTATGCATATGTATATAAATATAAAACATCTATTTCGTTTTTCACTCAGTAGTTGGCAGGACAATAAAGTTGACTTTGTTTAATGGTTCATGCAGGGGCTGGCAGTCATGAAGTTCAATATAAATCATTGGTTAGACAACCTTACTGCACTTAAACAAGCTCTTTTGTGTCATATTCAGAGACAAAGGAGTCATTTATCATAAAATTCTTTGTGGTTTTTTGTTAGCGCCAAAAAACAAAGAAAAGAAAAAACATTAAATAGTGCAATCGTTGTTATTATTATTGTTGTTGTTGTTGTTTCCTCCTCTGTACTCTGTTTAATTTATTGCAGTTTGATTCATTATTTAATGTATTATTTATTGAATTTAACTCATGTCTGTCTTAATGGGAGTTGATGCTATGACAAATTCCTTATACGTGATATCTTACTTGGCCAGTAAAACCAGTTTGATTCTGGCATCGTGTGGTCTCAGTTCGCTTACATGTGCACTATTATGAAGCATTTTATTAACATATTTCACCATCTTTTCATCAAATAATTAGACAGAAGGGAAATAAAATGTGCAGCACCTGTCCGCTTTAACCTCCTCCAAACCACTGAAATAAGGGAGTGGGGGACTCAACCGTCAGTCTGAGTCCGTTTCTGACCTCTGCTCTCCTATTGGTTAATACTCCTGTCAATCAACGCGGTCTTCTTTAAGCACTTCTCCTGATTTTTCCTTCAGCTTTTCCACGTATAAAGAGGTGTGGACGAAAGAGGAGGCCTACAGTGAGGCTAATGAGAATGTAAACAGGCTGTGATTAATAACAACAGCGATGTTTACGCTCATTTTAGCAGTAGACATTTGCAGCTTGTTGTAGGGAGGGTGGTCCTGGTGGGCGGGACTTGGGCGGCGCCCGTGAAGAGCCATCCTTGGAGGAAGCTCGCAGCTTTGACAGCTCGCGTTTTCGCCTCAGTTTTGTCGACCCCCAAGACGACGAAGATGGATTATGTGCGCTGTTTTCTACCCTGAAGTCCGTCCCGTTTCAGACGAGGAAGGCTGCTCGGTGTCGGTTGGCGTTGCTGCTCCGTTGTCACGGTAATGGCGCGAGCCACGCGTCCGCTTCACTTCAGGTGGGCAACGGTCATTCATATTTCTCATTTTTACACCACCGTCACCTCAGGTTGACAAATGACTTGTTTTTGGTGCTATGCCGTGAAAAAGGCAGTCGGCCAGAGAGTGTGGCCTCCATCCACATTCCTGCGCATCCACATCCACATCCACAGCAGCGGCAGTCAGTCGGTGTGAACCAACGTTAACATAACGACGGAAAAAAGCCGCTTAGTCGCCTTTTTTCCCCTTAAGATAGCCTTCAAACCTGGGCTAGTCGGGGACGGTCATGTCTTTTAGTGTGTGTTTAATGTACAAGCTGGCAAATGCCCTCAAACACTACGAAGGATGTGGTGTACACGCCGTTCATAATGAATTCGGCCTCGTTTACACAACGTTACACAATCATAACATATCAAGGAATTAGCATTCGCTAATGGGGTTCTGTTCACGCCTCTTAAGGAATCTCCACCGTTAAACATCAGCGGCTTCAGCCGGAGCTCACGGCTGTAAAATAGGATGCCGCTCACTCATATGCTCATATGTTTTCCCCCTGAGGTTAGGGAGTAAAACTGGCCTGCTGCGATGTGATTAGGCCAGGCTTTTTCTCTAAATTTGGCTCCTTTAAAGGCTCTTGCCGCTGTAGCCTCAGTGTGTTGTCATTGCTTTCCGCTCACTGTGATGTTGGATGTACAGCAATGGCTGCTGTGCTCCGTTTCATCTGCAGTCTACATCCTTTCCTTAGAGAGAGAGAGAGGGAGGGAGAGAGAGAGAGAGAGAAAGAGAGATATTTTTTGCTGAGCAACCTAATGAGAAACTGAAAAATTGTGCCATGGTCTAAAGGGGCTTCTTCCCCCTCAATTGAAGCCCAGTTTAAAGGGGCATTCCGGCCTAGACGTAGGTTACCAATTAATATTATGTAGCGCAGCATTGCATCCTTCAGCCTCACTGGTTGGACAGGATTGACGATTTTTCACTCTTTTTGTTTTTTCTTCTATTCTCTCGCTACAATACCCAGGATGCATTATGTAAATATGTCATACAACCATTGGGAATCCCCCTTTAGCAATAAAGAAATCCTGAGTGCTAGCATTGCCACTGATATAGAGGCTAATAAACACAGACAGTGGTATTGGGCTTGCTGGCAGTGCCGTTGGCTATCTGGCATCCTTCTGCATGAGCCTGCTAGCAGAAACCAAATCCACACCAGAGTGCTTGTAGTTCTTCAGAGGCTCCTCCCACCTTCAAAGTACATCATCAGAAGTTACTTTAGGTTTTCCTGGTCTTTAAACTGATAAATGAATGCTCTGGAGACAGTTGTGGCACCACTGTAAGAGGCGAGTAGGCCTGTTTACAACCAGTGTAGTCATGGTTACTTTTTTCATTTTCGCTGAAGTGTCCTTTTAAGTTCACATGCATACAAAATAAATATCATTTGACATTAATAATGCACTTAAAATAGAGGCATACTGACAAAACATGTAAAACTTGTCCAATCTAGCAACGGTTGCTGTGAAGGCATGTATTTGTGGTGGGACATGGATAGGTCAGATGGGCTGAAATTTAGACTAAATTTAGCATCAGTGTGCTGGGAATGTAGCCCCAGAAACATCTCTCATCAATGCACACGAATAGATACAATTGTGATGATTTGGTGAACTTGTCTTTTAAAGTGAAGAAAGCAGTGAGTAGAAACCCCAGGGTGCCCCCCTCCCCATTTTAAGTCCTGTTTTGGCTAAGATTAAATGGATTAATTATCCAGCTCCTCTGCTTGTGATTAGAATGACAGGCAGACTAATCACTTGCTTTGCTGGTGGGGAGCCGTGCCTTGTTTTTAGCCATCAGTGCTGAATGAAGAGGATGAAAAGGTTACAGTTAGGTTCGTCTGCCTGGTACTCGCTGATAAACAAAATTCCATCAGCGATTTTAAGGGCTGTTGATGTGATCACTGTGCTTGTGCAGGTCAGGAAAATGCCATTGCACAACATGATTGCCAAAGCAGGCCTGGATGTTACAAGTGTGGATGATGGTTCACAAAGCATCTCAGTGATGAAAGACTGTTTCTGGATATCTCAAGTTGTTTTAAGTCTCTTTTGACTATGGTCAGTGTACATGAGGAAGGATATAGTCCTACACTTTAAAAAGTGATGTGTTAGATAACAACACACTTGTGTTACCCATTTGTGTCATATTTTTTTTTCTGATTTAACACATTCTGTGTTAAAACTAACACAGAATATGTTGTCTGTGAGTGGGCACAGAAATATTTCAAGACGTTTTGTGTTAAAAGTAACTTAAAATGTGTCGTCTCCAACTGAACACACTGATGTGTGGCATTCATACCACAGTGATACAGCAGTACCACCATCATCCCCCCAAATGCAGCTGCAGAAAAATCTCTATATGAACAGATTAAAAGTGAGGAGAGGAAAATGAACTCTGAAAAGACCAGCATTCTGCAGTGGGTCAGGCTAAAACAAGGCTGTGTGTGTATATATATATATATATGTGTATATATATGTGTGTGTGTGTGTGTGTGCGGCGCTGGAGCTGGCACTCCTGTCACTGCAACAGTGCTGAAGGATTCAGTATGAGAGAGGAGGATCATTTGCATCCTGACACGTCTCTCTTCCTGTCTTTGGTTGTGTGGCTGTCTTGTTTTGTTCACCCTTGGCCTTGTGATGTCTAGTTATAACTCCCTCTGTAGAGACAGTGTATAGTGTCTCTTTCTTTTTCTGTCTGTGAGCCACACCAGTGCAGCGTCACACTCTCTCCTGCTTTGTGGCCTCTGGCTAACTGCTGCACTTCATCACCATTGAAACACTGAGATACTGCAAGCAATGGACGGCTGACGCTGTAGCCTGTGCTCCACCAATTTCCCCCCATTTTCTGTCTTGTCTTGTCTAGGGTGAGGGTGGTTACTGGTTTTAATTAAATACTTGAATATAAAACCCAAAGCTGGTTTCCATCAGTGTACATGATATCTAGCTAATTAGTGGCCACTTGCTTTCATTCAGTGTTAGCAACATTAGCATTTATGACTGGGCTATTCCATTAAAGGACTTTCAACTGAAGGTCAAATTTACAAAGTTTTTCCGCTTACCTCAAATGCTAAAGTAAAGACATGTTTGGTGTCTGAAGTTTTGCGCTGGAGTTACGAGGCTGATCTAGCTGGCAACAAATATAAGATTTATAATACTTGCATTTCTTATTATGTCTATTACTAACGAAGCAAACTTCACACACCAAATAGGTCTTGGCTGATCAACTATATTAAGAAAAAGGTTTATTTTTTTTGTTAAACTGCCCTTTTAATTGTTTAAGTGTGCAGCGTAAGTGAGAAGTTATATATTACCTACAATAGTCTCAAATGTTGAGGTTTTCTTGTTTACAAATATATTTACTTTTAGTGCAATAAAAATATTCACATAAATATTCAAGGACAAATCATGGATATCTCTGAGGAACAAAGAAAAAAATAACATAAACTAAATATAGAAAATGATAGAAGATGATGTAGCAGCAGTAACAATAAACAAAAACATAAATAGGTTAAATGATGACAGTGGATGTCTTCCTGTAAAGCATACATCAGGACAACACATGTTTCTGTAGTCTGAATCTGAAGAGTAAACTTTAGTGATAATTTCATGTGTATTTAATTTATTTTATAGTCAATTTTGTTTGTTTTGGTGTTATAAAGAAAGGGAACATAACGGTACACTCATCCCATGATTTGATTTGGTTCACGATACTGGGTTCATGATTTGAATATCTCTAAAATTCAAATGAAGAAAAATAACTAGCAACACTAGAGCTGAGAGGTAGAAGGAGTGCTGGAGTGAGTTGTTAATTGGTGCTGATTGCAAACTTCCATGTTCACACAATGCAATTGCATTAGATGGCATAATTACTAGATTATTAATAATTGTTATTAATTAATAGATGTGCATTCTGTCACAGTTTTACGTTGCAATATAATGATACACTGTTAGACACCTATAAGAGATTGAATAAAAAGTCTATCAATACCTGTGGTAGAATGATTTCAGTGTGTATTAGATTTTTTTTAAATCAGTATATTTTTAACACTATTGCAGATATTCTACAACCCAGCACTCTGCTCCCATCACAGCAGTGCTTTCCTCTCCAGCTGCTGCAAAGTACTTACTTATGTTTTCCACTTTCCATCCAAAGTCTGGCCACTGCTATTTTTGGTATTTTTACTGAGCTGAGTCACACTGGATTTTAACATACCACAGCTGTGTTCCCTAGTCAAGGCTGCTGTGTTTTTATGTTCTTGGGATAGTTTGTTGTCATTTTAATGTTGGTTTAGGGTTTTTATCTTATTTGTTACACTGACACTGTGGACACTATCTTTGACATGTAGTATTCCCAGCACACCATTAAAATAACGGTACCAGAAAAGTTTCTTTGGAGGGATGCCACTCAGGAACCACTTTTGCTTTCCTAAAGAACCTTTCACCACTTTTGAAGTGTGAGAGTTCAACTCATTCATGTTCATCAGTTAAATTCAGTATGGCAAGGAAAGTTGCCAGTGCAATTTTTGTATAGTTGTTTGCAATCAAATTAGTTAAAAAACAATGATTCCATGTGACCAAAAGACTGAACTAAATATTATATATGAAATGATCAAAACTCATTTTTTATTTGTCCAGTTTGGTTGGTATATATTCTTTTAGGCTTACGCTTAAGCAAGCTCAGAGAACATTTGGACCAAAAGACTTCAAAGTTAAACCAGATATGGATGTTAATGGGTTTCAAGTACCTCCACGTAATGTAAAAATTATATGGTTTACCAATGAACATGTCTTGGGTGATCTGATTATAAATTATAACTATCATTGTATTAAATTCGCAAGGCTGTTGCTGGATGCATCAAGTCTGTTCCAAGGAAGCACATGAGCTCATTCAGAACAGAATTCACATCAATAAGCACTTACTACTGATTTGTTTAACCAGAGTAATGATAAACGAGACAGATGTGTGACTTCAATAACAGTCATATTTTTGGCTTTGTTATTCACATTCCTACATATCAAAAATAAATGCAACAACTGCATTCAAAAATCGCATTAAAAACAGAAAATGAAATGGCAGAAGCCGTTTTATAGACACTTTTTTGCATCAGCCTTAAAGGGTTAGTTCTGAATGGAGTTTGCTGCACACATTGATTTTAGACATTGTTACCTCTTTGCACTTCTACATGGATAAATAAAACTGTTACCATGCGAGTAGTCTGTGCCACATAGACCTGAGACCAATACCAACTGACTAGTATCGGCACACCTGTCTTTTCCAGATGAATGGGTGATGTGTCATACCTCCAGACGTATCATGTTGCCCTACAGTGACTCATTTATCCATGTGTGATTATGTGTGGGAAGGGCAGGTCCATAATTTAAGAAGCAGGGTGGAGAGAGGCTTAGCATGAGTCTGTGCTCCTCTGGGATTACATGTGCTTCTCTATGAAACACAATGCATGTGAAATGCCATAGCAGACTGAGAAGTCTAGTGTATCTTGAACTTTTGTGTGATGATCTCTAGGTGTGGCTTTGTGTTTTGTACAACAGTTAGCACACTCCAGTTAATATACTGTATGTCACAAGCTGTTTTTAATGGATGTGAGTTTGTGTTTATGGTTTTACTCATAGAGTCATGGAGTTTCATCACTATTCTGAAAGCTCAAGCGAATGCTAAAGGCTGTCTTTTGATAAAGGTTAAGTCTAGTTTTAGACTGAATAACACTCTCTTTAGGGAATCACACTGAAAGGTCCTTTTAGTTTTGCCTCTGTGCAGGAAAACTGTCCCTTTAAGCTTCATTCTCTCCTGTTTGCTCTGTAGTTCCCTTGTGTTTCAAAATGATAGATGTTGAACTGTTGCAGTTTGCCTTTGGACAGTTAGTATCTGAATGAAGCCACTGTGGCACAGTGCAAGATTCTTTACAAGATTTCACATATAAATAGCGAAAAAACAAAACCCAAGTCCAACACGTTATACTAAAAAATACCAAACATTCAGGGTCATATTAGTCTTACAGGCCTGGCTTGCTTTTGTAACAAGAATCTGGGGACAGCCATGAGGGAATTTAGGCTAAATGTGGGTGAAAATGTGGACTCATTGGGATGGGAGCAAATGAGTTTGAAATGTCCAATACAGCGCCTCGTAAGTGCAGAGCTCCTGTAAAAAAAACCTAAAAATTTGTCTCTCTTTTCTAGAACATGTGAAATTCAGACCATCAATCTGGGTGCATACATAGCTCAAAATGAAACTGAGATGTCTATAGTATACAGTAGAGCTGAAGAATATGGATAAAAATACAAATCTTTGCAATTTTTTGCTACATGCGATGTGACTACAGTATCCCTTCCACCTGTGGATATGGAAATTGTGGACGGATTCCGATATCCAGTATTCTTCATGTATATATCTGCCAATGATGTTGATATATGAACATGTGGACACTGTGATGTCATCTACCTAGATTAGAATCAGAGAAATGTAAAAAAAATTTCTGTAGGGCTACAAATGCAGTAAATAAATAAAATGCAGGCATTTTAGCACTGTAGCCCATCGTCACCTGAACATGCTGCTCTTCTGGAGTACAATGAATACGTAATCAAATGTGGGTTTGAAATATTGATCATATAATTCTGATATTATTGTGAATTTAATGTTTTAAAACACATTGGAGAATCTGTAATATTACATGGCCTGCATTATTATGTCCAAATATACATTTTTATTGAATTTATGGCTACTTTGATTTACCAAATAGAAACACTGATCTGAAACCGCTCACAGTAAAAATCATTGTGGTTGGTTAGAGGGTAGATTGTTTAGAGCTTTCTGTTGTATCAGTACCGCAAAGGCCAATATAGTGAGAACAATTAGCAAACAATATATTGTGCAGTCTTAGCATCAAGTGCATCTATGAGCTGGGCATGGCTGGTCCACATCCTTCCTTCACTTGCCATTATTGATTCATTGCCAATTATTCAGTTATCTGCTATTTAATGCACTTAACCCCTCACACATAATGCCAGCTATTAAAAATAAAAACACTTTCCCATTCACTAAGCTCTTCAAAGTGTGCTTAATGCAGCCCATTTAGTTGTGGAGGCCTTCAGATCTGCTTGGCCCTCATTGAAGCTGTTGTGAATTAATGTAGTCAATGAGGAACATATTCTGTTCAGACAGGACGGTGTAGCAATTAACCCCTAATTTGTGTCCGTGATTGTGTGTGTGTGCAATGCTGTGTGCGAGAGAGCTTTATGAGCGAGGTTGTGTACATGCATACACAGTACACAGGAAACAATCTTTTGTTCAGGGTCTTTAAGAGATGGAAAAAATAGCCTTTTAATAGTGTATAGGGTGAGCACCAGGTCCAGAAGAGGCTGTGCAGTGAGCAACAGTAGTGAGTCATTCAAGAATGAGATCAGACATACTGAGTTCCATGATGTCATTGAATGTCATTTGTGGATGCAGGAGATTTAGGAGTTCTTGGAAGTATTAACATAAATAGTTGAATCATTTGTTAAATCTTTTTCAAGGGACTGTGAATTTTGAAGGGTGCATGTGTTGGCCGCACTGTCTCATTTAAAAAAAAACACAAAGTATACTTAAGCCTTGCTTAAACTTAAAACTTGTTGCTCATTGTTGACTGTAAAATCATTTCTGTACATCTCGAATTACACAAAGCAATTCAGAAACAAAGTTACACACAATACATTCCATTATCCACTAGTTAGCCGGATTATTTTGATAGTGTTTTGGTACACTGTGTCATTCTCGTTGTGTAAAGTAATCTTCCAGATGTCATTTACATATTTGCAGCAATTTTATCATCTTTGTGTATATTTTCTTTTCCAGCTGTTACTGCCATTCTTTTCAATGTCTATACATCTGTAATTTATATGTCTATAATTCTTTACTATTTATTTTAGTTTTTTATTTGTTATGTTTATGTTAATCCTCATCTCAGTATCTTCTTCTGTGATAATTTTCACCCTTTGGATGCCAAATGAATCTAAGCTATGTACAAATTTGTGGGGCATCAGAAGAGGGGAAATGGAATCTCAAATGAATGGAAACTCAAATTTGCTGTCATGGTTCAGGAAACTGACAAAATAATTACTACCAACTACCAACCTTTAATCAGTTAAGCAGGTCTCTTTTCCAACTGTCCAATAAACTATCTTCTGTTTTTTTTTTCTTTCCATTGATCCAGTGAAATAAATAATTTGAAAGTATGTCATTTGATGTGATCATGTGATGCGTTATTGCCGTTTTGATTGGCTGTTTCATGCAACTTCGCATTATGCAACTCAAGTGCAATTTAGTTTCATGGTTCTACTCAGGATCAAGTCTGTCCGTGATCTGAGACAGACAGCAGCGCTGCCTTATTAAAGTGATCAGATGCGAGAGCCCGCGTGATTTTACCGTGTTAAAGGCTCGAGCTGGGCATGCAACGCAATTCTCAGCTGTTTTCACACTGAACGCTGAATGAATGAAAATTCGCCGGGTGGAGCTTCAGTGAGGAGCACAGCCGAACACGCAGCCCACCGCGGCAGACCCGCAGGACCATTTTTCCAATTTCGCTCGATGGACTTCGGCCAATCGTTTCAGCGCGGCCAATTGGAGAGCTGCAGGCGGATCTGGGGGTTCTTCTCGTCACCTGATAGCTCGGATTTATCAGAGAACGCGGCCTACTTGGCGAGCGCTGCGCACACCGTAAGTGCTGTGAAAGTGGTCCGAGTTCTAATGGAGTTGTGGTCTGAACAAGAAGTGGTCTGAGATCTCAATGGACCATAAAGAAAACTGAGTCCTCTTTAGAGTTCGCTTACATTGTGAACACAAAAAGAACTGAGGTCACTTGCAGTTGGTTCCCTTCCAGGTTCACTTTAACAGAACTCGGATCGGTTCTTTTAAAACGAACTATATGTGAAAACACTGTAAGTTTCAAGCAACTAGAGCTGCATGAAAGTTTCGCAATCATACAGCCAGTTTAAGATGCAGCCAAGAAATTAGGTCTCCTAATTCTTTGTGTTTTCCTAGCGATGTTATATTACTGTGAAAACTGTCAACCAAATAAACTGACAGCAATGTAAGCAGTCTCTTCCTCGCTATATATAGGCTACATTTAGTCTAAAATAAATCTGATATAGATAGTTATTCAAGCTAGGTAGTTAGTCAATACAGTCAGAACACAGTGGTGGCAGTGTGCAGTGTGCCCATGGCATGGTCCACCGTTTTTCCATATCAGCACTAAAAGCACTCCAGGCAGCATTTCTTTCTATAAAAATACACCTTGTTTGAATGCAGCCTTACTCATATGTGCTATATCAGTAGTGGCATCTTGATGGACATTTGCATTAGACGTATGAGACTGTCTTTGTTTTCAGGATATCATTGTTCGATCGTGCCCCCTAGCCATGGTTGATTACAACATCATGGGGCGTCATGCTAGGCAAGCAAGAGCTGCTTTCCAAATAAAAATATATAGCCTCTTTCCTGCTCCGCAGGCACACTGTGTGAACACTTTTTCAGCGTGCATAGAAAAAAGGAAATATGAATACTGACCAAGAGGCCACCCCAACCCTAACCACTTCCCTAACTATCACCCAAACCTAGTGACTTATGATCCTCTTGATTGATATTTAGCGTTTTCTTTCAATACTCTGTTTCAGATCTGCAGACAGTGTGGTAACACCACAGAGAAGCCAGCTGAAACCTGAGAAAATAAACAGTTTTGTGCTCTGAAACGTTAAAGCTAATTTCTGGTTTGGTATTTTCTAATAAATCGTATATATTTAACCAATAAAATTGCTTCTTGTTAAAGCTACACTATGTGTAAGTTTTGGAGACCTCTCTTGTGGAAATGTGTAATTGCATACAATGTGCGGAAGATTATTTTCTAACGTTGGTTGTGTTTCAGACCCCATAAGCTGAAGAATCTGATGATTGTGAGCAAGTTGAAAGAGCATTCAAAGAGAACTCTTTAAAGGATGTAAATGAAGTATCTACTATTGTGTTCATATCTGTGTCAGCATGATGTTGATTTTGCATTGAGACCTGAATACTGAACCGGGCCTTCTTTTTGAGCCTGTGCGTGTGACATTTATAAGTAAAGATGTTTGACGTGGTCCGAAAAAAATCCACAAAAACCTCTGACTTTTAAATCATGATACCAGGCTTTACAGGGTGACTTGCAGCAGCGCACGAATGACATATTTTTGTATTTTTTTCTCTTGACAAAAACAACTTACACTGTGCAGCTTTACAATAATAATAAACAAGAAAAATAAATAAAAGGATAGTAAATCTATAATAAAATGGATAAATTTTAAAATATGAAGTTAACCTATAATCTACTATTATTATAACACATTGTTGTTATAATGCTGTTAATAACCATAATAGGCTTAGTCTATTATTAAAGAAAATGCTAAAAGAAATGTCATGAGACAAATATGATTTTTTTGTGCATCTTTTTCTGAAAGCTGCAACCAATGTTTCAGTGCAGTATTGCTTGCATTATTTGTTGAATACTCCAAAAGAGCAGAATGTGTAGGTGACGTAGGACTTCTGTGCTAAAATTTCTGCATTTTATTCATTATACTGGAGTATGGAGGAGAAATAGATGTTGTTTGTCTCAATTGTAATTCTAATTCCGACTCACTCATGCTGAAGCAGAATTGCTCAGAGTAGAGAGGGGTTGAGATTTAGGGGTTTATGCAGAGAAGGTTAAATGAGTTTGATTGACAAGGTGCTGAAAGCTACAATCACTGTGCCTGTGCTGTTCAGTCTCACCAGCCTGAAAGAGAAAGAGATGCGACGAGGCATGTAGACACAATGCTATTATTGTGACTGGAAACTGAGGTACACTTTCACTCACATGCGCACACCCTGTGCCATCTCCCAGTGCCCTAGGCTCTCTCCCTCACAACAGCCTTGCACTGACGTCCTCTCTCTCTCTCTATGTCCTCTCTGTCCCTCGATCTCGTTCTCTTTGGCCATTTTTGTCTCATTATCTTCAAAAAGAGAAATCAGCAATCATTTGCATTCAAGTCATGTTACCTCACTCTTGTGTCATTTACTTGGGCAGCTTTAAACATTTCACCACCTGGGAGTTCTGATCTTCGAGCAGCTTTACAGACACGGTGAAAAAAGACTGTCAGATCTCATTTGTATTCATTGTGAATTACTCCTTTATGACTCATAACTTGATGTCAAAATTGTTAGACTAGTGCTGGCCCAAGGTCAGTTCAATTGATCTTTTACAGGACAATGAATTATAAACAGGAAAGAGACCAAGAACACTGATCCTGGACCTGTCATTAAACTGCATATCTCTCAGCTCAGTATGCTTGAGTTGAGTCATAACTTTAATTGGTGCGTTTGGATGACATTCAGAACTGTGTTCTGGACTGACCTTAACAATCTGCTGTAACACTCAACTTTTGTCATATAGTCATTTACCTTCTAGTTTCTGGATATTTGAATCTAGAGGTGGGAAATACAATGATTTTTTGCCAGTATAATGATAGGTTTTCCTGTCATGATCAAATATGCTTCTCTGTAAGGATTCTAGCCCATAGTCATTAGTCCCTTTATATATTACAAGCTGGATATGAGCTAGGAAATAAGTGTATTCAGCTCTGTATGTTTCTATTAGAAATTGTCATGTTGAATGATTGTACTATAAGAAAGCTATTATGGGATGAAGTACCTCATGTTCATATTGCAGCTCTGTTTTCTCACCGTTTTGAACAGCTTATAGCCAATTGTAGTTTGCTGCTTTTGTATTGGTTTATGTCAGCACATATTAGCGCTATATGTTACTGTAAGAACTATCACTAATGTAACATTCTGACCACAGCAAATGTTTATATACTGTAGGTACTAGTTTATGTGCAAATGTGACATTAGAAACATCTTGCGCCTCGTGTTCAGGTTGTAGCAACAGCGCTGCATTCTCTCTGTATTCTCAGTGAGTATTCTCTGTAGAGATTAGGGCTAATTTCATTGTGCTTGCATGTTGCAGTGCACCAGTCGGCCAAGGTTGTGTCTGTGTGTGTGGGGATTGGACTCGTGCTTGTTAATGGTTCTTTTGATTGGGCTGCCTTCTCTTGATGAATACAACCCTTGTCTGAGTTGTGCGTTTTCTCTGTTTAAACGTTTTTTGTCTCTGTGGTTTATTTCTTGCCTTGAGTTATTTTTCAGCTTGTTTTTACCTCCCCTACGTGCTGGCATATCTGTGGTGTGCATGTGAGAGAGAGAGAGATTTCGCAAATGTATGAGCCCCTACCTTGCTTTTGTTTTCTCGCTCTCTGTGGATTCTGCTTTGTTGTGTCATTACCTTTCTCCCATCTGTGGTAGTGAACAATGCAAATTTTCTATGTGTGCATGATGAGTGTGTACATTGTTTCCTTGCTAGGTCGCATATACATAAAAACTCCAGCAGCACTGCTGTGTCTGATCCACTCAGACCAGCACAACACACACTAACACACCACCACCACATCAGTGTTGCTGCAGTGCTGAGAACGATCTACCATCCCAAATAGTACCTGCTCCGTAAGGGTCCATGGGGGTTCTGACCACTGAAGAACAGGGTAAAAGGGGGCTGAGAAACAGATGGACTACAGTCTGTAATTGTAGAACTAAGTGCACCTATATAGTAAGTGGAGCTGATAAAATGGAAAATGAGCGTAGAAACAAGGAGGTGGTCATAATATTATGCCTGATCAGTATATGTTACTTGTTATTGTATCTGCCTTGAGATATTGTGTTTACAGTTGTGAAATGTGAATTGTCGGCCTTTTTGGCGTGTTTTCCTTTTACTGTGACTCTGCGACTACAGGCTGTTAGGATTTCCTACTCGATGCTGCATTACATCAAACTTGTCTCCCGTACCACTTAAATAACCATGTCCTCTCACCCAGCCTTCATACATCTCTGATAGACAAGACAGTGTTAAACAACAATGTAGTGTCACATATCACAAACATTATGGGAACATTATCTGTCATTACTAGGCTAAGTTGGGAATATAGCTAAGTTAACAGCCTCCAATAATATTAAGAGACAGGCTATGAGTTTAAATCTTCACTGAAGAAGTCAAAATCCAGATTAAAGAATATGTCATTTGAATGTCTGTTGCGAACTTCAAATGTCTGTGTTTAAGCTATAGAACTGCAATAAAATGTAAATATTCACTATTGGTAGCTTAGTGCTAACACAATCTTGAAAACCCCAATCAAAAGCTAGTGGAAATGAGCAGTGCTAAAGAAAAAAAAAGTGGGCAAAGAAAAGCTACTTACAAAGCAAAAAGTTTAATAAACATCACTTTCTTAAGACACTATACCATCCTCTGCAGCACTCATTGTTGAGCTATCAAGCATTGCAAAATATCCACACCCCTTGTCTCTTCCCTCCTCTCAGACACAAGGAGAGCAGTGGTTATTAGTATGGGATGCCTCAATACCATTTTTTCAGACCAAGTACATGTTTTTTTAGTACTTGACAATACCAATAACATAATCAGAAACCCATACTTTAACCGTACACTTAATTAAGTAGATATTAGTGTAAATGATGTTAAATGATGTGCATTAGCTAGCTATGTTACATTAATTACTTTGGTTCAAGTAGTGCTGCAGTGGAGAAGAGTTGTATTCCATGTCACAAAAGCACTTCTGCACAGCTGTATTTAAAGTATGTTACATAGTTTTGATCATATGCTCCTCATCTGTCTTTTTCAATAACAGTCTCTATAGCACGAATCTGATGAGCTCATTTGTTGAGTTTACATCTTGTTGGATTGGCGGGTTGAACCGTAGTCCTTCAATGCCAGACCTACACTGCCAAACATGTACGCAGAAATATTGTTATTTGGTAACACACGCTGATTTGAATAGACCATCGTGTTTGAACAAAGCCTGCGATTTAAATACTCACACTGTATGAAAATGCTCAGTCTGATTTATATGCTACATGAAACGCAGCCTCTACAGAAGCTCTGTCTATGGACAGTTATCACTAAAGCTGTTTAATTCAAAATAACATGCTATTACACAAATATCTTGAATCACAGAAACATTTATCTAGAACTGTGATTGGTCAACTGTGATACTCAGAACACATAGTGAAAAACTTTGGGACTGGTTAGAGGAGCTCATTTTAATATTGCAGTCTTTTGCAATATTAGTATTACAAAGAAGTAACTCTGCAGTAATGATGAATAAACAATACAGTGTCAAGCCCTAGTGTGTGTATTGTGATACAGCCATATTTAAGCTTGGCTTTTTTTAATAGTCCCCAGGTGTCCTGCAATTAAAGGTTCCTCGGTACAGTGCAATGCTGAATGAATCCAGATTGGAGCTAGCACTCTCTATGTTAAACAGTCCCCTTTGACAAGACACACTCACATGCACAGCCCTCCATACATAATTCAGCAGTCTGCAGCTGTGTGGTGTGTGTGTGTGTGTCTGTTTGTGCGCACACACGTGTGTGTGTGAGTTAGGGCTTGCCAAAATGGACAGAATACCATAGTATGATTATATTGCTACATAGTGCAACTGCGATATGCCTTGTAATTATTAAACTATATTAGTAAATCCTTTGGTGACCTGGTTAAGAGACTGGCCAAAATTATGTATTCTGATCGGTCAACAAATAAATTAATCCAAACACCCAATTATGATCGATCAGGTTGCTCTCAGCACACTTACTGGTTTGTATAAGTATTTATTAACATATTAATATTAGTAGTCCCTCAAGGTTCAGTTTTAGAGCCTTTACTTTTCTCTTTGTACATGTTACCTCTGCATGATGTCATAAGGAAACGTAATATCAATTTTCAAAGCTATGCTGATGACAAGCAATTATAAATTTTCATGCTTTCTGAAAATCAAGACTCTGTTGACAGGCTTACCAGCTGTGTGTCAGATATTTGTCAGTGGATGTCAGAAAATGTTCTACAACTAAATCATGAAATAACTGAAATACTGATCTTTGGGACTAAAACTCAGAGAAAGCTGCTTTATGAAAAGCTCAGATTTTTAGCTTCATATTCCAAACCTAAAGTACGAAATGTGGGTGTGATCTTAGAATGAGTTCTGTTTTATCCTGCATGTAAACACAGTCTCTAAGGTAGCTTTTTATTGTTTGAGAAATATCGCTACAGTTTAGCCTTTTCTATCTCAGAGAAACTTGTTCATGCATTTATTACAAGCAGAGTTGATTACTGTAATGCTCTTTTAACTGGGCAACAAACATCCTAATACAAACAAAAAAGAGAGATCATATCACTCCCATTTTGAACAAACTGCACTGGCTGCCTGTATCTTTCATGATAGATTTAAAAGTTCTGCTACTAGTTTTTAAGGCTTTAAATGATCTTAAAGCTCCGCTTACATCACAGAAATACCTTCTGTAAAAGTATGGGAAACATGGAGAGACTCTTTCAGTTATTCTGCTTCTAATCTGAACTCAATTCACCTTTTATTAGACAGTCAGGCTCAGTGAACAAGAAACAATAAAGTATCTCTTTAATTTAGCATTTAATTAAAACTCTACGTCTCTTGGTATTTATCTCTTTGGTTTGGTCTGTGTCATTGTCTTATATGATTTTATGAATTATAACTCATGATTTTTGCTGTTTTACTGTTAAGCTCTGTCACCTGTATGTAAAGCACTTTGAGCTGCTACTGGCATGAAAAGTGCTATATAAATAGAGATTATTATTATTATTATTATTATTATTATGTACAGTGCACTAAAAAGGATTTGCCCCTCACCTGATTTCTTCCAGTTTTGCTAGTCTGTCGCATTTAAATGGTTCAGATCATTCAACTAACTTTAATGAAAGATAAAGACAACCTGAGTAAACACAAAATGCAGCCTTTAAATTATCATTCCATTTATTAAAGATAAAGATTTATACAAAACCTAAATTACCCATGTGAAAAAGTAATTGCTCCCTGAACCTATCAACCGATTGTGCACCCTTGGCAGTAACAACTGCAATCAAACATTTGTAGTAACTTGCGATGAGTCATTTACATCACTGTGGAGGAGTTTTGGTCCACCGTTCTTTACAGGATTGTTTTAATTTTGCTGTATTTGAGAGTTTTCAAGCATGAACTGCCTGTTTAATTTCTTTCCACAGCATCTCAATGAGATTCAAGTCAGGACTTTGACTCGGCCACTCCAAAATCTTAATTCTGTTTCTTTTGAGCCGTTCAGAGTTGGACTTGCTTGTGTGCTTCGGATCATTGTCCTACTGCATAACCCAACTGCACTTGAGCTGCAGGTCACAAACTGCGTTATTGTATGCTATTAAAATATAACAGTACAGGAACTTGTACAGTAACATATTTACATCCTTCCACAATGTATAATAAGAGATAAGTTTGGAACAAGAATGAATTAAACAGCTGTCCCAGTATTGATTTTGAAGTTGTATTAACATTCAGGCAAGATTATTCACTACATAGTTGCACAATTTTTATATCACACATTTATCAATTCATGATACAGACTTCTATAAAGGTCTTTACAACTTTGTGTTTCACATTCATCTGACATAACCTTGTTAATGAAAAGTAGTTTAACATAAGAACACTGGGTTGTGAAGTCATTTTCTATAAAGGTGCATTTACAGATGTCACATCAGCATGCTTAATGAGTGCAGACAAATCCAGTGTGCTATTCCAGTGAAGTTTCTCTCTCTCTCTCTCAAACACACACACACACACACACACACACACACACACACACACACATCTACAGTAGTTCACTTATCAGAAAATGAGTTTTCATGGTTCAAGGTTTGGGTAATTGTCTCTCTGTCTCTCCCACTGTAGCAGTGAGACTGCAGGTGTTTACTGGAGGGAAAGTAACTGAGGGAAGAAACAGTATATGAAGTCTTAATATGGATATACAGTTGTTTGCCTCTGTAATAGGAAGGGAGGAAATTTGGTCCAGTAGCTCAGAAAAAGCTCTCCTGAGAGCTTGTTACGTCGAATGCGCTGGTTCCCTTATTAAAATATATGAATGTAGCAGGTGTTATTATTGTAGCAGTTGTTTTCTTGCCTTCACCTCACAGTTTCTTAGGTTGCAGTTCAGCAGTTTCTGATTGTGTATGTTTTTGTCTGTGTGTGTTTTGAGTGACTGTTATGTTAAGTTAATGATGCCATATTTAACAGGCTCATTTTCAGTTGAATTTAAAAGAGTTTAAATTAGTTGATAGGGATGAGAAATATGACAATATAGTATCGTTATTGTGATAAATTACACAGTACCCATGAGTCTTGGAGTATATCATCTGTGCTACTACAACACTAAACAGCTACATATATTATTTTTAAAAATGTAGAACCTGTGAACTAAAACATACAGTACATAGTATCTGCTTAAACTGCAAAGTTACAACCACCTGATTGGATGTCAGTCCATATGTCATTCTCTTATTCACTCAATTTGTACCAACTGTTTGGTATTTCCTCCTGTTCTTTCTTAAATAGATTATTATTGCACACATTGAATTAATCAGTATTTTTGGGCCTATTTTAAAAAGTAATGCTGCTCTTTTGCTTGTGCATTTTGAACATTTCAATGAAATTGCAGTTAAAATTTTGATACATATACTTATACCCACCTATACACATAACATGATGTCGTCAGGTATTATGATGCTATTGTTCTGGTTATATCCTCCACTTTTAGAGTGTGTTAACTAAGGATGCATGCGGATACATGAGTACTCTATTAACCGTTCAAAATGCCAGCTTTCGAATGCTGGAATCACTATTCAGGTATTTGTTACATTTCTCCATGGGAAGACAGAGAAAATATACAGACCAACAATTTAGGACAACGTTAATTTTACTTTTTAAAGGGACTATAAAATGTTACAGTGTTGGTCGTATTTGTAAGTGAACATATTATAGTTTAGTTTGCTACTATGAAACAGGGGTGCCTGAATGTGAGCAAATTCAAAGTTTTCTTTTTGTTTATGTTTCCTTCCTTGCTCTTACAACCAGATATCCGTTCATTAACTCTTAAAAATAAATCAAAATTAGGCAGAATGCACATACCTAGTGTTTATACGTATAGTTCAGCTCCTTTGTTCCGGACCAAAGCAGGACATATTCTTGTGTTTCATTGTAGTTTGCATGTAAATAAAAGTCAAATGAATAAAAAGCCGTAAAAGCTGTTTATCGGTGACAACAATTGGGATAAATTTGGTCAAACAATACCTATTGTTAGTACTCAAGGACACCCATAACTGGTATTTGGAACCAACATTCATTTACCATAAATTTGATCTATGTAGTTTAAAAAATTGGCAAGAATTCAACTCACAATTTACACTAAATGAGTATTAGAACATCATAAAAGCTGAAGTGCTTTGTGCCTTAGACAGTATAGGCTGCAAAAAACATTCTAAAGTAATTTTTAAACAGGTAAAAATAAATACCTTACATAGCTCTCAATCATCTTTAATAAAAAATGATGCATGTAAGAAAAATGGAGCTCAAAAAAGAACTCAAAATCCTAAATAAAAAAAACTTTCATATAAAACAGTTATATAGTATACGTCACTGACATAGTGCTGAAAGGGCACAAATGAGGGACAGAGTTTGCCTTTTCAGTGTTTGGGTGCAAGCGAGACAGAGAAACCTGTAAAAAAGCCTACACTAACCCGAACACATAGAACTGGAAATGTAACCCCAGGACAAAGAAATTATACAGTAAACATCTGAGCAATTATGCAGTAAAACTTTTCACTGCTTAAACGGCAAACAAAAAAAGAAGCTGTGCCTGGGGTACACATAATCCGAATGAGTTCAAACTACAACAGAAGCAGTTTGGGTCATGTTTGTTTGGCTAGAGTGAGTGAAATTGTATGACTGGGTGCACTGGGCTTTTTGTTCAAGTTCAAGTACCAATTCCAGTAATCAGAAAAATGCTGAATATCGGCTCCAATGATCAATCAGGCCAATAATCGGTCGACCTGTATTTAATATCCACCAAACATTTGGAACCATGCTGTTCTCTGGCCAAACAGAGCTTGTGGGTTTTATCTGTCTTGTGATATTATAAGGCAGTAAGCCACCAGGGGCCATGCATTAGCGTAGTTTTCCCACGACATCAAAATCAAAGTAATGCACTGCCTTGAGTGGCTTATTGCTTTTATAAAAGGAAAAACACTTGCCCCCCCTGCTCAGGGGGTCTTGGTCTGCTTTTTGGTGCGCAACAGAGTTTTGATGGCAGCGTTTCTACTTGTTCAGATGAACTGCGCTAACAGAGCAATCACACCAGGGTTTATTTTAATTGAACCAAAGCTGCCAAGTGTGAACATGCCCTTAATCTATGAACAGTTATGATGTCTTTTCAATGTCTCTTTAAACCCTAAGGACCTGTGGATTTTCTTACTTCCTCACTCTCATTACATTACATTGCTTTACATAATAGTTTCATAGTAGATACTGAATAATTTATTGTAGTTACTAGGGGTGGGTAGTATGGCAATAATGTAATATCACAGTACTTTTTTACAAAACATTTTCATGATAAATATCAGCAGTATCAAAAAAAGAACCATTAATGCCAAAAATACCATGTTTAATAAATGTTTATGGGGTTAAAGAAGTCTAATCCAGTCTAAAATTTGACTCTCTTCTCTCCTTTACAGACTAAGCCGTCCTTGATATACGCCTTTCCCCTCAAGGTGGCCTGCTTCTATCTCTGGATCAAGCACGTGTAAGCCACGGCATCACACCGCCAGAAACCCCATCTGACCTTGACCTTGTACCTGGACCATTACCCTGGGCTTGGTGGTCATGTCTAGCCCCAGCAGTAGTCCAGAGAGAGATGGGGGGATGGTGGGCTCAGTGCAGCTGGAGAACCTCTCCTCTCCTGCAGGCCTGGAGGCTGACCCCCCCTCTGTAGGAAGCCCTGTGCTCAGTCCAGACTCCAGTTCCCATGATGCTGCACTCTCTGCACCAGCAGCCTCACCAGCTGACTCAGAAAATCTTAGCCCAGATGAGCTGGAGCTGCTAGCTAAGCTGGAGGAACAGAATAGGTATGCGTGTTAAACACACACACACACACACACACTCATGCAAAAAAATATGATTATTGGGAGACTCTACAACAGTGGTGTAACAATTCATTCAGTTTCTCGATGTATTGTTTAGAATTTCTCCTGATGCAACTGCCCTGATCGTAAAGAGAAGGTTGAATTTTTAGATCGATGAAAAATTCATACATGCTGTGAATTGAATGAATTGTGAATTGAACTGTGACTGACATTTTAATCAGCTAGTATTGTTGATGCTTTTAATGTATTATCATGTTTCTTAAAGAAGCTTGAATTGTAACACTGTTTAGTGTATGTAATCAAATTGCTCATCATTTAAGGCTTTTTTAATCAAAACCAGTGAATCGTGAATTAAATCAATTTGTTTTAAGCTCAAAGATTCACACCCTTTACAGTGTTCTCTCCCCATGCACGTTCTAGAATGCTCTCCACGTCCAAACTATTCTAGAATGTTCTCCCCTCATTCACCCTTTTCTAGAATGTTCTCCCCTCGTTCACGTTCTAGAACGCGCCCCCATCATTTACACTTCTAGAATGTGTCCCCCTCAATTATGCTGTTCTGGTATGTTCTTCCCCCCATTCACATTGTTCTGGAATATTCTCCCCTTATTCTTGCTGCTCTGGAGTGCTGTGCCCTTTCGCAGTTTTTGAGAATGTTCTCTCCGTATGCACATTGTTCTACAATGTTCTCCCCTCATTTACACTGCTCTAGAACGCTTTCCTGTCATTCACATTGTTCTAGAATGTTCTTCCCTCATACACACTGTTCTTGAATGCCTTCCCCTCATTCACACTGTTCTACAGTGCTCTGTCCCAATTTACTGATCACTGGTTTATCAATCTTTTTCCAAACATTGTAAATGATCTCCCAACTTTAGAACGTTGGTGTTTGTTGGGTTGGTGTGTTCTAACCTTTATATCACCTGATGAAATTATATTTAAAGCAGTTTATCTGTGCAGTAAGCATTCATTTGCTTAGGAAAACACTATCAGTAGAATAAACTTGTATTCTATTTTTTGTGAATTTATGTATCTCAGTGTTTGCTTAGACATTTTCACAATTTTCCTCATAGCACAGTATCTGTAAGTGCAGTCCAATGGCTGATTCAGCTTGCCAATACTTTATAGATCTCTGAGGATGTGTTGTGATTTTGTTGTCCCCCATTAGAATCTGGACAAGCCCTGGGTCTGAGCTTTTTTCATCCACGGTCTAAATTAATCTAAATCATATCCTGTGATAGAGCAATACTTTCCAAAGCCTATAAGTTTTTATCCAATGTACATTTCCCCCGGGTCATTTCTAACACTTCACTAATACTTCAGTGAATTAAGTTGACATCATAAGTTGATTGATCTTCCCAAAAAATTAGCGACCTAATCATGACACTTAAATGTGCACTTTAAGTGTTAGCTTGCTTGTAGTGTGTACATAGCCTTATTTGTACTTTATCCTCTAAACAGCCTCATAATTCACAGGACCCAGTAATATCCAGGGGAAATGCCTATATGAAAAAAATGTATTAGCTTCAGAGCTCTCTTGTTTACCACAGGGGCTTTTTTCTCATAGACAAAAATAGTTGACCTGGTGTTCTTTGGGCATGTCGCCAACTACAAAATAATGCACAACCTCAGAGGTCTGTTATGTGAAATCATGTGTGCTGGTGGTGGAATTGAACAAATCCATGCAATGGCTGAAGGAGGAGAAGAAACAAAGATATTTTCTTCTAAATAGCCCATTAACTTTATTGAAAACAAGACATTTTATTCTAATGTCATAATGTTTTTACAAGCAACCACACACTCACAACCTAGATACCTACCTTTGGCTGACCTGAAGCTTGTACAGTACTGTGTATACTGAAATACATGTTGTTTGCATATATAGTTATGTGTGTGCAGTACTTTGCAAAAGTTGGAAACTATTTAATTCATTTGTGGTAAGTAATCAATTATTTATTTTTCTGGAGATATTTTTGAGGAGATTAGATATAACATAATCCCTTTCCATAAGCAAGGAAAAGGTCAAATGAAAATATGTGAAAAAACAGGAGTTTCCAAAACTGGAGTTAAAAAAAAGAAATTAAAAAATAATTAAAAGATGCAGAGAAAATGAGACACCCAACAACCTTGCCAGACTTAGTAGAAACAAGCTTCACTCTTGCTTCAGCTCTGAAAAAAACTCAACACTGTGGGTCTGGAAGGATGTGTAGCTGTCAAGAAGCTTTTGCTGAGGAAAGGAAATCAAGCAAAGAAGCTGCTAGTGTTCTCAGAGCAATGGACTGGCCACCACTGTCCAGACCTCAACATCACTGAATATATTTGGGATTACTTGCAACCAACTTCTAAGACTGAGCTTTGGAGGTATGGAAAAGTATCCCTGCAGATTTCTTTGACAAACTGAAAGCGAGTATCCTGAAAAGAATGGAAGTTGGAGTAAAGTCAAAGTATAAATACTGAAAATTGATATTACGTTTGGTTCTTAAATATGTTTTGTTGTCTTTTTTTCCTGATGTTGGAAAAATAAAAGCTTGTGGTTGAGGCTGTTTTAATTCAATTTAGTACATAAAGGGTGGTCTCTAACTTTAGCACAGTATACATTATTACATGATCAAAATGTCCTCCCCCAGATGATTCACTAATGTCTAGGAACTCAACTCTGTGTGCTCAGCCACACAAGTATGAAAGTACAGATAATTTGCATGAGTTTCCACTTGAATGCGAAACACTTAAAGTCCTGTTTGTGTGTGCATCAGAGAGAGACACACTGTACCTTATGTGTGAGAAGCCCACTGCACTTTTCTGCTCTTTCTATCAACAGTTTGTGGTTATTGACCGGCACTTGAAAAAAGCAACTGTTACCATGTGTTGTTCAGAGATTAATAAGCTTTCTCTTGTGATCGTACTATCTGATAGTTTCACACGCTCGGGTGCAAATGTTATGCAAATATGCATTGTACACAGACTAGAGATGTAGAGACGCCAATGCAAAAGCCTGCATACAGGGAAGGGGAAAACATCATACGTCTTCAGATAATTCCAGTGTAGGATGCAGAAAGCAGCTCCTTTTCTGGGAATACTGTGAAGAGTTTCCTTAGGAAACAGTTTTAATTATTTTGTGGTAGGGCTGAAAGATTTATCATTTTATATCAAAACCCTTATTTGAAAGAGTGTAAATTTCATATCACAAAAGCAGCAATTGTATTTATAACTTACAAGTTTTAATTGGGGATTTGTGATATATCACGCTCCAGAGTCTAGCACCCACCTCAGTCGAACAGAACTCATCCAAGAGATCTGATCCAGGACTCTCCAGTGGCGCCCCTGAGTTAAACCAAGCAGAAGCAATTAAACACCCACCTGATGTATACAGGACACCCACAACTAAACTGGCTGTCTGGCATACTACATTCTCGAGCCTGTAGCCAGAAAATTGTATATTATGTTCCTCTTGGGCAAAAAACAGATCTTGACCTTTAATTTATAGAAAATAATAGCAATTTCAGTCGCATTGACTATACTAGACAGAGAAATCACATTTTGATATTTTTCCTAATTCATGCAGCTCTGTTGAGGTCAGAGATTTAACCCCCTGTGCAGGATTTTGGGTTTTGTTATTTCTAGCTTTGGGTCACCTATTGTACTACTGACATAAATGCATTACTATTAGAATTCAGTATGCTGCATACTCTGAACTCTGACAGTACACTTCATTTATTTGATTTCCTCTCAAATAGTTATTTATTTTTCAGTGTCCAGTAAACAGAAAACATATATTTAACCAAACATTATATGGAAGCCCCAACAACTAATTATAATTTTACATTTTTAACATTTATTTAGTCCAACCTTTACCATTATTCAAATTTCCATTACTTTTAAAAGACTTAATATCAGTTTTTAAAGAAATCTGCAGGGGTATTTTTCCACACCACCAAAGTTCAGTCTTAGAAGTTGGTTGTATTTTCTGCTTCTCACAATCCAAATAATTCCAAACACATTCAGTGATGTTGAGGTCTGGACTTTAGGGTGGACAGTCTATTGTTCTAAGGACACCAGCAGTTTCTTTGTCTATTTCCTTTTCTCAGTAGTAGCTTCTTGACAGCTACACATCCTTTTAGACCCATAGTTTAAAGTTATCTTCTCACAGTGGAAGGTTGGACAGAAACACTTGTGGATTTTTTTCATATCCAAAGCAAGTGGAGTTTTGCGATGAAAGCTTTAAGCACTATTTAGCTGATGGTGACAGTTTTGGTGGTCTGCCAGGTTTTGCACTGTCGTTAGGAGTTTCTTTTTCTCTGTGTCTTTTACCTTTATTTTTCACTTATTTTCCTTTGACGCTAATAAATGACGCCATGCTAACAGTGCTGATCTCTATTTTCTGCCACGCTCCAGGCTACTAGAGGCCGATTCCAAGTCCATGCGCTCCATGAGCGGTTCCCGCAGAAACAGCGGCTCCTCGTTAGTGTCCAGCTCTTCTGCCTCCTCCAACCTTTCTCACCTAGAAGAGGACACCTGGATCCTGTGGGGGCGCATTGTCAACGAATGGGACGAGTGGAGGCGCAAGAAGGACAAACTGCTTAAGGTGAGGAGATAAGGAACTGCGGTTGGATAAACTAAAGCATGTTGGATTAAACCACGAGATATATTAAGCCATGGATGGTTGTTGACTCAGTTTTTCCTTAAATTGATCTTTAAATTGGGATTTACAGAACACTGCTAAAAATGCCAGATGTTGTAGACAGATGTTGTAGTGATTTTTGTTTGGTGTTACTACATAGAAGTTTAAAATGCTATGCTACAAAGCTGCTCTGTATTGTTGCAGCTAATTGAAACAGGCAAATTGGAAAAAACAAAGATGGATTTACACAACAAAACAATGAATATTGTTTGAAATTACTCTAAATCAGTGGTCTCCAACCCTGATCCTAAAGAGCTGCCTAGTTCCAACCATAGTTTGCCACATCTGCGCTGGCTAATCAACATCTTCCCAAGGCCCTAATAGGCCGGATCAGATGTATTAGAGGTAAGTAAGTGGCAAGGCAGCTTATTGGATACAGGTTTGAGCTAAACTCTGCAGGAAGGTAGCTCTCCAGGACCGGAGTTGGAGACCACTGCTCTAAACGTAGGTATTTTGACACAATTTTTGAGTGAGACTTTTTCAGCTTTGTAAAGCTAGCAAAAGACCTAGCAGCAGCTGCTATGAAAGAAGGCATTTGTTGGGTAGGTATGGATAGGTGGATTGGAATTTGTTAAAAGCCTTTTTTTCTCCTATACCAGGTTGAACTTTCCAGAACAAGCTGTTTTTATAAAATGCAGACTTGATGCATTGCTTGTCAAATTACTGGTTTTGCACAGAATATCAGTTTGTCTGTGCTGAAGCTGTTAAATGTAACAAGGCAGGACCCACGAAGACTTAATCCAAAAATGCTAATGATGCCAATAGTGAATGGAACCTTATTGGAGGTCATTTAGCACAATGCAAATGAAACCACGTCAGCTGGTTCCTACTGGCTTTCTAGCCAGTTAGCTTTTTTCAGGTGAACTTTTCTTTGACGTACATGATTGGTTGCATTTACTTCTGTATAACAGCCAGGACCCACAGATCCAGCATTTCCACAAAAAACAGCAACTTTTAAAGTCTTGTTTTAGAAGAAAACAAATTGAAGTGAAAAGCCAAAAGCAGTTTGCCAAATGTCTGAGTGTGAAAACATACATTAACCTTTACACATTTGACCTTCGTTTTCCTGTCATTCCCTTCTTACAGGAGCTGATCAGGAAGGGCATTCCACATCACTTCCGGGCAATTGTATGGCAGCTGCTGGGCAATGCCACTGACATGCCGGTGAAGAACCAGTACTCCGAGCTGCTGAAGATGTCCTCGCCCTGCGAGAAACTCATACGCAGAGACATCGCCCGCACCTACCCCGAGCACGACTTCTTCAAGGGTCAAGACAGTCTGGGCCAGGAGGTCCTCTTCAACGTCATGAAGGTGAGTGAGAAAAACAGAGAGACAGAGACAGAGACACAAAGCATGAAATGAGCATAAATCCTATAAATACAATTTCAGTGTGCACTACTTGTTGTCTTGTTTTTTGTTTTCAAGGGAAGTTCTTCAAGAAATGGTTCAGTGCATCATGAAATCTTAAATTTCTCCCCAGTTTGATCTAATTCAGCTTTTTTTTTTAATTCACTGAATAATGTTTTATTTACACTATTTACACAGTTTCAGAATATAGACCATAAGAACAGTACACCAAGATTTTTTATGTTTGAAAATAAACCAAACATTTTATGTGTTTTATTTATAAAATGATCAAATACTTTATTGAATATTCGTGTAATAAATTATAATCGATTTTAACATTCCAAAATGCAACTCAATGCATTTATAGATTATGCCACAAATAGAACTGAATGAAATGCAAATGAACATAGGTAGTAAATGACTGTAACACTTTTTGCAT
Source organism: Colossoma macropomum (assembly GCF_904425465.1). Taxonomy (NCBI): domain Eukaryota; kingdom Metazoa; phylum Chordata; class Actinopteri; order Characiformes; family Serrasalmidae; genus Colossoma; species Colossoma macropomum. The sequence goes on from NW_023495761.1 coordinate 907,724, forward strand.
GGTGTTTTCATATTTAATGTTGAAACTGTTTATATGTCTGTGTATCACAGGCATACTCCCTAGTGGATCGTGAGGTGGGATACTGTCAGGGCAGTGCTTTCATCGTTGGACTGCTTCTAATGCAGGTGAATTCAGTCCCTTTCTGTAATTTTCTCCAACATGCAATCGAAATATGTCTGAGAAAATAAGACTACATCAACATGAATAATAAACTTCTTAAACAGTTTTTTCTCCTCTCCTTCACGTATGTGCGTAGATGCCAGAGGAGGAGGCGTTCTGTGTGTTTGTGCGGCTGATGCAGGAGTACAGGCTCAGAGAGCTCTTCAAACCCAGCATGGCAGAGCTGGGCCTCTGCATATATCAGTTTGAGTACCTGCTGCAGGTAACACATGCACACTGATTAGACATAGAAATCGTTCACATCACAACAATTTGTTTTGATCCTGATAACTCAGGAAATTATTCCATCATGAAATACTGGATTCTACCAAATTTTGATTAGATTTAGTTTTTTGGTGCAATTAAAGAGGCATTTTGGGCAAAATTAAAAATGTAATCATTGCTACATCTCTCGTAGACATGCCTACTCACCTCATACAGTGGTGCCACAATAGTTTTGAGAGCGAGATTTTTTTTACTTTAAGGAATAGGAACTCCCTCCCTTCTGGTATGATGTATTTTGAAGGTAGTGAGGAACTTTTAAAAACTACAAGTTCTTTGTAATTTGTTTCTGCTAGCTGGTCTAATGCAGAAGGAAGCCAGATAGCTACTGCTAGGAAGTATTTATTAGCCTCTACATCATTAGTACATCTCTTGTTTTGCAGTGGAGAGAGGAATTCCAGTAGTTTATGTATTTTTGCGATGCATACTGGGTATTGTAGTGAGAGAGCATGGAAAGACAAAAACACAAAAAGAATACTAAATTGTGAATTCTTCCAAGGCTAAGAGGCTGAGGGATGACGTGCTGAGCTACAGCATATCACATATCATGACAAAAAACATATTAAGTGCTAGTTTTAGGTCAGAATGCCCCTTTAATATTTAACTAAATGCACTGAGTACATATAGGCTACTTAACTGGAAGAACTGTTTACACAGTAGTGGAATATATCCAATAAAAACTGTACACAGAGGTTTTTTTTATATTTTTGCATTCAAAATTAATCCCATAATTGTATTTTGGCCAAAAAATGAGTGCATACATTGAATATTATTCTAAAACATTATTATCCATTTTAATATTTCAGTCATTGATGTTGGATCACCACCTTCAAGTCGATTTATCATGATGCATTTTCATACCCCTTCTGCTGTATATCGACTCTACTCACCACTATGTGGCATGGTTCTGAATGTGGACATGAGCACAGGCATCATTTATTTACACCCAGAATAGGAATAATAGGGAAAAATTGTATATTTGAATAAGAATAAGAACTGTACTGTTGTACAACAGGAAGATCAAATTTGTCCACCAGGTGGCAGCAGATATTCAGTGTAACTAAGCAGCGACAGCCATATCAAACATATTTCCCTTTAAGCGAACTTTACTGTTGCTCTCTGTCTGTCTTTGCGTCTCTCATTCTCTCTTTTTCTCTTTCTCATAATCCAGGAACAGTTGCCGGAGTTGAACGTCCATTTTCGCTCACAGAGTTTCCACACCTCCATGTACGCCTCATCGTGGTTCCTCACACTCTTCCTCACCTTCCTGCCTCTGCCCATAGCAACACGCATCTTTGATATCTTCATGTATGAGGTACAGAGACCAGTGTGTGTTTGAAGTGGGGGACGCCTGTAATAGCCTGCTGCAAAAATGAAACTCTGTGAAGGTGCACATGCATGTTTGTTTGCTTTCGCAGGAGTGTGAATGAGGTGTGTGTGTATTTGTGTGTGTGAATGTCTGAGTGGATTGTGGATGAATGTAAGTGAATGTATTCAGTTTTAACAGTGCATGTGTTGTATTTTCAGGGTTTGGAGATTATATTCCGAGTGGGGATAGCCATTTTACAGTACAACCAGACAGACCTCATACAGCTGGACATGGAGGGCATGTCACAGGTTAGAGAAAAAAACATGACTGTGTGTGTGTCTCTCTCTCGTCTCCATGTAGTTCATATATGTGAAACTAATACATACCATATGCACCGACCAGCCACATAATTAAGTACACCTCCTTTGGTCTACACTCTATTTTATCAGCTCCATTTACCATATAGGTTATAGCTCTATAATTACAGACTGTAGTCCATCTGTTTCTCTGCACACTTTGATATCTCCCTTTCAAGCTGTTCTTCAGTGGTCAAGCCCCCCACAGGACCACCACAGAGAAAGGTATTATTTGGGTGGTGGATCATTGTCAGCACTGTAGTGACACTGAAGTGGTGGTGTTGTGTTAGTGTGTGTTGCACTGGTATGAGTGGATTAGACACAGCTTGTTGTCACTGCTGGACTGAGAATAGTACACCAACCAAATATATCTAGCAGATAGCGTCCTGTGAGCAGCATCCTGTGACCACTGATGAAGGACTAGAGGATGACCAACACAAACTGTGTAGCAACAGATGAGCTATCGTCTCTGACTTTACATCTACGAAGTGGACCAACAAGGAACCTGTGTCTATTAAAGTGGACAGTGAGTGGACAGAGTGTTTAAAAACTCCAGCAGCACTGCTGTGTGTGATCTACTCATACCAGCACAACACACACTAACACACCACCACCACATCAGTGTCACTGCAGTGCTGAGAATGATCCACCAGCCAAATAATACCTGCTCTGTGGTGGTCCTGTGGGGTTCCTGACCATTCAAGAACAGGGTAAAAGTAAAAGGGGGCTAAACAAAGAATATAGAGAAACAGATGGACTACAGTCTGTAATTGTAAAACTACAAAGTGCACCTATATAGTAAATAAAGCTGCTAAAATGGACAAAGAGTGTTCTAACGTTCTAAAAATAGAAATGCCTTTGCTGTTTCAGTTTTAAAAAATGAAACATAGATTTTATTTAACACTTTATAATGTTAGGACTGTTCTTTCTGGTACTAAAATTGTAGATTAGCCCAGTTTTCTCTGTTTTTTTTTAACAAAGTCAGAATCTGTAGAATAGCTGATCTAATCCAATCCAAACTTGTTGATCAAGGGAAGGTATAATATATACTCCTCTATAATATGTTATATTTGTGTACATACCATTGTAATGTAATAATACTGTGTATATAATGTGTCTTTGTCATCTTGCAGCACTTCCAGAAGGTGATACCTCACCAGTTTGACAGCTGCCCTGATAAACTTATCCTTCGGGCCTACCAAGTTAAATACAACCCCAAGAAGATGAAAAAGTGAGTGGTTGCCAAAGAGGAGAGGGGAAAAATGATTAATAACGTCACGGTACAATGGAACCAGCAGTAAAGCCCCTCATGTACTGTGTGATTTGTTGCTTTGTTTACTAACTGTCACGTTGTTGACCACAGATTGGAGAAGGAATACACCACAATCAAGAACAAGGAAATGGAGGAGCAGATTGAAATTAAGGTGTGGAAATGTATAAAACAGTATAAAGTTTAAAACAAAATAAAGGACAACCAGAAATATTGTGCTGAAAATGTTCTTTTTTTCTCACCAAAATAGAGACTACGAACAGAGAACAGACTGCTGAAGCAGAGAATTGAGACACTAGAGAAGGTGAGAACTGTTTTGCTTCTATGAACTGTGGCAGTTAGTTTAGTGCTGTAATCTTTGGTATTCTCTGGAAAAAAGTGAATTTTTTGTCAGGTGCTCAGCTGTTATGCGTTTCTTTCCTTCTTTCAAATGCTGAAGCCTTACATTCTCACTCCTGCTCTCTACATTTATCTGTTGTGATTCCCTAACTTTTTCTCTGGGGTATTTTCTTCCCTGCTTCATTTCCTTTTGTTACTCTTTTTCTCTGTTTCTCTGTCTGTGTGTCTGTCTTGTCTGTTTTTTGTTTTGTATATGTCTGTTTATTTTTAAAACCCTATTTTTCTTTTTAAAACCTTTTTTTTTTTTCAAAAACGTTTAATTGTAAACATTTAATTTGTTACCTCCTCCCCACTCGCTGTCCTTGTGTGATTTTCTACCCGTATCTTCTGCTTTTCTTTCTTTTTCCCTTTTTTCTCTTCCCTCCCACTCTCTTCTGTTGTGGTGTCATAGGAAAGTGCTGCGCTGGCAGACAGGTTGATCCAGGTAAAGTACTGTCAATGTTAATGTTAAATCTCTCCCTTCTTTTCTCTCATAACCCACTTCCTGTTTTATCTGTTTACCCTGAGTTTATTTTCTGTTTCCCTCTCACACTGCCTCTCACTGCTCCTGAGAATGGGCCCAATGCATGAGGGAACGTTCATTTGTTTTGCTAATTAACTGATTTGATCCATTGTTCCTTGCACCCGTGGACGCATGCATTGTATATGGCAGGAATGATGGCAGTCATGTAAAAATTAAGCTAACCCCAGCATTTTATGCAGACAGTTTTCACAGTCTTGCATGCAGACTGTGGAAGTGCAGGTGTGCCTCAAGGTTCCATTGTAGGTCCACAAATATTTTAAGGTTTGCAGTACAGTTTTCCCTGGTTACACATTATTAAATGGACTAGATTCTCTGTTTAACTTTATCAAAGACTTTAGTACTTGGAAATGTGGAACCTGTGATCATTTGCATGCATACCATCTGTTTCTCCTCTCCAAGGGTAGAAACAAAACCAACACTAAAGAATCCTCTCTACCACCGCAGGGCCAGGTGACACGGGCACAGGAAGCAGAAGAGAACTATGTGATCAAACGGGAATTAGCTGTGGTGCGTCAGCAGTGCACAACAGCCAGTGAAAATCTGGAAAAAGCACAGGACACAATACGAGAACTGCAGCAACACACAGTAAGTTCCATTACAGGTCAGTGTTTTTGCACTGGAGCGCTATTTTCTGTACAACTATTATCAATCATATAATTAGTCAGCGTGTTGACAGTTTTATTGCATGTTCCTTACAGTTGAACATATATGATTGTCCACCAAATGATTTAGACCTACTTTCTCATTTTTAGCGTACTGCTTTTGTACCGTTAAATGATTTAATCAAAATCACAAACTAACCAATGTAATACTGAGTAACTCAACATTTTTCGAAAACTGTTTCACGCCTTGTTTTGAAAGTTCTCAGTGCAAACACATGCATTCATGAGACTCTTTCTGCTGTGAGTTTATAGTGGCATACATGCAATATGTCCACGCTCTTTACATATTTAAAAATTGCGAGGTGTTATCCTCCGTTATTGAGGAGTTGCTGTGGAATTTAGCTATAGATGCCTATGGGAAACCATGAAGTGTTATATTTCATAATTTACAACTTATCTAAGTCATCAGAAGATGCTGAGAATTTTCCACATTATGCATAAGTCACTGGTGAGGTTCAGACATACACAGTCAGATAACAACTGAATTATAATTTGATGGTAATATTAAGTAAAAATTCTACACGAAAAGGATCTAAGCACTGTGCAGATTACTGATTGTGTGAGTAGACAGTCTTGCTAAAGAAACCACACCATGGCGACTTGATGTGAGATAAGGCATTGGCAATGTAGGCCACTGCACACTTCTAACAGCACTTCTATGACCTTGTCTTAAAGCACTGGGTCACTGTAAACTTTATCTCTTGTTTTGCAAACTCCTTGCTAGGGGCATTCATTAGATGTGTTATTAACAAGTTCAAAGCTTGTTATAACTGGTTTGTCAGTTAACGCATCGTTTTAGCACTTCATGAGCTGGGGGATTTCACTCGTTGTACAGGTGTGAGAGAAGTGTGTGATGGGTGTGTGAAAGAGAGAAATGTTTTACTGTGTTTGTCACGTTCTCAGCAGTTTTGTGTCATGTGACATGCTGAAATACTGACCCTATGACCCCTGTCAGTCAACTGAATATATGTACAGAGGGTTCAGTGGCTAAAGTTAGCGATTGTTGGACCTGTCCTTTTATTTATATAAAACTGTTGCTGGTGGGCATAAACACATATTTTCATGTAAAAAGCTTGTGATTTTGTAGATTTTAACTCTAAGCCTACAAAGTTAATTACAACTCCAAGCCTACAAAAAGCAAGTGGTCTGCAAAAAGGAGGGACAAACACGACAAAAAGCAATAAACCATAAGCACGACTGCCCTATTTACTGTGTCTTTAAGCCGATAAAGAGGGTGGGCACCTGAAATACTGGAAAACACTAAAATTATTTTTAGTTGTTCTTTGTAGTATTTTTTTTTCCTGAAGGTGAAATGGGAATAACTTATTCTCAGTGGCCATTTAGAAATGAAATTAATGATAGGGGTTGTCTGGCTTGCACAGTACTGTATATACATGTATGTGCATGTCAGTAAAAAAGTTCATGATTCTGAGTAAATAGGTTTCTATGCCCGTATATATTTGATCTAAATCAGTTCATCGTGGGTTTTCACTCTGAGCAAAGGGGGGCACGGTGGTTGGAATGAAATGACACCCTTACAGTGGCGTGTGTGAATTTTAGTCCATGTCAGATCCCAATACTGAGTCAAGCTTTCATAGAAGCCCTTTTGGTCGTCACTGAATATGGACTTTCATTGATGTCTCATGCTCGGGGGCGGGGGTTTGTCATTCTTTCAAGTGGAGCGTTCATTCCAGTGAGTCTATTGTGATGCTAACCTTTTGACACCATAATGACAGGCAGGCTTACACAGAAAGAGAGAGGGCAGAGTGTGTATGTGTGTGAGAAGGAGAAAGATGACTGAAATATGAATGGTGAGGTGAGTGGAAAAGATGGAGGGAGGTGAAAAAAGAGAAGTCGAGGTCCGTGAGAACGCGACACTTGCGCTAGGCCACAGCTTTCCCACTAGGCCACAACCTTACAACATGCGCACTGTGACAGATCACACACACACACTGCTGATCATGCTAATGCTAGCTGAGGGGTCTGGTTTCCCAAAAGCACCACAGAACAAAGCTGATGGTGAGGCAGTTGAGCAAGTATCACTTTGAACACCCTTATTTATCAGTTGTGATGAACTTCACACGAAAATTGGAAAATTGGTTTGGTGTAACAAGGACCTGTTTTCGAGCAGGGCTGGATTTCCCAAAAACAAAAAGCGTTTAAGCTGAACTAGCGCAAAGTGATGAGTACGGAATGATGGTGGTTTTGAGAAATGAATGAAGGTTTCTTCTTTCAAAGAGTCAAAACATTTGAAAGTAATGTTAAAGTTTTAGAATGTATAAGCTACAGTCAAGATGCTAAACTGCTCTGGCTACCTATAGCTTTTAGGATAGATTTAAAAATTCTTTTGCCTGTTTTTAAAGTGGCCTATCACTAGGGATTCTCAGTTTAAGGTCATTTCTAATTCACATTTCTTTGCGGCCAAAATAGCAGATGGACATGAAACCAGCAAACACATTTCTATTCCTTTCTATAAGCCAAAGTCGCAGTATAAATTTACATTATGAGGAAAATTGGCAGTTTAAAGTAGGTGCAAATACCCTGTGTAAATAACAGAAAAAAGCCCATAATAACAGATCGCTGCAATACTTTTCACAAATAGACAGTCAAGTTCGGTACTTTTAGGAAACATCTGAAAACATATATTTTTTTATTTAGCTTTTGGTTAAATTCTAATGCACACCAGTATTATATATGTTTTCCCAATAATCTCTGAGCTAGTTTATTTCATTTTTGTAATAGTATTATTATTTGTATGTTTTTTTTTTTACTTTTTTACACTTATATTGTAAAGAACTTTGAGCTGCTACATGTATGAAAAGTGTCCTATAAATAAACTAGTTGTTGTTGTTGTTGTTAAACATTCCAGAAACATAAAGACTAGAGGGTAAGAAAGTATGGGCTTCACACGTTCTATTTAGATGCTGAATTTCCATAGTCATGAGGTCATAACTACTGAATTGTTTACAGACTACCTTCACGTTAGTTTGTTGCACTATTTTGTTCACTAAAAGGACAGTGATAAAGACATTGCTCCATATGGTGTTGTTTACACATTCTGCCGTATTACTGTAATTAGAACGTATCAATTAGCTGCACTCTTATATTAGTGTGTCAGCCTCTTTCTTTCTTTCTTTCTTTCTTTTGCTCTATAGTACACAGAACAGTTTGTGCATGGGCTGCAGACTCAGCTGGAGCAGTCTCGCCTTCAGGAGGCAGAGCTCCTCAGTGCACTGAAGGAGATGCAGGACAAGGTGCTGGACCTCGAGAAGGTGAGGAACTGTGTGTGTTCTGGGGCCCAACCAATATGAAAATGCAGTCATAGATACTGTTCTTAAGGAAATAAAAATTCCAGTAATTAGCAATATCAATTGATGTAATTTTATATGGTTGAAAATAAAAAAAACTGTAATAGTTTATAGTTTTAGTTAAATGTTGCTTTACTGACTGATGTGATTGTTAGTTCTCAACTTTGTCATTTCTTAAACATAAACAGCTGAATCTGAGTGCAAACTTAATGGTCTCTGTAAAGACTGATATAAGAGTATGAAATCATTAGTGGTTAATTCCCCTCACATTACCTTTATCCACTATAAAAGTATAACAAGCTGTTCATAAATGTAGGTGGTTTATTGGTCTGATTTTAGCCTGTGTTTAAAAATCCAAGGAATCTTTATATAAAACCTTTGCTGATTTCGCCAGCCCAGTGTTATCAGTAGGTCCCTAATGTGCTCCAATACATCCTACAGTGAGGCCCAAAAGTCTGAGACCACACAGATTTTTTTTTTTAAACATGTAAACTTAGAAATAACTTTTTTTGTTTTTAGGAGTCTGAAAATTGTAGAATGTTTGTAAGTTTGTAAAATCTTCAAAAATTCTGTGCAACGTCACTGTTAAAATTTAAGCAATTTTATAGTTTTGTGCAAAAAGGTCAGATTTTTTTTTAGTATTATGTGTCACTGAAGCATGTGGTCAGACGACTCTTAGGTGGATTTAATCTACACATCAGAGGCTTTTTCACAAACGAGGATTCCATACAGGCTCAAGTGCATACTGTCACTGAAGCAAGAGGGAGAAATACCAAATACTAAGAAATTATGAAATTCATGTAAATATTTCAAAGATTCTACTTTTCACTCAGATTTGAAAAAAAAATTATATTAAATTAGAAAAGAATGGAAAAGAGAAGCATTTTTTACTAGTGGTCTTAGACCTTTGGACTCCACCATATGTCTGTTCTAACATGTAATGTGTGTGTAGAGGAGCAGTTCCCTGCCTGATGAGACAAATGTTGCGCAGCTGCAAGAGGAGCTGAAGCAGGTGAAGCTGAGAGAGTTGGAGACACTACGCTCCTTCAGAGAGCTGCAGGACATCGTCACTGAACTCAACCAGCGCTGGCAGGTAGCCCTACGCAACACTACGCACACGCATTTCACTGTTTCCACACAACGGTGTTTCTGATCTTCAGTCCTGTGTGGGCCGCATATGTGGCAGTTTCAAATCTTCCCTGCCTCAATATACCCGATTCAGCTTTTCATGTGTTCGTGAGAGACTTTGATGTTTGAATATCTGTAAGAGTTCATGAAGGAGTATTCAGCTATACATAGGGCAGGCAAACAAGCAAGAAAGCAAGCAAGTAAGAAAGAAAGAAATAAAGAGCCTACAATTGAAAAATAGAGAAGAGAAAGCTGATATTAAATTTTCATGTTGGATGAGTCTTCAGTAATGGCGGCTGCTCCTACATATGAGCCAATGAACTAACACTAACACCAGAGCTAACCAGTGCACTGGTAGCTGGTGAGGAGTCGTGGACTTCTACATGAGGTTTTTTTCCGTTATCAGTGGATGATATGCCAACGTGTCTGTTTTCATAGTTTTGGTTCTAGCTAACACCATCTAGAATACTTAGTTTAGTTTAGTTACAGCTGCACTACCACTGCTGTTATATCCTTAGTATCGCATCCTTGGACATGTGCTCATGTCAAGGCATGTTTCACAGTAGCAAAGTATTATATTCTTAATTAAAATAAAAATACGAACAAAACTGTCACAGTGGACAGCTGCATTTCTCTGAATAGTTTCCATGATGCAGTGTAACAGATACTCACATAGTGAGTTCAGTATTCGAATACTGACGTCTGGAACAAGTAACCAAATATTCAAGTACCTGTGCACATCTGTAGTAATTATCAAGGCTTTCATGAGCAGGACCTGGTGTGTTGGGTATAAGTAGTAGTGGAAGTAATACAGAGGACCCATAGGACTGGACTTAGGACCCATTATCATGTTAATAATTGTTGTTATATTATTCATGTTCAACTAAAACATCTACAGTGATGATTAAAATAGTATAAATTAAACACCAGGAACTATTAAAAAATAATATTAATATGTTGTATGAATATAGCACTTTTCAGCAGTCCAAAGACATGTAAAATAATAATATTTTGTAATTTATTGTCTGTTTACAATGGTTTCTTATCAAGTTACCTGCCCCTCTCTCTCAGCACCACACATCTCGTGGAGGAGGCCACTGGAAAGAGTCTCCCAAGAAGAACGCCTTGAATGAGCTGCAGGACAAATTAATGAGCCTAAAACTGAGAGAGGCTCAGACCCAGGCTGAGCTCAAAGAGGTCAAACTCAAAAACCTGCAGCTGGAGAGCCAGGTTAGACACATCCCCTACTTGCAAAGCCCATCAAAAATGTATGCATAATGCTCTGTGAAGACTTAACAGGGTTGGGCGGAGTAGTGATGACTGAATAATGAATACACTGTCCAAAATATTTTCAGTACTGCATTACATTACAATGCATAAGGTAATGTATTCAGAATACATATTGATAGGATTCTTCTGTTAATGTATTACATGAAAAATTCACATATTTAAATGAAGTTACAAATTCTCATCATTATTTTGCCTGTAACTGCTTCAGTCCACTGCTGCTCCCATAATCCCACTGCTGCTCCCATAATCCCACTGCCGTCTCATGAACTAAGCAAACAATTTGCAATATTCCAACAACAAAATTTTGCAAAATTGACTATAAAGTGGGTAGCTGTGTGATTTTTTTAGTTAATGACATGTATGTAATTTGCCACAAAACACATGCACAAGTCTAGTACAACACTGATGCTAAGCTTATCACTTGTGAACATGTCCACTACTGAGGGGTGCATTTCCCCAAAGCTTTGTTGTCCAACTATGTGGGCAAGTTTCATCAGAAGAACTGTTGTTAGACAAGCATTTAAACCTCAGTTCAAACGAACATTCGCAACGAGTGTCTGAGAGCTGAGTAGTTGGAGCAACAGCTTAGAGGCTGCTGTTAGCAGCTTAGTTTCCTGTTCCAGATATCTACGCCATCAATTCCAGAAGTTTGAATTGAGCAAGGCAAATATACTGTGATGTTCGTGCATTGTGTTCGCAGTCTTGCTCTTAAAATAACAACTTGTCTATCAGTTCTCTTAGACGACATTATGTTTATAAGAAGCTGTTTCTTTGTGTGTATATTTGTATTTATATGTATATATTTGTATTTATGAAAGTAATGAACCAGTGTAGTTTTGGTTTGCACAGCTGATTAGGAAGCTATAAACACTGAGTACCAAACCTCATCTGGTAAAGTGAGGCATGAGCAACTGTAACAGCAGCGAGTTCAGTTCCTGTGGAAGTCGTTGGCAGAAGTTTTTTGAAAGTGCATAATGTGCATTCATTGTCAACTGTAATTTTATTTTTCCATATTCAACAGATGAGCGGCTCCAAAGTTAGGATTTTCAATCAATTACACTATTAAGAGCTGTGATTTACCAAATTGTAACACACTTAGCAAAACTTTAAAGACTAATACTGCTCTATAGTAGAAAATAAAGATGTAGAGAAAGGACATGTAGGCCTAGTAAAACTAAAACTGGATGTAAATTAAAGTTATAGTGGTCATATTACAAGTCATTACCTTTATATGATACATAGATAACTTAGTGGCAACAGGAGCAACAAAATAAAAGTAAAAAACTGGTTAAAATGTTTTATTATTTGTAACTCAGTCATTTGAAGTTGTCCTAAACTATAAAATTTGATAGGCAACATGGAACAGTGTTAAAGATCTGCTTTTACAATTAAAAGCATCGAATTTGACTACATTAAGAAAGATTATAATCCATATATATGGAGCATATAGTTTACAGTACTTTGCTGAGACAAATCTGGTGCTTAGGCTCTTGACAAGTTGTTTTACTTTTGTTTGATACACTAAATTTAATTAACCCCTTAAAATACCAGGCTTATTACATATTAAGGCTTATTATTCATTAACTACAGAGACTTCAGTGCAAACTGGCTGAGCTATTCTTAGGTTAAGGAAGTGTGTAATAAAACTTTGGGCCCACTTGTCGGTCCTGGCCGTTAAAGGGCTTAGAGCAAAACAGTGCTGAGCAATAACAGCAGTTCATGAGGCCCCAACCAAGAGTTTGTATGTATTTCAGAGAAGAAAAAATTAGGCCTAATCCCAGTTATGGTTTATATCTAAACTTTTACCACATTTACCACAGAAATAGCATGAAATAAAATATCTAAATATGCTAAATAATGTTAGGCTGTGTTAATTTATCAGATTAGTTTGAAATGTGGTGAAGAGCAAAAGCTTTCCCAAATTATACTCTCTCTATACTGTCTCAAATGACCTGACTGTGTTGGACACAGACCAGACAGGCTATTAACAAATATATAACTAAGGAACAAAAAAACCTTTTTAAAACTTGTACAGTTGTGCAAATAAGCATTATGTTACAGACGAGTTATGCTGTAATACAGTAAGGAGGTTTGTTAGGTTCAGTTTAGGTTTAAAGTGCAAGGTGTCCACTGTGGTTAATGAGCACTGCAGTTCTGGGGAAAAAGCTGTTTTTTTTTTTTGCCCTGAATCTTCTACTAGAGAGGATTGGCTAGAAGAGGTTATGTCCAGGATGACAGGAGGCAGCTGTAATTTTGCCAGCGTGCTTCATCACCCTGCTGTTGTAGATGTCCTGAAGTGTTGGCAGACTACATACAATGATCCTCCCAGCCATCCTGATTATGCACTGGTGTCTGGCTCGTTCTTGTGAGGTGGAGGAACCAAACCAGATGGTCATAGATGATGTGAGGATGGACTCAATAATCCCTGTGTAGCACTGGACCGTCAAGCTCTTCAGCAAGTTGAATTTCTTCAGCTGTCTCAGGAAAAACATTCTCTGCTGTGCTCTCTTGGCTCTGAAGACTGCATTATTCTCCCACTTCAGGTTCCTAGATATGGTTGTTCCAAGAAAATTGAGTGACTCCACAGTGGAAACAGAGCCACAGATGTTGGCAGGTTACTGGGGGGGGTGGCACCAACATCAGTAGCAGGGGGTTGCTGCTGAGCCAGGACACCAGCTGCTCAACTTCCTTTTATAAGCAGATTCATCACCATAGGCTACAAGGCCTAACGCAGTGGTGTCATCTGCAAAGTTGAGGATCTTCACAACTGGTTTCTTGAGTCAAAGTCTTTGGCATAGAGACTGAAGAGAAGGGGTGAGAGCATGCAACGTTGTGATAGTCCACTACTGAGGGTCCGAGAGTCTTGACGTGTTTTCCAAGCTGCATCTGCTGTATCTTGTTTGTCAGGAAATCCATGATCCACTGGCACAAGGGATGTGGCACAGATAGCTGACAGTATGCTATGGCTTGATGCTTTCAGGCTTTTTCAGGAACTTCAGTGTTTGTAAAGAAGCTGTTTTTTGAGATTTCTTTTGAGATGACATATGTCTAGAAATTTTCTCCTAAAAACTCTATTCTGAATACTGCCTTTACCAAATGTAATACAGATTGTTTTCTGAATATGTATTTCCATTCTGTCTTGCATTCTATCATATCCCAACCCTGACTGTTAGTGTGTTTGCTTCAACATTTTTCAAATTTCTCATATTAGATATCAGTTTCTCAGTGTTGTGGATTACCAAGTGACAAGACCCATGCACTGCTCAGACTATATCCTGTCATCATGTTGATCACACATTAATCACACACACACTGTGTTCTGTGGTGTAGAATCAGATTTTCAGTAAAGCAGTCAGCCGTCATGAGCAGGAGGGCGCCGCCCTGCAGGAGAGACTGCAGAATGCCTTATCTCACAACAAGAGTCTGCAGAGCCAGCTCAACGAGATGAAGAGGAAACAGGCCGAGTCAGACTGCAAGGTACCGCATGCTTGTTTTTCTCGCACATGTAAACACATGTTTACATGTTACAATGAACCAGTGCACAAATACCCCATGTAACAGATTCCCCACACTCATGTAAAAACTGATGCAGTGAATTTGCTGGATATATATTTGTACATCATTTCATTTTCACATGAATATAATGCATAAAGTCAACACAATTGTTCTTTTATTTCACTTTCCGTTAATAACTGTGTTGTAGTAATGTATTTTATTCATGTGGAGACAATTGATTCAAATACATTCTTTGCATTTAGTGCAGTAATGAATGGTATTTTATACATATTACACATCGTTCACTGATAGTGATAATGTTCTTTGGTAGGAAATGTGTGAATCATGGAACATTTTTTGAATCATTATACATTAAAAAAAAAACACAAACTCAATTCTCTTCTGAAGCAGCACTGTGTGACCATGTGAACACTCTAACACTCAAAACTGCACATATAGCAAAATCTACAGTGATTGTGTCAACTATCAAGGCATCTTTGATTTTTTTAAATATATTGATTTAATTTAGGTGTTCATGATTTTATCTGCGGCTGATTTTATTTGTCTTCTTATAAGGCTAGAGAAAAAATGTCTTTATAATAATCAAATCCAGGGGGCTAAAATTGTCCCTTAATAAATATGTTAATTTCCAACATGGGCACATCAACACATACACAAAAAGCCTGTAATAATCTCTAATCATACAAAATAATGAGCTGCATGAGTGAATGTGTCAGAATGTGTGAAAAGGAAAAAGTGTGCGGGAAGGACACTGTGGGCGAATTAAAAAAAAAACAAAAGAATGCATGTAATGAATTAATCACTGTCTCTACCTCTCCCTCTCTCTCTCTCTTTCCTCTCTCTCTCAGAGTAAGGAGGAGGTGATGGCAGTGCGCCTGAGGGAGGCAGACAGTATGGCGGCCATGGCCGAACTCCGACAAAAAATAGCTGAGCTAGAAATACAAGTAAGAACACAGGCATGTTTGTGTGCTTTTGTTTGGAGGTATATTGAAGACATGTAGATGTGGTTTGAAGGTTTATTATAATGGAGCACCTTTAATGCATCTTATAGTGTCTCTAAGTGAGTGATTGTGTGTATGTGTTGTATGCTGTGTTTCAGAAAGAGGAAGGGTTGATACAGGGTCAGCTGAATCACTCTGATTCTAGACAATACATTACTCAACTGAGGGAACAGATCGCCGAGCTAAAGAATGAGGTGAGACAGACAGACAGACAGAAACACAAAAACACACACTCCCACACACACACAGTATAGTACACACAGTATATTTGTACACTTAAGCACTGTCAAAAGTTATACCTGCTAAGGGAATCTATACGTTGTCTTGATCATACTGAAATTTAGTTTAATTTACTCTTAAATTAAAAAGCAAATCTTAGAAAAATAGATTCAGGCTATAGTCTGGGTTAAAAAAGTGAATCCGAAAGAAAATCATTCTATAACTCTGGTTAAAAAACAAATATGAAACAAATTTAGTTTATGTTTTAGGTTAAAAACCAAAAATGAAACAAACTTAATCTATGCTGTAGATTGAAATGTGAGTCTGGAAGAAATTCCATCTTTACTGTAGGTTAAACTGCAAATTTTGAAGAAATTCTATCTATATTCTAGGTTAAAAAAAGGGAATCTGAAAAGAAAAATTGGTCTATAGTCCAGGTTAAACAGCAAATCCAAAAGAAATTTAGTTTATAGTGTAGATTAAAAAGATTTTGGTCTATTTTTAGGTTAAACAGCAAATCTAAAAGAAATTTTATCTGTAGTGTGGGTTAAAAGGCAAATCTAAAAGAGATTTTGGTCTATTGTTAGGTTGAACAGCATATCTAAAAGAAATTTAGTCTGTACTGTAGGTTGAAAAGCAAATCTAAAAGAGATTGTTTTTTAGGTTAAACAGTAAATTTAAAAGAAATTTAGTCTATACTGCAGGTTAAAAAGCAGGTCTAAAAGACATTTAGTCTATAATGTAAGTCAAAAAGCAAATCTAAAAAATTTAGCTTATAAAGCAGGTTAAAAAGCAAATCTAAAAGAAATGTAGTCTATACTCTAGGTTAAGAAGTGAATCTGAAAGATGTTTGGTATAGTTTTTAGGTCAAAATCTTATACACAGTGTCTTTATATTGAACATTGTTTCTGCCTGATAGCAAAGCGAATTATCTACCATTCAGCGTACTTTGTTTACAGTCAGACTGTCTACCTTTTGTGCCGGAAAACAGTCCGCAGTCATTTCTAGTATTTAGCATGTTGGTTGTTCCCAAGTCAGCAAGTGTATAGCATTCGCATGGCCTTAAGATTAACATTGACAGATCATCAGTCAACCCTGTAATTTGAGAAATGCATTAAAAATGGCATCAAAAACCACGACATAGACCACACTGCAGCCTATTTCTCCAATTTCCCAAATGAACCACATACACACACAGATGTGTGCAGTGCGCTTTTGATGTGTGTGTGTGTCTGTGTGTGTGTCTGTGTGTGTGTGTGTGTGTGTGTGTGTGTGTGAGTGATGCTGATGAGACCTCTTGCCTGCACCCACATTTACACACACACACACACGCGCACATTTTGTTGATCCGAGCAGTGCTTGCTCATCCAGAGACAAGCTTTTCGTGACATGGGGGTGTGAGAGTATGCTGACATTCTCCATTTTCTCTCTGTCTCTCTCTCTCTGTCTCTGTGTATTGCTCTTCTGTCCTTGTCATCTTCCTTTTTGGTTTTACCGCTCACCGCGCTCTCGTTCTTTCTTTCACTCATACTATTCATGCCTTCAACCAGTGTTTACATACAAATCTATGTACAGTGAAATTAGCACCATTTAGCCATTCTCTGGTCATGAAGCAACGATGCGCTGTCAAAAATGGAACATTATAAAACAGATAGTTCTAAAATCTGATTGGCTGTGGTAAAATGCTCAATATATACACATTAATGTCATGCCAAATAAGTAAAAATTATTGTGCTGTTTATGGTATAATACTTGACGATTATGTTACTCAGCAACCATAGCCTATTGTTAATAAACTACATTTCTTGGCAGAAGAATTGCTAATTGTGGTTATTAGTAATAATAAATTATAATACATTAATTGGATTAATAATAACTTCTTAATTGAAATTGGTGTATTTTATCATACTGCATTTTGTCACTGTTTTATCTTGCCTAATAACACCCTTTAGCTGTGGTAAAAGTCACTGTTACATACAGCCTCTTACAATTTTGTTTTATTGTAAAATAGATTACTCTGAATCTAAAACCTGATTGGCTAGGCAAAGTTATTAAAAAAACACTGTGCTGTGGAATACAGAATATTTTTATTGCAAGTCTTATTAAAGCTTTTATCATATTGTAATATATATGTATACATATATGAATCATTCTGCAAATACAGAATACATACAGAATTTCTTCAAACTGTTGTCCCACAGTGACAGCTGGGATAGGCTCCAGCACCCCACCGCGACCCAGAAGGATAAGCGGTTTAGATGATGTGTGTGTGTGTGTGTTTGTGTGTGTGTGTAGTCCCACAGTAAAAAAAATACAATTTAAAAATAATTAAGGATTCAGACCTTAGATATATACCAGGATTATGTTATGAAACCCCAGGCATTAATTGAGATAGTATAAGCTAAATATATTGCTGTTGTTGGGAGAAAACCTTGTATCTCCATTTTTGACATTTTTCAGTTTTTGACATAATTTGAGTACACCTGTTGTCCTTTATATTGTGTGTAAATTTCATAAAGAATGGACCAAAAGAAATGGCACAAAACGACATGGACAAACGCCTGGTTTCACATACTTCATCAAAGTACAGTAGGTTTTTTCCTTTTCTTGTCAAGTTATCATTTTGGAGATACGAGGTTTTCTTCCGACAACAGTGATATACAAAATCATCATTTGTGGACTTTCTATTGGGAGGTGGCTGTTCCAGACTTTAACCCCTAAATTTCAACTTGTAAATAAACTACTTACATTTTTTTGTTGTTTTTTTTTCAGAGTTAAGATATTTCTGATTTCTTTAAAAGTGGAGTTGAAATATTTAAATTTATCATGAGTTTAGGTTTTAAATAAAAAAAAAACTGGAACTAAAAAAATGCTGTTCCACCTTTTCATGTCCCTATCGAAACACAAAGTCCATAGGTGGAGCCTTATTTTAACCACCTCCCTCATGGCCACATGGTGAGCAGTTAGATCCCTTTGTTTTAAAGTAAATGTGTCCCAAAGTCTGAAAATCAGTGTGTAACATTAAGAATGATCTCTACTGAAACACATATTTTCTGCAATTAAGCAAACTTTTTTGTGTTTAAATAAGAAATATAACGATTTTTGTGTGCACCTGTTGAAAGCTATCTTCACTAGTCATGTACTGGTAGCATTTTTGAGTTATTTGAACTTTAAATAGTGTTATGATTGTTTCAGTAGTGACAAAATGTTCACTCATTTATCGTTTAATAAAACAAATATAATTAAGATGTAAGGTCAGTCAAAGCACAAGGATTTTAGTCAGTCAATTAAAAGTCTAATATGTGTTTAAACTCTTACATTGAACCAGTTAGGTGGAATATAGGTGTAGTCATATGTAATAGTTTGGGCATCCATTGTCAAATTATATGTTTTGATTTTTTTAAGTAAAAATAAGTACACTCTTCTCTACAGAGAACACACATTTTAATGTGAGATTACTGTTTATTTACTAAATTTAACAAATTTGAAAAAAGTAAACCTAAAGTGCCTAAAGAACCAAAAGTTCCAGCACATTTTATTTTTATGTTTTATTTTTTCCAATATGTTTGTTCCCCATAGAGGATTATACACACACACACACACACAGACGCTTCTTTTTATAAACAAACATATTCATATCTTGTATAGAAGAGCACAGTTAGAAGAACACAGAGCAGCACCCTGATTTAATCATTGCCGTTGGTATTGTTAGTATTTCATTAGACTTTTGCATAAGTTTCCTTAGTGGTTTATTGTTTCATTATAAGCATTAAAATGTTAAGATTTCAGATTTAAGCAAATTAATGGTTGTTAGAACTTGTTTATGTATATATATAGAAAGAGAAGATACCCTGATATTAGGCCTCTGATTGACACTCGTTCTGTAGCTCAGATACGCAGGTAAATCTCGGTGGCGGCCTGTTTTGTGCGGGTGGCGCAGTGACTTTTGCTTTGTGGTTTTCACTGAAAGCCGAGAGAGAGGAAGTGAGAGGCGGAGTCTATACTGATCACTGTCTCAGGAAGCCTTTCCATTGGTTAACCACCGCCCCTCCCCCATTTGCAGATTGCCTGAGGGCTTGTTGGGAAATCCATGATGTCAAGTCTGAGATTTTTTTTACTCTCTACCTGTGACATTCTCTCATGCATACAAATCATACACACACAAGATCAATGAGTCAGAATGAGAGATTTGAAATGAGACAGAAAAATGTGGTCCACTTCAGTCACGCAAGGGTATCCACTGACTAAGCCATTCACACGCACTATACTCACGCACATGCACTGAACAGCTACAAAGCAACAGACTTTGTCAAACATTCCATAGAAAGTACAGAAGGTGAAGTCAAATCAAGGTCAGTCACTTAAGACACTCAGTTAAAGTCAATGTAAACTAAAAAACACCCCATATTTCATTTTGCAAAAAGTGTCAGAATATAAAATCAAATGAAAGTCAATCACTTAATATATTTCTATGAGGAGCACAGATATTACATCAATAGCACAACGTCAGTCCCACTGATTTACACAGAAGTGAATCAACCAGTTTGATCATAACCAGTGTCTACGTGTGTGTTCAAGAGTATGAGTGTGTGTATGTGCTGCACCGTAACCTCACTCTTATCGTCAGTACTGCTTAAATTCCTCTTCATGACACGTATTAGACCACCATGTCTATCAAACCACACGTGTTGCTATGGCAGCAGACCACGGGCCTGAAGCCAGCGATCTAACTGACTCTCCTCAGACATGGGCTGAACAAAAGAGTTTACAGAAAAGGAAATCTGAATCAACCTTCTATTGTCTGGTTCCCTCATACATACAGTTGTGTCCAAAACTTTGAATCTCCCCAGTCAATTTACATGTTTTGTTGATTTTCTAAGTGAACACATCATTTTTTTGAGAAAAAAAAAAAATTAACATACAGTATAAAATGTGCAGTAACTTTCGCACAGGCCACATTTTATGTGTTATTTTTCCCAATACATTAAATTCAGCAAATAAACAGTAATAGTGCATTGAAAGGTGCAGAAGTGTATTCTGTGAGGAGGATGTGTAACTTATTTAACTTAGAACATCAGCAAAACATGTAATTTGTCCAGGATGCCTAATTCCTTCCATATGACTGTACATTTAGTCATTCGGAGATTCATTAAAAATGAATAGCTGTTATTGAATAGTACATTGATTTCAAGTAGAAGCTAAGGCTGTATGGAAACATATCAGTATCAAAATGAAAATGAAAATGTAATATATAAATAGCGATCTGTTTGTATGTTTGCATTTAAATTTTCCACTCATATATGCAAAGTTGAGCTCAAAATGAAAAGTCAAATTCAATACTGCCATGTTAATTTGCCATTTGTTATACTGGTATTGACATTTCATTTACACAGAGATTAGATGCTTTATGTGTAGCTTTATTTAAATGAAAATGTATTTCCAGAACTATTAATGCTTAATGTGATTATGCAACAATGGTGATAATGATAATTAAAAAGAATTTGTCTTATATGCATTTTCACACTCTAATAACTCATTTAAATTGCATTATCAAAGGGAACCCCAAGTTCGAAAGAGGGCAACATTAAAATATAAAAGGGAAATAGCACCTCTCCTCTTTGCAGTTACGTGTGCTCTCCTACTGCGCTCATTTTGTGTCAAAATACCTTTGAAAACGCATTCAACCCAATTGCATCTTCATTTTCATAGACTTTCCAACCTGCCAATCATCCCATTAGGACAGGGCCAACAGCACACTCAGAGGAAAAGGCTTTATCAGAGAACATGGCCACAAAGATGTGCTTTTTGTCATTTTTTAGCCTCCTGTATGTTGCTGTCTTCTATATACTGATAAGTTCAAGCTGATAAAATGGTGCTAGTGGTTCCCAGCTCTGCTTCTGATGTTGTCCTGTCCAGCATATTTATGTCCGATCCAAATAATCAGGTCCTGCAATCATTACGTCCGGCAAAGCGAAATTGGCCCCATTTAGTCATTTTGTAGTCATGTAGCAATGATTTACGGTCAAAAAGAAAAGTTCTAAAATCTGATTGGCTGAAGCTACTGTAAAATGCTCAGTATGTACACATTTAATGTGCCAAGTTAGTAAAAAAGGTCATCAAATGATCTTTGATTGTTATGTAAACGATAGTGTTATGCTAAGGAGCTACATTTCTTGGCAGAAGAGTTGTTTATTTTGATTATAATTAATAATAAATAAAATAATTTATTGCATATTGGTGTATTTTGTCACACTGCATTTTGTCACTATTTTATAAACTTGTGTAAATACCGGACATCCTTTAACTGTGGTAAAAAATCACTGTAACACTCTACTTGTCATGCTGTATTATAAATCGAATAGTTCCGATTCTAAAACCTGATTCGCTAAGCTACTGTAAATTACTCAATATGCAGAAATATGGCTGCACACATAAAGAAGGGCTTGTGAATTAATACTCAGCTGATTTACAAGCTCTTCTTTAAAATATGCAGGGCACTGGTACTTCAGGACTAGAGTTGGGAACCACACATCTAACACACATTACCAGTGTCTTAGTCTTTTAAAGCTTTCTACAAGCTATTCAAACTCTATGAAGTTATGCAGAGTTTGCATAGGTATCTGCAGCAATTCCAAATGTGAACTGATTCCAAACTACTGCTTTATTCAGTGCTTTTCTTATGTTCTTTTTTTATTTTCTCAGATACGGCAGCTGCGTGGCCAGCCCTCCAAATTCCAAAACTCTGGAGGCGGGGCGTTTCAGGACCTGTGCCTGGCTAGCCCGGCTTCTGCAGAAGGGGATTACTTGAGTTCGGACGAGGACCTCCTCCAGAGCCCCCTGCCAGCCACGGCTCTGTACCCTCACCACCCGTCTCCACGGCTGGACAGCGAGGGCAGCACCGACAGTGACGGCGAAGAGAGGAACCAGCACCAGGACCTGCGGCAGGACGTCTTGCCCACTCCACAGCAGCTTTATCCCGGTATGGTTTGCCCTGAGGGCCTGGAGAACTGATGGTGCTGGAGAAAAGAGGGTGGTGGATTCATACGGAGACATGGGAGAGGAGAAACGCTGCACACACACGGGCAGAGTGACGGAGAACACGCGAGTACACACATACGCATACATACTAATACACACCCATGAAGACCGAACTGTGATTGGTGCAAAAGAAAGGGCAGAATGCTTAAATACCATCTCAGTTCAAGAGAAAGACTGTGTATGTATAGAGACACGACAGAAGTACAGAAGCACAGACTGCGCTCTTAAAAATAAAGGTGCAAAAAAGGGTTCTTTGGTGCAATGCCATAGAAGAACCACTTGTAATTCCCTAAAGAACCTTTCAAAGAATGGTATTATATATGGTAAAATGGCATTATTGTAATTAAGATGTGTGACTCAGTTTACACCTGGTCATTTGATGTAGCTTGAGTATCAGGATTATAATGATATCCAAATTATCCACATATAAATGCAGTAGAAATGCAGTAGGCAAATTCAAAACTTTAGAAATCTGATGTCTGAAACCACTTAAGGAGGTGGTCTGAGATGAATTTTAGCCTAAAATGCATCTGACAACCAATTTGACACACATTTGACAACCATATTTGACAACCAATACTGCACTGAAGCCTCCCTCAGCTGTGCTACATATTGGGAAAATAAATGCCCACTGGACTGCCACCACTAAACAGAGGCATCGCTGCTCCTTCACTCCAGCTCTAACATTACACATGACCTCCCTTCAGGAGGCTGATTATTCTAAACAGCCGTCTTCTTGTAAACATCAGTGTAAAGCCAGTGTAAGGAAATTAATAATGCCATGCAGAATTGTGATTTTCATCCATCTTTTAAATAAACCAGAAAAAAACAAGGAACAACATTTAACCAGTGCAGTTCAACAGCCACATTTACAGAACAATCCCATCTATGTTAGGTACAATTAATGTGGTATTAATTTAGGATATCACCCAACATATTCAGTTATGTCCATGTGAGAGAATGCATGAAAAAAATCAATAAGTGAACGACAGGTTTTTTAACTCGGCATTCAGTGTGTTTTTAGCATCAGTGGGGGCTTTTACTGCAGTAACTTGGTTAACCGTTATTGGGCACAACTCAAATACAAGTCACATGAAACAACCAGGTGTAAATGGGGTCTGGAGGTTAGAACTGTGCATACAAGCCAAGAAATCTGTAGGAACCTTCATTTTTAAGAGTGTGTGACAGAAGTAATTCTTCCCTCCCTCTCTCTGACCGATCTTACACCTGTCCAAAACTGAAACTTAACTTATAGGAAAACACAAACGTCCAAATGTCCAGTGGGAGCCATAGATCAGCCTCTGACATACATATCCATGCATATCATGACTATCATCACCATCATGAATTAGGTATGAAGATTCAGCCTTTGGTCGTCCTTTCCACTAGATAAACTGAAATGCGCTCAAGAACCTTTATAGCTTGATTCAAAGGTTCTTGAGGCTTTGACTCCTGACTTGTGAGACTCCTTGGGGCCACAGCTTTGAATCTGTAGCATCACAGTTCTGGGAGATGGACAGTGAAACTCCTTGGAAATAGAAGATATTCCACAAACACCATACAGTGCCAGGCCCTTGTCTCTGAACCAATGGGATGAACGCTGACCACTAACAACCTTGTCCTACAGAAAGAAGGTGCAGGAGCTACCGGCACTCACACACGCATACACTCTGCCGCTGTTCCGTAGCAGTCCATCCAGATTTCGTCTCTTTCTGCCTTGCTTCCAGAAGGCACCTTGCCAGATACATCCCCAACCCTACAAGACACTACAATCACTTTATAAGAAAGAGGGAGGGAAAAGAAGATGGGTGAAAGAGAAACAGGTGGAAGAAGAGCATGGACTTCTACACATATGATATTATAGGGATGTTAATAGATGCATAGCTAAAAATATTAACAATTTACAGTAGCTAATCCATGTGTTTGTGTGTGTCTTGATGCCTTGCAACAAACAAGGAAGGCGATCACACTTTTTTGGACAGCGAAAGTCCATCATTGACAAACAAACACAGTATCTCAAAATTGCCAAATCTTAAGTTGTTTTGCTATTATTTATATGTTCTTATTTATTTTGATATTTTTTTATTTTTTTATATGTATACTGAGACCGATATAAATACTTCATAGAAACGGCAGCCAAATTTTTTATTGTTTTTAATTTTACTCCTCTGTGCCAAACCATGTAAACAGCAAAATGGTGGCGTTTAGGGTCTCCATGGCAACGCCACGTTAGAAATGAGGTGAAAGGACAGAATGAAATTTTTACTATGCTGCTACGACGACGTTTTATTTCCCTTTGAGATATTCCTTATGTTCATATATGCACATTAACTAATAGCCCATCATCCCCTGTAGAGTAGGTCTCTCATAGCAAGACGTACTGTGAAGAAATATGACTTGAACGACGGTATATTGAGGACTCCAGGGTTACTTGAATTCCATATTTACTTACAAATAATTTTAAATGTGTTAACTTTTCAGGGCTACATTTGTTTTAGCGAGACATCTGTTTCTCATAGAAGTTCAACATGCAAACCACATTTGGCTAAGCTGATTCATTGGCACCCAGAGGCTGTCATATAAGCTTTTGATGACTATTATCAATTGTTCAGTGCTGAATCTATTAAGTAGTAGCAGAAAGAAGACTGAACTTCTTAGTTGACTGCTAACATGATTGAAGATTTGAGGTATGTATCATGTTTTTGTTTATATTTATTCATCTTATTTGTTTGTCACACAAGTCAAAACCAAGCCACTGCAGTTGTTCACCATTTTGTTGCCTCATTGCTGACTTCTGCAATTTGATACCATCGTCAGTACTCATACATACAGATCTTCATCTTGATAAGACATTCGTCCCTGATTCTTCATTCACTCATATCACTGCCTTATTAGACATAGTTATGGACTTTTTAGGTGTTGAAATGTTTGTTCAAATGTCTCAGATGTCCTCAGATGTCTTCAAAGCATACCATGGCTTCATTATGTATAGGGTGAGATATTACGGACAGATTTTTAGAAGTGAAAAAGTTGTCTCTAAATCTATGAACAAAGTTTTTCTGTTTTTTGCACACATGTATAGTTCATTATGTGTACTCTGAATGATGTGAGAGATGTATATAATGTATGCTACATAAAGCAAATTGTCGCCGTTGTAAGAAAATCTCATATCTCCCAAACTGCACCTTTAGAGGTGAAGGAAAAATGTTCTTTCCTTATTTCCTAAATCTGTTTTTTTTGCTGCTATAAGGCATGCCAAGAAATTACTATGGGCTGTCAAGTAAAGAATATAAGATGATGTTGGAAGACGCTGACATCACATTCGTCCTTGTTTTTTCTTTGTTTGCTACCCCATAGTTGAGCCTGAGTGAGATACACGTTTTTTATAGGCCTTACATTTCCAGTTTTCTTTTACTTATTTACACCTACCTTGAGTAATTCAACTCCTGGATTTTGTTCCAACGGCCTGGAGACCTCAGCTGCTGGTTTTAGTTCATTAGAGAAGCCAGGCAGTTAGAAGAAAATCCCAGGGAGGGCCTGAACTACCACCTCTGTTTATTCGTCATTTCGTTATGCCATTACTTTTTTGGTGGTGTACCTTGTTGTACATCTAGTACTGAAAACACTACTGACGTTTTATTTCTTCTAGTCTGACTCGACTAGCCGAGAATAGCTAACGTCTCCTGTCATAGCCATCTAGCCACCTAGCCACAGCAAACCCTAACACTGTTTGTATGATATGTTGGTTGCCATGGGGTTGTTAATGTTGCTGTAGCTACGCTACTGTCAATCACTATGCGGTTCAAACACAGTCCTGATTGAGCAGAACAGTGGGGCTTTTTAGCTTTTAAAAAGCTTCTGTTTGAAATGTGGTTTGTTTGTTTTTTTCCAAATCTGACTAATGTGAAGTCACATATCTTGAGATATTTTAAATATTTGCAAGCTGACCACCCTTTAATATCTGTTCATGTAATTTAAACTTGAAAGGTTTGCTTTTTAGATTTCCATTCATCAGGAAACAACAATATAAAGGGTAGCTGGCGTTTTTCAAATGGAGTAAAAAATAAAATACAAGAAAAAAGGAGTTACAAGCTTTTCATATGACAGCGACATGAAGAAATGTTGAGCAGGTGATCAAAAAGCAGCATCTGTTCACATATAAAGGATGTTGCCTGAGGACCCCCCACCAGTCTGTGTGGACTTTAGTGTGCTGTTAATATGCTTGTTGAACAGTAACAGAGTCATTAAGAGTGGATGATTCTATGATTTGACTTCAGTGCTTCACACCTTCATCATGTCCTCTTTCAAACACTGCACATTGTACGAGACAGCTAATTGTACTTAATGTCTTATCACGGTCATGTGTGTCGGCCAGAATGCTACATTCTTTTGCACTATGAAAGGATTAAAATAAGTAAAGAAGATTTACAAAAAAACACAATCCCAGTATTACTACATGCCAACTGATCTTGTGGGCATAGGTGGCAGGACTGAGGTCAAGGTTACGTATCAGCTCGTGTCCCACAGTTGGTGTAACGGAATAATGTAGCTTTTTTGAAATTTCAGAGGAAGTTGTGCTCATAGGTTGGTGTTCTTACATCATGAGTAACTGCTTTGTGGTTGACGTTGTGACTTCCACAGAAGACTGACCAATTGGCAAACGCCTGTTGCAGACGAGATGTAGAAGCATTTGGTCATTGTAGTCATTCTCAGTTGATCTGAACTATGGTAATTCTCCAGCAAGTAGATACTGCAGTTGGGATGTTCTTGTAATGGCCTGTTACTTGTATGTCAATTTTACTAAAATGCCATGGTGCTTGAAGTTTCTCAGTATACTCAGTTTGAATGGTTTCACCTGCTACATCCATCACTGTGAAATTAGAACAATCTCTCCAGTGTTGTTTACATACATTTATGTTTGTTTCATTGTCTTTTATTTATTGCAATCATGGATTCGTGGATCACGGTTGATTGCTTGGGGTTTTTGTGGAAGTAGTGACCCCTATTCGGTGCCATAACAAGTGTCAGAAGAGACTTATTACATATTTACTACATATTTGCATAAACTGAATGGTGTAAATCATTTTCCACTTTTCATAATTTCAAATGCTTAGGACACGGACGCCACCAAAGACTAACAATTGCCAGTGAAGGAGTGATACAGCAAGAAAGAAGAACCTTGTTCCAGTTCACTCTTTAGTGCACCTCATTAGTTTCCTTGTTTTCTAACACCTTTGATAAAATGGTACATCAAACCAAAATAGTGGCATCCCATACACTCACAAATCTGTTTTTCTTTCCTCACTAACCCTCTGTGTCTACCTGTTACATTAATAGTCGATTAGGAATATGACAAATAAAGAGGCTGTCAAAGAGGATTGGAACAGGGCCGATGTTCTTCCCTAGTGGCCCTTAATAAGCCCTGCTTCCTGATTTCACTACTATTAAACAGTGGTTCGGTCGTCCCTTATGCCCTCCAAATCTGGTCCACTCTCTCTCGCAGTTCTACTGATGTGTTGTCACATATAATATAAATGACAGTAATAAAGATGATATTAATGAAAATATTATTAAATGATGATTCTGTGTTCTGTACTTAATGAATGATATCAAGAAAAAAAAACAATAAACATTTACACTATTCTCAAAGACCACATGCTGGATGTTGTGTTTTATTTGTGTTTTTTTTTTATTTTTCATAGATGTTTGAAACTGAAATGGAGAGAATAATCATATACAGTGTGTAGTTTAGTCTAAGATCAGGCTGAAGCCAGTAGTTTCCAGTCTTTCCAGTCCTTAGTTGTGTTCTCCATGTTCTTGTGTGTTCACATATTAACGAATGCATGATGTAATATTAATATATATGTATCAACACTTCAAAGTGTTTCCAGGATACTGTAGTTCAGGTGTGCCTGAACATTTTATCTCTGTGGGTCAAAATGACAAGACTGTATACAGTGGTATGCGAAAGTTTAAACACCCCTAGTCAAATGACATTGTTGATTTTATAAGTGAAGTAACACATCCTCTACAGGGAACTTAGACATGACATTTTTCTGCAAATTTTAGTGCACAATTTTTGTTCATTTGATAAATTCAGAATATTAGAAAAATATATATATATATAAAATGTGGCATAACTTTTGCAGCGATTGCATTTTATGTATTATATTTTGGCAGATGGGGGCTGTAGAGGACGTGTTTAGTTCTGACAGCAGTGTTAGATGAGCTAATATAAAGCCTTCGAGTTGTATTTTTGCCATATTGCCCATCCTTAAGTCACGCTATCTACTGGAGATTTGGAATAATATGGGTTACTGGCTAATGGTAGCTAGCTAAGGTCCTGCCTTTATACAGCCTTCCTTCACACTTCTTGAGTGTGTCTCCACAGTTCATCACCTTTTCTTCTGTCATGACATTGACATTCAAATGACATTGTTGATTTTCTAAGTGAAGTAACACATCCTCTATAGGGATCTTAGACAACATGTTCCTGCAGATTTCAGTGCACAAATTCTGTTCATTTATATAATGTGGCATAACTTTTGCAGCGATTGCATTTTATGTGTTATTTTTTGGCAGAAGGGGGCTGTAGAGGATGTGTACTTATTTTAATCAACACAGTGTAATTTTACCACTGTGCAATTAAAGAAGGTTTCAAGGGTTTTAACGTATTTTACAACACTACTCTGTATTTTGTTACTGAAATACTTATATTAATAATATAAAAATATGTTCTTTCATTGCGTGAAGGGGTGGGCTTAGAGTAAGTTTCTGGTGGGACAAATCAAACGTCCTCACAGGCCAACTTTGGCTCATGGGCCACGCTTTGGGCAACGCTGCTTTGGCATAACCTAATTTATGTGCCGTATCTGTACCATATGGTCGATAACCACAGAAAATAATTTAGGGTCAGCATCTGCTCATTGCCTTCTATTGTAAGTGTGTTACTAGTCAACACGTTTTCTGTGCTGGGGAGCCTCAAAATTACTGTCTGTAGTAAATAGTTTTACATTACAGATGCAGCATGTAGAGATTAGGGGGACACTTCAGCACTCATCTATTACCCAACTCTTGATAGTTCATTAGCTGAGTAATTGAAATAGGTGTGTAAGATTAGGGAAAACACCAAAATGATAACGTACATCTTTAAATCCATGTTGAGCTATATCCATACCATAAAAAATGAAGTACAGAGCAACAACATAAACCAGTGTACCGTAACTGTAGCGGATTGGCTGTCAGCGCATTAGGCCATTATCTTATTCATTGTCATCAAACATTTGAGTTTTCCTCCTGTTCTTTTAGTTTTAGAAAACACTGAGGTAGGAAAAATCATTGCTCTCAACTTCCTATCTTCCTATCCTATCTTCCTAACTTCCTGTCAAAATAGGCATTAAGTACAAGTTATTAATTTTTCATACATTATATTGTATTTCTATGTTCCTTCTGTAGGGATTACCTATGGGATAATACACTTGCATACAGAATGAGAAAGACAAGGTAAAGTAAGTGAAAAAAACAGGAATTTATAAAATAAGAGTTCAAAAATGATCAAAAGTTATAGAGAAAATGGAACAACAATGCAAGACCTGGTAGACCATCAAACTGTATTGTGACTATATCTTCAAGCATATTACGTACTTATTGTTACTGTCAGAACAAAACTTAGTATTCCCAAGAAAAATGGGCCTCATTCAACAAGAGGAAATTTCTTCTTAAAATCCACTTACGTAGTTTTCACGAAGACTCTGACATTCACCAATGTTTTCTTATTTGGGATTTGTTCTTAGTTAAGAACCTACAAACATTCAAGAGCACAAAAGTGCTAACAACTCTGCAGTTTAAGAACACGTCATGAATCTGACATAGACTTAGTTCTGACAGCAGTGTTAGATGAGCTAATATAAAGCCTTCGAGTTGTATTTTTGCCATATTGCCCATCCTTAAGTCACGCTATCTACTGGAGATTTGGAATAATATGGGTTACTGGCTAATGGTAGCTAGCTAAGGTCCTGCTTTCATACAGCCTTCCTTCACACTTCTTAAGTGTGTCTCCACAGTTCATCACCTTTTCTTCTGTCTCATCATTTATCCTGCTCTCCTTTTCTCTTTCTCTTTCTTTTTCTATGTCCATTCTTAGGGCCCTCAACACTGTTTGACACCCACTTAACCGAAGTGAAAGCTGCATGTCCCTTGTTGGTTACGTGTCATGCTTAGGCTCACAACTTCTGAAGCCACCACTTCTTCATCTTCAAACCCCTAAAACAAGTGAAAAGAAACATCACATGAGACACAGCACACCAGTGAAGACCTTCCAGGTCACCAAACAGCTAACACCATCAAGAAATAATGCTGCATGTGGAGGAGACCTGTCTCAGTTTTGTTGCTGTGGCCTGTGGTTAACGAGAGAGAGAGAGAGGAAAGAAAGAAAGAAAGAAAGAAAGAAAGAAAGATAAAGTGAGAAAGATAGAGAGACATGGTTGGTGAATGAGGCCCAATGAGGGAAAGTATGTGAGAGAAAGAAAAGAAAAAAAGAAAGATTGGGAGAAAGAAAAATAACAGAAAGAACAAATAAAAGATGGGAAGAGTAAAAAGAAAAATAAAGAAAGAAAAAGGAGAGAAAGAAAAAAGTATACAAATAAATAAAGTAACAAAGAGAGATAAAAGAAAAATAATGGGAACAAAGAATAAGTCAGGAAAGAAAGGAGAATGAATTAAGATAAACAAAGAAAGAGACAAAGACAGCAAAGAAAGAAAAGACGAAAAAGAATAAGAAAGAAAGCAACACAAAGATAAAAGAAACATTAGAAAGAAAGATGCAGAGAAACAAAAAAGAAAGAAAGATAAACAGTAAAGAAAGATAAACAAAGAAAGAGGAGGACACAAACAGCGAAGAAAGAATACAAAAAAGAATAAGAAAGACAAAGAACCTGAAAGAAAGAGAAACAAGAAACATGCGGAGAAACGAAAGAAAGAAAGAGAAATGAAAGAAAGAAAGAAAAAGAAAGAGAAAGAAATAAAATCTAGAAATCAAGCAGACTGTTCTGTGGATATGTGTGTGTCTGTATGAATATTAGAGCCGGTGTGAGTGTTTGTGTTGTATATGAATATTAGAGCTGGTGTGAGTGTTTGTGTTGTATATGAATATTAGAGCTGGTGTGAGTTTGTGTTGTATATGAATATTAGAGCTGGTGTGAGTGTTTGTGTTGTATATGAATATTAAAGCTGGTGTGAGTGTTTGTGTTATATATGAATATTAGAGGTGCTGTGTTATATATGAATATTAGAGCTGGTGTGAGTGTTTGTGTTGTATATGAATATTAGAGCTGGTGTGAGTGTTTGTGTTGTATATGAATATTAAAGCTGGTGTGAGTGTTTGTGTTATATATGAATATTAAAGCTGGTGTGAGTGTTTGTTATGTATGAATATTAGAGCTGGTGTGAGTTTGTGTTGTATATGAATATTAGAGCTGGTGTGAGTGTTATATATGAATATTAGAGCTGGTGTGAGTGTTTGTTATGTATGAATATTAAAGCTGGTGTGAGTGTTTGTGTTATATATGAATATTAGAGCTGGTGTGAGTGTTTGTGTTGTATATGAATATTAAAGCTGGTGTGAGTGTTTGTGTTGTATATGAATATTAGAGCTGGTGTGAGTGTTTGTGTTGTATATGAATATTAAAGCTGGTGTGAGTGTTTGTTATGTATGAATATTAGAGCTGGTGTGAGTGTTTGTTATGTATGAATATTAAAGCTGGTGTGAGTGTTTGTGTTATATATGAATATTAGAGCTGGTGTGAGTGTTTGTGTTGTATATGAATATTAAAGCCGGTGTGAGTGTTTGTGTTATATATGAATATTAGAGCTGGTGTGAGTGTTTGTGTTGTATATGAATATTAGAGCTGGTGTGAGTGTTTGTGTTGTATATGAATATTAAAGCTGGTGTGAGTGTGTTGTATATGAATATTAAAGCTGGTGTGAGTGTTTGTGTTGTATATGAATATTAGAGCTGGTGTGAGTGTTTGTGTTGTATATGAATATTAAAGCTGGTGTGAGTGTTTGTGTTATATGAATATTAGAGCTGGTGTGAGTGTTTGTGTTGTATATGAATATTAGAGCTGGTGTGAGTGTTTGTGTTATATATGAATATTAGAGCTGGTGTGAGTTTGTGTTGTATATGAATATTAGAGCTGGTGTGAGTGTTTGTGTTGTATATGAATATTAAAGCTGGTGTGAGTGTTTGTGTTATATATGAATATTAGAGGTGCTGTGTTATATATGAATATTAGAGCTGGTGTGAGTGTTTGTGTTGTATATGAATATTAGAGCTGGTGTGAGTGTTTGTGTTGTATATGAATATTAAAGCTGGTGTGAGTGTTTGTGTTATATATGAATATTAAAGCTGGTGTGAGTGTTTGTTATGTATGAATATTAGAGCTGGTGTGAGTTTGTGTTGTATATGAATATTAGAGCTGGTGTGAGTGTTATATATGAATATTAGAGCTGGTGTGAGTGTTTGTTATGTATGAATATTAAAGCTGGTGTGAGTGTTTGTGTTATAAATATTAGAGCTGGTGTGAGTGTTTGTGTTGTATATGAATATTAAAGCTGGTGTGAGTGTTTGTTATGTATGAATATTAGAGCTGGTGTGAGTGTTTGTTATGTATGAATATTAAAGCTGGTGTGAGTGTTTGTGTTATATATGAATATTAGAGCTGGTGTGAGTGTTTGTGTTGTATATGAATATTAAAGCCGGTGTGAGTGTTTGTTATGTATGAATATTAGAGCTGGTGTGAGTGTTTGTGTTGTATATGAATATTAGAGCTGGTGTGAGTGTGTTGTATATGAATATTAAAGCTGGTGTGAGTGTTTGTGTTGTATATGAATATTAGAGCTGGTGTGAGTGTTTGTGTTGTATATGAATATTAAAGCTGGTGTGAGTGTTTGTGTTATATGAATATTAGAGCTGGTGTGAGTGTTTGTGTTATATGAATATTAGAGCTGGTGTGAGTGTTTGTGTTGTATATGAATATTAAAGCTGGTGTGAGTGTTTGTGTTATATGAATATTAGAGCTGGTGTGAGTGTTTGTGTTGTATATGAATATTAAAGCTGGTGTGAGTGTTTGTGTTATATGAATATTAGAGCCGGTGTGAGTGTTTGTGTTATATGAATATTAGAGCTGATGTGAGTGTTTGTGTTATATATGAATATTAGAGCTGGTATGAGTGTTTGTGTTGTATATGAATATTAAAGCTGGTGTGAGTGTTTGTGTTATATATGAATATTAGAGCTGGTGTGAGTGTTTGTGTTGTACATGAATATTAGAGCCGGTGTGAGTGTTTGTGTTGTACATGAATATTAGAGCTGGTGTGAGTGTTTGTGTTGTACATGAATATTAAAGCTGGTGTGAGTGTTTGTGTTATATGAATATTAGAGCTGGTGTGAGTGTTTGTGTTGTACATGAATATTAAAGCTGGTGTGAGTGTTTGTGTTATATATGAATATTAGAGCTGGTGTGAGTGTTTGTGTTGTACATGAATATTAGAGCCGATGTGAGTGTTTGTGTTGTACATGAATATTAAAGCTGGTGTGAGTGTTTGTGTTATATGAATATTAGAGCTGGTGTGAGTGTTTGTGTTGTATATGAATATTAAAGCTGGTGTGAGTGTTTGTGTTATATATGAATATTAGAGCTGGTGTGAGTGTTTGTGTTGTACATGAATATTAAAGCTGGTGTGAGTGTTTGTGTTATATATGAATATTAGAGCTGGTGTGAGTGTTTGTGTTGTATATGAATATTAAAGCTGGTGTGAGTGTTTGTGTTATATATGAATATTAGAGCTGGTGTGAGTGTTTGTGTTGTACATGAATATTAGAGCCGGTGTGAGTGTTTGTGTTGTACATGAATATTAGAGCTGGTGTGAGTGTTTGTGTTGTACATGAATATTAAAGCTGGTGTGAGTGTTTGTGTTATATGAATATTAGAGCCGGTGTGAGTGTTTGTGTTATATGAATATTAGAGCTGGTGTGAGTGTTTGTGTTGTACATGAATATTAAAGCTGGTGTGAGTGTTTGTGTTATATGAATATTAGAGCTGGTGTGAGTGTTTGTGTTGTACATGAATATTAAAGCTGGTGTGAGTGTTTGTGTTATATATGAATATTAGAGCTGGTGTGAGTGTTTGTGTTGTATATGAATATTAAAGCTGGTGTGAGTGTTTGTGTTATATATGAATATTAGAGCTGGTGTGAGTGTTTGTGTTGTACATGAATATTAGAGCCGGTGTGAGTGTTTGTGTTGTACATGAATATTAGAGCTGGTGTGAGTGTTTGTGTTGTACATGAATATTAAAGCTGGTGTGAGTGTTTGTGTTATATATGAATATTAGAGCTGGTGTGAGTGTTTGTGTTGTATATGAATATTAGAGCTGGTATGAGTGTTTGTGTTGTTTATTATCTGAACTCCAAGTGTCTCACAAACCATCACATCAACACCAGCTCTGACCAGCACAGACTCTATACAGCATCACAGCCGTCAGCAGCACAGCTGCATTCTCCTTATCACAGCTGTGGTCTTCAGAAGTTTTTAATAGTTCTAAATGAAGTATCAGTGCAGAGAGCTGATGTGATTCTCTCTCTGTGTTTCTTCTCCAGAAGCTGCAGCCATGCTAGCGGAAGTGACACAGCTGCGGTCGCTTGTCGAGCGTTTCCTTGCGCAGTTTCAGTTGCGCTCAGATTCACTACTGAGCAGACGCAGAGAGCACGAGTTGAAGTCTAATACACAGACTTATACAGAATTACTGCGCATTAAACTTCATTCCTTCTGCCTTTCACTTATTTTTGTTTGTTTTGTTTATTTATTTCATATATGGTGCCTTAAGATAACAAAAATTTTGCAGATCTTGGAAACAAACTGTGATTTCGGCAGGTAAGATTTTTGTTCTAAATGTGAATTCATTAGGCACATCCATAGCAGTCAAACTGCTTAATGTTAGAGGTGCAGCAAACATGTTGAACAAATTAGAAAATCAAAGAAATGTTTTTAAAAAGTTATGAACACATGCTGCATCGATAGATAATTTGTAATCACTAATAAAAAGCTTACATCACTGCACATCAGTGCATTTTTGTGCATATATATCTCAAGTCTGCAAATGACTCACTTATCTGTCATTTGCTATTTAAAAAGCACAGATGTACACAGCTTTGAAAGCTTTTAATCATCGTCTAGTGAGTTTTGATTTTGATTTCTTGTCAGGTGGGTTCAGTGCAGAAATTTGACTTTGCTAACCCTATATAGATAACTTTACTGTTGTTTATCTATCCATCTGTCTCTCTGTTTGTTTTCAATGTAAATCCTATCAAGTCTACATACATTTAACTCACTACTCTGTCCTTATTTGTGAAAATTCAGACTGACATACATTTTTGAATGCATTGTGATATTGGACACCATTCTGTTTTATTGCTTACATTTGAACTGTGATTTACAGCTGCACATTCATTTTAGAGGTAGATGAAATCATGAAAATTACAACAACTAAACTAGGTAAATTTTGGGTTTGATTTAAGGCCAGCTGGTTATAAACCGGTTGTAACCAAAGCCAGTCTTCTTACTTCATTTTCAGAAAATAAGCTATGAAACTCTCACTGTCGTGGCACACTCAAGGGTACATCTCAGTAGCTTTGGAGAGGGAACATATTTGTACCATAATCCACTGAAATTATACTTTCTAAGTTGTATTGACTCCACACTTGTCTCCAGGCTTTTTTTTTAAATTATGAAAGGGAACAAATACGTACTTTTCTCTGGGAAAAACTTATTTAAGGTACACAATTGGACCTTAAAGCCACTGTTGTACCTTCGAGGTACATTTACATTGTTTGTACCTTGATAAACGGGAAATACCCGCACAGAACCTTTATTTCTAACAGAATTGTGATATGTTCCAGTATTGCCTGTGTTTCTGTTATTTTGTCATTGTGCCTAAAAGCAATATTGTATGCTCATGGTTATAGCCCAAAAAGCACTTTTTCAGTTTGTAGCATGTATCTCATTCCAAAAATCCCCAGATAAATGATGGTAGAAATGTAAGTGCCGCTAAAATCAGGCTTCGTTGGAGGGGTTTTTTCAGTCTAGCTCAAATAAAACTCTGAAGTCAGTATTTTTAGTTGCAAAGAGGCTTTGCTCATGATTTTTTCAGTGGCAAAGATTGGTAAGCATTAGTGTACAGAACACGTCCAGCAAAAGTAGTAGTCAGCTCTTTATGTTAGTAAACAGTTATGCTGGAGTGCTTGATTAGTTGCCTTTGTTTGACTTTGAGGGTTGGAAATGAGGTGCAGGCCCAACACAGCCTATTTTTGCATCGTCATTGTGCGATATGACTGTTGCGAAGGCCGATATTGCATTAGCGAATACCAAAGGATTACTGCTTACTGAACTACATTATCCCAAAAGAAAACACATCATAGTTTGTAAGAAGTGTGAAATGGCGAAAGTGTATAATATATTCACTCTCCAACATGTGGCATTTGTTCCCTGTTTAAAACTTGCCTGATTTTGCCCAGCTGATAAGCAGCTGGTGTAGTTGGTGCCTTTGAGCAGGAAAATCTCCAAACTGTGCTGGACAAACTGTGTTCCAAACAGTCCAACCCTGGAGCACCACAGAACACCACTGTTATTAGATCTTATGTTTTCCCACTTGTTACGACACCTCATGTTCAATAATTACCTCCTCTGAATCCTCAGAACATCTTACTGAATATCTCTAGTAACATATTAGTGTTTTAATGTAATGCAGATGTACTAGAGACACTTCATGCATATTGCGAAACATCTACCATAAAGGTGATCTTTGTAGCTTTACAGTTATTAACTGTAACTGTATCTGTTGCTGCACAATTTATCAGTTCCCTCCTGTACATCAAAAGAAAGAGAACATCAGAGGAGCAGGTATTATTTGGGACCTTCTTAGCACTGCAGTGCCACTGACATAGTACTGGGTGATGCGCTGGTATGAGTGGATGACGCACAGCAATGTTGGAGGTCCTAAACACTGTGTACAATCACTGGCCACTTTATTAGTCATGTATCTATTATAACCTTTATATGTACAGTTAGAAACTATTGCTCATCTTTTTCATGCACAATTGGTGTTAGTCATTCTTTAGTTCTTCATACTTGGTGAATGTCTGACCCACTGTTGGTTGAATGTTGGCACACACACTACCATGCCACTACCGTGCCGTTATCACTGATGGGAACAGTCCACCGGTCAAATACTATCCGGTCAGTAGTCGTCCTGTGGTGGCCCCTTTCCACTGATAGGCAGGATAGGGGCAGGAACGTACCATGTTCTTGCGAGGCCCATGGGCACACGAAAGTTTGGAATCCCCTGAACTTCATAAATAAACACATATATACATAAATAAATAAGAAAGATCTTAAAGGGGAATTAAACAGTAGTTCACATTTGTGTTTATGTGCACTTTGCAGTGTAAATTTGTTTCTTGTTTGGTTTTCTTTTGCGTCTACAACATAACAGTTTGTGTTTTTGATCTAAGGTTTGTGTTGGCAATCGATTGTTCTAAGTATCTTGAGCCCACTAGGACCTTGTGGTCTGAGGCCCATCGACAAAGGTCCCACTGGCCCGGTCAGTAACCCATCCCTAGACAGATGGGCTACACTCAGTAACTGTAAACCTACAAAGTGCACCTATAAAGTATGTGTTTCTGGTAAAATGGCCATTGAGTATGTGCAATGTAGGTTTTTCAGTTATAATAAACTGGCAAGTGAACATGGTGTTGCCACCTAGTGGAGAAAGCTGTGTTTTGCTCTTCCATAACTAAGCAAAAGGTACATAAATGGTTCTTGTTTGAACAATTTATTGCAGCAGTTAACATGACTGTTCATTTCTCCAATTCAAATTCTAGACCTTTCCACTTCTGTAAGCCATGCCTCGCTCTTTCCTGGTGAAAAAGCGGAGAAGGGGAGGCTCTCGCTCTCCTCTCCCCACCGACTGCACACCATGTCTTGGCATTCCCTGGACTGCCCCCCTGGTGTCCCCCATAACTCGAGAAGAACCAGAACAGAGTGTGGAGTCTTCATCTACACAAGAAGCCAATACACACCAGGATTCTTATAATAGCTGGACCACAGGTGAACACAGTGTATAGTTGTTCTTCATACCTGTTTTGAAACATTTTTTTTCCCATTTTCCTCTTGACAAAATTGCTGAGCTAATTATGCTAACATGGCTGACAATGAGTGTAAGCTAGCAACCCCTCATTCACATTGTTATTTGCATAATACCAATAAATGGTTATTTACTTTCATTCACCATTAGCCACATTAGCATTTCTGACCAAACTATTGCTTTAACCTCCTGAAACTAATTATTCACTTATTAATCTTAAGATTATTCACTTACTACCACTAATTATTCAGTAACTATTATGAATGATTTAGTAACTATTAAACTGTGTTTACAACTACATAACTATGTATAATCATAACTATAAGTAGCTATAATTATGCAGCTATGACAGTGAGGAACTGACTTCTGTGGGCCGCGTACCCACTCTTAAGATATGTTAATGGATTTCAGGAGCAAATTTTTGGTGTTTCCACACAGTTTAAAGGAATGATTTGGCATCAAAAAATGACAGTTTTCTATTTTGATCAACCAGGTTTGAAGTCTAAATTCTGCTTCATTAGTTTAGTGCTAGAGCTAGGCTAACATTGCTAACAAACTTTAGAAGTATCACAAACCTTTTCTATTAACACATCACCAAAACGTCTCTCAGTCAGTTCAAACCAATCCAATAAAAATAAACTATAGAAATTGTGTTTGTTAGCAATGTTAGCCTCACAGCTTCAGTTCTAAACTAAGGAAGAAGACTCTGGACTCTGAACATTGTCTCAGCTGATCGACTACATCTAGGATAAATAGGTAATAGTACAAATTAGTTTTTTCTCCAAACTGGTCCTTTAAAACCTTTCAAAATGTTTGCTCCTCTTAAATCTTTAATGCTAATTACACTCTTTAAAAAAAAGATGGTTCTTCAAAGATTCTTGAGTAAAAGCAATGGTTCTAGTTAGAACCATGGGTTCTATATAGAACAATTTGCATGCTTAAATTGTTCTTTATCTGGTGAATTAAGTGTTCAGATTGAGGGAAAATGTGTTGTATATGTTTCTACACAGAAGCTTTTTGAAAATGATTCTACATAGAACCAAAAGAGATTCTTCTGTTGTTATGATTTCAAGCTTATAACAACAGAACTCTTTTTGGAGCTAGATGGAACCACTTTCAAAAACAACACAATCTCCATTAATCTGAAGGACTATTTCATGCAAATGGTTCTATATAGAACTTGTTTCTAAACAGAACCATTGCCTTTACTAAAGAACCCTTGAAGAACCATTTTTTCTAAGTGTGTATTTATAGCTAGCATGGAAGAAATATGAATACATTTGTTATAGTTCGTATTAGAGAAAAGTCTTTATATTAACTACTTATAGTTGGCACTGACGAAATGTGATGTTAATTACCTTTCATCTACTATTACCAACATTACTGTTTTTGGTATATGCCTTTTAATTCATTTTGGAAGCACTATTTTAACTTCTTTCTGCAGCCCCCTAGTGGCCATTCTAACCACAGGACCCTGATGCCACGACGGCAGTGTTCTTCATATCAAAAAATTGGGCATTGAAACACAATAAAAAAACTTTTTCAAATGTTGACCTGCTTGCTTACCTATTAAGACAAAAGTCCAACTCACTTTCACCTTTGTAAATCATTAGCATTTCCATAGCCATATATTCACATCATTGAAGAAAAAAAATAGCATAGTTCACCATGTGGAAATTAAATAGATCCTCTAGGCTTAGCACGTGCATCGACTTAAAACCAGTCAACAAGATCGAACTGATTTCTCATTTCTTTCTTTACAGACGTTAAGAGTTTTAGTGAAGGCTCTTCTCTGGTTCCTTGGCACCATCTTCAGGTCACCAACACAGAGGACAAGCAGGAGCTGGGATTGTTACAGCCCAGCAATAAGGACAGAGACTGTTCCCAGATCAGCGCTCTGAACAGCTCCTCCACTACACACTGCCCCATTTGTGGCAAGGTAAAGCACCCTGACTTCCACACCACAAGCATGTAAGAAACCTCACCAAACATAAAGCCTCAAAAGCTGCATGAAGGAGTGTAGATGAAAATAGTATGGGCTTTTGTTTTAGGGGTCATTGCTGTGTCTGCTCAATGAAATAGCTTCAACTTATTATTGCTTGATTCAGAATGACACTACACTAAAAGCTGTGGTCTGTGTGTTTGTGTTCCCTTTCTCTCTTGTAGCTCTTCTCTTCCCTTTCTGGCCTGGAGGCCCATGTGTACAAGTATCATCAAGGTTACAGCCTGCCTGTGGTCTACTGCAACAGCAACAAACCTGTGACAACATATAGAACAAAGGTCACTGGTCATTATATATAGATCAATACCTTGCGTCTCCATTTAGTTTGTCACCCACACTTAGTCCCAATCCCAGTTCACCCAGTTCAATTATTGTTAAGATAGAGAGGTAGGGCGTGTTAGGGCTACATCGCCCTCCAAATGGAGGTTTTTCAGAGACTTACTACAAACTGAGAAAATTATGAGAAATCAATGCCACATACCAAAAACCAATCCACCAGCATTTCTAATATTTCTCCAACTTTCTGCAGAAAACTGCAAAAGGATGCCTACTGGCATGTTGGAAATGTCCAGCAAAATTTGTCACGCCTGTTTATGTAAAAGCACCTGACTACCGATATGTTGGGTTCTTGAAGGGTAGTCCCATTTCGTAGGGGAAGATTGCAACCACTACCCCCTGCAACTCAGTTCCAAGAGGCAAGGTGACACTCCAAAGCAAGGGGAAGGACTGAAAAATAAGAAATGGGCCTGGGCTATAATGTTTTAAGACTTGAGGACTAATGAAAAAGAAAGAAATATTTTGTTTGCAGTCAGACTGCATAACCAGAAAGCTTCAGATTTAATTGTATTAATTGATTAAACGGATGATCATAAAATGGACTGGTAAAGTTTTAAAAGCTGATTGGCTGAGAATCTTTGAACATGTTGCCCACTGACCACACCCTAATGTAAATTAACTATACTGCTTTCTGCATCAATAGTTCATTTAAAAAGATACGCTAAATTAAAAGATTTTTAAAAAAGTCATTGGTATATTCTATCAGAATGAATATTGTCAGTTTATAAAAGCAATTAGCCATGGGAGAGCATGCCCTATAGTGAATTTACCACAGTTTAGGGCAATGGTCTAAAATCCAGACCTTTAATCCAGTTTCCAGTGTAAGGAAAATAGTTGATGCTGTCAAAAGTTGAGGAGAGTCAACTTCTCACATGTAAAACTGCCCTGTTAAACGTTGACAGTGAAATGTCTCCACATTTGTCAATGAGAGGCGCTGTCTGTGTACCTTATAAACTGGCAGCTTTGTGCTTTTCACTCAGTGCAGTGTCCAACTGTTGTATATAATTTTACTTTGCTAACATGACTAACTTACAAAACACAAACGTGCCAGACATCTGAAGAAATCAGAAGTAATTTGGTGTGGTTAGACTAACCACTAACCATTACAGCTAGAAAAAAAGTGGGAAAAAAGAAAGATATTTTTCTGCTCAGTTGCCCCAAAAGCAATGTTTCCAGATCATCCACTGAGCAGTTAATAATTTGTGTGTGGAAGACCACCACTCATCTAACGTTAAACTGTTAGCTTTAGCTCATGAACAGATTTAACCCACAGAAGCTAAAAGATTTTCCTTTGCTTTTTTGACACACCTGGAGACAACCTGTTAAACTTTTAGTGTGGGATTGCAGCAAAACCCACCACCAGCAAGGGTACACCCTCTCTAAAATCCACCCCCAAATTCCTCAAAGTTGTGCTCTTTTAAAGGTGCAGTGTGTAAGATTTCTATTTTTCGATTAGCAGAAATAAATTATAGTATATAAAACGATGTTATCATTAGTGTGCCATCACCTGTAACTACAAATCAATGTTTATTATGTTGGACTGAGCCCTTCATACCAACAAAGGGTCCTCTTCCTCTTCTGAGGCCACAAATCGAATCCACCTGCA
This sequence comes from Colossoma macropomum, assembly GCF_904425465.1. Taxonomy (NCBI): domain Eukaryota; kingdom Metazoa; phylum Chordata; class Actinopteri; order Characiformes; family Serrasalmidae; genus Colossoma; species Colossoma macropomum. Next base: position 950,327 of record NW_023495761.1, read on the forward strand.
GTTGCAATATCCAGCACTGGAAACTGGACTTAAGGACCTCTGGTTTTAGGAAGATAGGACCGAAGTTTCAGTATCCTGGACAAGCACATTTTACTGTATATGTAATGGCCGTGCACAATGTGGAAGCTTAGTGTTACAAGCAACCTGATGAAAAAACCTGTACATAAACCTAACAGTGCATTCTTGTATGTTTCAGGAGCGGACGTTTGATTGTCAAGTGTGTGGGAAGGTGTTCAAGCGTTCCTCTACTCTCACCACACACCTACTGATCCACTCAGACACGCGGCCTTTCCCCTGCCAGTACTGCGGCAAGAGATTCCACCAGAAATCAGACATGAAGAAACACACCTTTATTCACACTGGTGAGAACACACTTTCATATACGCATTTGAAGTGCCCATATTGTGGCCAACTGAATTTCTCCTTCTCCACCCCACAGTTCATATGGAACATGGAAACAAGCTGTTTTTGTAGTTGTTTTGAACTTTTTGATGTTAGTGATATGAAAATTGTGGGCGGATGCCAATATCTGACATTTTTCTTGTACATATCTGCCAATGCTGATCCATATACCTTCATAGTATGTAGAAGTTTGGAGCACAATAGCATTACAGAGAAATCAAACATTTATCTAGGGTTACAAATGCAGTAAAAATCAATAGAATGCATATATTTTACAACAGTAGCCCTACATCACCTGAACATTCTGCTCTTCTGGAGTATAATATTTCATCAAATATCAGTTTAAAATGTTGTTCAAATATATATATATATATATATATATATATATATATATATATATATATACATACATACACACACATATACACACACACACACACACACACACACACACACACACACACACATGCCTTGATGCATCCAAACAGCAGCTGCGATTGGTCAGGATGCTCAAAGCACACGAAGCATTCGGTGATTGGTTGGAGAATCATTTGCATATTGTACACAGATCACAGAGTTGTGAAGACAAAAAATTCAATACCGATTATCAAACAACATTGTGCCTGACTATACATAAATCTACCAGACTGATTTTATAACCATGTTGTGCCAAAAATTGTTACAAGTGGTAAGAAGTGTACAACATTCCTCTTCTAACATGTAGATTGTTCCTATTTTCCCCCCCTCTCATGTTTAGGAGAGAAGCCACATGTGTGCAGAGTGTGTGGAAAAGCCTTCAGCCAAAGTTCTAATCTCATCACACACAGCAGAAAGCACTACAGACCTTTCAGCTGAGCATACACATACATCTGCTCTGGATTTTTCTGTATATAATAAATATAATATCTCCCACAATGTTAATGAAGATGTGAATGTGGCTTTTTTTAAAAAGATTATTGCAATAAACTGTGCTATTTATGAAACAAATTATTTGACTCAGGTCAAAGGTTGAGCACAAAATATTTATTATTTACTGTTGTCCATGGTTTTTTTTTAGAAGACTTCAGCACAGCCATTCTCAGGACTTCACTGTCAGAGCATCTACATCATCTTAAGTTTAAAACCCCAACACACAAAAAAACAAACAAAATCAAAGATGAGTTCCCAAAGACAGAGATGTGTGTGATTGATTTTATATTATATTTTATTTTATTTTTTTAATATATATATATATATATATATAATAAACACACACACACAGTTTATGTACATTACCATTAAAATGTTTGGAATCACTCATTATATTAATTTAAGTGATTGGTATTGATGAAGGTACCCGTCCAACTGCACCTTTCAAAGGGTCATGCCATTTCTACAGCTACGAATGAGAAGCTAGCTTCGGCCTCATACTAGCAAATGATGTCTGTCTGTTTAAGTGGCTGGCAAATACTGACGCAGGTTGATAATGCGTTTTTACCATCTTACAGTAAACTAAACTGTCACCACCCAGCGATCTAGCACAATACTAATGAGTGAGTAGAGACCCATATTGAACAAGACATTATCAAATGTAAGATGCACCATAATTATCTACCAATTCTGAAATGAGAGACATAGATATTAGTATTATTACCACTTAATGCTGCGTAGATTTCTCAAAAAAATTAGTCATTACAGTTCTGTTCATTCTAGACAAGTCTAGTTTTTTTTTCCTTTTTTATATAAACAGTTCCCTAACTATTTTTTTATTTATTTATTTTAACTGAAAAACAGTGATTCCAAACTATTTAGTGTCTATGATAAAATGAAAGGAATTGGGCTAATGGTAATAAGGAAATGTCATGTACTCACCATCAAAGCAACCTTCTATACATGGACCTTCAGAAGGCAAACACACCTCGGTGGCACACATGAAATAAATCTGAGAAAGCAAAAGGAAACAAACAGCGAATCTCCACTAACTTCACTGTAGCAGATTTTTGGTGTAGTAAATACTTAAAAACCTCCATAAAGCATTACTACTTCTACATGAGCATGGTTTTTCCATCACTGACAGAAGCCACACATTTGTCTCATCAATTCTCCAAAACAATTTAGTGCAGGTGATAGAATGTTTACCTCTTCCTTGTCCTCCTCACCAGGCTCCGAGAGGCCCTTACTGCTTTCCAGAAACTGGAAAGTGCTGACAGTGAAACGTCTCACGTGATTGGCCACTGCCTCTGGAGGAGGGGCAGGGGGCTCATGGGTTGGAGTCACATCGAGGGGGTTTGGACACCTATAGAGAAGGATGTTCATGTACATTTATAACCAAAGACAGAGATCATAATTTGTCTGGTCTCTAGTCAACCTGACAGACAATACAGTGCAAATTACAACAATAGTGAGGTTTTCTTAACTTGCCAGAAGAGATTACTGCGTTTCAAAATACAGTGCTGGTTCTAAGAGCTGACTGGCTGAGCCACAGTTAAAATTGCTGTTAAAAACTCAATACACACACATACAGCCACTGAATTCTGTATTAAAAGTTATTAAGAACTCTTGTGCTGTTCACAGAATGATTGTTTTGCTTGGCTAAAACAGTTTGATTGTTAATTTAAATTATTCACTGAACAGTGAAGTATTTTATCATATTTCACTGCTTTTGTAAGGCCATAAGCCAGTCAAAGCCGTGGGTTGGTAATTTTTACCACAGTTAAGCGGATGTTGTTAGCCACAATGCTAAGAGAAGTAAAAACCCCTTAAATGTGATAATCATCTCAATATAAAGCCTCAAACTGCTTTAATCTATAAATCTATTGCATCAACAATTCAACAAATGAGGATCTACAGTGTGAACTGTACCCGTCATAGATGAGGACCCATGCAGACTGTGCTGAGCGAGGGTAAGCCACACAATAATGCACCAAAAGCACCACACTGGGATCTGGAGGGTTCAGCAGACGCACTTCTAGATAAAGGGGTTTTCCTAGAAGCTTCTGCAGGGGCCGGTGGTATTGTGGGTAGTAGCTACTGTAATGCTGATCTGAGTTGGTTGAAAAAGAGTACATGTCGAAATAAGCATGAAATAAAACGTCTACAGTTACATGACAAACTAAACCAATTACCATCTACTGAAAGGGACTAACTAATGAAATAGGCTGTGCACTACTACTATTAAGTCTGCAAAAATCAAAGCTCAAAGTGTAATAAGTGAGATTACAATTCTCTCTAAGCCATTTTCTAAAACTATTTAGAAGTTATTCACAGCCAACACCACAAAAAAGGCTGACAGTTCCTCTATACAAGACTCTTACCTTTAGCTATCCTGAGTTGGACTCCAAATACCCCTTGGGCCTGAATGGACGGTCCAAGAGATGGACTTATTACCAGATAACTCACACTCGTCAGAGTGCCAGGCAGATACCGACATTCAACCAGCAACCTGAAAGAGGGACAGACAACCAATCAAGGATGTCATTATCAATTAGTGATTAAGTACTCATTTTTTTGAGTAATTATTTTTTTACAAAAGGCCAAAGAATAAAAGAAAATAAATAATAATAATAATAATAATAATAATATGTTAATAATAATAATAAATAGCCATACTTCCACATGTATGCATACCTAAATGGTGAATCTCTGGTGATAGTTCCATGGTTGAGGCTGAGGGACTGCAATGTATTCAGAATCTCTAGCATGTAGATTACAGTCTTACCCACTTCCTAAATAACATAACGACAAACTCATAAGGTTATACACAGTACTGTTAAAGTTTGGAATCCAATAACGAAACTGACAATATAAAAAAAAAGATTCCAATAAATAAAAAAAATAAATAAATAAAACAGTTCAGTGCAACTGTGCAAATAAGCTTGGAAGCTCAAAACATTCAACGTCAACAATGACAGTGAATATAGAGTCAGTTGAGCATTAATGGTGCCTTCACAGATGTGCACACCACCCATGCCATGTGCATTAATGCACCCCTGTACCATCATGAATATTGGCTTTTGAACTGTGCACTGATAACAAGCAGAGTGATCATTGTCCATGATTTCCAAAAAGATTTTCAATTGTTGATTTGTCGGACCACAGGACACTTTTCCACTTCCCCTCAGTCCATAAATGAGCTCGGGCCCAGAGAAGGAGGCAACATTTCAGGATCCTGTTTATATTTATATATCCAGAGATTTCTCTGGATTCTCTGAGTCTTTTAAATGTTATTATGTATTGTAGATGATGAAAACCAAAAAAAGGTTTTTGCTGTTTTACGTTGAGAAATGTTATTCTTGAATTGTTGCACTATTTCATCATGCAGCCTTTCACAGAGTGGTGAACCCCTCCTCATCTTTACTTCTGAAAGACTAAGCCTCTCTAGGATGTTCTTTTTACACCCAATCATTTCACTGACCTGCTGCCAATCAAGCATTACACAGCTTTACCAGCCTTTTGTTGCCCCCATTCCAACTTTTTTGGAATGTATTGTTAGCATCAAATTCAAAAAGTATTTTTCAATGAACAATAAAATTTCTCAGTTTCAACATTTGATGTTTTTGTACTATTTTCAATTAAATATATTGTTTAAGAGATTTGCTCATCATTGCATTCTGTTTTTATTTACATTCTGCACAGCATCCCAACTTTTTTGGAAATGGGGCTGCAAAATGACTGACAAAACTGTACAGCACCAGAGAAACATTACAACAAAATTAATATCCAGAATGACTAATAAGTGGCAGTCAAATTTAATGAGAAAATTTAATAAGAAATAACTTGACTAAAATGACTAAATACCTAATTACAGTATATTATGATTTAACAACACCTAAAATACATTCTACCAGGACACAGTGCTGCTAAGAAAAATCTAAAAGTATGGACAATTCGAAAGTAGTTTACGAACTGCCTATAACTAATCTCTTGCATTAAACAGACCATTAACAGCAAAGTATCAGAAGAACGATTTTCTCAATGTGATCATAATCATACTCACATATCTGTGAGCACCACAGCCATCCAACGGGACCTTAAACAGGGCAGAGTCTGCCACCACCCTCTGTGGTGTGCAGGAGCTGTTGCCAGCAGCAACCAGGAGGGCAGGTGAGAGGGGAGGGTCAGTGAGGGACGCAGGGATGGAGAAGACAAAATGGTGGTCGGCTGTGCACTCTGAGGAATAAAGAAAAACAGGAAAAAGGTGGCAGATGACCGATACTGGATATTTTTATGCCATCATTATTCTCTTTTCTCACATGGCACTGACTTTGCTTAAGTCACATGCAGAGTGGGAACAGGGTCATTAGATCAGTCAATTTGGGGAAAGTACTGAGTTGCAGTTTTTCTGACCAAAACTGTGACTGAAATCTAAACTGCAATTATTTTCTATAAATTGAGGTCCAAGCCTGTAATAACTTTTTACCACATAAAACACAAAAACAAACACACACATATACATGTGTGTGTGTGTGCCAGTCAGCAACTATGGCAAAAAGCAAAAATAAGCAAAATTGTTTTGAAAGAAGGAGCAATGACGGAAACTGGCTCTGCAAATATGTGCACAACTGCTGACTGGTTTGTGTGGCAATTTGTGTGGTAGATAGAGGTGCAACACACCCAATTTTGTCAAATCAACATGTCAAGTAAGCAACACAAGTCTCTGAAGCGGTTTTAGTAAGCTGTTGGCTAGCAATCAGCTGGCGTCTGCTGATTCTGGCCTAGTTCGAGAGTGTTTTTCATCGCAAAATAAATACGGTGTGTTATTTCTTAATTTGTACAGTGTCATTTCATTACTCCATTAACTGTTCACTTCTTTCTTCTGTCATGACGAAACTGGCATCAACGACAGTCCAGTTTGGCCAGTTTGTTTTGCATCAAAAATGTCAAGACACCAGACTTCATCTGACATCAAAGGGCAATGGCATTGAGTGGCATTTGAGTATGCAGACCCTGCATTTTGAGTGGTCCATAGGTCACCACTGCTTCTTTTGTCATCAGTGCGTAACCGCATCAGCTTCTTATTAATTGTATTCATCAATGTGATCATTAGGAAATGTGCAGGCTCCTGCTAACTGCATTGTATGAAGAAAATAGAAAGAAATAGAAAGAAAAAAGAAATAGTTAACTTTAGGTGTAGCCCACTTTATAAAGGCTAACACTTAAAAATTGGAAGCTTATCTAATACACAGTACAGTTTTAAAAGTTTAAAAAGCCTTTTGTCTACGCATCTTGTGAGATCTATTCATAATGACATTTCATCCCCTTGGAATTATTAGGTTCTATCTGCGTTCTGAGCAGTTTTGAGACACTGTGCCTTAGAGATTTTGCATTCCAAATAGGAAAACCAATATGATACAAGTCTGTGTCAAAAATTAAATTGACAGACAGTCTAAATGTATTCTAAATATAACAAATCAGAATCCTAACAAATTTATAATAGAGTTTTTGGAACAGGTCAAATTCAGACAGAACCTTCTAATCTTAAGAATTCACTTTCTGCTTGGAATTTTAAGGTTCTATCTGGCAAAAGAGAAAAGCAGCAATGATTTTCAAGGAATGAGTTTCCTCAAATTGTTTTAAAACAAAATTAGTGTTGTAACAGAATGTCTACATATATCAGAAAATTAAATGTAATGTTTTATGACTGACAATTAATTTTATTATTTATTCATGTTTTTACGGCATTTGTTTCTTGTTTTAGGACAAATAGTCTTTCTTATTAAAAAAAAAAAAAGCACTGATTTAAGTATAAAAGGTCAGTGCTAAATATTTTGTCCAGTGCAGAGGTCAGTTTTATGTAGGAACCATTAGTTTAAGTTTCCTTTAGGTCAGACAGCAACACTGTAATAAACTGTCACAGCAAGTAAGTGTAGCAGGTCAGTTAAAGGCAGCATGAGGTTGTTTTATATCAGAAATGTGACTAATGAGCTAATACGTAATATTGGGAGAAAGAAGAAAAAGAAACGATGAATAAAGTTCATGTTGATGTTATTATTAAGACCCCATTAATTCAAATGTACACTAATTACATTTAAGGCTTAATATTTATAAAATTTAAGATAAGACTTTTTAAAGAGATGCAAGATGACAGGTAATATTTCAGCAACATGTTTTCATGTTTCATAAAGTTTTATAAACCTTTCTCGCAGTCAATGAGTAGTGAGGCAACATGACAATGAAGCAGAACCTGACTGGTCCTTGTGTGTATTCCAAGTGCTGATTGGCTCACAGATAGAACCTTTTATTTAACCGTGCATGTTGTTGCCACCATGTTAACTGGTGAGAAACTCACCGTCCATGGGGTAGTAGCAGGAAGCAGTATCAGAGGAGTAACAGCAGCCCCGGTTATGGCATTCTACTGCTGAAACTGAGCTTGGTCCACAGGCCAACTGGAGTTCAACAGCCAGATTGCAATCTAAACAATGAAGACATTACCATTATTTGAAATTTAATCAGCAAAGACCTACAGACCTCAACTTAGTGTCTGAAGTTTGCTTTAGTTTTGCATTAGAACTACAAGGCTAATGAAGACAACAGGAATAAAGGAACCAGTTAGCATTATGTAACTGCACATTTAAAGGTTACAATCATGTCAATGAGAAATTTCAATACCAGCGATTACTACACAGATATATCAAGCACTGCACTGTTTACTGCTGGGAGCATCAGTAAATTCAAGGCAAAAAAACAGCTAAGTGCCACATTAGAGGAACAGTAAGACTTTTACATGCTGATGTCTCATAATGTGCTACATTTCCTTAGGTCTAAATCTATGAAAATGTATTAAACTCAAACTGTTGGGTGATAAGTTATTTCAGTTGTCATACCATGGCCTGTGGGAACTTGGCACGACAGCAAGGCCTCAACTCCACGACCGTCCGCTGACTGATACTTAAGTATAATCTGGTACTGTCCGTCCTTTGAAAAATTACAGTAAATAAGTTTTAAATCTTTACTGAGACTTTACAACTGCAACACAGATGTAAGGTGTCACTTGAATGTCCATTCCAAATTTACACTAAAAGATGCTACAAAGTGTCAACATTTAGACTGCATCCACAGATTACTGCAAACACTGAAAATTTCATAGACAATCTTCCAGCTATACCAATTTCTGATTAATATTTTTTGACGCTTTGGTTTAAATTTTTAAAAAAGTTTTTAAGCATACCGATACTACTGACAAAGTAAGCCATTCTTTCGGACGCCTAATTTTTACCCGTCACAGCTAAGCAAGCAGCCTTCTGTAGACCTCTTACCGTAACTCAAAGGACACAGACCTGATAAATCATGTGACAAGATGTGTAGGGCAGGAGGATGTTAAATCCATTTTGGTCCTCCTTCACCAAATATCCACAATGATGCGGAGCTTCATCTAGCAGCACTGCTTTTATATTCTCTCCTTTGCCACCAGAGGGAGCTATGAGGGGCATAATATTACAGAAATAATGTGGCAGGATTTTTACAGTGGCAGACTGCCACAATTCCTGGCTTGAGTTTTAAATATGGCAAATAAGGCAATCATCCAGCAAAGACTCTTACCTTTTTAAATTGAGGAACTAGTTTAATACAATCATCAGTGAAATACAGTGAGTGGTATGCACTCTATGAAATGTACACCTTTTCTACTGGCTCTCTCTTCAGTATATTACTCAAGAATCAAAACTTAATTCCTTACAAACAAAGCTGAAAATAGTATAATATCTGCCACATCTGTACCACAGCTCCCACAAACCTATTTGCTAAGAAACAGGTCAAACATCAAAAAACCTGCTCTCTCAAACCACAAAAGGAAGCCAATAGGCAAATGCTGATTCTATGAAAATTCCATGAAAAACTAAAAAAAAAGATTTTAACCAAGACTCACTTTGAACAGTCAGGCCTGTGACGGCTCCAGAAGACAGCATTACCCTCATATGTTGGGAGTGACACAGGATTTGGGGGACGAAGGGTTTAGAAGATAGTGCTGTAGGTTTGGGCCGCTGAAACGGTGTGGGTGTCGGTTTCCGAAGCCGGGAAGGTGGAGTCACAAGCTTAACTGCTTGTGAAAATGAAGGCTTAGGTTTTGGCACGATACTGGCTGTATCCCATATCCAGGGAGCAAATGATGCTGCTGTTGTGGGAGGTGGTTCATGAGGTGCAGCGGTGGGACAACGGAGTTGCACAATGCGGTGTTTTAACTGGATAATGTCCCAGAACTTCAGTGAAAGAGAGAATAGCGAAGAGGACTGCAGAGGAGAGGAAAGGGAAGACCAATATATCCGATTAAGGAGGACTAACTGTTCTTTGTAATGAAATATGCAGAGTTAAGTTTTTTTTAAGTACTGACAATATCCACAAGATAACTTACAAATGCATACTGCGACAATTAAATCATGATAAATATACTGCCACATTACATAACTCTACAATACAACCACTAAAACCACAAAAAAACAAGGCTTTAAATGAGAAGTATGGCTGGTTTAACCTGCAATGACAAAGGGGCATTACTACCTGTCTGACCCTGGCTACTTTCAAGGTAAGACAGGTGAAATGGAGACAGAGGTGACACCCACCAGAGTGCGTGAGTGGCAGGCAGGTAGAGGGGAGGAGAATACCACCCCCCTACCTTTACGGTGCAGTGAATACCCACAGCGTGCTGGAGTAGAGGACACAGGCACCCACATATTCCTCTTCACATCTAAATATTCGAGGGAGAAACAACATTAAGGTCTGGGTATACTTTACCTAAATGGGAGTCTAGACAGATTAGATCTAGAGAACAAGTCCTGGGAACATTCAGAGCTTTGAAGGCTTTCCCCTTCCTTTATTATAGCGCTCTACAACACTCTTGAACACTCCAGAACAGGGGTTCACTGATTTCACAAATGGAAGCCCAACATGGTTTGGAGACTTCTTAATTTACCAAACTACTCTAACACCAACCAAGCCAGACCATTAACTGAAGCTGAATCAGGCATGTATGAGCAGGAAAATCACCAAACTGTGCTTCAGGTTCCCCTGTTCTAGAGCCCTGGCTCTAATATTTAATGGAGAAATCCACTAATTTGTCATATTTCAGGCTCATAACAAAGCAGAGGAGCATTTCATAAGCTTATTCAACTCACCAATAAGTAATAATTAAATTCCTTCACATTTCTCAGTATTACAATTCAGGGTAGTTTTTGGGTGGTTAGTTTTAAGAGTAGAGAGAATAATCTGTGTGGCTTTCAAATGACACCACCACAATGGAGGAGTCCCTGACATGCAACAAGTTTATACACTTATATTTTACCTTTGACTTTAACAGACTCCATTTTAGCAGATGGCAAGGCTGCTACCAAATGATTCCACATGCAATTAAGAGATGGTGACATCGTGGAGGAGGCAGTTGGGAGCACTGGAACTCTAGGTGGAAGCTGAGGAAGTTGAGGTTCTTGAGGTATGGTCTTCACTGGAGTCTTTGAAGTGTGTTTTGGTACTGATATTGCAGCAACAGTGAATTTTGGGACTGGACTTGGCAGCACTGGTTCTGAATGACTGAAAGGATGGTAGGCGGGGTTCAGGTAGAGATGTTTCGGGTAAAGAATGTGGTTATAATGAGAGTACATCATGGGCATCATTGGGTGATGCCCAACAGAAGATGGAAAATGTGGAATTGTTGCTTTTGGTGATGTAATAAAAGTTCCCGGTTCATGATATAAAGGTATAGAAGAGTACTGATATGGGACTCCTGGGGCATCAACAGGTAGTGCTGCTTGAGGAAACGGCAGCACTGGGTCAGAATAGCCATAGGGTTGCTGCATGATGGGCATCTCAAAAGGAAAGCCTGGACCCGTCAGATAGGTATTAGGGTATTTGACAGGGACAAACCCAGGAGGAATGTGTGGTATATAAGGCTTTGGATAAGGTTGATAAGGCGCCATGTGTGGTTCAGGTGTCTCTCGTTTTGTCAGAGGTGAGCTGGATGGGGAATTTAGTCCAGATGGGGTAAAATGGGTCTCTGTCTGACCTGGATGAAGTGGTTGAAAAAACTCAGCAGAAGGATAATGGGGGAGATGGAGGGGAGGCTGACAAGAAAGAGTGTACTCTTTTCCATTCAAAAGGACATTGAGGGTGCTTCCGCCATCCTAAATGTGAAAAACAGAATTAAAAACACTGATGCTAGGGAAGAGAGCATGGTAAGAGCATTAACTAGTGTTCGTTCTGGTTCCAATTTTAATGCTGGTCCCATCAGACGTAAGCTAATATTTTCCTTGGATGTGTGATGAATATTCCTAAGGCATAAAGAACAGTGCCTGCTTTAGTTTAGAATACCATTCATTACATCAAGGAACAGCCTCTTTGTTAAAAGAAAGTTGAAAGTGAAGACTTTGGAAATGTATTTATATTTAAGGACATGTCCATCAATCTCCTGCTCCATCTGTTCTAAAGCATGCACACCATATGTAACTTCTATATGCTAACCATTTCAAATGACCTCTATCTGCCCAAGAACCCTCAGGAATCCCATTTTTTCCACCCTGTAAAACGTGTATGAAGATATCAAAAGGAACTTACCCTAGCACATGGAGCTCTGAAAGGAATGAAGAGGACTAGATCTTCAAGTGGTGAGTCCATACGACATGCGCATGCATCAGACACAAGAGGAAGCCACTCACCATTCACTGAAGACAAGTAGAACACAAGAAAGATATAAAGAACAAATAAAACTATTTTTGAATGAATTACTGTTACATGTTTGTTCTCCATTTTCGTTTTTCTCCATTTTTGTTCGAACATTTTCAATCTAAAATTAAAACTTTGCACAGTTGCCTTTAATTACAATGACAGTGTGAGTAATTCTAGCAGCTTAAACACAGCTTAACATAAAAAGTCAATGTTGAATCTACAGTTAAAAAAAAAAAAGTCTTAAATGTCATAACTTAACATAAAAAAACCTTAGTTACGTTAAGAGATGTTTCCTTTGTTTTCCTTATTCCGTCTCCTATAAAGTTACTGTATCATGAATCAACGTTAGAACAGACAGAGCAAGCTGCAGTTCTTGATTAATGGCGTTTACTTAAGAAACACATGTACAGAACATTTTTTAAAGATTCTATGGTCTAAACAATAAAGTTACAATAAAGACACCTGTATGCACTCACACATCAATAAGGACTCTACCTCACCTTGGACCTTATGGTCCTCTATAGCCCCCTGGGTACCTTCCATCTTTATAGCCATGCCAAAATTCAAGCAGAAGCCAGAAGGAGTGCCCTGAGCAGAAGCAGAGCTCATAGGGCAGTAAATCTTCACTGGCTTTCCCCACCACAGCAGTGGCAACACATAACTTCCATTCTAATGGAACAGAGAAAACTGTACAGATCAGATGCATTAAACTAAAAGGCATTTCTCAGTGATGATTTCATGGAACACTTCCACATAAAATGTATTGAATCCATTTTTCTTTTTTAATAAGCACATCAAATGCCTTGATAATTGCCTTCTCCATAATATAGAGCACACAGGAAGAGTTTGGGAGGGGAATCAAATTTCTGCAGTTTCCAGCTGACTCCAAATGAAATCACTTAGCCAAGACACTTTGGTGCCTGAAGTTTGCTTCTTCAATTGTGCACTGAAGATACAAGGCTAATGTAGCAAATATGTAATGAAACTCTCTTACAATTAGCATTGCACAATCTGCATAGCCAAATCATCTAAAGCTTGCCTCAAATTGCACAAGTTGCCTCAAGTTGCTCAATTCTCAAATTGGCCTGATGTGGTTTCTTGCAACGTTACACATAACTTTATCTGTGTAAACAGACAAAAGAAGACCTACCATACCTAAAAATAGTAGATGTAGCCAACTTGGAGCCAAAATTTTGCTCATACTTACATTGTACATTTTATAGAGAACAGCATATCATACAGTGTCAGAAACCACAGAAGCAGTAATTTTAGACTACAAAACAACCCAAAGTAGTTTGCATGATGCTAACTGGTGGGGTACAACTCTTGTTACCTCTCTTTGCTGGTTAGCTACATCAGCTTCATAGCTTTGCTAAAAAAGGAAAAAATAAAGCTTCAGCCAGCATATGTCTTGGCTGCTCAGCTACATTTGGGGTAAGAGGAAAACTGTTCAAATTAACTGAAGAGCTTGCTGAGTATTTTACAAAGAAGAAGAAAGAAACCAATGTTATCTATAGTGACTACAAATATGGAAAGTTAAAATGACCAGAGAAACGCTGAGACTCAAGCAAAAAATAAAACGGCAAGGGTACCTGTTGTAAGACATAGCACCCATCAAATGGAGCTGTAAGGACCATGTGTCTCCATGAGGTCTTCAAAGAGTAGCCACAGTTTGGTGGCAGATGAAGCACAGACACAGGGATCGCATCCACTGCAAAAAGTTGAATTATTTATCTACTTGACATGAACACCTTTTCTCAAAAAAATCCTACATAATTAAATGGTTGAAATGTAAACAGTCATTCTTTCAAACTTCTAGAACAGAGCACTTCAGTCAAAATTGTTCACAGTGGTGGTGATGGGAACCAGATGTCTGAGGAGTGTAATACCTTTGAAAGCTCCCTCACAGAAAGTTACTACATGAAATGGTTAGATCTGTGCTGCCTGATGTCTAACACATTGATTTATGATAGTTTTATGATAATGTTTTGGCTTAAAAGGTATTTTAATCCATCCATTGCAGAGGAGCACAGGCAGGGTGTTGTAAAATAACCCCCAAAGAAATCTTATCTTCTCACATTTATGACTACATTAACAACATTAGAAATAAAACTGAGAAGGCGTGTAGGTTCACTGGTGGTTTTGGACAGTAAATAAAAGGGCTATATTTCACATCAAACCACTCTGAATGACTTTACATTTGAAGGACTAAACCATTATACAAAAATTTTGAAAAAGTGGTGGAATTCCCCTTTAACAGGGTTTCTTCTGTTACACAACACTTATGGCATAGATACAAAGCAAATTTTGAACATGAACATTAAGTCAATGTGAGTGCAGGCTAACCTCTGTCCACAAGAAAGTGAGTGTAGCCCCTTCCTGTAGCTGTTAGGGTCATAGCATCTCCAGAACAATGCACTAGGGGTCTCATTTCCAACCACTCTTGAGTAATGAAGGAAGGACCATTTAGTTTTCCATCCTCCTCTTCACCCTCAAGCCCTACACATAAATAAACACAAAGAACATTGTGTAATACCACATAGGCAGATCAATGTCTGCATCAATTCAGTGGGACTTCTTTATAAAGCTGCTCCCAAATTAAGGATAAGGTCTGATTAATTCCACCTCGATCAAGACAGAGACCGGCAGACAGAGACCGGCAGACAGAGACCGGCAGACAGAGACCGGCAGACAGAGACCGGCAGACAGAGACCGGCAGACAGAGACCGGCAGCAACGTGTAAACTTCCAAATGTCCATTTGCATTTGAGGAGGGCGATATGGCAAAAATATGTATTTTTTTTCAGACATCTGATCTCTGTGGGAACTGAGGACAGTAGCTCTACATTAAAAAAATATATACCATCAGAAACGGAACAAAATGATTTTTTCTACATTTAGAATACTGTGTTGCACTAAATCCAGTTAAACAGGACTAATTTTGCTCTCTTTTTAATGTAACATGCAGTTGGTCAATGTTCTACAACTTCTGACGATCTACTCTACGTCCAGAAAAGCATTTTTTGTACTGTACAATAACAATGTGTCACAGTGCCCAGCCCAAATTTACATTCATATATGGTTTCAATTATAATCTGTGTGTAAATATAAATGAGTAAACAAATAAGCTGAAATCTTAGTCAACCAAGAGAATTATTGATCGATCGACTAGACAGAAATCCAGAGAGGCCATGAAGTAGTTATAATTTAGTTATTTTGAGATAACGAGTAAATTATCTTGTTATCTCGAGATAAAGTTTGTTATCTTAAGATAAGCTCATTATCTTGTGACCTCAAGATAATCAAGAAAATTGACTGAGCAACAGCTCATGGCCTCTCCGGACTTCCGTACTTTTCAGTAACCGTATGGCTCACGGGTGAAGTGGAGCATACCTGGAAAATCTGACTGAAATCCACCTTCTAAATCTACAGTTCCTTGTTGCGGCCCTACTTTCTCGGGTGCCCTCGGTGACTGGCCCTGTGTGCGGTTCTTCTGTGAGGATGTGTGGCCTGAGCTGAACACCTTCATCTGCGGGAGTGAGAGTTCCTCAAGGCTGGCGTCCTCCACTGGAGCGGTCCAAACAGCAGCTGGGCTGCTTGCGTCTGTCTGCGGTCTGCGTCTGAGCCACGACCTTCCCGGCCCACCGGCCTCCGCCACACCACGTATCTCGAGGTAGACGGTGCCGTCTTCTCTGGACCCAGTTTGGTTTTCCAAATTCAACTTTCCAAGTTCTTCCACGCTCCGGTTCCCATCCGTAGCCGAGCCGAAGGCTCTTAAACTGGGAGAAAGTGTCGCTGATAAAATTAAAATTGCTAGGATTCTCGCTTTCAGTACGAAAGACATCGCCTGTTTGTTGCTTCTGCTCACGTGCACGCTGGATTTTGCGCGCTTTCTGGCGAGTCAAATGAAGCAAAGGGAAGGAAACGTCATCACGTCACCTGTATTTGTAAAAAAACAGTCACAAGCGTCAATTAAAGCTCATTCGTGTCGAATTACTGGGCATTTACGCGCTTTGGCACCAGGTGTCGCTCCAGTCTCTACTGCCGCGTACAAAACCTATAGTTTTGGAAGCGCGTTTTTGGAGCTTGTTATCCGAGTTTAAGGACTGGTATTCCTGCGTTACACATGGAGTTTATGGGGGTTTTAGCAGCAGACAACGGGCGGAGGGCTCAACAGAGCTGGGCCAGCGGAACGCGTGGAAGTAGCTGCCATTGTTAGTACATCTGGCTGAAATGAGCAATGATGTTGCTCTGCACCTTGCAAACCATCTGAATCTGTTGATGCTTTGCTGGATAGCTTCAACTCCAAACTTATCAGTGTTATGGATGATGCACCAGTTAAAGCTAAAACTATGTCATGCCAACAGAAAGCACTGGGAAGCTACAGCAGTTCAACTCCGAAAGAGAGAATGTATGTAGGCTGAACTCAGATGGAGTGAAACCAAGCTTCAGATCCACAAAAAATCTTCGAAGACACAATAATGTGCAAAGCTAGACAATCCCTTTTCTCTAGCATTATAATTTCAACAACAGCAGAGTAGTCTTCACCACTGTTGAAAAACACAAGTCACCTACATATGGATCCTGAATTAGTATCATGAGTTTGCAAACTTTTTAACACTACAATCCATATTATTAGGCAAGCCGTTAATATCTATATCCACCAAAGAGTCCATGTCCTCTCCACCACCACATAAAGATATGATGGTTAAATGTCCCAGTTTAGGACTATCAATAATACAATTTTAATCAATACAGTGAGTAATCTCAAATCATCCACTTGTTTTGACATGTTACCAACCAACTCTTGGTGAGCGTGTTTCACTCAAAAGCAGCGGACATAATTCAGATAGTAAGCACTTCCTAAGTAAACATTTCCTAACAAATGAACAACTGTAGTTGTGAAGCCTCTCTTAAAAAATTGGTTTCAGTTCATACTTGCAAGGAAGAGACTACTTTGTAATGTTTCTGAGAGAGTGCCAGTGACCTGCGGTGTTCCCCAGAGTTCAATTCTTGAGCCACTCTAATTTATACAAGCTGCTTCTTGGCCAAATACTGCAAGACTATGGGATATCTTACCACAGCTGTGCAGATGATACTCAGATCTGCTTGGCCCTCTCCCCAAACAACTATGGTCCCCTTGACACTTGACTTTGTAAGTGCCTTGAGCACATCACTAACTGGATGGGACAACACTTTCTGTAGCTGAATAAAGATAAAACAAAGATTATTTTGTAGAGGAATAGCAATGAGAGGCACAGACTAGCTGTGTATCTGGACTCAAGAGCCCAAAATCTAAAGAACTAGTATGTAACCTTGGTGCACTAATGAACGCTGATCTTAGTTTTAGCAGTCATGTCAAAGCAGTTACTAAATCAACTTTTTAGTACCTTAAGAACATCACCTTAAGACATCATTTTGCATTCACCCTCTAATAGAACTCAACTTACAAGCTACATTATATTTACAATATTTAGCATGGCTCGTGTTGTAGAATAATAAAATGTCATAAGTGCTGAAGCAAGGACTATTTGATGGAGATATTTATAATTATGGATATTTATAATTTATTATGGAGAAACTTTATATAGTTGATAAAATAGAAAACACACATTATCTAAATGATTTATTCTTCTGGGGTGCTGGAACCAATCCTAGTGGCAGGAAACAGGAAACACCCTGGACAGGTCGCCAGTCCATCGCAGAGCTGAGAAAGAATAGTTATTGAGAAAAAAAGTCACTGCTAGGCTATTCAGAAATGAGTTACTGAGATCCAAGCTGCAATTTATTAAAGATTTTATTGGTATGCAACAGAGCAATACAGCACATTCCTGTGCCAACAGTGCAAAAAAAACGTAGGAAAGGGGAGGCTCAAGAAATAATAGGCTAATATGCAGGAAGCCAGACATGAGGCTCCCTAATTGCTTACTTACATCAAGACAACTTGCAGAAATGACAGCGGGAAAGTGGGCGGGGTTACGCGTATAGCCACGCCTTGCATTCCAAATAAGAACATGAAGGGTGTGTTCAAACCTTTAGCTCCGCCCACACCGCGGTGCACCGTGCACGCTGCTCAGTGAGCTCGGCGTAGACATCCCCACACAGCGTAGTGAATGAGTGGAAACGCCGGTGAGCTGATGTTGTCTACTCACAGTCTGTTCCTGTCCTCCCGAGGAACCTGTGACTAGCACTCTGGCTGAGGCTGTATCTGTGTGATTACTTCACAAACATAGCTAAATATACATACACACTAACGGAACGAGATGATAGGAGGACGTGGAGGACAGAAGTTACACCAAGGCGAAGAGAAGATGCTTCTTGGAACATAGCACAGGGACTTATTTCTCTCTTTTTAGCTTTTTCTGCTGCTAGGAAAAATCCAGCTGCCTTTCAGATGACCAGACAAGAGACTTAATAGAGCCAGTTTTATCTTCTGGAGCCTGAAGAGCTTTTAATGAGAGACCAGTCATCGTGCTGATAAACAGAAGTTGTTCCTTGCAGATCAGCTCAGCCTGCGTGGAGGGACTGAGCTGCTGCTGAAGTTGCCAGTGTGGCCATGGGACAGGCCAGGGTTTAGAAGAAGTAAGTCCTTGGGATGGGATGGGTGGGGTTTTCATTGCAGCAAAAACGGTGCGGGAGGGGGGCGGAGGAGGTGAGCGAAGAGAAAACGCGGAGATGGGAGAGTCTGTCTAGGTGTGGATCAGCAAATTCTCAAAATAAAGGAGAACTAAAAGCAGTGCGTAAATCTGGCAGGTAACGTTTTGATATCTGTGACCTACGCGAGGCTCGTTGCTGTCAAAGATGTGGTAAAGTTGTTGATTTGGTAGTTGAATTTCCAAGTCATGCAAGCTCAGAATATGCAAGATGACAGCGCAGGATTGTTCTTATCTGAGGCGAGGTGATAACCGGAGAAATGACTGCTGAAAATCTGCATGCAGCAGAGCCGAGTAGCGGGTCCGTGACGTTGCGCGAATGCTGTCATCATCTCTGCAGCTGCAGACTCATCGAGCCCAAAGTATTCACGCGATTGGGATCGACTGTGCTGTAAATGTTGATGCAGACACCGATGTTCAGCCGAAAGCAGTCAAAAATGGCATTGCCCTCTTGCTCAGGGTCGTTCTCATTGTTTTGGGGCGAGCTTCCATTAAGCATAAAATATGCATGTGTTGGCAGCTGACATGGAGGTTAAAACAGTTCTGGCACACCTGACGTTGTTTTAAGGCAAAAAGGCAGATACACTGTGGTGCTGGAAAATGTATTGTACGTTTGTCCATCCATGGAGAGCATCGGCCTGCCAGCTCAGCTGACCATAGCGTGCAGAACAGGCACTTTTCTTGCTTTACTGAGGTAGTACTTTCTGTGGCTTCTAATGAGGGTCCTTCATACAGTCTGCAATGTCCTTCATTATTAGTCTTTTCTTTTTTAATAGGTTAGAATTCCACCTTGTCTTCACTTCCACCTCTTAAGAGTATGTTGAAGGCTTTGGCTGGGATTTGTTTCCTTCATCTCACTACAATCTTCTTCCTTTTCTGGGCCACTATCGATGATGTAAGTGGTACCTCTCTTATTTGGGCTTCTCTTGTCTTTTATTTTGTTCCACAGACAGATGTGAAAGCTAGTTATAGTATAGTTATAACATAGTGCAAAATGCCTGTATAATTAAATGGTTAAGATGTAAACAATGTGATTCAGAGTGGTTTGGTGTGAAATGCTCAGTTATAGTACAATGGTGGTCGGAACCAGATATCCAAAGTCTGAGGCCTCTAAAAGCAACAGCAAAGAAAGATAAACATGAAACGGTCACAAATCTGTTGCATAATGACTAAGACATTATTTTGGACAATGTTTTGGTCTAAAATTTATATTTTTTAAATATATGCATGGCTGTACACGCAGGACGTTGTAAGGCAAAATAGTACCCAAAGAAAACTTTTTTTCCCAGATTTATTACTGTTTTACTAATAAAAACATTACATATAAAAACTCATAAGACATCTGGAGGTTTACTGGTCAGTGTGAATAGTAAATGAAATGGCTACATTTGCGTTGTAGACGTTGCAGCCTCTGGTTCCTATCATCACCACTGTAAAGAAATCCAGTTCGTAAATTCCTTTCAATGCACCATTTCACACCAAACAACTCAGAATTACTTCATTTACATCTCAATGACTGAATTTGGCAGAAAGTTTGAAAATTCTGAAGAATCTGTACACTTTATATGGAGCATTTATAATTTTATGATACTTTTCTTGCATTCGAAGGGTCAGTCATCTATATACAGATTAAGGCTAAAGACTTTTCAGTGTAGTGTGGTTGATTACAGTTTAATATGTATAGTTTTTATACTATTTGTAGGCCTGGTGGTTTACAAGGACCCTGTACACAGACCTGTGGGGGAGGTGGGTGATGGAGAATAATGATGATGTCTGGGTATACACGGACATACCCACGTCTTATCGAAAAGGTGAGCAAAGCTCATAACTTATGAATTGAGAACATGCTTTGAAGTGCGCATTGTGCTGTTGAAGTGAAGAAAGGTTCACTTCAAGAAGCTCCTAACATCTGTAACTGTGGGCTAAAGAACTCAATCTCTTTTTTTCAGATTACCTGCAGGCAGTGCAGGCCTTTGCAGTGTTGGCCTGCCTCTTTGCAGTCTTCTCCTTGTGTATGTTCATATTCCAACTCTTTACAGTGGGGAAAGGACAGAGGTTCACCCTCACAGGTGTCCTGCAGCTGATCTCATGTGAGTATCGGAACATGAAAAAGCTTAACTTCAATTTATTAAAACAACTCAGGAAAACCACATTTCTCTTCGGAACATTCAGCATTCCTTAGTTGCTTTAATACCTTCCTTCATGTATAGCTTTGTCCTTCTAAACCTGTTTTTAAGGGGAAAAAATAGTTTTGTTTTTTTTTACATTATATTTATTTTATTTATACAGGTTCATGTTTTTGCCAGTAGACAGTGTTTGTGACCAACGATGTGCAGGAGATTTGGTTTTCCTAGATCATTGTTTTAGTTCATTAAGCCACACCCACATTAAGCCTTTTCGTTATGATCAGTTTCAGCAGAGAGAGAAAAGGCTGATGTGTTAGCTTAGCATCTAGCTACTGACCTTTCAACTTGCATGTAAATCCAATCATCTAGATCCTTTCCTGTTTATTTCTATGCAGTTTTGGCTCATTCGATTCAGCACTGGTCCTCCACCTACCCCTCACTCAACAAGCCGACACTTATAGTTCTCTCTATTAATCAGTTTGACTCCAGTCTTTTCTACCTCTTTTGCAAGATTAAGAACTTTTCTTTCTGTCCAGGCTTCTGTATCATGGTAGCCCTGTCAGTCTACACGGACCACTTCCACAGAGGTGAGAAGGATGGCTGGTACGGCTGGTCGTACATCATGGCCTGGTTTGGCTGGCTGCTAACCCTGCTCACTGGTGTCATCTACATCATCCTGCGCAAGAGGGTGGATTAAATCACAATCACTGGATTAAGCCATGACACGGATTATAGAAACTACTTTGTCTAATAATGCTAACATTGTTAATAATGGATGAAAGCTAGTAAGAGCTAGTTAGCAAACAAAATCAGGTTGGCAAATTCCTATTAGCTTTCATTTGTTGTTAGCCACATTAGCCTTTTGGATTAAGTGTTCCTTTTGGAGAAGTCCAATTGCCAGATTAGGTTTAAAAGAGGGCAAATATTAAGACTAGTCCACACCAAAATGCTGTTAGTAGCTATACTCAGCTGAAAATCCTGTTTAGGCCAACCATGAGGCCAAGTCTGTGTCTAGTAAACTGGACCTTGGTGTGCTTGTGTCAGATGTATTTCTGTCTCTGTGGATTTGCTGATCCTCAGATCACCAATACATCAAAACGTCATAGTGAGTAGGCTACTAAATCGCCTACATGCGCTGGACAAAAGAAATAAATGCAACAATTTAGCCATTTTGCCAAAGCTTAATCAAAAAAAAAGTGTCAGCTGTTACAAGCAAATGATGGACTCACCAGATACTAATGTGGGAATTCCCAACCAACCCTGTTTTTGCAGGGTTTCAGTAAAAACTGTTGCGTTTATATTTTTGTTCAGTGTGCACAGATCATTATAGAGTCTTTTCTTTGTGACTGAAAACCACCAAGCACTTCCACAGAGGGCTCATGTGGCATATTGTAAAAAGTTAAGGTTGTTACATTTGAAGTGAAATATAATTTAAATGAGTTATCTTTCAAAGATGACAGGTCATGGAAATTATGAATCGTGGATACTTACAGCACAATCTTTTTCCTCAGCAAAACAGCTAGTTAATCAGTTACTAAGTTAATTAAGCATTCAACAGCATTAAAAGATTTTACTGCACTAAGTATAAAGAACAAATAACTTATTTCCTTTGAACAAAACAAATCAAAGGACAAAGTTGCCCAAAAAGTGATTAGAAATTAAAGGGATTCTCCACCCACAAATGCTAACATGGCTAATGAGAAATGAAAGTCAGAGGAAATGATTTTGATGTGCATTAGGTTAACTGGAGCTTGCCAGTTTCCATGTATTATCAAAGTCCTTTAATAAGAAGAGTAAGACAAGAAAGTAGGAATATAAGAAGGTTATGCAAAACAAGGTGAAAAGAAAATGTATCTAATATGTGTATAGAAAGATTAACTGTAAATATATATAAAACATATATAGACATTATAAGAATGTAGTTTTGAAAGAATACCTAAAGATATGCATACAAGAGTATTTGTTTGTAGAGCCACCAATAATTTCTATCGAAACGTCACAGCACACTGTGTTTTATTTTTGCATTGGTCTTTTTCTTTGCTCACTTTTACAATATTTCAGTGGTTTCGACTTAGGTGTACTTCTGTTTATGTTATGCCATGTCGGATTTTTTTTTTTTCTATAGAGATTTATCACATATGGGCTCAGGGCCAATACAAGTTTAAGAGTAATGGTTTATGTTATCTATTTTACAGTCTGGTGCTGCAACAACTTTCTGTATGTTTTAAACTCCAATGTTAGTGGTAAACACAGTACAGAAAGATCGTTTTAAATCTAAAGGCTTTCTAACACCTTATTGTAAACTATACACTTTACCATATCATGGAAAAAAAGAAGCTCGTCACCCTAGATAACTATGATATTGGTTATGATATAGTTTTCATTGGTGCGGTCCTGCGATCACTGTACCTGTTGTAAAGAGCACTGTTGTGAAAGCTCATGAAATGTTCACATGGTCCTGTGATTACACGGAGCACCCTAGAACCTGGATTTTGAATCTAGAAAGCCACTAGAAAGATGAAGGAATGATCAAGAGAGATTGTAGTTTTGCCATTTTGATTTGATCTAATATATCATTGCTGTCAGAAACTTGTATCTCCAAGATGATAACATTACAGCAGAAAGTAAAAAATATCCTTTAATGTAATGTACATTAAATCAACTAAGATTTAGGGGTGGGAAAACATATGATACTTAAAGACATTTTCTCGATAGGCAGTATTCAGTGTAAAATAATCAGTAGTGCAACATTTAAAAAAAAATATTATCAAAAACTATGATTACAATGATATTAAACAATTTACACACTGCACTATACAAATCAAATGTTTTTTGTAATAACACATGCAGTTGGTAGTGTTCTTTAAAGTTCTATCCAGAAATAAAGTCAGAAAAGCATACTGTGACATAATATGGTGCAATTTATGAAGATAACTATAAATTCCAGCATGTTGGCCAGCCCGATCAAGATTTTATTTATTAAGTAATATTGCAGGAATTCTATTGGTCTGTTCATCCTGAAATATTCACACAATGTAAAGGCCAGCATGGAGTTACAAGTTTTGATAAGACAGCAAAAATATGTTTCTGTGGCTGAAGAACAGAACTCTGTCATAGAAAAGATAATAAAGTTTGAATCAATTCAATTTTTTAGGTGAGGTTATCTGGTTATGATGTTCCTAGGATGGTTCTTCTTGGACTCTAGCTTAGATCACATGAAATCAATGATGTTTTTACCTTTGGTTTAGCATGAGCTGTGTGGAGAAATGGCAAATGAAGCAGACAGTGTAAAGAAAGACCTGCATTTCAATAATCACACCAATAAAAAAAAGTGACTATGATTACTACTTGACTTTATTTACAGCAATGGTCAATACATCTCAATACATTTTTTTAATAAATATCAAAAATCTTTTAACTTATTTAAAACATCACCATCCAAAATGAATACCATACATGAAATCAAGATGGAGGACAAAATAGATCATGGGAACCATTTTGTTAAGAGTCCAAGTTCCTTTTAGTATTTCACTGACATATCAGCTTAAATGAATGTTCTGTTTTCTATAACAAAATTCAATGTATACACATGTACAGTTCCATCGCTCTATCACTGACCTTCTGTAAGACTCCCTTGCTTAATGCACCAGGCATTGGAAAAGGAATGTTTCACAGAGTGATACTGTATGGGGGTGTGCACGACTGGGCTGAACTAAACTCCCTGACCAGAGGGGGTGATTCTTTCCTGGACAACAAGGTGGAGGAGGTGATTCTGCTCTGCAGTAAGAAGAGGCCTGAAAAAAAGAGAGTGTGTAAGTGAGCAAGCAAGGAAAATAAACAGTAAAAATGGGGTGAAAATGGAGGTAAAATGAGAGATGGAGCAAAGGAGGGAGAAAGCAAGTGAGAGAAAAAGCAAAAACAATGGGTTGAAGCGGAGGGGAAACCATAAATGGCATGTTTTATAAAATATAGTGTGTGAGAACACTCAAGTGTTAGAATATGCCATTAACATCATCTACCTTATCAGAGAGGAAGTGGCAGTGTAAAATACACAAATGCACAGTGATGTATCTATTCAAAGGTGTCCATTTTTGAACCAATTAAAATAAAACAAGCAATAATTTTTTGGCTGGCATGAAATCCTCACGCTACTGTGTAAATATTCCACTACTGCGCAGAATATTTATATTCCACTACCGTGTAAATAGTTTCTCCAGTCACATTTGTGCATTCAGTGTATTTTTTATAATCAAATTTGAATCAAATTGCGGTGAAATCTGACATTTCATGATGCTCTGAATTATTCTCTGAGGAATCATAAACTAGATCATTGTGAATTATTAAGAAATGCATTCGTAAGTTTTTACTATGACTAGCCTGAATCAAGTGCAGGTAACTCACCATAATTCTGTCTGGAGAGACTTGAGAGATTCTGTATCTTTCTCCTGACATGCCATCTGCAAAACAGCAGTCACTGATAAAGATCCCATCCATACTGTGTAATATGAAGTACAAGCTATGCATTGTTAACCAATCCATAAACATATCAGTCATCTCCAAGCTTTAATTATCAAAGTATCAAACGGCATTCATGCATCAGACATGAATAGTTTTCATCCTATATATGAAACCAGCTGATATTAGACCCTCGCTAGATATGACTGTATAAAAGAAATTTACCACCACAGACTGCAGCAGGAGGAAGACATCTTCTGGGAGGAAGTTCACTGAAAAGGCAGAAACAAGCTTCAAGTTTAGCCACTCACTAAGAGAACACAATAAGAACTACAAACATTCTATTCTCTCAGTTGGGCTTCTCAATATATTGTTTGGTATGTTGGCATGTTGGACTTCGCAATACTAACATTGCAGAAGGCTGCTGTTTTTCACTGCATACTGACCAAACCTCAGATGATCAACATGTGTTTCTGTGGTTGTTGTGATAGAACACGGCACTGACATGCATTTTTTGGTGAGTATTTTTTTTGTCATTAACCATGTTACATCAAGAGTTCATCAGAGTGAAGTATTTGGTCATATTGCGCAAGCCTACATCCAACTAAAGAACAATACACACTAATTTGAATATTTACTCACAAGTCACATGTTTCTCAAAGGTAACCAAGATATTAATCATTTCTTTTGAGACACAAAAAAAGAACTCTGTTTACACCTGATATTAACATACATCTTGGGTGATGCTATCATCAGTGGACAGCTTTAAGCGCAGTTGCGAACTCAAAAAGACATTGTGATCAGATCACTCAAACCACCTTTGGAGGTGGTCAGGGATGCACACAGCCACATAACCTTTGTAGAGTGAACGCTAAAGCTGCCCTAATGAATACACAACAACACTGAAGGACCTCCTCATCAACTGCAGCTGTTTGCGTTACTTCTTTCTTAGTCTTTATCTAGGATTTGTGTATGCGTTTGCATCCATGCGATTCAACAGCTCGTGTGTGTGTGTATATATATATTTTTGTCCAACTCAAATGCAGCGAGAGACTGCATAGTAAATTGTACCCCTCCTCCAGCCACGAAATCCAATCAAAACTGGTCACTAGAAATGCAATTAAGACCCATGGAAATGCCAGGTGTAGCCAGATATAAGTCTCGCTATCCACTTGTGATAAGATCACACAAGACTGATATTAATACCAATTTAGTGTGACCAGGACCACACACTTACCTTGACTGTGTGAGTCGAAGGATTCCCAGGCGTATCTCTCTAGTGTCTGTGCATGTTCCGGCAGTAGCTTCTGTGGGGGAGGCTAACACAAATGCCAGGTTATATAGATGTAAATCGCAATAACACATTACTGATTCACTACGTATGTTAATAATTAACCGATTAACCGTTAACTGTTACATACACAAATGTTCCAAAAATGCTTTCAGTTAAAAAGTTAGTATAATTTCCAATAAACAACTTTTATTAGAACAGGCATTTATTTCATCCAACCTGAGAACCATATTTGAATTGTAGGCATACGGGCACAAGAGCTAAGCGATGCACAGCTAAGTCTTTGTGGAGTCTAACTCTTGACTCCTGAAGCTGGGGCTAACAGAGTTGACTCCTGAATTCTGATTCATTTTAACTGATAGTGCAGGAGCCACTGAATGAGAACTAAATTGATACACTGATAAAGTCATTGACAACAGAAATTAAACTATCCTAAATGTAGTTTACAGAATTACCACTGTGATATTTAGTCACATAACATGGACCTCTGCCTGGCTACAACCAACTCTCTTACATGTCAAGTTCCTTCTGTCGATTTTAGCTTTAAGCTACAGCTTACAAATGTGTTTGTTAGCTAACAGCTAGTCTATGTAGTTAGTCCCACGACAAAAAAGTCTGAAATATGTGACCTACAGACAGTCGTTTAAACTATGCATATGAACTTCAAGCTAGCCCTGGTCAGGCCATATATGTTAATTAACTTATATGTGGTAAATATAAGTAAGACTACATAATGATATCACTATATCTGTTACATTACACTGCGTTTTTTTTCATTTAATGAAGCCTAAAGCCTTGTTTATATAAAATGCACCACTGTGTTTGATGTTTTATGGGTCATGTCCACGAATGTACGTTTGTTGTTTAACAGCTAGTGTAATAATTGTCAGCTTTTAGTCAAAATGTTTGCTAAAATTTGAATCCATATGACTCACTTCATTCACAGTCTCGATATACAAGTAATAATCAAAGTATCTCTACGTCAGTGAAACTTGAGAAGGTGGGGTGTTTTAAAATGAGAATCAGATTTTCCAGCATATCAGCTTAACCACAGATAAACAATCTGGTTTCTGGTGAATGCAACCAGTCAGCCTCATTCTACGCAATTTGCTCAAACCCACAGCAAAACTGTATTATCCACACATCACATTATCACTCATGATGGGCATGTCTAATACTATTCATTTAGTGAAACGTTATATTGAAAATTATACCCCCTCAACTTCCTAGATAAGACCATTAGCATGATAACAGTTCAATGGAAGCGTACAGCTAGCTTTATTATTACTGGTGCCCTTTGTAAAGATTAAAAATTGTCACCAAAAAGTGTGTCTGTGGTGCAATCTCACACTGAAAATATGATACAATACTGAATTTAACATTTAACTAATGTGAACTTAGTCTACAAAAACAAAGAATCTTCTCAAAAACTGCATTTAACAAAACGATGCGTCACCATTACTGACCTCGGGTTTACTAATTTGTGCAACCTGCGGATATAACAGCATTTTCCTACAATTTTCATTTTTTCCCTTCGTCAGATTATGCTAATTAACTACAAAGACATTTTTGTGACCTTTTTTCACCTCTCTTTACCAAAGGGTGCCAATAATTACTAAGCTCACTGTAACATTATAATAAGAGAGATATATTTGTCTACGAGTCATCTTCTTAACATGACTTCTTGCAAAAGAAGACCTAATGAATTTGGGCCTACCTCGAGCAGCATGAGCAGGAGCACTCTGGAGATTTCACACTTTGCTATTATGTCCATAAACGCACCTGAGAAAGAAAACAGGAACTCAGTAGTTGCTTATACATAGCAGGGTGTACTGTGTATAGAAGCCTGCCAACCATCAATATCTCAAATAATCTGTAACCACTTTAAAGGCAAATTCCACTATTCTAAGTCAAAATAAATGGCTCATAAGCTGAAATGTAGGACATACAACGAATATAAAATGTGTAACGCACAATGAACCCTTAGTGTTATGTCCACTCCAGAATTGTCACCCTTCATGAAAATAAGCCAAAATCAATATAATAATTAAACCACATATTTGATGAATGACATTTCAGGTTTAGACAAATATTTTTTATTTTACAAAACAAAAGTTTTCTTACTTATTTTTAGAAATTGTAGATTTTAAAAAATTGGGCACCCCCATTATTAATATTTGATATGCCTCCCCTACTGAAAATAACAACACTAAGCCTTTTTCCTTAATTAATCTTTAACTTTTTACATTTTTTTAAGATGTCTAACAAGGATGGAGAGCACTTATTGAGAGATCTTGGACTACTCCTCCACACAGAACATTTACAGTCACTTCATATGCCTTTAACGACAGTTCCAGTAGCATTTTGCAAATTTCAGGCCAAGCATTTTCTGGCTTGGTCTTCAAACTTTTGGCCCACTTTTGTGTTTGTATTTAATGATAATTTGAACAATTTTACAAATTTTTTAGAACCATTTCCTAATACGTGAAGGTACATAACCTTCTGTCTCATTTGAGTTGACCTCTTTTTGATTTTACTCATGTTGATTGATGACAGGGTTTTTACACATGTAACCTCATAGTTATATCCCAGGGACACAGGAAATGGTCATAGACCTTGGAAACTAGGAGCAACATTTTAAGGAACATACTAATCATTATATGTACTGTTTATTGTATATGACTGTTTTTGCAAACCTTGAACACCAATAATTTGGGTGCTGACTATGCATCTAAAGTGCCTAATGCACAAGCATTCAGAAACATACTTCTCTATTATGCAGAACATCTCTAAATATATCTGTGCTCATCTCACCAAAAACATACACTACTTTGTTAAGAATTGTTCCCATGCTATAAAGTTGTCATTTCAAAAATGCCAGATTTTGCAACAACAGCAAAGATACACATGTATATTGCTATAAATATACATAATACAACATTCTAGATCTAAGAAAAAAAATATAGTGAAAATAAATATGGCCACAGACTAGATGCAGTAATATCCATCATGGTCTCACCGACAGGGGTGTTTGTGCCGGGAAGCTGCAGCCCTCTTTCCTGACACATAATCTGCATTTCCGAAAGCACAGCCAGCGCACCATCATAATCACCTGTCAACCAAACAATCAAACATTCTATGACAATTGTCTTGGCAGCTAGAGAGCAGCTTCTTGAAATATGCAGCTTTCTAAACATCAAATTTTAGCAAAACAAACTTGCCTACCATAGTGTGGACAGCATGTGCCCTAACTCAACCAAACAAGCATCACAGCAATAAAGATTTTGTTTAAAATTGTTTTAAAGCCCATTTTCTAACTTTGGACTCACGTGTCAGTATTTTGCAGGAGGCCATCTCCCATAGAGACAAAAGAGACTCAATAGGGGTCTGAGTCTGAAGCTCTGCAGCTCTCTGAAAGTGCACTACAGCCTCTCCGGGCCTGTTCATCTCCTGTACACACAGACACACAAACGATGAAACACATTTCTGCATTTTTCAGACAGCCTATAGATCTCCAATGGATAATTCTTACCTTGAGAGCATTGCCAAGTTCAAGGGAGAGACTGGCAGCCATCACTGGCTGATTCATCTCAATATATACCTAAGAAACATTATAAAATTGCTATATGAACCCACAGATTCTTCCAATTCCATCCACACACGTGCAGGAGTGTAACTAGCAATGGTCCTCCACAGCTGGACTCCGTTATCAAATTTAGTAGATGAATACAAATAGAGAACTTAAATGGTACCTTTATGGCAAAGCTGTAACAATTAAGGGCGGCCTGCAGGTGCTCATCAAAGCCTGGAGCCTGCAAAGCTCTGTTCTCCTGCTCTGAGGCTAGGAAGAGTCGAGCAGCATCAGTCAGAGCCAAGGCCTCCCCCGGTGCATTAAACAGAGTCTGCTCACACCTGGACAACATATGACAATGATAATAACACAGCATGCTCACAAAAACAAGTAACAATGTAAATAACCCTCTGTTCTGCTAATAGATCAAATACACAGACCCCAAAAATGGGAGAGTTACTCAAGTATCAGCCAGGAATATCAAGAACCTCAACTATACAAAGTATTGCTTGCTCAGCATATTAAAGCAGAGTGTAGTGGCTTATAGTCACTGACACAAAAGAAGTACACTATATGTTCAACGGATGGCAGTTTGCAGCTGCTGCTGAGTGTCCTATTCTATCGGCAATGTCTTTCTATAGAAATTACACAAACTGTGTGCAGTCGAATGCCCGCGTCCGTAACGGGCACACCATGAAATAGCTCAATTCTCTAATAAAAAAGGGGAGTCTGGACGCTTTTGGACATGGTGTGAGCACCCCTGTCTGAGTATCGAGTACTTACCGAGCCATGGCCAGATTACAGAAGGCTGCATACTGAAGACAGTCCTGCTGTTTCAGCTCTTTAGCTAGTTGACCTGGAAAGAGAAATGACATAACATGATTGGCCTGCACTCTCTAGCTATGAGACCAAACACATATGGCAGCATCTACAGTATGTCTATTCAGTTGACGTTTACCATTTCAGTTGAGCTGCTAGCTAAAAAGAGTAACTCACCAAACTGTTCGCTTGCTTCAGCGACGTTGGGCTTCCGAAGAAAGCGTCTTTGAGGAGGAAAAACACACAAATATAATTTTAGAAGGACTCATTTTTGATTTGGCTGTGTACCAACCGAGCATCAAGGCTAAGACGAAGAGTGAGTTAACTTAGCTGGCTGGCTATCTAGTCTATCCTTCTACTGTGATGAAACAAAAATGGTAATCATATCAGTTACTGTCGAAGTATTATCTGTTGGTCTTTGCTTAACAAAGCGAAGTGTGGCTTCACTAAAGCCACCTTAAGCTGGATATGACTTATCAACATTTAGCTGGCTGGCTTAGCCAGGACAGCTAACTGTTAGCCAGCTAGCTACAGAGATCCTTGTTTACCGTTTTATTGAACGACAGTAACGGCGTACCAACGACAAAGTACACCACTATTAGAGAGTTAATGTCATGCTCAAATACTGTCGCCACAGATAAACACAGTACACCTCTTACTTCTTGAGCTTGTTGGACACCGCGCGATAGCGCGTCAGGAAATCTCCCTCTGCTGCCATTGTTGACACATGAACAGGGCGTGAAGGAGTGACTGAGAAAGACCGAAGCGTTCCTATTGGCTATTGGGCAGGTGTGCTTTAATTTGATTGGTTCACGTGTCAGTGGGCGGGCGGGTCTGTCACCGGACCCAGACAGGAGCTTAGCGGCTCCTAGCGGCGCTGGCGAGTTTTCAGCTGAGAGGAAATTAACTGACCTCTCTATAAATTATTAAATAAGTTGAAATATTTTAAAAGTATTATTTTTAAAACAATAATACCAGAAACGTGAATCGCAATTATAAGCACATCCTTGGATATCTAAGCCTATTCTGCTTAAAGGGAACCCTGACTGTCAGGCAAGCGGGTCAATATGCCCAGTACTGTTGAAATATGTTGTATTAACTACGCAAAACAATTCATTTATTATTGTAAATGTCTCTACTAGTAGGTATCCATTTTTGATACAGTATCAAACGTTTACTTTTTTTCTCATCCAATGAGCAAGGAACAGCGAGCTAAAGATTTCACTTAACTCATGTATGTTATTCGACCTTTCCACCTTTAGCTGGAGCATAACATCACCCAAGAGTGATCTCACACCTCAGTTGGTAGGAAATGATTTTCTTCCTAAACTGTGAAATAGCCTTTCAGAGAACATCATGAATGCACGTTTGGTGTTTTAAAATCAGATTGAAAACGTATTTATTTAGGTCAGCATGTGCCTAGACTATTTTGGCTCATTATCACCTGTTGTTTGCTATTGTGTTATTTTCATTCAGACCGTAATGTTTTATCTTTCCAATGCTTTACTTACATTCCTGCATATTTTGTATATTGTGAACTTTACAAAGCACTTTGTAACTAAAATAAAAAGCGCTGTATCAACCAATTTAATTTATTGAATTGTTAGTAGTAGTATCAGTAGTAATAGTAGCCATAGTAGCGGTTAGAGTAGAGGTAGTAGTAGTCTTTAATGCATTTTCTGTAAGTCATCCCGATCACCACACTTGTGAAGACAAATGCTCCATAGTAACCAAAAAATTAAATTAATTTTAAAAAATGACACTTAGACGAAGTGGAAAATATTTGTTGTTTTTTTTTAAATTTTTAGTGAGAAAAACACAATTCTTGTAAAAGTATATATAAAGCTTATAGGATTACACACAGCTCTTTCAGACATGCCAGCTGTATTTACAAAGCATTAGTATTTAATCACAGGTTTTCATAGACAGATTCAAAAATTCCTTCCTCCACCTGAGACGTCTTGGCCTGAAAGAGAAATAATCACAAAGCAACTATCACAAAAAAATCACAATATATCATTACAGTGACCATTCTGAAGTTTGCTAACTCATCCTGCTTTTAGATTTTGACCAACCGTTTCCTCTGATGTGCACTTTGTACTTTTCCTTCTGACTTGGTCAACATTCAGCACGTCATAAATGGAGACCGGCCTGGGTTCAAGTGCCTGAGAGAAGGTATGAGAGAAAGAAAGACAAAAATGGATGAAAGCTCTACAGACACTCTCAAAACAAATACAGTGTGTTATTTTTCAACATGTTAGCCTTTCCAGTTAAGGACACACGTTGTATTACTTTAAACACAATAGTACTATATTATTACTTTCAACACATCAGTATTATATTATTTCACACAGGTAGTTCACACAGATTTTGTAAAAGGCACTGTTGTACCTCAAGTCTACTGTATTTAAAGTGGAATTCCACCTTTTTTCAAACTTTCTGTATAATTAAATGGTTAAGATGTAAACAAAGTCATTCAGAGTGGTTTCACATTTTTGATTATATGTCAAATTGCTAGAATAGTTTGAGAAATATTTAGCCTATAATGTATTTTTAAAATCCATTTGTGGTGGAGAGGTATGTGCAGGATGTTATACCCAAAGAAAACTTATTATTTTAGATTTACTACTATTTTACCATCAGCAGCATTACATATAAAAACTCAAAGATGTGTCTTGGTTCACTGGTGGTTTTGGATAGTAAATAAAATGTCTATATTTGTGTTGTAGACATTGTGACCCCTGGTTCCTATCATCATCATTGTAAATAAATCTAGTCTATGAGTTTCTTGACACATTTCACATAAAACCAACCTGAATTACTTTGTTTACATCTCAACGATTCACAAAAGTTGAAAAATCAGAGAAACTCCTTTAAGACTTTTATGTTGCTGCTGTTGGAACAAAACCTTGTAACTCCAAAACGATAACTTTGTGAGAGAAGCAAAAAATTACTTTACCTTTTATTTTTTTATTGTGTCTCATTCAAAAAGCAATTCAGACTTAAACACTCCTTACAACTCCAACTGGAATGGGTGGAGCTTAACAGTTGTGGGCTGAATAGTCAAATATATTTGAATGTGTTCAATCAATGAATTAAAAACAAGTTTTTTGCAGCTTATATATATTTAATGTCAGTATGTATATATATATATATATATATATATACATACTGACATTAAATACAAACCCAATTCCAAAAACTTTGGGGCAGTATGTAAAATACTAACAAAAATAGAAGCATTGATGAGTAAATTCTGTTTGACGTGTATTTAATTGAGAGTAGAAAATCATAGCATTTATGTTTTACCTTATGAACTTCATTGTTTTTATAAATATACACTCATTCCAAATTTGTTGCCTGTGACATCTCAAAAAAGTTGGAATATATCATTCCAAAGAATGCCCTTGCACTCTCTATCAGGGCTTAAATACCATAATCTCAGCCCTCAGTAGATTCTAGGCTGTACCATTTTGGCTTTGGTATATAATGCACATGAAGCTTTGGAGATCTCCCCCTCATAGATGATACAGTATTTCCAAAAAACATTATTACCAGTAAGAACTCTCAGCCAGCTTTAATTAACATTTATTTCTAACTTCTTTTTTACAGGGTCTCTACTGGTGTGCTCCTCCCTCCCTCGGTTACTGTGAAGAGGATGCACACAGCAGCACCACCTTTTATTTATGCACCCAGGTGGATGAAAACATCACACAACATACATGTAGAATTTGCAATTTGATTCTAACATTTCTTAAGGTCCTTTTTCTTAAGTGTCTCAAAAGGAAGCATTAAATAAACAGTCCTGGCGATGAGTCAGATTTCTACCTTCTTCCCAGGAACGTTATTTTTAAACTGCTGTATTTTTTGCTAATGCATTTTTGGCAACCCATCGACCCATCGGCTCATAAAAGACTAGACCTTTCCTGGATGCTACTTTCATAGCAAAGCATGATTGCACCACCAGTTTAAGATGTTTTTGAATATTTCACAGCGTTCCTAGTTTTAAATTGGCCCTTTTCCAACTTTTTTGAAAGTTGTTGCAGGCATCAGTTTAAAAAAGAGCGTATATGTACAATAAACAATGAAGTTAATACAAAAAAAAAAATAATAATTATCTTGTCTTTGTACTGTTTCCATTCAAATACAGATCAAAGTAGATTTTTAAATTACTTCAAACAATTTTCTGTTTGTTCTGCATTTCACATACTGTCTCAACTTTTTGGAATATGGTTTGTATGTTAATCTAGTGATAACACAGAAAATATTTTGATTCACACATGGTTAAAAAAATGGTAAAAAAAAGGTATTCCATCAGTGCGTTTATGTGTGTAGGTGGGATTATTTCTGAAAGTGACGGCAAACAAAATGCTGTCTTGCTTGATTTTTTAGCTTGGTTCATTGCGTAAATCCTGACATGTTCACATTCTGAGGATCTTTCATGATTGCAGCAATGTTGCACTCTGGGGGATTTTGAATATCTTGAGGCATTTTGGAGGGAAAATGTCCTGCTCAGCAAAATGCAGTTGAGTTGTTGAGTCAGCTGGTTTGAAAATGTAAACTCCGGTTTAAGGAATTGTGAATAAGCATCTAAAAAAACCACACTGCTTTCTGTGGTTTCATGTAGGCTGTGAATCATAACATTCTCATATGACATAATGATCATATGTTTACAGATTGGATTGGCTCACATGAGGTGAGGCGCTGAGGCTGGATCTATGTGAAAGTAGAAACTAAAACTAAACACTAATAATAAAAAAAACAAACACAAGGAAAACCACAGCTCACAAAGTACCTTAGCTCGATCTCTGGATTTTCTCACAACAGTGGATCTCTGTTTACCTCTGTTGTTGTGCTGCATGGCTAACTCGCTCCAGGGCTGGTCAAATTCAGGATTTCAAAACATAAACAGCTCTTGGACCATTTAGAGCGAGCTTCTGTCCAATCAGGGACAGCGTTCTGATAGAGGTGGACCCCTCTGGTTGTTTTTGGATCACCTGTTTTTCCTTTATGTTGTTAATCACATGAAAAATAATGCTTTTCAGATGGGACGTAAATCATACTACATAGATATCAGTAATATAAGGCATGTATTACTACAAAAAACTAAGCTAAGCACCTCATGGAACTGTCTTACTCACTCACTCATGTTTAGCAGGCTGAAAATTCTCGGCAGAGGGCGCCATTTTAGTCAATAGCTTTTGATGTTTCATAAGAGCAGTGCTTTGCATCAATGCTTGTCCTTGTTAAGGTTATGAACACTTCACTTTCTATGTATTATTTACATTATATGTTATATTTTTTTTAGATAAAGGAAAGCAAAAAATCCACATTTATACACACGAAAAGGACGAATCAGGGAGGAGACATATGAGGAGACACGAGGCGGAGCCAAGACAAGGAAATCATGGCAGACTGACTTTATATTCAAATGGAAATTTGAGGTAAAATTAGTTATTTTATGAAATAAAACAGTGTCAGAGCTTTGTTACCTTCATGTAATTGAGGTCATTATACTGACTGATAAATTGAATGTCCTTGATTCAAATAATTTCCACATTAATAAAAGATACATAAAATCAACACTATTATTGTTGAAAGTAAACTGAAAGACAACATTGTGTTGATGTGATATGTTGCATTCATGAAGGAATGATGTACACTTGTAAATTCAATGCATCACTTTTTTCAGCGTAAAAGAAAAGCTAAACACAAGTCTGACAAAGAGCTAGATCAACATACATATAATCGCTGTTGCAAATTTTTAATTTTTTTTACTTTTTTGTATAAAGTGAAAACTTATGTTAAAATTTCAGGGTGAACAGAAACAGTCCCAAATTAATTGGTAAAACATCTTTTTACACTGACTTCCATTACAAGTTATTTTTTTTTCCCTCTCCTATAACGTTATTATGTTGGATATAAAAAGCTTTATTTACACAGAGAAAGATAACAGTTAACTGATGAAAGGATGAGGTGAAAAATAGGCTTACCGTGTACACTGATTCAGAGTTTAGACCCTGAGCTCTCATGCCTACATTGCTCTGTTTGTTTTTGACTTTCACTCCATCTCCACCCTCCTCTGACTTGAGATGATCCTTAAAGTTTCAAAACAAAATGAACACTGTTACTGCAATATGAATAAATTAGCCTGAAAGTCTGATGGAGCTCAGTTGGTTGGTCAAATCCAACCAAGGAACTACCAATAGCATAATATCGCTGTTGTCGGAACAAAACCTTGTATCTCCAAAATGGTAACTTTACAGGAGAGAGAAAAAAACATACTTTACTTTTAATCTAAGTCAGTGGAACCAGACGTTTTTGAAAGTCATTTTTGGCCATTTCTTTTAGTCCATTCATCATGAAATTTATACACAATGTAAAGGACAACAGACATGTTCAAATTATGTCAAAAACTGAAAAACGCCAAAAATGGAGATACAAGGATTTGCCCCAACAGCAGTGATATGCAAGTGTAAATGCT
This sequence comes from Colossoma macropomum, assembly GCF_904425465.1. Classification (NCBI taxonomy): domain Eukaryota; kingdom Metazoa; phylum Chordata; class Actinopteri; order Characiformes; family Serrasalmidae; genus Colossoma; species Colossoma macropomum. Next base: position 987,755 of record NW_023495761.1, read on the forward strand.
AATGCTGCCTTTATGTGCTACACAATTACCTTAAATACAGAATTATCACAAACACAAGTTCCTGTCCTAAAAGTTGTACATGAATTTCCCTTCAGGTCATAATTGTGGAAGCAATTCTGAAATTTCAGAAATTTTGATACTTCTGTTTCTGACTTGTTTCTGTCCTTTTCTCTTTTATAATGAAGGAAGGACGCATGGCTCCAGAGGTCAATACTAGATAATTCTTAATGTTTTCTAAGTGCATAAACACTTCTTTACATCTGTAACTACTGGTTGCATTAAGCATTATGTTTCAGTTGCTGTATTCATTTCTGCATTCTGGCCTCAAAGCATCCACACCAACTTAACTGCTTTGAAAATGCAAGATCTCAGTTAAGTTCCTTGTTTGAATGCTGACTGCATATAAAAGGATCCTAAAAAGTGTTTACACTGGAATTAAAGTGGTTTGGTAAGTGTTTTATTTGTCCTAATAGTGTATGTAGGGTACAGCACTTCATCATTATGGTCGAAAAGTATGATGGCACACAGGTTGATCTTGCACAGAAAGTATTCCCGTGTGCAAGGCTGGTCCCAGCCTTCCCGGAACCCCAAGACAAACCTGACCACTCACCTATTCCCTCTTCATCACCCTTCATCTTTTAACAATGTTAAACACACACACACCTTTTAAGTCCTCTTACAGTTATCTGCTGTTAATCATTACAAAGTCCTGCAAGCCATACTTCTGCTTATCTGTAGATAGTCCGGTGCTTTTGGCCACAAAACATGGTTAGTACACTCCAATGACACAAAGAGGAAATAATAACAAAGCAGGTAACAACACATCCGGCTAGCATTTCAATACAAGGAAGTAAGGCGCAATGAATTGTCTTGAGGACCTTCCTCATATCTCACGCAGTGATGTAGACCAATTTATAAAAGAATACACACACAACACACACCAAGAAGAATACAGGACATAGGCTGTTCTTCAAAAATGACATTTTTGACTGTCAAATTATTTCAACCGAGCGAGCTAACATAGCTAACCTAACGAGCTAACTTAGCTAATCTGACTGGAAATTGTTGGCTTGTTTTAATATTTATATAGATTTAATATACTAACATGTACTTTACATGTACATGTAGTTTCAAATGTTGTGAACGAGGAGGTGATAGTAAGGGCCAGATCAGATAGATCAATGAGGAAGAACGACAAACCTCAAAAAAGTACAGAAACGAAGTAAGCTAATTAAAGACGTTAGCTACTAGCACTAACCAAGAAATGAGTTCAAATCTGCAGTTGCAGTGCTTTATTTAGGCCATGCTGCTTTCGCAGTATCTGGTATACTGCTAGACTTTTGATGAAGTTGAAGTTGGCCTTTTATTTACATATTCTGGTCCACCTTAAATGGTGCTGTAGTTATGTTCTGGCCTTCACACCATTTAAGGTGACTGCTGCATTGTTTAAGGCGGAAAGGAAATTTGAATGAGAAGCCGACTTCAGCTTTGTGAACATTCATGTTTTGTTATATGACAGTGAATCTTTTTTTTGATAGTTCATCTCTAAAGCCAGAAAATCTCAAAAGTTATTCCAAAGGAAACCGCAGGCTACGAATTGACCTGAAGGAGTCTTATAGACATAGAATAAAATGGTCAGTAGTTATCAGTGGTCTTCTGTATCACCTTGTGCCATTTGAAGATGTAAACTGATCCGATGATGCCGAAGATGAGTAAAATAGTTGTGACAACCACCATAGCGATGATATCAGTCTCTACAGAATCATCTGGCTCGATATAACCTACATCTAAGAGAGAGAGAGAGGAAGAAAGACAGCTGTCAGGTGGCCCTTGGATGTGGTTCAACTTTCAAAAGTTTTTTATTGCTCAACTGCCGATGACAGCTTTTTCCCAAAATGTCACAAGACTCAACTGTCACTCTCTTTCTGTTCTGCGTGAGATTTTCTATTCTTTTGCTTAAGCTGCACTCCAGTTCTGTCCATCATCTGTTCTTGTTCATGTACTGTAATACATGCTCATTTATACCACGATTGAAATGATGATTTGAAAGGTGAATCACCGGCACACCTCTTCAGATCCTCTTGAGTATGGTTTCATCTTCCAAATATAGAAGTGATTGAGAAGTCAGTGGTTGACTCCATTTTCACTTCACTGTCACACTCAGTGTTATGGTTTGCACCACTCACATGGAACTAAACAGCACAGACCTATTCCTCTAACATTAGAGTGTGAGTTATGAATAGGGTTGTTATCTGCAGCTTTGTTGTAGTTTTTGCTGATTTTTTTGTTTGTTTGTTTTATACTCAACTGAGGTCATTTGGCTTGTGGGGTTTCAATAGGAATGTATGGTACCTCTGAGTTTCTTTTGATTCGATAGAATACCCATGCAAAAAACAAGACTAAAACTGTTAAGTCTCCTTGTGTGAATAAAAAGGGGAAAATCTTTGAGATTACTATGTTGAACATAAAACGTAACTGTGCTAGCAAACTCTTGTGTCTCAAAATCAATGTCTTCATGAAAAAAAGGCCAAATTTTAACTGGTATATGTATATATATATATATATATATATATATATATATATATATATATATATATATATTATAAAAGTAAAAAAATTTAAAAAAAGAAATCATTTACAAAAAAAATGTACAAAATTATGATGAAGTGCCAAATGCAGACATGTGTAAAAACATACCTAAATGTCTTTGCATTTGTCTTAAATGGAATTCCACTTTTATTTTCAACATTTCTGCATAATCAATGTTTAAAACATAAACAAAGTCATCCAGAGTGGTTTGATTCTCATTTGGAAACATAAGAATCAGAATTATTAATACTTCAGTATTAATAAGCCCATCCCTGATTCGCACAACTAACTCACCTCGCACAAGGGCCACCCAGTAGAGGCTCTCTTTTTGGTACTGGAAGACGTATTCTCCAGAGCTTGAGCTGTTATGCATGGTGATGTTAGCCCACAGTTGTTCATCTTTAACAACAGATTGTGTATTGTGAACGTATTCCTTCCAAACTTCTTGCCTGTTTCTGGAGCAAGAAACTTTGGTTCTGCTGCTGTTGGCGGGGACAGTGACCCTGATGTGGATGTGGAGCGTTTCATTTGCCAGTGCCACGCAAGTTCTGTTGTTGACCACGAGGAGACCATTGGCTGCATGGAGAGAGAGTACAGAGAGCACCAGAGAAGTTGGCATAAACAGTACAATTTTTGAAAAGGTTTTTTTTTACATATGTTTTACATCTGAAAAAAGCCAGATCTTTTTATTTTGGTCAAAACATACACATACTTCACTGGAAATATTGTAACTGATTATTCTTGATTATAACATTCCAGAATCAATGCAGTTGAAACCTTTCAGGAGAACACAAAATACCATTACTTACTTCTAAATACCACCAAGAACCAGTAGAAAAATGAAAGATTTCTAAGATTTTTTACAGCAGGGTATTACCCAAAAATCACCCATTGTTTTATATAACAATAATTTCATTAACTTTTTCATTTGTCACATAATCTCATACATATGATAACAAAGCAACATTAAGTGTAGAACCTTCACCTTATAAGCAGCCTTTTCTTATCAAACTACCACCACAATAATAATGCTAATTTAAGCTCCATGTCATTTCATATACAGTTGTTTTCCCACACTGAGTTTACTACTACTTATGGCAAATCTACCAAAAGTACATTTAAAGCTTCTAAGACATTCAAGTAACTTATTCTTTACTCTGAGTGTTGCATCTTTTACAGTGAATCATTCAGAAAATGCATCAGGTCAAAGCCACTGATATTAACAGGGGAGTTTGATAGTACCTTTGCTTTCTGATGTTCTAGCTGTTAAGCATAACAAGTTTGAACAAAACCATGTTTTTAAGTAAGCAATGTTTAGTACTGTTTTGAGTCATTTACTTCATATAAACGCTGATGCTTGGTCCTATCAATACACTCAGTAATCCATGCAAGCAACATAACAGCACATTAATACAGAATTTCATTATTGCAAGGCGGTTATAGGTGTGGTTTAGAACACAGCTCAGATTTTAGGAACAGAATGATCACTTTTGGTCTTGCTTAGAATGGGTGATATGAGGTAGCTGGGATGAAGAGCTGATCCTACATCAGCATGCATGGAGAGTCACTATCTCCAGACTTATTTGCACTGTTTTCCAGAGCTTTTCCACTGACGCAGTCCAATATGACTCACACTGTTGGGGATCCATATGACGGGATTGTCCAAATCCAGCCCTGCACAGTTTACAGTTTTATCTGCTCTAACATGTCTGACTGACACTCTTTAATATGAAGGTGCCAAAAATGTGATTCTGTAAAATAACCACTTCTGGTTTCCTAAAGAACCTTTGAATGGTTTCAAATGTGAAATTGGAGTTTTTTTTTTTTTAAACCATCTGTTGAAATGTCCTCTAGAGAACCAAAAGTGGTTCTTCTAAAATATCACTCCAAAGAACCATTTGGGCACCTTTTTTAAAAGTATATGGGCTTGTATATCAGGACACCTTACAACTCAAATAAGGTGCATTAGAGAGCAATGAATGCATTAAACTATCCAATCCAGGACTGAATCTGGACACCCTGCCCTGCCTTAACATCAGGTAAATATCTTCATATGTGTTTCTATTTACAGACAGTGTAAATGTGACTTTGCAATATAGTTTCTCAAAACATCAAATGATTGACTGTTAGTGTATCATGAAAAGAAACATACCTTGACTCTTGTTACTGCAACACAGCAGAAAAATGCAGCAAATTCCAAACTGTACTGCAAACATGTTGTCGCCCCAAGTGGTGGCTTTTCCTCAGAGAGATCAGTCCTTATCACTGTATTTTTGTGCAGAAGAACTGTCAGATTCTTCTGACCACAATCTGTCGAAGAGAAGTTCTGGACAAGCGCTATCTGTCTTGCTCAAAAGAAGTGACTACCGGAAGTTGTGTCAAAGCTTACATCCTACCATTACCTGCAGCCTCATTAGAACTTAATTGACAAATATTTTCCAATATACGTCCTGCTGTTGACCCTAAATAACACTCTGACCATACAGTCGACCTCTGACCTCCAACTCCAGCTCAAAAGTCTAACCACAATCTACCAAAAATAGGAAAAATCTGCCTCAAAAGCATGAAACCAGCTTTGCTCTCAAAGTGTGAAGTGTCACAAGACTGCATTCTCTCCCTCTCTCACGCAATCCCGCCTGAAACAGTTCCTCTTTTTTTTGCTTTCATCATCACAGGACCTGCTTCTTCTGCTCTCTCTTGTGGTGAAATAACAACATGGAATCTAATAATGGAGCTCATGGTGAATATGTACATATATGCTAATGTGGCATTTTGGGATAATAGGTTAAAGTGGACTTTACAGGGTGACTGACTAGTGACTCTGTGATCTTCTATCTCTCTCCTTCTCCAGACTCTCGTTGGCCAGTGATGTCTTATGCTTAAAGGAGTAGTGGAAATCAAATTTACAGTTTTCCCCTTGCTCCAAATATATTCATTCAGCCAAGACATGTTTGGTGTCTGAAATTAGCTTTTTAGCACTGAGGCTTATGTAGCTAACAAGTAATGGAAGCTAATACTCCACTAATTAGCATCACGCAAACTGTATGTACAATAGGCCTGTTGCAATTATTTGAGTCAGTCGTGGTTATTTTCCACAGTTGTTAGCTTTCATAGTCCAATGTTTACACTGCAACAAACAATGTGAATTGGATGCATTTTTAACTTTTGGGTTGAGGCAAATGCACGTAAAAGAAAGCAAACAGAAAACACATTTATTGAGACACGCCAAAGGTCTTACAATGACAACAAACTTCTGACTTCAGTGTTATTAACAAACACCAAATAAGCATTATAATGTTTGTTTATTTGGTGTCTTTAATAACATATTTAGAGGGCAGCAGTGAGTAATGTTTGTTTATTTGAGGTTTGTTAATAACACCTTTAGAGGGCAGTCGTGAGTAATGTTTGTTTATTTGATGATTGTTAATAACACCTTTAAAGGGCAGTAGTGAGTAATGTTTGTTTATTTGAGGTTTGTTAATGACACCTTTAGAGGGCAGCAGTGAGTGATGTTTGTTTATTTGAAGTTTGTTAATAACTCCTTTAGAGGGCAGTCGTGAGTAATGTTTGTTTATTTGTTGTTTGTTAATAACTCCTTTAGAGGGCAGTAGTGAGTAATGTTTGTTTATTTGTTGTTTGTTAATAACTCCTTTAGAGGGCAGCAGTGAGCAATGTTGGTTTGATGTTTGTTAATAACACCATTAGAGGGCAGCAGTGAGTTATGTTTGTTTGATGTTTGTTAATAACACCTTTAGAGGGCAGCAGTGAGTAATGTTTGTTTATTTGAGGTTTGTTAATTACTCCTTTAGAGGGCAGTCGTGAGTAATGTTTGTTTATTTGTTGTTTGTTAATAACTCCTTTAGAGGGCAGCAGTGAGTAATGTTTGTTTATTTGAGGTTTGTTAATGACACCTTTAGAGGGCAGCATTGAGTAATGTTTGTTCATTTGAGGTTTGTTAATGACATTTAGAGGACAGTCGTGAGTAATGTTTGTTTATTTGATGTTTGTTAATAACTCCTTTAGAGGGCAGCAGTGAGCAATGTTGGTTTGATGTTTGTTAATAACACCATTAGAGGGCAGCAGTGAGCTATGTTTGTTTGAGGTTTGTTAATAACTCCTTTAGAGGGCAGCAGTGAGTAATGTTTGTTTGATGTTTGTTAATAACTCCTTCAAAGGGCAGCAGTGAGTAATGTTTGTTTATTTGAGGTTTGTTAATAACACCTTTAGAGGGCAGCAGTGAGTAGTGTTTGTTTATTTGAGGTTTGTTAATAACACCTTTAGAGGGCAGTCGTGAGTAATGTTTGTTTATTTGATGTTTGTTAATAGCAGCTTTAGAGGACAGCAGTGAATAGTTGGTTTATCTGATGACAGCTTTAGGGGCAATGGTTAGTAATGTTTGTTTATTAGCTGTTTGTTAATAACTTCTGTAGGGGCAGCGGTGAGTAATGTTTGTTTATTAGATGTTTATTATTAACTCCTTTAGAGGGCAGCAGTGAGTAATGTTTGTTTATTTGTTGTTTGTTAATAACTTCTTTAGGGACAGTGGTGAGTAATGTGTGTTTATTACATGTTTGTTAATAACTTCTTTAGGGACAGTGGTGAGTAATGTTTGTTTATTACATGTTTGTTAATAACTTCTTTAGGGACAGTGGTGAGTAATGTGTGTTTATTACATGTTTGTTAATAACTTTTTTAGGGACAGTGGTGAGTAATGTTTGTTTATTATATGTATGTTAATAACTTCTTTAGGGGCAGCGGTGAGTAATGTTTGTTTATTAGATGTTTGTTAATAACTTCTTTAGGGGCTGCAGTGAGTAATGTTTGTTTATTAGATGTTAATAACTTCTTTAGGGGCAGTCGTGAGTAATGTTTGTTTTGATGTTTGTTAATAACTTCTTTAGGGGCTGCAGTGAGTAATGTTTGTTTATTAGATGTTAATAACTTCTTTAGGGGCAGCGGTGAGTAATGTTTGTTTATTAGATGTTAATAACTTCTTTAGGGGCAGCGCTGAGTAATGTTTGTTTATTAGATGTTTGTTAATAAATCTTTAGGGGCAGCGCTGAGTAATGTTTGTTTATTAGATGTTTGTTAATAACTCTTTAGGGGCAGTGGTGAGTATGTTTGTTTATTAGATGTTAATAACTTCTTTAGGGTCAGCGGTGAGTAATGTTTGTTTATTAGATGTTTGTTAATAACTTCTTTAGGGGCAGCGCTGAGTAATGTTTGTTTATTAGATGTTAATAACTTCTTTAGGGGCAGCGCTGAGTAATGTTTGTTTATTAGATGTTTGTTAATAACTTCTTTAGGGGCAGCGCTGAGTAATGTGTGTTTATTACATGTTTGTTAATAAATTCTTTAGGGACAGTGGTGAGTAATGTTTGTTTATTACATGTTTGTTAATAACTTCTTTAGGGACAGTGGTGAGTAATGTGTGTTTATTACATGTTTGTTAATAACTTTTTTAGGGACAGTGGTGAGTAATGTTTGTTTATTACATGTTTGTTAATAACTTCTTTAGGGGCAGCGGTGAGTAATGTTTGTTTATTAGATGTTTGTTAATAACTTCTTTAGGGGCTGCAGTGAGTAATGTTTGTTTATTAGATGTTAATAACTTCTTTAGGGGCAGTCGTGAGTAATGTTTGTTTATTACATGTTTGTTAATAAATTCTTTAGGGGCTGCAGTGAGTAATGTTTGTTTATTAGATGTTAATAACTTCTTTAGGGGCAGCGCTGAGTAATGTTTGTTTATTAGATGTTTGTTAATAACTTCTTTAGGGGCAGCGCTGAGTAATGTTTGTTTATTAGATGTTTGTTAATAAATTCTTTAGGGGCAGCGCTGAGTAATGTTTGTTTATTAGATGTTTGTTAATAACTTCTTTAGGGGCAGTGGTGAGTAATGTTTGTTTATTAGATGTTAATAACTTCTTTAGGGGCAGCGGTGAGTAATGTTTGTTTATTAGATGTTAATAACTTCTTTAGGGGCAGCGGTGAGTAATGTTTGTTTATTAGATGTTTGTTAATAACTTCTTTAGGGGCAGCGCTGAGTAATGTTTGTTTATTAGATGTTTGTTAATAAATTCTTTAGGGGCAGCGCTGAGTAATGTTTGTTTATTAGATGTTTGTTAATAACTTCTTTAGGGGCAGCGCTGAGTAATGTTTGTTTATTAGATGTTTGTTAATAAATTCTTTAGGGGCAGCGCTGAGTAATGTTTGTTTATTAGATGTTTGTTAATAAATTCTTTAGGGGCAGTGGTGAGTAATGTTTGTTTGTTTAGTGTTTGTTGATCTTTATCTGTTTATCTGGTTTCTAATACTGTATGACATGCTATTGTAAAAATGGACAAAAGCACATTAGCACAGCCAAAATCAGTACTAGCAGCCACTTTTAGTCAGGAACAACATGATGCTTTGAGATTACTTAACAACTCAAAACAGTTCGAAACAAGTTTGTGATAATTTAGTTATACAGTTGCTGCTAGCTGGTGTTCAAAAGCTTTAAGTACTTGTTAGCTACATTAGACTCACAGCTCAAGTGCCAACACCAAACATGCTTTGGCTGGTTATGTTTGGGTTAAGGGGAGAATTTAGTGCTGTTCCTTTAACACTATCAGCTCAGATAAATGATGAAGTCGAGCTCAGAAATGATATGCTGTTCTGAATTTGGCCACTAGATGGAAGCAATAGATTAATGCTTTACAACACATTAAAACGGCCACAACAATACTTCCCCAGTCATAACTCTCACCTGGTAATTTAACACTGGAGCTATGCCGAGTTATAGGCCTCTGTTTTCATCTAATTGTTGAGAATGTATTGTTGGTGTAGGATTTGTAGAAGGTCATAATAAGGTAAAAAGTGAGCGGAGAGCTGTGCGTTCTTTCTGTTTTATTGCTAAGTAATGTTTTTTATGGGTTCTTTTTGTGTGGAAAACAGCTGCTTCTGAAAAATATGATACTCTAAAATGGAAATTAGTTTGAGCTTGATGTAATTGGGCATGGTGATACACACATACATACACACACGTTCATTTATGCCAAGCAATTGAGCACTTGGCTGACTTTTTAGCTTCTGACAGCACTAAAAAGAGAGAGAGAGAGAGAGAGAGAGAGAGGAATTCAGTCTGCAGTGACAAATTGCTTCGTGCTTAATGAGAAACAGGTGCATATGAGCTTTATGGAGGAGAAAGACAGAGAGAGACGAAAAGGGAGAGGAAAAACAACGTAACACTTTCATTTCGCTCTGTTTACTTTCATTGGAGTTAGCCAAACTTGATGTCACAACATCAACAAAGACCGCGGGTGGGGGAATGGGGGGGGGGCAGAAAGAGGGAGATAGAGAGAGAGAGAAGCACAACAGAAATAACATCTGCAAGTCAGTCAACGAAAAAAAATATTTCCTGTTTTATAATCTCTTTCTCTCACATCATTTTTGCATATTTTAGCGGTAAATAAGTGATCTCACTGTATGTTGCACTCAAGCTTTCCCTAATTTGTTCTCAAATAAAGGAACATCTCATTTAAACACAGTGACACGTTTATAGAAAAGTGTTTACTTAAAGGATTTACTGTGTATGCTCAGTGAATAAAGGTTCCAAAAAGGGCTCTTTGTGATGCCACAGAAGAACCATTTTTGGCTCCCTAAAGAACCCTTCAATAAATGGTGTGAAGAACTGTTTTATAGTTTGAAGAACCTCCAAACACACTCATGGTGTTCTTGATGCAAAGCATCAGCTCTAATAAACAGTCGTAACAGCGTAAGTGAGTCAGTATGTGAGTGAATAGCGAAATCCAAGTCAGGTCCATGAGGACTTTAGCTTTCAGGGTACAGTTGTTGTCATTGGTCTGGTTCTCTCAATGGTACATCATCAGTATCTTTAGTTAGGGAACCCAGTTATACCATATTTCATTGTAATTATTTTTAGATGCCAAGTGCCTCATGGACCTGACTTGTAATGCCGTTAAGTACGCACTGGCTCACTCACTCACTCACATTTGGTAGGCTGCAGATCTTCCACAAGGGGGCGCCTTTAGCAGTCAAACATAATAAAAGCAGTGCTTTGCATCGATGACAATGAATGTTTTTGTTTTAAATTGCATACATCCAAAGTCTTGACTTTTATTTTAGTTTTCCACTTAAAAGAAAAGTTCTGGAAAATACAAATATTCCCTTAGAGGACAAAAAATTTACTTGGACAGTACCCTCACCACAGTGCAGCAATTTAAAGTTTTTTTCAGAACCCTATTTTCAAGCTGAGAAATACTGAGGAACCTTTATTAAAGACCTTTATTTAAGACTAGGAACATTATGAAATGTTCAAATAAACATCTTAAACAAGCAATGCAGTCATGCTTAGGTATAAAAGGAGCATCCAGGCTGAGTCATTTATGAGCAAGGGCAGGTCGAGGCTGCCAAAAATGTGTCAGCAAATAATCCAGCAGTTTTAGAATGAGGACTGTTCTGTAAGGATTTTGATATTTTACCCTTCAAAACGACAACTGAATGCCCGTGATCTTCGATCCCCTCAGACGTGTGATGGACATCACCACATAGGCTCAGGAATACACTGGCAAATCATTTAATAAACGATTGTCACTGCAACTACAAATGCGAGTTAAGACTGTACTATATGAAGTGGAAGCCATCTGTCAGCTACATCTAGAAATGCCTCTAACTTCTGTAGACTTGAGTTTATCTGAAATGGCATGATGCACAGTGGAAACATGTATTGTGGTTTGATGAGTCAACTATACAGATTATTGATGGAAATAATCACATTGTGCTCTCCTAGAAGAAAAGGGCAATCCAGATTGTTACCAGTGTAAAGTTCAAAAGTCAGGGTCTGTATTAGTGCCCATGGCATGGGTAACTTGCACATCCGGAACCATTAAATCTAAAAATCATGTTATATTGTTCTATATATCTCATTACACATAAAATAATAGCTTTGAATACCTTTGTCAGATGTTAGTATTGAAGCTAATGGGCTGCACATCAGTTCTCCAGTTGTTCCTGAGATATTTTTGTTGAAGCCTTTTGATTCAATAACAGAAATCATATGAGCAATGTGTGGATTTGGCTGCATGCTTTGCCAAACCTGTCAGTGCATTTATGTGTGTGTGTGTGTGTGTGTGAGAGAGAGAGAGAGAGAGAGAGAGAGAGAGAGAGAGAGAGAGAGAGAGCAGAAAGATCGGAAGAACAAAAGCAGAAAGGGCAAAACTGAGGTAGACAAAGAGGCGCACATCTGTGCATCTGGACACAGCTGGAGCTGGAGTGAGAAACAGATAGTGAGAGAGAGAGAGAAATGTAAAGATAGTGAATTCTCTCTTTGTACAAAAATAAAACTAGTTTAAGTGGAACGTATACTCTAACTATAATCACATTAGAGCTGGAGGGAGGAGAGGAGAGAGAGACAGAGAGACAGTGAGAGAGAGAGTGATTCAGAAAAAGAGGGCTAAAGGAGAGATTGGAGAGAAGCGTCAGCAGAGTGCAAGGGGGAAAAGAAAAACAAGGTTATTATTCAAAAATACTGACGCAGTTGTAGCTGGAGAAGGCAATCAACCAAAACAACACTATCACCTTCTGAAAAGTGTAAGTAGAATCCTCATGTGAAGTTCAAGCTGAATTAAGTTTTCTGATTTGAGGTGATATTTGGTTCATGCATGCTCTTCTCTGTCCCTGATATATCATATATCATCTGTGTAAGTTCTTGCACGTTCACCGCTGGAATACATCTCTACTTCTGACAGAACAGATGGACGCTCACGCTTTACTATGCATGTTTTGTAGTTGTCCCGAAGTGGAAGTATTTGGCACTGGTCTCTACATCTGTCCTTCCAGTGACTCTGCTGGAAGTAATGATGCTAAGGTCCAGAAGCCATAAGCATAAAGCTACTTTCGGCCTTGGCTTGCTTTAGTAGCCGACGGTAAACAGTACTAGCAAAAAGTAGTTCCAGATCCTGGATCAGTTCTCCAGCTAGACTATCTATGCAGGTTGATTTAGGACCAGCTACTACTACCTTTCATATCCCAGCACAATTATATTCGATCCTGGATCAGCTTCGATCACAATCAGGGATTTCTTAAATGGTTATATTGCTTACTACGAGCTACTTAAGCAATCAAATAAGCTCTTCTTTTGGCCTTGGCTTGCTTTAGGAACTCATAGTGAACAGAATCAACTATGAATAAGTTCCTGATCCTGCATCTATGCTGATCTAGGACCAGCTATTACCTTTCCTAACCAGGTGCAATTATATCTGTGGAAGTGCTGATCTGGAGCAGCTTCTTTCTAACCAAAACTGGTGTAGTTTGTTTCTGGATCAATTCAGATCAGTTCAGATCTGTTCAGATACTCTTGCAAAGATTCAGAACTGTCAGTGCTGATCTCTGATCTTTTTTCAATGATCTCTGACCTTATAATTTTTCAATTCTGATACTTTAGGGAATAATTCAGTGTACCATGTCATCTCACATTTTACTGAGGTTTGAGGTCATTTTCAGAATTTTGGAAACACTTTCTGTGAATATCATGTCTATTAGAAACTATAAACATTATCAAAACATGTTATAATACATTTATAAAGTAGTATAAATATGGCTTTAAATAGTTAAAAAAAATGCATTACACATTATAATTTTGTTTATTATGCATTATGAATAACAATCCTATCAATATTCTTTCCTTTAGACTAAAATATCTCTCTTTATTTGTGCCTCACATATACAGCTACCCTCTATACATTCAGTCACGTTACTCAAAGCTTGCAAAGACATGTTACAAAATATTAAATATATTAAATAACAAATATAAGCTATTACTCCATTTCAGATGAAGGGTTAATGCATAAGTTATTCAAAGTAATCAAGGCAAGGCTCAGCATTTGTTTACGACTAGCCAGGCTTGTTTCTGTAGTACTAACAATATAGTGTGATGTAAACACATATTATGGTATAAACACTACATTGTATTATGCTAACAATACATACTACATAATCAACAAAGCTTTAATGTTTGATGCATTTTCATGAACATTTATAGCCATGGTTTATAATGCATTTTGAATGCATTATAATGTTATGAATGTGCTCATAGATTCTTCTAGATATGGTATTTATAGAAAGTGTTATCATAATTGCTTTTAAAAAACCACTGAATAAACAAATTTAACTAGAGGAACGATTTACACAGTAATGGAATACAGACAATAAAAAACAATGCTGCTTTTTTTTAATTTGAAAATAAACAGAGAAAGTTATTTTGGCCCAAAAATTGGCACATACTTCGCTGAATTTTTTTACAATTGATTCTAGCATCACAGCTGAATTGCCACCTTCAGACTAACGCATCACCCATAGTTTATCTCTATCAGCCTTAATGATAAACTCATTTATTCCACAAGCACAATTATATCACCATCTGATCCCATATCAGCTCTTCTACTCACAGACTCTCAGTGACTGTTGGAGTCTGGAGTGAGAATGCTGATCTATTAACACCTTTAATGAACATGATTAACCCATTTACCACATGTGGTGTGGAGGGAGCAGATCCTACACCAGTAGTCTCACACTGAGACGTCTTCTATGTATCTCCCGTGTTGTAAGAAAAACTTGGTTACTTTAGGGAAGAAGGTTAGAACTGTCTTTAACATCTGTAGGTCCATTCATCATGAAATTTCATGTTACTGTTTTCAAATTTCAAATAAAATAGAGTTACGAGGTTTTCTAATAGTAATGATATGCACCCCCACCTTGATCTGGAGTCGGGAGCTTTTTTAGAAATGCCTCTGCACTGACTCACTCTAGGACAGTTCCCAGAGTCAGTTATTTTCTCCTGTGATTTCACTGTTATGTAAGCCTCTACCCCCTTTTTGCACCTCACTGTGAGCACATTTACTTCACTCTTAAAAAAGATAGTACTTCAAGGGATTCTTCAGTAAAGAGAATGGGTCTATATAGAACCATGAACACCCAAAGATCCATCTGCATGCTTAAATGGTCTTTTGCATGGCGGAATGGTTCTTCATATAGATATACACACACACACACACACACACACCACACACACATATATATATATATATATATATATATATATATATATATATGCAACACATTCTCCATCAATCTGAAGAACATTTTCATCATGCAAATAACCATTTATGTATGCAAGCGGTTCTTTGAACGATAATGGCTCTGTGTAGCACCACTGCCTTTACTAAAGAGCTCTTGAAGAACCATCTTTTTTAAGAGTGTAGATATACTAAAGCAATAGAACACGAGGAGTGTGTTATCGCGATATCACACGACCTCGAGTGCTTTTATATAACAGTTAAATAAATAAAGTAAGAAATAAATACATTGGGTCGTGAACGCGGCGTTTAATATGTTTTAATGTTCGCAGTTCCTTCCGCCAAATTATAGTTCCTTAACAGGCAGCTTGTTGCTACGTCAGAGTACTGAGCTCCACTCATTCGCTGCACAGCCGGCTGTTCGTTCTCCAGCTCCACACACAGACCAACTGACAGTTGGGGAATTTAGTGTAGTCTCATCTTCAGAGTCTGACCAAATCGGCTGTCGGTCAAATGTGATCTTAAAAGCATCCATTTCCTGTTTGTGCGCAAAGTAAGAAGTAAAAACGTTCAAATGGCTTGAACGTCTTCTACAGCGGTTAAAGTCGTTGCTTAGCGACGGAGTCTCAGCGGAGTGTTACAGTGTTTGTGAAAAAAACATGATGTCATGGCGAAATAACAGCAGAGAACTTGCAGAGAGGAGAATTACCGCTCTGCAATGTCTGAGGTTTCTCAGACGCTAGAGGGCGCTCCAGAGCGAGTCCAAAATGAATGGGTTGCTATGGAGCGTTTGAGCAAAATCATAGTTTATAACTGCTCTAAACATTTCTAATGTAAAAGAATACAATCATTTCCTGAACACCGAACAGCATAAAACATTTTAACACCGCTGTTATATTTTTAAGAGCTTTTAAACTCGAGTTATAGGAGTTTAAAACGGCGCCTCATGTATGTCCATGACGTCAGTGAGCGCGAACAGCCAATGAGCTCCTCCGCTCGCCAATCAATCATCACGCTCTAGCAGTAATGCCCGCCTTCTGCTGCCCAAACCCCGTTTGCTGTAGAAAAAAGGAAATATATAGGTAAGATTTCTTTGCTTTTTTTAGTGAAATATATCCTTCTACTTTCTAAAAACATTCTGGGAAAGTGATTAGAAACTATTTTAACTTTTCGTTTTCAGCCGTTGAGCACCATTTACTCCCATTCATTGAGGACTCACTCGCGGGCGCCCTCTGCTGTTTGGCAGCCCTGTTTTTGATATAACGGGGGAATAGGAAGTGGACAAGCTCCTCATAAACCGACTCTGATGTTATGGCGAAATATCAGCACGGTTAGAACGCTTCTCAACCAATCAGCTTACTGTTGTATAAAGTCGGAGTGATACTTAGAGAGACTGATTCAGAGTTGTGTTATGTGGTTATCGGGAGATACTGGCACTCATGCCTCTGCACTCTGCTAATCACACTGGGACTAACTGTGGCAAAATCAACATGTTTAGGATTCAAGCACGCAGTGCGTAGAATCCATTGGAACTGTCAAGATTTTTCTTATTATTCTGATTCTTCCCTAAAACTGTTTGACTAGATCAAACTGTAGTTCGTAGAGACATGACATGAGCCCAATCGACCTAAAGGGGGCATTTGCTTGTCTGGTATTTTGACTTATTCATTTAAAGACTACAGCTTATTATACAAAGGTCAAGAGGTAAATATGAACAAAACTCAGTGAACATCTTTGTTGAAGATCCCTAATCAATAATCATAACATATGGTGACCTATTGACAAATTTTGACCCACTTAGCTCCTCTATGCCAAACGGGCCCCTTATGGGTACATGTACATCAAAGGGTAAAACATGGAGAACCAAACCATTTTGCAAATACAACTATGACAGAAATTTTACCATTTTGACATCTATGTTGATAATCTTTTGCATGTTTAACAAAGCTCAATACCTCATTAGATATGATATGAAGCATGTATCATGTTTAAACACCACTGCTCAACAATTATGGCAAATGAAGGCCTTTTAAAAAACTCTGACTTCCTTGCATTTTTAAATCCGATCTCTGTAAATAAGGCCCAAACTGCACTAGGCCTTGTTAGGCCTAGTTGGCTGCAACTGCATAAGGGCTCATTGTGCTGATGCACACTTGAACCCGCTCATTGCAACTATATTTTTAATTGATTTTAATCAGTTATAACATTTCAAAGTCAGATCAATGCATCATCATAGATTTTTACACCCACACTGCAGTCTTACTGGTCACTCAGCAGCTCTACTCACAGTTAGAAGAGTTTGAGAACGTTTGCCTTTCAGCCTGTGCTCGATTGCAGAGCTGGGCCTTGTGACCTCCAGCACAAAGGCTATTTTTCTCAGAAGCTTCAAATAAACTAATCAAGTTTGCTAGGAGTTAGAGTAGTCACAAGACCATCATCCCACCCTTCCCCTCGCCCTCATAGTTCATAGATCCTGTTTGTATCCTCGGATGTTAAAGTAATAGGAAAACCATCTTAAAATACTTTGAAGTGTTCTGAAGTGTTCTAAAAGAAAGAATGTAAGGAAAACAGAAAACTAATTTAGAGGACTCTGGCTTTTAAGATGCCCCAGTGCATTTGATGGAATTTAAAAAGAAGAGAAACTTTGTTATTTAACTTTTACAATGTCCTTAATGCACTGAATGCATAAAAAACTCCATTTTAATCTAACTTTAAAGAGGCCCTTAATGCATTCAATTATTCCATTTTATTCTGTTTCTTTTTAAGAAAATATGACATTCAATGCATTAAAGACATCTTTAAAGTTGAATAATTGAGTATATATATACACACACACACACACACACACACATATATATATATGTGTGTATATATATATATATATATATATATATATATATATATATATATATACATATGTATATATATATACACTCAATTATTCAACTTTAAAGATGTCTTTAATGCAGTGAATGTTATATTTTCTTAAAAAGAAACTCCATACAACTCTGTACTCAAGAAGAAAAAGAAGCTGAGCTGAAATTAGATGAACACATGTGTAGTTGTGAGTCCACGTGCACATGCTCTGAAACGTTTTGGACTCTTTTGTTGGCCCTAGAGAGGACTTTTTTTTTTTCTCTCTCTCCCTTCTCTACTCTAAAATTCATGACCTATTTCTCTTTTTATTTTTTGTTTGCTTGTTTTTTTCTGCAGCAATTTTTATTTGCTTTTTACCCACTTTTACCATAAGTTTGCTCCCTCTGTTTTTATTGCACCCTTTTTCTTGCCATGGCATGACACAAGCTGATCTGCTGGAAATCCTTGAAAACAGACAATGAGTACCCCTCACCACCATAGCTTGGTGAGTAGTTTACTTTAATATAGAAATACAATGCTGGGTCTCTTTGCTGTTTAAGGTACTTGTGAATATTGCTCATGTTTACATGGACTGAGTAGGAACAATTAAACCTAATGGACGTTTCCCCCATCCTTCTCCCCAAAAAGGAAACCCAATCAGTGCTAATGTTAGTTTCTTTAGTCGTCTGTGTGTGATGACATTGAACTTCCTGCCTATAAAGATCTGCTCTGCTCTTTCTCTGCTACGCAAAACTTGTCACAGGCAGATTCTTTGCAGTTCAGACATGGATTTATTGTGAAATATGCTCCACCATCTGAACGCAGCCTTAAACAGTGCATGGCATCTGCAAAAAGCACACATGGGTCTTTACTGTGCTCCTAATAATTAAAAGTTCTGTTCTTTTGTTTTTGTTCTCTATCTTTACTTATTGTGTTTAGCAGTTGCAATTAAATAAACCTGACATCTGGTGGTGCTGCAGCACCCTCAGCATCCCTGCTTACCAATTCCCTGCTCTTACATGTTTATACAATCCTAATGCAAATGCAGTCCTGCTCCTTATCTTCAGGCACATGAACGGGCAGTGCTGTTTCATTCATATAGCTAATTAGCATCATTCTGGGCAGATTCATTTTACATCAATTTGAATATGACTGGATATTTAAATGAAAAAAGTGTGGATTGGCAAGAGAAAAAGACAAAGATCTCATGGTCTTTGATATTTGCAAAGTTTTAGAACTTTTAAGGTCTTAATAATAATGTAATGATTAAATAGTGTGTTGTTTTTTTCTCATGGAAAAGTAATCGAGCAAAATACAAGTATGTAATTTCAATAATACTTCAACCTGCAATACCATCCAACCTGCACAACGCAATCCTTTCTTTATCCTTTCTGCCAATGGCTTCAAAAATCAGTCCCCAGACCCGGTTTGATCTGTGAAGCTTACCGCAGAGGCCAGAGAAGTTAGCTTATTAGCTCAGTTCCCCCTTTTTCTTTATCTCATCCTCTGTGCATCTTTAATCTCTCTTCCTCTCTCTCTTTCTCTCTATACCACCCTTGACTAGTCTGCTAGCTTTTGACATATTGGCTGGATGGAGTTGTTTGTCTGTTTTCTTCTCACAGATGTTTTCTTTTGGAGTGCTAGAATTGTTTATAATCAGTTCTAATGTTATTCCATATTCCACATAATTCCAAGTATGCATTCATTTGTCATGAGGTTCTCAAGCTAATTTCAAATGTAAAAGTGTAAAAAAAGTTGATGTATTGTTTTTACTGCCTATAAGGGGCTATAAGAATGTGCAGGCAAGTCCCTCCACAATATTATGGACATTTTCATGACCCGCCTACAAATGAGTTCTTTCATAAGTAAATCCATGCGCTGCCCACCAAGGTCTTCTTTAATAGGTCATTTTCTTTCGTAGTGACAATCCCACCAGAGTGAAGCATATAATCATTCTGATATAAAACTAACTGATAAAGACCCTCTGCTGAAGAAGATCCCCGAACTCACCTAAACAGACCAGACTCACATTTCATACAGAGACAGCTCTGTAAGCTTTACAGTTTATTCTTAGAGATTTCATCCAGAGGCAGCTGTTAGAACGGACTAGTTTCTTGGTTTTAAAACAACATCAGTCAAATTCATAATTTTACTCAGCTTAACTGGCCATGTCATGTTAAAAGGCAGGGATGGTGGCCTACATTTTAAATGATGTGTACTGTGCTGGACTGTTGGGTTTTCCCTGCTTAATTTTACAGAGTGTAGAAGTAACAAGATTAGTTTTCCCTGAAAGTAATAAGTAATATAATCCCATTAAGTAGTGACCTGTAATAGACTACGTTTTGAGTACCCCAACACTGCTTGGTATTGAATGAAAACCATCAGTTTTGCCCATCCCTACTTTCCTCTCTCTCTCTCTCTCTCTAGGCCTCTGGAACTTCACTGTGGCTGTTCCCATGGCGACAATGACTGTGACGACGCTGCTCGTGCTAGTGACGTTTTTGGCTCAGTCGCTCGCAATCAGCACCGAGCTGGATTATGGGACCTGGAACTACAGAGAAGGAGGTAAACACTGAACAAATGCTGAACTAAAAAAAGCACCTTACTCAATCTGACATGCCTTTTTTGGTCAAAAGCAAGTATATCAGTGGGGATCCACGTCAGGGAACAGAGGGATGCTGCCTCGAGCCTATCACTGTGTTCAAATTTCAATAAATAAGTCAATCCGCAAAATCTTTGTCTTAATTTATACAGCGCCACTCATACAAGCAATTGTAATTTAAAGTGTTTTACACGTTGACACCAAGTTATGTACATTACTGTTCAAAGGTTTGGAATCACTGTTGTTTGGAATGTTTTCAATGGTATTAAACCATTTTGGATGCAGATGAGTACATAAAATGATTCTAGTATGATGCTAATATTTTACAGGTTTCAAACAGTTTGTATTGAAGTGTAAAAATGACTATATTTTAGATGATGATTGGAGCTTAAGATGATTCCACAGTAATTGTGATAGCTGTACATCATCAAGAATGAACTTCATAACCAGAATGCTTCATATTTGTAAAGCGGTGACCAAATCTTACTGATCAGATAGCTATTTATAGTAATTTTATGACAAGAAAATGAATAGAGCAATGCTGTATTGGTAACAGTCTGGAGGAACTAATAGAAATATTCTATAAGTGTCTTGAATGAACTAAATATCAGCTAATCCATTAAAATCCCAGGCGTATTACATCTAAAGGGTTATTATTTGGTAAACAATGGCAGCTGGAATAATGATGTAATGGTAACAGTATAATGACATGCAGACTGCAGGCATTAAAAGCAAACTACAAAAAGGAGTGTTGTGAATTGCCTATTCCTAGGTTAAAGGTATGTATTGCACTTAAACGCCATCAGTAAGAGTGCACTGGATATTCTGCGCACTGATCTCCACAAAACGGTCCCAAAATAGTGCACTATATAGTAAACAGAGCACAGGACATGGCCTGTCTCAGGCAGAAAAAGATGTTGACTTTGTTGCTGAAGGCTGCAGGTTCTAAAGTGTCTCTGATTGCTGTGTGTTGTGCCCTCTGGGTAAAAATTGCTCCAGGGGTGTTGCAACATGGCAGTTTATACTTATACTTTCTTTACCAGCACATAAGATCTAAGAAAGATCAACTCCTGCCCAAGAGTCTAAAAAGAGCAACATGTTCTCTTTCACACACACACGTTCATTCACTAATTTATGAGTTATTGCATGTACCATCAGGTTCTTTAAAGCTCTTAACAGTACAGTGTACTAGGTTCTTTGGAGCAGTACTATTGAAGAACCACCTTTGGAACCCCAACAAACCTTTCAGTGGCTGGTTCTAAAAAACATTACAATGAGGTGTGTATGTGTGAAGATTCTTTTTAAAGTAAAGGTCACCTACAAATTAAAAGGGTAAATACCATTATAAAGTAAAGGAAATATATGAATTGAAAGGTTACACGAGATTACAAAATAAAGGTCATATGTGAACTAAAATGTTATTTACTGGCTTCATTATAAAGTAAACACTATATATTAACTGAAAAGTTATAGATGACAAGGTAAAGGATATATTCAACTTAAAATGTTACATAGTGTTATTAAGTAAAGATTATTATAATGTAAAGATCATTTACAAATTAAAAGGTTATGAACAACTATAAAGTAAAGGGTATGTACATACAAGACGGTTCTTCGAGGGTTCTTTAGTAAAAAATGTAGAACTATGCAGAACCATGGACACTCAAAGAACCCTTTGCATAATTAAAAGGTTCTTTGCATCGTAAAAGGTTCTTCAGATTGATGGAGATGGTATATAGATGGATATAGATCAAGGGTTAATGATTTACAAGGGTTAATTGATTGTTACAAGCTTGACTTTGTCACATAACAGAACGCTTTTCAAAAAGGTTCTATAGAGAACCATCTACAGCACATTCTCCATCAACCTGAAGAACGCTTCCACAATGCAAAGAACCCTTTAATTATGCAAAGGGTTCTTTGAGTGTTCATGGTTCTATACAGAACCATTTCTTCACTGAACAACCCTTGAAGAACCATCTTTTTTAAAAGTGCACCATTTAAAATGTTATACATCATTATAAAGTGAAGGTTCTACACAAATTGAAATGTTATGAACTGTCATAAAATAAAGGCTATTCAGGAATTAAAATGTTATACATATAAAATGTTATATGCCATTATTAAATAAAGGTTATCTATTACTAAAAGGAAAGATTTCATAATAATAAAAATGTTATATGCCATTAAAAAGTAAAGGTTATGTACCAATTTAAGTTATTTTTTGTCCAATGAGGACAGCCCGCTGTTTTTAAGCACTCAAACTACTTTAGGAAGACGTTCTGTTCTCGCTCCTTAAGAAGGACTGAATGAAGATGCATTTAGCCTACCTTTATCTGGGGATTGATTAAAAAACAAGCTGCTCTGCTGCAGTTGAATCACAGTAAAACAAGGTTTAAAGGGGCATACCACACAAAAATCCCTTCCAATCTAGCATCTGGGAAAAAGTAGCAATTAATTAGCGGTGATGTGTGGATAGTCGCCCAGTCAAATAACTATTAATTCACTTCATTTTATGTAACAACAAACCAGCTGGGAGATGTTATTGGCTTAACTTATCTAAACTGGCTTCACGTCAGGGAATCAACAGTTTATACACTTTGTGTGGAGTTTATTTTCAGATGAATTTAAGATGATATTTTCTATGACATTCACTCCAGATTCTAAAGAGCCCATATCATACACTTTTCTAGCATTTCTTTTTTTTACTTGAGGTCCAGTTTAGATGTATACGGGTTTCTGTACTAAAAACATAGTTTATTTTTACATGACCATTTTCTAACATCTTTTTATCCCTTAGCCTTAAATAGGCTTTTTATGTTACTGCACTTTTAAGACTGAAATAAGTAAATTATGTCTGTTCTGATGTGCTGCCCAGTATACTGTTTGAAATAAAGGTAATGTGCAGGTACATTTTTCATTCATCAAGGTATAAACAATGTTAATGTACCCTCAAAGGTACAACAGTGGTTTTAGAGTCCAATCATGTACCTTACCATAACCAAATGTTTTAAAACAGAACAATACAATAAAAAGAATGGAGACAAGATGGGGTGTGGAGTCAATACTACTTAGAAAACATACTTTCAATGGACTATGGTACAAATATGTTCTCTGACTAAAGGTACTGAGATGTACCCTTGGGGGAACCACCCCAGTGACAAGAAGGGTACTGCCCCAGTGACATTTTACTACCTTTTTTTTCTGAGAGTGTAGTTGCTAGGGGTGCGGGAAAAATTCGATTCTTAGATGCATCGCGATGCAGACGTGGACGATTCTGAATCGATTCATAAATGTCAAAAATCGATTTTCTAAATATTTAAATTATTGACGGAACGCAAAGGGCGGAACTTGGAAGTGGGTAAGTGCAGCGCTCGGACAGTCTGTGGCGGCACATAACAAAAACACAACTTGATGAGTGAGAAATCCGACCGGCTCCCTCTGCATTAAAGCCAGGTTAGATCAGGAGTCACAACACAAATGATCAGAAGAGACATTTTGTCCTTTCAACAAAAATCAAACTACCTTGGGAGCCACAACATTCATGTCCAGTATGTGATAATGTGCTAGTTTAGGCTAAACAATATAAACGAAAACGCGGACTTACTTCACTCTGCTTTAAGCTTTAGCTATAGCCGCTTTTCCTCCAACTCCGCCAGAAAACTTCTCCTCAAAAGTTGAATAGTTTCTTGTAAAATGTTTCTCAGCATTCCGCTGTTTTACGAGGCTGAGGTCGCTTCTCACTCGCCAGCTTCTTGCTGAACTTGCCCGTTCCACCTTAAATTCTGACTGAGGCGCCGAATGTAAAAGCGGCACCATTTAAGGTGGAATGGGAAAATTAGAGAAGCGACTTCATCTCCGCAACTTTTTAGTTAGTGTGTGACAGTCTCTCGTTGCAGATTTAACATACCAGGAAACCAAGTGCGCTGCTTATAAATCCAAATAAGTCCATTCATCTACAAATGTTCGTCTGTCTTTCTCTTTTACTTTTTCGTTTGCTACTAGCCAGGCGAAACCTCGTTGCTAGGTGACCTGCAGCCCCCACCCTCCCCCATTACCCCACATCACGAGACCAACACCGAAGTTATAACATCACTAAAGAATACGTAACGTGCTGCGTGGACATCCATCACCACTGAATCTTATTTCACCGTAACAGCGCATTTTATCGCAGATGAGTGGCAGCAGCGTCTCAAACAAGAGCGCTGAATGAGAGCCTTCCAGTTCATTTGCCACATCCCTTCCATTTGATTTATTAATAAAAGATATTGGACGTAAATGCATTGTGGATCATTGCAAATACTTTGTTTTAAAACTACAAAGTCCTCAGAGAGTAAGAAAATAGAAATCATATGTAGAAAAAAAAGATGCATCGAGATGGATCGATAATCGTTTTATAATCGCAGCCCTCTGAAACGTAATCGAATCGAATCGTGAGGCGCCTAGAGATTTCCACCCCTAGTAGTTTCCATATATGAATTTTACAAACAGAGTACTAAACAGTACATTTTGAAACTTTAACAATTTTGACATGCATTGTTGCAACTGTTAAAACATTTCAGCTAAAAGCAGCACAGATGTAAATGTTACAACCCCAGACAGGCTGTTGATTTGCTAGAAAACAATTAATTCAATACAGTTCTATGTTGTTTGAACTGGATAATATATGGATTAAATGATCCATTTAAAACAGGTTGGGTTTTTTTACAGCTTAGTTTTCACATATGGACCGTATGGACTGAGGAGTGAATGGCATGTTTTAAAACGTTAACAATTAGGTGTTGGATGACATAACAGTAATAAGGTATTCCACAGCATTTAAAAATGATGCCGGCCATTTAAAATGAAAATTTCTAAATCATAACACATCAAATTTATGTTCTACATCTGGATGGCAAAATAAACACATTCTGCCCTTATATATTCAAAATGGGTCACTGATTGGTGGTTTTGGAGTTCACCAATAGGTGGCACTGATAGAAAGAGGGGAAAAATCAGAGCCAGGAAAAACCTCAGAAAAATCAAGCATGATAGTAGCTCAGTGACGACTAACACCACAGAAAACCACAGATTTTGGCCTTCACTCTGACATTAGCCACTCTCAAGTATACTCTAAACAGGTGTCATTTTAGCATCAATTAGCTGGAACCAGCCTGTGTTGTGGTGTGGCATGTTTGACCTACTAAGCTCTCATCAACTTAGCCAAAACACTACAGTCCCAAACACCACAGAACAGGTTTGATTTCAGTTTTCTGTCACTCCATCACCAGTCACTCGAATTTTGCTCTCTCAGACATTAGTTTTTATCACAGTGTGTCCAGTTAGAATCAAACCTGTACACTGGTGTGTATCAGAAGCTAAAGTTTAGTTAGCTGATCAAGCTACAGATCCAGAAACCAAAAACAGGTGTTATTTCACCTTTCTGTTCTTTCAATGCCAGTTGATTAAATTTACTCCCTTAGATTTACATTAGTATCATCTAAACTTGTGTTAGTGCTTTAGCCAGAATCAAACATGTTAGCTGTTATCATGCTAGCTAAGCTAAACCTAACTAGCTCCTCCCTCCTAGTTAGCAGCACTGTTTAAAATTTAGCAATTGTTGACAGACAGGCTTTACATTTATTGAATGATGGCTTTAAAATCATGCACTCTCGCATTTTCTTAATTTCTCTTAATGGCCATTTCTAATCATGTAAGCAAACTACTCTTTTTTGATTTCTATTTATTAAAATAAAAAAGTGAGGGAAATCTATATAAACATGTTTTATGTACATGAAATAAAACATATAATTTTTTGTCCATATATATATGAACTGAGGGCTTCTAATGTCAGATATATGGACTTCTGAATAACTGCCATTTCCTTCAAAAAATGCTTTCAAAAGACAGTTTAGAGATTTTTTTTCTTTGCTACGTTGCTCGATCCTTCAGTGAACCGAGATTGCACACCCAGTTTAACATCTACATTCACTCACAGTGCACACTCCAATAATTATTTGATTTAAAACATGCAAATGATCATCATTTGGAGGCTCTTATAGGATCTGGAAATCATCACCATCTAAATATGTTTTCCATTTGTGCTAATTTGTTATCCTAGACACTAATCCCTCAGGGCTGTGCCACTTAAGTTCACCATAATAACTGCAGGAAATCTAATGAATGTTTTACTTTATTAGGTTCCAGTAATAATAACACTAATTGCAATCTGATAGTATTCATGCAGTCACATTATGGAAATGAGAATCACACTGTTGGCCAGTCGCTGTCTGCGCTCAAAGGTCAAGTCTGCTTCCAGCCTGTCTTTAAGTCCAGTTTTCCCACTACACTAACAATAGGTAGAGCTACTGACAGAGGGTCACCAATCTAATGTACTCATTATCTCCTTGACCTCTGGTCTGAGGTCACATGGTGCCTCACTCTGCTCATTAATGTCTGACTTGATTGTTTTTTTTTTGTTTTCTCGGTTGCCCCGGCAGCGGAGAGCGTGAACGTAGCTAATGTCCGGAGTGTGACCCGTGTGCTGGACGCTTGGGGGAAGCGCATCTTTAACGAGATCAAGACGCTGCTGCACTCAGAGCCCAGTGCACTACTGCCTGACTACTCGAGGTGCCTGCATTCCCTCTCATTACAGCTCTATGACTCCTGGAGGCACCATGACTAGATTAATGTCTCATCATGTGATCAGCAATCGGTGACAGTTGGATGCTTTCACCAATCAGCAGACATTAGGCCATGTTCACAAGAACATTCTGGTATGCGTAAACAAAAAAAGCCTTGATATGTGCTGCTTGTGCTGCAGTGCTGTCTTGGCTAGCCTGCTAGATTCATTTTGAAAAAGTGGAGTGAATGCAACCTTTTTCCACTTAGATTTGGATTCATTTTCAAGGAAACTAAGAATTGCTGCCAAACGCTAAGGATCCAGTCATAAGTACTATTAGAATGGGATTGGTTATTGGGGTAATGCAATTTTAATGCCATGCATCTGTAATGTTTACGACCAGTTTGCACAGGACAGGAAATCTCTGTGATAGGAGTGGCTACTAGATTTATGCATTGCTGTCACACCAAAAAAGCTCCATACACAATAGGTTTGGCTACTCACAAGTACAAAACATGTCCACACATTTAATCTAATTGTAATTTTGTTTGCACAGCAATCTAGCTGTCTTTTTGTTTTGTGTCATTAGCATTGTCATTAGCTTGGGAGTAAGCATTGCTGTGAAAAAATACAAGTTTTTTCAAACATTTTACTTGTTAAATGTTTGGAATAGTACACTTGAGGTAGGGAAATACATATTGGCTTGATTTGGACCACAAAGAACACAACTAAATGCTTCTTCGTGTGCCTCAGGTCTTAACCCCTTAAATGGCCAGGGCCCTCTGGCAGGCCCAAAGTTCTATTACACTCTCCTATAACCTAAGAATCAGCCCATTTGCATTGAAGTCCGTGTAGTCACTGAACAATAAGCATTAATATGTAATAAGCCTGTGATTTTAAGGGGTTAAAAAACTCCTTCTTTTCTATAGTATATGACGATTCACTGATATGGCCTGGGATTAATATAATATGAGGTTATGTCTATGGTTCATTTTGCAGTATGTTAAAACTGCCAGAATCTTCACTGAAGCAGGAGCTAACAGCCCATAAATAGTTACTAGCATAATGTGTTTGGGCGTCTCTAAAGCACAGAACAGTACCCAATGTTAAAAAACCAATCCAAACTGCAATAAAGTGTCCGGAATTTCACTAACCTATAATATCTAATAGTGCTTCATTTTAGCAAGACATTTTTTTTTTGTATTTTGCTCAATACATCAGTGTGACTGACTGAAGGTCCACCCCAGCCAGTCTCCTATTGGCTGAGCAATGGTTACATCAAAGTATGTTTTGTCAAAGGTTTAACTCAACTTTTTCAATAGGCAGTGGAGTGTAGTTTATTGTGGTTCTGTTGTTCATTAATGCATTGTTCTTATTGAAATCAGTGACAAGAGGTGCGTTTCTGTCCTTATAAATGTGGCCTTATATTGGGTTACATCCTCTGAGAGCTGTAGTCTAGTAGCCTCATGACTATGGGCTGAAGTGCTAGTCATTAAGAGTCACATGCATAATGCAGTTATGTAATACATCATTAAGGCTCCACTGATTGCTTGCAGTAAGTTATTAGAGGACTGAGAATTATGAGGGAACAGAGCAAATATACCCATCATCCACTTTATTAGAAACTCTTACCTGCTTCCACTGACTGACCAACATATGAGCTCCACATACATTATAGGTCACTAAATACGGTTGAAATTCTATCTTTTGGGAGATATTGTTATCAGTAAGCATGTTAATTTTATTTTAAAAATATTAGAATCAGTACAAATAAACAATAACACAAAAAATGTAAAGTTATACTTCATCAAGTTCCCTGATGATGATGCACATGATCATTAGGCCTTAATCCAAATCCAGTAAAGACAGTTCCAGATCAATTTTCTGATCATTCAAACCTCTCAGTGTGTTTTGCTTACCCTCAAAAGCCAGGGGCTCATCTAAGCAGCTGTCTGAGGATCTGAAACTAAAGATAACTGACTCTTACAGAGCAGGAGAAGACTATAAAAGGTATCTAAACACTTCCTGTTTGTAATTGTCACTGCTTGAAATGTCATTAAGAAATGGAAGTCAAGGAGAACTGTTGAAATCAAGACAAGATCCAGAAGCTTAAGAAATCTGGTCTGATATACACCCCACATCACTGCCAAGGACCTTCATGACTATTTGACTGGTATGGGAGTAGAGAAACACTGACCCACTATGTAGTGTTCTGGACAAACATTATCTACATGGGAAGATTCGTCAAAAATGAACTTTAACTGCGATGTCTTCACAAAAGTCAACATCTGATGTATGCAAAACAACACTTTGGTAAACCTTAGGCATTTTGAAATAAAGTGCTGTGATCTGATAGAACAAAAAATGAGCCCTTTGGCTACAATCACCAAAAGTATGTTTGGAGAAAAAAGAGCAGCATTTGATGAAAAGAACACCTTGCCCTAACCCTAACCAACTGTCAATCATGGGGTGGATCTGTTATGCTTTGGGGTTGTGTGACAGCCAGTGGCACAGGAAATGTTGAGGGAATAGTGTGATTTCAGCCAAAGAGGGTCTTGCTAAGCATTGACTGAAAGGATTCATTTAATATTTATTTTTTGCCAATATGTTAAGTTCAACAAACAAATAATAATTGAGCATAACCATTTGCCAAAATGCCATATTTAATTTCAATGCGTATGTGGTGTTCACTTTTTTTCTCACTTCAACTTCAACAAAATGTGTAATTTTACTGTATCATTTCATTTTTATCTCTTAATGAAAATATTTATTTAGGGTTAAAGAACTGCTCTATTAAAAGTAGATAACACTTTACTTTTCAGAGCCAACAGCATAAAGTCTGCTGCTGTAAGTAAATGCTTGCTGTTGTTCACAGCTACGTGGGCTGAAATGAAATCAGATTTTCAGACCTTGTCAGATTTATTGATTTTTTTCTGTTGCTAAAACTAAGCAGATTGTGGAGAAGGGAAGAGAGAAAACGATTACACTGTCAAACGCATGAGCATACACACATATTAACACATATGCATGTGTCCCCAATCATGCAAGCCCACTCACACTCTCTCCTCAAACTTTTCCTCTCCCCTCTGCAGGATCCGTCCTCTCTCAGAGTCTCTGAACGATCTCTTCAGAGAAGTCTCGCATTTACAGAGGCGCATCACCGACCTCAACCATCGCCTAGCAACCATGGAGCCCTTCCTCCATCGCCATGGCTACCGCAAAGAGGGGGAGGAGGGAGGGGAGGGGACTGAACCTATGCCCCAGAGCATGAGGGGGGCGGGCACCAGCCTGGCAAAATACCCCCAACGCTACAGGGTCCGCGTGGTACGCCCCTTTAACAGAGTGTTACGAACCAGAAAAGTGAAAGTGTACAAGGACGAGAGTGGCAGAGTCAAAGTGAGAGAGGATGAGAGATAGATGGGTGAGAGGAGGGCAAACAAGAATGAAAAAGAGTAAGAGAGAGAGAGAGAGAGAGAGAGAGAGAGAAATTGATATTATAAACATTATAAATATTGCATTAGTATGCAGTGTAAGTTACTTAATGTATTAAATATAGTGTAACGTCTCCAGAAAATTGTGCATTATGTTGGTGGTGAATTATGAATGATACATTCAAACATGTAACACATATAGTAAGTCATATGCAGCAGTGTTGTGGGCTGAAATGTATTTTCAAGCAGGTTTTTTGTGTTTTTGTGTTTCCCACCATCTGCTCTATCCGGACATCTACAATATGGAATCCTGTTTTAGCTTTTAATCCACATTTCATAATATCAGCAATTCATCTAAATGTTAAAACCAAAAATGTCGTTCTAAAATGTCAAAATTCACATTTTACTAGTAGAAATTCTATTTTAGTCTGTAAGAGTTAACTTCTCTCTAGTAAGATGTTATGGGTTTCCTAATTAATTGTAATGAATGATGAATGGAAAATGTTTTTACAGGTATAAATAAAATTTTTACATTTAAAAGTAAAACTTTGCATATGAAGCAACTCAGTTTTAACTGAGCCTTAGCTTAGGATCAGCTGTATAACCCATTCATGTGGTCATGAGATCATCCTGGTTTAGACTGGCTGTCAAACAATGTTAATACTCACATGTACTGTTCACTCTCCAGTCTAAACTGTTCATATATGGAAATTTTGAATTCATTGTTTTGTGATGCCACAGAAACAAATTCATTTACACATATCCGCCTATTAACCATGGAGCATTTTAGCCTGTCAGTTCACATAAGTGTTTCACCCTGGACTGCTTTTGGAATGATGCCTGATACAATCCAGCCAATCAGACAATAGATCATTTACATATAGCAGCCTTAAAGGCACAGTAACAAAAACAGCCTGCATCATTCTAAGAAATAAAGAGACAAACATCATCAGTGGACATTGAGCAAAACAAAAGCATACAAGAGAAATGTACAAAATGGATCCTTCACATGTTCAGCTCATCTATATATCTCTACTTTTCTGGTCTGTCTGTTTTTGGTCTTTTAATTTTTTTTTAAAAACCAGTAATGAAAACCGGAAAAACAGGTTGATTCTTGGTTTTGGTTCTGTTATTATCAGTGTAAAAATCAAGAAATAGCTTTATTTACAGTTTCACAAACTAATCATAGCATCAAATAACAAACAAACAAAAATGGAATAAGAGGTCATATTTTATTTACCCAATATTAAAATTTCCTATCACTTTAAATGAAAAAAAAACATGCAAAGTTCACATATGGTCGCATTTTTCCACTCACAATAACAGAACCAAAAACGAGAATTGATTCATTTTTCCGTTTTTCCATGAAAATTGAATGACCAAAGGGACACCGACCTTTTCCCTGACTGGGTAGGCCTCTGATCAGTCAGGGTAGACATACCCAGGCCTACCCATGGCTAAGCGCCTGACATACAGCATATAACTTTACAAGACTATATTCTTCTTCTCTGCTGCCTGCACTAGTGTAAGCTTGGATCTCCAAGGTCCAATCAAAGTTCTCCGGCAGAAGAAACTTTAAGCCGCATTCACTGGACCAGAACTAACTCCCGATGGCTGGAAAAGTTTGCCTAGCCA
This sequence comes from Colossoma macropomum, assembly GCF_904425465.1. NCBI lineage: Eukaryota > Metazoa > Chordata > Actinopteri > Characiformes > Serrasalmidae > Colossoma > Colossoma macropomum. The sequence goes on from NW_023495761.1 coordinate 1,019,540, forward strand.
GCTGACACCGATGAGGGAAAAGTACGAGTCCCTGGCTAATTTAACTTTTCGACCAAGTTAGGACACAGATTGCAAAAAAAAAAAACGTTACTTTGCGGGTACGTTTGGTTGAACCTCTGGGAAATGAACTGAGCTAAGACACAAGAAACAGAGTTTCAGGTAAATAAACCTTTCTGAGTCATGAAGCTCTTTGTGCATAAAAATGATTTATTATCATTTATAAAGAGTGTCTATGTAGCAGCAGTACACCCTGATACAATTTATAATACAGCATAATGCAGTGTTAAAAGAGCTTGTGTAGCAGAATGCTATCAGTAATGAGCCACTAATTATCACACTGCATAAGATACTAAAATCACTATTATTCTGTATATGGTACATATGTTCTTTTCTACAGTGTATGGGTAAGTATGTGCTTTATAAACACTACATGCTAAAACACCATCAATCTATACATGGTCTATGAAGACATAGTACTGTGTATAAGTCATAGACCACGTTTCATTTATTTAATTTCCAGTAAAAGCTGCTATTAAGTACAAGCTATTCATTTTGCACAAGATATTTCTGATGGGATTATACATAAGATAATACACTTGCATAAGGAAGGGGAAAGTCAAAAGACAATAGGTGAAAAAAAGCGTTTTCCAAAACTGGAGTTAAAAAGGTTAATAAAAGAAACTGGGACTCCTACCAACCATGCAAGACCTGGTAGACACCAAAACTGCCCCCATCAGATAAACAGCACTTGAAGCTTTCATCTTTGAGAGAGAGGAGAAAATCAAGCTCCACTCTTACTTCAGGTCTGAAAACATCCACAGGTGTTTCTGTCCATCCTTCCACTGTGAGAAGACAACTCAACACTGAGTCTGAAAGGATGTGTAGCTGACAAGAAGCTTTTACTGAGAAAAAGAAACAAACAAGAAGATCATCTGCAAATCAAACAAAGAAGCTGCGGGTGTTCCGAGAACAATAGAATGACCACGCCAGAGTCCAGACCTCAACATCACTGAATGTGTTTGAGATTACTTGGATCATAAGAAGCAAAAAATGCAAGCAACTTCAAACACTGAACTTTGGAGGTGTGGAAAAAAAATCATAGACAAGACAGATGGACTATTCCAGGCTGTGTGTGTAGTGTATGCTTTATAAACACTTCAGACTCATCAACTGATGTAAACATGACTGGTTATTGCAGCACATCCTCTTCTATGGGCACTATGTTGCATTGGCCACAAGGTGGCAGCCTTGTGTTACTTTGGGTTTTTCAAGAGTAACTCAGTAGACCTGCGCATCCCTGTTTCAAATTTAAGAACAGGCTATGTGATATAATGTAATATAAAGTGTAATAAGATTTTAAAAATGGGGTTATGACATGCAAGTCAAGGGATTCAGGCACCTTCTAGCATCTTCTAACCATTTCAACTCTAAACTCTTGCCAGCTTGGTTATTTTTTACTACATCACTACACTGTTTAATAGGTAAAGCACCTCCCATCCATTAGCACAAAGTTAAAGACTGCACTATGGGTAAAGAAATAGTTTTACAAAAAATATCACACAATAAGAGCTACATAAGAAAGTGAGATCATACACTGTTCTTATGTAAATATTATTCAGCTGAGAGTGTGGTAAAATGTGAGCCAAATATCAGAAACAGGAGAAAATTGCTTTAAGGGGAATTTCACCAATTTTTCAAAATTTCAGTATAATAGTGGTTGAGATAAAGTTATGATAAAGATATAGTTATTCAGAGTGGTTTGAAGTGGTTTGATAGCTACAGTACAAACACAGCCATACTTCTCCGCCATGAATATATAAAAAAAAATTAAGACCAAAATCTTATCTCAAAACTATTATAAAACAAAGTCTCAGCATCAGGCAGCATTTCATGTACTAACTTTGTAAGGTAGCTTTTAGACACATGAAACTCTTCCGTCGTCTCGTTCCTATTACCACCACTGTGAACAATTAGGACTTCATAATTTTCTCTAGAATGGAGCATTTCATACCAAACCACTCTTATTGAGTTTGTTACAGTCTTAACAATTTAATTATGCAGAAATTTTGAAAAATCGATTGAATAACTCCAAGCCTCAGAGAACTTAATCATGTCTATGAAAAGAAAACAAGACTAGGAGGAGATCTTAGAATTTATAATATTCCTCTCCAGTGGCTGAGTTAGCATGAAACCATATGCCTGAAGCATCATGTCAGATAGACTTGTTTAGAGCATCCTCCTCATCCCTTTTCATGCCTTTCAACTCTCAATGAAGCTGAAGTCAACTTCTTTTTCTCCAACATCTTGTTCGACTTTTGCCGCCCCACCAAAAATGATTATTATACCACCCCAGGCTCTAAAATGTACCCGCCATACCATTTAAGGTGGAACGGGAAAATTCAAACAAGAAGCTAGCGAATATGATGCTTAAATAGGATGAGGAACTTCAGCCTCATCAACTCTCAGAGGTCTCCTGTTGCTGATTGGCTAGAATAGTGTTGTGTTACTCAATCCAAACCACTTTGTTTCCGATATACAGAGCGGGGGCTGAACAGACAGATAGAGGACCATGAGGAGATATGAACTGAATTTAATGAAATTGTATATCACTTACAGCACCTTTAAACTCTTAAAAAATGCCTCTTCACAGGCCGTGATCAAAAGGTAGCATGACACTCAGTAGCTGGCACATCCAGGCCAGCGTTTAGAGCCATTTGCATAGTGTCTGTACCTAACACCAGTGGGTACAATCTACATTTGTTTTTGCAGGAGCAGTAATAGTTTTTATAAAGTATCATTTGTTTGTGTGCGTGTAGGTGCGCTGTACTGTAGATGTGCTGTGTGTGTGTGTGTGTGTGTGTGTGTGTGTGTGTGTGGCAAGCCTGTATGAACTATGTGTCCTCATTAAAACTTAAGCACTAAAATGCTGTGCTCTGTCTCTACGGCAACAAGCCTGCCTCTCTCCTCCTCTCCGCAGAAATGATCGTCAAGCAGCTCCTCAGCCTGTTAAACGCTTCTTCACTTTATTGTCTGTCCATTCTTCCTCCCATCACTCCACACTCTGTCTCTTCTCCACGTTTATCTCTCTCTCCATTCATCCAATTCTTCCTCTCCATCCTCCTTCCCACTGTCTCTTGCCATTCTTTCTTCTCTCCATCTTCCTCATCACTCTCTCCTTTTCTTCTTTCCCTTTTCCTCATTGCCCATTCCTTTTCTCTCCATCCTCATTATCACTCTTTTTAATGTTCTTTCTTCTCTCCTCCTTTCCCGCTTCTCTTCTTCATCCTCATCTCTCTGTGTTCTCCATCTTTCCCTTTCTCTCCATACTCTTCACTCTCTCCATTCTTTCTTCTCTCTATGCTCATCACTCTCTTTTTGTTCTTTCCTCCTTCTCACCATACTCATCACTCTCTCCTATCTTTCTTCTCTTCTCCTCACTTCCCATCTCCACATACTTATCTCTCTCTTTTCTTTCTTCTCTCGTTATTCCCTCTCTCCATACTAATCACGCTTTCCTTTCTTCTATCTTCCTTATTCTCCTTCTTTCTGTCCTCTTAATCTCTCCATTATATCCATTATTTTCTTTCCTTATCACTCTCTCCATTCTTTCTTTTTTCTTCCTTCCTCTTCTCTCTACCCTCATCACTCTCTATTCTTCCTTCTCTCCTCATTTACCTTCTCATCATTCTCTTCATTCCTTTTTGCTCTCCTCCTTATATCTGCATGTCCTATGCCCTATATCTCTCTATTTTAATCTCTCTCCATCTCCTCTCATTCTGCCTCTTCATCTCTTCATCCTCTCTATCAGTTTTTCTTCTGTACATATTCATCGGCTCTCCATCTTCATCATTCTCTATCTTCACTGTTTCTTCTTTTCATCCTCAAATAATTCACCATCCTCCTCATCACTCTTTCTTTCTCTATTTTACTTCCTTCATCTTTATGTCTGATTTCTTGTCCCCTTCTGCACTCTTAAAAAGATTTTTCAGTGGTTCCCCAGTAAAGAAAATGGTTCACATGATTAAATAACCCATAAGGCTTTTTCTCTTGTTACAAGCTTGACATCATAACAATAGCAGAACCTTTTTGGTGCTATATAGAACCATTTTCAGCACATTCTCCATCAATCTGAAGAACACTTCCACCATGCAAAGAGCCCTTAAGTCATGCAAATGGTTCTTTGAGTGTTCATGGTTCTACTCTTGAAGAACCATCTTTTTATAAGTGTGTACCCTCCTCTATATTTTTCTTTTCTCCGTATCTCATCATTCTTCCTTCTTTTCTCCTCATACATCTCACCAACCTCATCATTCTCTCTTTCCATTATTTCTTTTCTCATTGTGTAAATATCTGATACTTCTCTCCATTCTTTCTTTTCCCCTCATCTCTACATGTCTGATACCTCTTCTCTCCATTCTCATCTCTCTCTCTCTCTCTCTCTCTCTCTCTCTCTCCCTCATGAGTGTGGGTGTTGAGCTCATGCTGTACTTTCCATTTCTGCATTGTGTGTTGATTCACTGTAGCATCCAATCCACTAGGACACGACGAGAACACAGCAAATCTCTCTCTCTCTCTCTCTCTCTCTCTCTCTCTCTCTCTCAAAAGAGCCAGTTGCTAGGTAACAGTTAATTGTCAAGAAGTAGTTACATGTGTTGCAATGTATTCCAGGATTGGCTGGGTTCTGGATACGTGTGTGTGGTGAGAGTGTGCGCGTATCAGAGAGGGAGGGAGAGAGAGAGGGCATCATAAAGAGAATAGCCTCATGGAATAATAAACTGCACCTTTTTTTTGAAGCCAAACAACAGTGATAACAGCAGACACATCTGAATATTTCATAAATGCCTATATCAGCTCAGTCCTACTCCAGGCACTGCATCATTTCAGCCAGTCAAAACGACGGAGCTTCACACACAAAAACAGAAAAAAAACCCCAAACGTGTCAAAAGTGTTTTCTCATTTCCCCCAAATCAGCCTCCGACATCAAGTAACCTGCCCGCTTGTGGTGGTCGCTGCAACAGTGGACCAGCCGTCTCCATGGCAACCACAGCAGCTGTCACTCACACGGCTCTCAGCGTGTGTACTAATGCGGGGAAAATGAGGGTTGCATACGTTATACGTAATAGACACACAGCACAGCCACTTTATTACACCTATACTATACACCTGGTACTGCACACTGCCTTTTACAGCAATCTTAAATGAGCCCAGTGGCTATTAAAACAGCATGGCAGAACAGTAAAAGGGGTTATTATAGTACTTTATGTATAGCCTACATAAAAATAGACATCAATCCTATCTATACATCTTAATACTTAAAAATAGGGGTTCTTTGATGTTTCTTGGTTTGGATGCACAGTTCTAGGAAAAAAAAACTTTCACTAGCATAGAACCTTAGGAATTGTACTATGCAAAAATCAGTAACTAGAGACCTTTTCATTATTTAATTTCCGGAAAAAAAAGAAAACATATTTAACAAAAAATTACAAGACTCAACAACTAAATAAAATATTTCAATGTCAGTAGAAATATAATTTCACAATGTTTAGTGTGCCCACCATTTGCCTTTATAACAGCTTCTGTTCTTTTCAGGAGACTTAATTGCAGTTTTTGAAAGAAAGCTGCATGGATAAGTAGTATTTATCCAATGGAGATGGATCCATTGGAGTTTTGGTGGTCTACCAGGTCTTACATGGTTGTTAGGAGTCCCATTTTCTCTGTATCATTTGATAATTTTTCAAACTCCAGTTTCGGAAAGTCATGTTTTATCACTTATTTTGCTTTGACTTGTTTGGAAGTGTCTCTTTAAAGAGGAACATAATGTCGCAATACAACACAATACTCACATGTATACATATATATATATATATATATATATATATATATATATATATATATATATACACACACACACACACATATATTGCTGCTGTCGGAAGAAAACCCCTTATCTCCATTTTTGACGGTTTTCAGTTTTTGACATAAATGGAACATGCCTGTTGTTCTTTACATTGTGTGTAAATTTCATGAAAAATGGAGTAAAAGAAATGACCTAAAATGACTTGGAAAGACGTCTGGTTCCATTGACTTACATCAAAAGTAGGTTTTTTTCCTTCCCCTGTAAAGTTACCATTTTGGAGATATGAGGTTTCCGACAACAGCCCTATATATAGGGCAAAACTAGTGCAAAAAATAATGTAGTGAATAAAGGAAACACAGCTTTCCTCAACTTCCTTTAGTTGTTTATGGCTGAGGATATAGGCCACAGGATGAAGAAAACAATGCCAACGCCACGTGAGATTTCTCCCTTTTATTTATTGTCAACACTGTTTTGTACAAAGAGACAGAAGAATATATCTTAGCACTTATATTCACACATACTGTGTCTGTATTCTCAATAGCTTAAGTATTGTGAAATTTCCCGTTAAATTATTATTGTAATCTTAAACACAGGTAATCTCTCTCTATACAAAAACAGAATAAAGAGAAACCATTTGGTCGTATTTACACAAGTCTGTACAATTGTTAATCTTTGTGTAACATTTAAAAGAAGCGTCAAAAAAACGAGGAAGGAAAAGAAAGAGAATTAGAAAGATCAGTTATATAGTAAAGACCACAAAGGCGTACTTTTGTCTCTTCAAATTGGGTCCTCTAATTCTATTCAAGTGGAGTTCTAGCCTTGGTGACATGATGTCATTATTGACCTCTATGGTGGTTTACAAAACCTTCCTAACAAAAATGTATCCCAAATTTCCGTAGCTTAGAATAGTTTTCTCTATATATTAAAAATTACAGAAAAGGGGACTTCATTATTTACAGCAAAAAATTCAGACGTTACAGTAGACAGCCATTGCACTGTGCTCTGTGTCTCAACTCACACGCGCACACACACACACACACAGAGGTAATCAAGCATGAATCCAGGCACATGTACAATAACCTGTGACATACAGTACCAGAGAGGGGACATGAACTGCAAAGCAAATGGCAAAACAAAGACTGATTAGCCTACAATAAACAGCAACGCTGCACTCTTTTTGTACCAAAGTCAAATCTCAGGAAGCCTATACGTTAGTGTGAATGATCACAGAGTGCAAAAATAAAATGTAGGCTACTATTTCTCTCTCTCTATTTCTCTCCTTTCTTTCGTGTACAACCATTGTCTCTCGGCATCCACCTACATTTAACAAATCAGTGCTTAGCCTGCTATCACCGAGCCTCCACTGAAAAAGGTGTGAATCAAAACTAAAGCCTTAAAGAAGGGCAGCTTTTATTCTAGAGGAGAGCATCCCCTTCTCTTTCATAAAGACACAGACAGACACTCTCACAGACACACATACACATTTCCTCTGCCCTGCTTTTACTAGCCATGAGCAAAACTCTCCCACAAAAACATGAAGACTGATAATACTGATAATATAGCGCTCCAAGTCTGTCGCCACACATTTTCTGCAAATGCACCAAGCTGCGAAACTCTGAATCCTAGCCATGCTCTTCCCACATATGCATTCTTCTGTAACATCTGTTGTCAGGTTGGACAAGTTTTACAGAACGTCAGAAAATGAAAAACTGTAGCATTTTGTGAATTTAGCTCAATTTAGTTTTATTTTGTATGCATATTGTTGTTTTTCAGTTTTTGACATAATTTGAAAATGCCTGTTGCTCTTTACACTGTGTGTAAATTTCATGAAGAATGGACCAAAAGAAACGGCTCAAAATAACTTGGAAAAAGCCTGGTTCAATTGACTTACATAAAAGTAAAACAGATTTTTTCTTTCTCCTATAAAGTTATCATTTTGAAGATTCAAGATTTTCTCTGACAACAGCGAAATGAAAGATTACAATAAAAAGACAAATCATCAATTTTTTTGTAGTTCATAGCAAGGTGGCGAATTCTAAAGCAAAGTTGCTGTGGTTTCCAACCTGCCAAATTCCAGTTAGCAACAACAACAAAGTCCAGCTTAGCAGCATTTTTTAAACTGAAAACATCATGTCTTAAATCAAAACCAACATTGCAGCGGTCTAATGTGAATAATTTAGGTATTTTGCCCAAAACTGAATAGTACGCTAAAGTGACTCATTATGTTGGATGGGATTTTTTGCCAACATTCTGTAAAACCTGTCCAACCCAGTAACAGCAGCTACCAAAGAATGCAACTGTGGGCAAAACATGGCTAGTTCAATTAAAGAACTGACTGAAGTGAACAAATAGTGTACTCTTAAAAAAAAAAAGAAAGAAGACCAAGCATAAAAAACCTTAAGGGTGCCTCTACAGTTCATGCACATAATTTCCCCCTATACCAAAACAACTATGAGAGATTAAGATTTCAAACGCTTCAAGTGACAAAATTAGCCCTATATGATCACAAGAATGAAAATAAATTCTCATGGTTATATGGTTACATTCCTAACCCAGGTTAGGACCCACCATTAGTGTTTGCCCAGCGACGTAAAGTAAAAACTTCAGGCCGAAGACATGACAGTGCCTTCTCTAAATACAAGCTTTTATCAATGTCTCAATGTACGTCCATATTCCAAGCTGCAAAGATGTATCCATCTCTGCTAGCATATTCGCCATAATGTCTCCCCGACTAAATTATATACAGCTTATCAACATTACCTTTGTATGGCACTAACTGGTACAACTTAAGCAAAAGAAATACACATATTTCTCTGCACAAAGAAAGAAAACACTAGACATGGTCCTTGAATTATACATAGTCTAAAAGCAAGAATGTAAAAGCAGGAATGTAAAATAGAAAGAAAGATGCATGCATGTCTCTCACAATGTACTCACGGTTTCACAAACTCTCACACACAGACTTAGCAAAAAAATGAGTAAATGTGGCAATAAATGTGGTTTGTTTTTTAAAGTCCACAAAACCGATAGTCATATACACATCAATTATTAACCAAATAGTATAAATATTGTGCTTAAATTGGAGATCAGTTTGGCTTACAAAATGTGAGTAAAGAAAATGTATATTTCACACAACAAACTCATACCAGGATCTAACAGTGTATGGGAAAACTTAACTGTTCTTCTGTAACCAGAAAGGTAGAAATTATCATGTGCTCATCGGTGTCTCAAAAGACGATGTTAAACTAAACAGCAACAAAAAAGTAAACTAGAACTAATGCCAATAAATGGAGGAGACTTTCATTCTTAATTGTATGGCTGGATGAGTTAATTAGTTCATTTCTTTACATAATTGGCTACTTAGAAAAATAGCTGGTAAGCACTTTATGTCCATCCTCTTTGTCTGATAATACTAGACAAAATACCTCGACTGAGTTTTAAAACAGTGATCTTGAATTTTGTAAACTGTCTTGAAGTGATGTTTTGACTGCGATTGTCCAGGAGTTGAAGGGCACACCTTTAATTAGGGTAGTAAGCTCTGTTTCCATTGCAACATATACAAAGAGGAATTAAAAACATTCTGTTAATGTGGGGTGAAAGGGTGTCCATGCAAAATCAACAACTATTACACTCAAGAAGGATTATCCAGAACCTATGCCTCCAACAACTAGTCAGGTCACTATTTGTGAAAAAAATGTAAAAGTGGTGAGACAATAAATAACATTTCATGATCTAATTTGGGTGTTTGGCGGTATTGTGGCCAGGTTGAACTGTGCAACTATTTTATTTCACTTTGTACCTAATTTAGTAACACACGATTTCTCTAAAGTTACATCCTTGCTGTCTGTGCACTGTACAGTGTGGAAAAAAGGAATATTTACATTTAAAAAAATACAAGCGAATGCTGAGACAAAGAGCTCTTTCATAATATCACACAACACCCAGCTTTTGTTGGGCCGAGTGCTTCCCAAAGGACAAAGTGTGCACAAAAAAGAAAGTAAGAAAGAAAGAAAGAAAGAAAGAAAGGAAGAAAGAAAGAAATAAATAAAGAAAGAAAGAAAACTGAATAATGAGTGCACTCTAAGAGGAAACAAAACCGTGACATTGGTTTTAATTTGCTGCTTGATCAAAGACTTTAGTACTGAAGAGATTGGGGATACAGAGAGGAAAAATAATGAATCAATTGTTTTTTTGTTTTTCAAGCATTTGAACTTAAAGCGCTGAAGCTCAACTCTGTATATGACAACCCATGTGCTGGGCATGGACGTGCAGGTCCTTCTGTACTGTTTTTGTCGGGTTTAAACTTCATTAGCTCCTTCTTTAGAACCAGGTTCTCAGACTAATGAACCACACTCAGGTTTATGTCTCTAGAATGCACTGCTCACTGTATATTCAAGATCAGGTGCTTACTTCACAATAAGGATAATTCCAGAATAATACATGAATCATCCAATAACCAATCAGTGTGCAGTGACCAGAAAGTTGCCATGGCAATATGACCTGTATAATTAGAATTCTGGGACTCCTGGTAAGGCACATAATGTGCTGTGAACTAAACCAATGTTCTACTGACATTAATGCAATGTTGTAAAAGTTGTAAAACCATAAAAAGAGATCATAATAAATGTCCTTCACAACAATATCTCGAGTACAGCTGACGTACTGTGCATCATGCCTTTTACATACATTTTACAGCACTCCATATCAGAAATAAAATTAACATGAATAATTAATAGTAAATAATCTTAAAGGAAAGCAAGTTTGTCTACATTTCTTCTAGCTTGGCATCGTCCCTGGCAGAGGGCGCATTCTGCACAGCGGTCCTGGTGTTCCACATCACGGCAGAATGGCGCGATGACGTAAGACAATGCAAGCTCAATTGACAAATAAGATCAAATAAGATCCCATGATCAAATAAGAAGCCTCCTGCAAAGTATTGTGCTAACAAAGAATTGTAACTAGAGTACAAATATATAACAGCATATAACATCCAGAAATCAAGCCCAAACTGAACATCATAAACATTGTAATATCTAATAATATTATTGTTAACAACGTTATCAATACAATTATTGTAAGTTTTACCCTGTTGTTTCAAGACGATAACTGAATTCCATTCATGATTGTACCAGGTCTCCGTGCCTAAGCTGGATCGGACGTTTCGTTTTGGCGTAAGGAGCAGAAAAATAGAAGGGATAAGAAAAAGAAGAGAGGATAAAAGAGAGGGATACGCAGAGTTCGTCACTCTCTAGTGAGTTGGTCCCATCTCTCTATTTACACGTGGCCCCTACAGTGCTCTGTCTGCTCACCTAAAGCATCGGTCAGTTCCTCTTGCTCATTTTTTTCCTCTTCCTTTTGAACGTAGAAATTAAGTAGACACTGCAGACACTTTCTGTTGGTTTATTCCCTCATCAGTCTCAACGTCTGCTGCCTCCTTTCTTAAACTTTCCATGTTTCTCTCTCCCTCTCTCTGTCACTCTCTTTTTCCCTCTCTCACTCACAGTCGAACTTCAGACATCAGACTCAATACTGGAGAGCTTCTCGTATACATGTCCGTTACTAGAGCCATTGAACGGTCTCTGTCCTTGCCCCATCCCTAACCCGTCCCTTGCTGACAGCAGCTTGTTGTTGCCCGCCGCCCCTCCGTGGTGGTTGCCGAGGGGCCCGCCCAGGCATAGCTCCTTGGGGAACCGGGGTCCCACGTTGGACATGACCCCGGCAGAGGCAGAGACTGGCAAATAGGAAGTCACCCCCATGGAGCCTCGGAAGTCAGCCCGGTTGTTGTTGAGGAGCTGCTGCTGCTGCTGTTGCGTCTGTTGCTGCTGCGGCTGTGTCTGCTGCTTTTTGATGTAGTACGATTTGGCGCCATGTAATAGGCACTGGTCGTCGCCGAAGGTTGGGATGAATGGGTTCTGGTTCACCTTATCTGGGTAGAGAGATTTAGACAAGGAGTAAGTCCCGACCCCTCGGGTACCGCCCATACCTCCTCCTCCTCCTCCTCCTCCCATCATGCCTCTATCTCTGTCCCTCATGTCCCTCTCGCCTATCGAACGACGATGCAACCCACCTTCACCCCCACGGAACAAGCTAAACGACGAGCCCCCGCCCTTCCCTCGGTCCCCAGCACCAAAAAAAGAAGGCTCCCGTTCCCCTCCCGCATACCGCTCAAACATCTGGGCATAGGGGCTTGCGCCTTCCATGTAGCGATCTTTGTCTTTCAGGCTCACACTCCGGGGCGGAGGGAGCATGGAAGCTCCACCGCCTCCAAAGCCTCCTGAGCCTCCCATCCTGCCCGCCCCTTCTTTCTGCAGGTCTACGAACGTGTCGTAGGAATGCTGCCTGCGCAGAACCCTGCCGCCTGGGCCAAACTTGCGCCTCTGCGCCTGGGTCTGGGCCCCTCCACCTCCCTTCCCACCCTCCAGGAGGAACTTGCCCCCTATCTGATCCAGGAGGAGGTGGTTGTCCTCGCTGATGTCGTACAAGTTGCCCGGCTTTTTGCACGAATCACACCGCTTGCAGGTGGCTGAGCTTGGGCGGCTGGAAACTTGTCCGCTCCCCCCACCTCCTCCTCCACTGGATCCCCCGACACCCCCTGCAGCCGCATAGCCCCCGCCCCCTCCTCCCCCGTGCATGCAAACTGGCTTGCCACCTCCACCTCCTCCACTGTGGCAGTTACGGCATTCCCAGTCCCCACCAGTTAACCCTCCCACCCCTCCAATGTTCTTTTCCCAGCATGCATGGCCCTGCTGCCCAGGAGATCCTCCTCCTCCTCCTCCCACTCCACCCTTAACCTCTGTCTTCTTGGATTTACCTTTCAAGAAATCGTCCACGGGAACCAAACTAGTGCACGCTCCCCCGCCACCACCGCTGCCGACTATGCCACCACATCCACCCCCACCCAGACCCCCTCCGCCACCCATTCCAGGAGCATCACTCAAATCCAAATGTTCCCATGGGGATGCCCCTTCCTTGTAGAAGTCCCTCAAGTTCTCTTTGTCGCGGAACAGGTATGAGGAGCAGTTGCCCCCTCTCTGGCTTTTGCGTTCGACGGGTGGGGTAGCCGAACGGTGTCCCTGCGAAACTGGGTGGTGGTGGTGGTGGTGATGGATGGTGTGATGCGTGCGTCTCCGGAAGCCCAGCTCAATTTCATCCTGCTCCCGACGGGACTTGGCAGACGCAGGCCTCTTTTTCAGACTGTCCCAGTACTGCTTGCGCCTCTTGGCATTGCCTTCAAGATTGCCATAGGTCACGGTGTGAGTGGAAATATCCGACACGTCCGAGCGGATATTCCCATCGTCCCCTCCCGAGCCCGCCCCACCTCCCCCGCAGTACCTGTCATGTCCCGCTATAAACCCTGAACTGGACGCCCCACCCTTGAAGGAGAACTTCCCGTACAGATCGGGCAGGCCAGACTTGAAGCTCGACTGGGTGGGGTGGCCCGCAATCAGGTCAAACTTTTCCCTGTTCCTGTGTGTCAGTGACTGGCGGGGCTGGGTGGTGAAGATGGGCGCTACCCCTCCCCCTAAGCTGTCACAATCGTACATCCCACCCTCCAATGAACTGGCACTTCCTAAGCTACGAGGTCGGTTAGGCAAGGGACCCGACATACCCAGAGCCAGCCCGGATCCCGTGCCCCCATGGTGGTGCAGGTAATGATCCTGGTACAGGTTACTGTCCTTCAGGTGCAAGTTCCCAAAAGTCCTCTCCACATCACTCACGTAGTCACTGAACATATTGTCTTCGGGCAAGTATGGTGGCGGAGGCTTGCAGTCAGTATGGCCTACTAGGCTTCGCCGATGCTCGCTGATGTCGTAGACGGCTGACTCGCGGTGGCCATAATCCAGGGCACTGTGGGGGGAGCCATTGACCCCAGGCACGGAGGTCATGTTTTTGGCAGTGCGCAGCAGGCGAAGGATGTTGGAGTGTGTGTTGTTCATGTTCATGTTCATGGTGGCTGATGGGGAGTTGAGGCCTGATTTGTTCTCCTCGATCTGTACACCGTGGATGCAGCTGTAGATGCCCTGTTAGAGAAACCACAGAGAGGTAAGGGTGATGAAGAGAAAAGCAATAGGTGCAATAACAATTATGTTATAAGCACTTATGATATCTCACTCTTGACATTTTCTTATACATGTAAGCACACTGATCTCAAGAATTTACAATGTAGTAAGCTTCACCAAAAGGTCTCTGAAATTAATGCTACTGACTTACAACCCTGCACTGATTTTCTATGAAAGAGAATGTTATCTAAGCAGTGCTATTTTGCCACACGTAGAGGCAAAATTGAGATTAATTTTTAAATTTGAGACTTAAAAAAAATAGTAGATAGGATTTAATAGTGAACTGGACGAAACCAGTGAATGATAGGTTCATTAAAGCTTTATACATCAGGACCCCAACCCTGCACTGTCATAGATGGAAAATGAGTGATTGAGAAAAAGGAGAAAGAAACAAGAAAGGCAGAGAAAAGAAGAGAGAGACAGATGCAGAAGGAATGATTGATGATAGTGTTACAGTGAGCCTGTTTTTTTACTAACAATCAATACTGTAAATCAATTTGATTAAAATTCAGCTGACATTGTTGCCTCTCTTCGGATGGCCTATTTAGTACTAAAGACACATAAAGCAAATTAATTACACAACATTATCCAAACCTCTTCAGCTTAATCAACATGCCTAAATGTATTACTCTTTAAGCCACTTATCCACATTTCAGTACACAATCAAATACAACAAAGGCAGGAATGTGGGGTTCTAATTTACATACTGCATGTCAGTTCCTGTTGTCCATCCTTTAGTGTTTCCCAAACTAAAAGTCCCTGAAATATCTTTGACGATATAATGTCACAAAGAATAACCACACACATAAATACCAAAACGAACACCAGGAGGGACACTGTTAATAGAATTCTCTCCCAAAAATATTTCAAAGGTTAAAGGTGGCCCCCCTGTTGGCATTCCATGGCCTCCTTTGAGAGGCCACGTCAGAAACGGTTTCTTGTCTGTCTCTTACTTTTTCTGCCTCACCATATCTATCCATTCTTCTTGTGTGCTTCCATTGTGTCTGCCTTATCTCTACTACCTCCTGTCCTTTTTTTTTTTTAACCTCAGGTCATCCTTGCCAGCTTGACTCTTTTCTCTCATTTATCTCCTAACCCCTTCATCTGATTGGACTGGTACTGACATATTCTCATGTCTATGCTATCTCGTTCCTCTTTCTTTCTGCTTTCTTCCTCTAGAGGGTTCTATCCCTTCTTTTTTATGGCCTACTCCTGCGTTCTTTTTCCCCCCTTGCACTGTTTGGTTTTTAAACTCTTTTACCTTTCTGTCTGCTCCTCGAGCCACTCTTATCCTTATCTACCATCCCTGTCCTGCTCCTGCATTCTTTAATATTTCAACACATTTGATTATACAGTTCCACAGCAAGAGAAGGTTCACTGCTTGAGGGAAAGGTTATCATATAATATATTCTCCATATAGGGACACTGTCCTTACAATAATACACTACAATTTACATGACTAAAATAAGGGCTAAAGTAAGTGATTTTACATAAGTAAAATATGTGAAATAATTTAAGTGAAACGTGACTGTGCCAATATTTCAGCTATTCATTACTCTCTACACTCTACACTGTTATACAGTTGAGCAGAGCAGAAATTCTTAGATCTTACCTGAAGTTCTAGAAATTCGGGCTGACTTTACATGGTGAAAAATTCATGCAACTAGTTAAAACAAGTAAAAAAAAAGTTTTTGCAACACATTCAATTACTCCACTAGTTAGCCAAATTAGCATCTTGTCTTTTATCTATCTACCTATGGTTCTTTACTATATATTTATACTTTTTACTCTGTTCAGCGTATGCTAAGTGTTTGAAAATTCATTTTTAAGTGGTCATTACAACTGAAGTTTCAAGCTTCACCGTGTATAGCCAGCCTTACAACTTCAGCAGAACTATAATTTTATGCAATAACTTCTAGTTCTAGATCTATACGTAGAATTTCTGGTCTGCTTAGCTATGTAACAATGCAACTGAACTTTCCATGCTCCGCCCCAAATTGCATTTTATCGTAACAACTGTTGCCAAGTTGGACATGCTTCACAGAATATTGGAACAAAAACCATTTAAACCCAATGAATTCAGGTTGGAGTTTAGATTCGCTATATAATGAGCTTCCAGTTTACAACGTAATGCTACCAAGCTTGATTACACTGTAGCTATTTCAATCTAGGTAGGTTTGAAAAGTATTTGATTATAATTTAAACTATTCTAAACTTTCATTTTTTGACAAAAACTGAACTACGTGGTAAATTTCTCATTAGGCTGATTTTTGGCAACAACCTGCAAAGCTTGTCCAACCTCACACAGTTGCTATGAAACAATGCAGTTATGGGTGGAGCAAGGATAGGTCAATTGTTTGGTTATAGAAGTTCTGGAATTCTAGTTCTAGTCAAAGGGGCGTTTCTCATCAGAAAACAGCACCTCTCCCAGGTCAGTTTTTCAAAGCTGCTACAACAGGGTCCTTCAAGCACCCCATGCATACGTCAACCCAGAGTGGTTCTGAAAGGAGAGAGTGCTTGTATAGGATGAGGGATCCACTTACCCTGCTAATGGAGAAGGTGATGCCGGGCTTGCCCGAGCACACGCCCATGAAGCAGAAGCGTAGCTGCCAATAGAACAGGTGCTCTGCTATGAAGGTGATGAGCGACAGCGCCATGGCCGCCCCCAGCATGTAGAAGACACCGGCCATGTTGTCCACGTCCAGCTGGCTGCTCATCACCTCGTTCTTCTCGTTGTGACAGATCCCAGTCAGCCACAGAGCCTCCAGCTCCTCCATCTCACCTGCAGAGAGAGAAAGAGAAGGGTGGGGGGGGGTGTGGGGAGAGAGTGGGAGAAGGACTCCAGAATTGGAGAATGAGGAATGGAAAGATGAAAGAGGAAAGGAGAGGTTTGGATGGAGACATGAAATGACAAATGGGAAAAGGGAGAGGTGGAGGGATGAATGGGTTATGGAAGGATGGTGAGAGGGAGAGAAATGTTGTGAGGATGGCAGCAGAGTTGGAGTTTGTTTAGGGTGAAGGGCACACAGAGAGATTGAGAGAGCAAGGGCAGAGGGAGAGAGATGAGTAAGTGCGTGATGTCTGGCCTTGAGTGAAAGTGAGTGTACTGTAGTGTACTGTAAGTTGAAATATGTGTGTACGTTAGAAACACACTGACTGTATATGTTTCTGAGAGAAAAATGTTTTGTAGGAGTTGCTTTAGGTGTTTTCTAAAGGGTTTGTTTAAATGTGTGTCAGGATTTTCCCCCTCTTTGTGCGTTCGTGTGAGCTCTTTTTTGGCATTTGCGTTAATACGCATTCGTCTGTTTGTGCTTATCTTCATCTGGGAGCATTTGTTGAGAACTTCTCCAATGCCGCGTGCGGTAAACAAATTAAGGCCCCCGCGATGTGCAACATTTGTCATGTCGCATTACTCCCGACGCATTCCCGACGGAGCGCCTCCTCATTAATGATTGATTATGAGCGTCACTTGTGATTTGGCTCCAGGAGCTAAGGGGGGGGGCCTTAAGGGCCTGGCAGTTCTCAAAGGAGGGGCAGCATTATGCACCCCCAATATAAATCCACTCCCTGTCCATCCATTCTATACTCAGAGACAAAGGGAGCAAGCTAGCTCTTTGATTAAACATGATAGTCAAGCATTTGGAGTAGTTAGAATGTTCATTGCTGTAATACCCACTGGCTTAAAGGAGAATTCCATTGATTTTTTGAAATTTCTGCATAATTCAGTCATTAAGATGTAAACAAAGTCATTTAGAGTGGTGTGAAATGCTTTGTTCTAGAGAAACCTACCTAATTAGATTTCTTTTTTTTTTTACCCTATCAGAATTGTTCACAGCGATGGCGATAGGAACCAGACGTCCCAGGAGTTTAATGCCTCTTAAAGCTACATCACAAAGTTATTTGTGACTATTTCAAGTAATATGTTGCTTAATGCCTGATGACTTTTCTTACAATAAGCTTTTGGCCTAAAATGTATTATTTTAATTCATGGTGGAGAGGCATTTTAAGGCAAAATAGTAGTTTTCAAATTTACCACTATTTAAACATTATTAACATTAAACATAAAAGCTCAGAAGACATGTGTAGGTTCATTGGTCATTTTGGATAGCAATAAAAATGAGTTATATCTGCAGTGTAGACATGGCCCTTTGGTTCCTGTTGCCACTACTGTAAAGAAATCTGTTTGTCTAAAATGAAACATTTCATATCAAACCAGTCTGAATGACTTTGCTTACATCTTAATGATGGATTTGTACAGACATTTTGAAAAATCAGTGAATTCCATTATAACTACCTGTAGCATGGTGGAGGGGGGGGGGCAGTGCATGGTGATCAGATCCATAACATATCTGGACCTCTTGTATTTCTACTATAGGCTCCAGCATCCCACCGCGACCCAGAGGGATAAGCGGTTTAGATGATGTGTGTGTGTATTTCTACTTATGCAATTTCAATATGATAACTCACTAAAATACTTCCACTATTTGCCTACATTAGACCTAGGAGCGCATCAATCTGAAGGTGACAATTTTTAGTCAACTAAGTATGCACTCATGTAACATTGCTCGACAATTTTAAAATGTAAATATCACAAAAAAGCTTTGTGAATTGTATTTACTTTCTACCGTCCAGTCACTTTTGTTTATTTACATATATATATATAAATATATAAATTACATAGTCTTTTGTTTTATTTAAGGTCATTTTCATGGGGGGGGCAAATTCAGTCTTTTTGCACTCCGGTCCAAGATCCTAAGTTACGCCACTGGTCATGCCCATACGAAGTAGGTCTTCTTAGATGCTAAAGTCGCTCTGATGCTGGCTGCTAATCTGAAGCTTTTCCTACGATGCCCTACTTAAAAGATGTGATGGAGAAGATCTGAGAGGACCTACAGGCTTTTTGGGCCTAAGAGATATTTCTTTCTCTGTCAGCGTATTGGTTTCCCCTTGCTGAAGGAAAACTATGTAGACTGCTCCCTTCGGACATGTGTGCGTACGTGAGAGACAGAAACGGGGATAGTGATAGCGCAACTGTGTAAATGTTTGCCTACATGTGCGGTGTATGTTTGTGAGTGTGTGAGAGAGTGCTCCAGTTTGGAAGTCACACACGCACACACACTTGACGCCATCCCCAATCCACTCAAGGGCCGCCACAAGCTAGCCTTGACACGTCTAACTAGGGCACTACTCTCAGTCTTGGCTCCTATATAAAATTATATAATGCCTAGCGGCCACGAAATAACAATGCATGACACACCTGAGCATACCTACAGCAGACCTCCAAATGGGCAGCTGCCGCGTCGCTAAGCTAACGCGTGTCGCTAGCAGCGCATGTCTATATGCATGCATGAGCAATCACTCAAAAGGTAGCCCAGTAACTAGGCCAGGGCTAATTTAGGCTAGCAAGAGAGTGCTTTGTGCGGCTGGGTCCCCACGATCCAGCTCTGATATCCTTGCAGTACAACGTATGATCCACAGTGTCGAAATCTATTAGCGGTATTTGCGATTGTAGCAGAGCATGCGGGCCATGTTCTTTGTGCGGCTTTGTTCAGAAGTCGTGTGAAGAACGAGACTGGCTTGTCAGTAATGGCTCAGGCTTGTTAAGTGGATGAAAAAGAAAGCAGAGGAAACAATGTAATGTAGTAAAAATCCCAAGATCAACACTTGCCATTCTTTTCTCTTTTGTTGTCTGTAGTGCCTTATATCTTTTGATATGTCTATATACTTTTCCATATCTTTTGATGAAGAAAAGTCACAGAGAATATTATGAGATTACAGCTGCAGGCTACAAGATGTGGTGTAAAATATTGCTCCATGACTGGATGACTTTGTAAATCTGGGTTATGAAGTAATTGTAATTTGAGACTGTGAAATATCTGTGAAAGTGAAGTTGAATGTTATTAGTCTCAACATAATCAATAACATTTACATTTTTCATTTTAACAAATTACTTTGCAAGTTACATTATGTACAGTAGACACCTAACATAAGGTCACTGTGTTAAAAATAAAACTATTCTGAGATGCCATAAATTATTATGCTTTGACATGGCAGTATTGGTGTTTGTCATTACTAGGTTGTTACTAATTTGAGGTTCCCTATGTACTGTAATATTTTAGATATTTTTTCATTTTAACAAGTCATTATATGCCTGAAATGTATACATCCTGTAATAACAGTGACATCTATTGTATACTGGGGTCCAATTGAGTCCTTAAGGATCTTAAGCTGGTTCTTATTTCAAACCCTAAAACACTTGGGATATGTAAGCTAAACCTTTCCTGGAAATGAACAGAGTTAACACTGGTAAGAGTACAGAGTACACCAGGAAACAATGGGCAAGATGACTGAGACAAATGTCAGCTCTAATGCCTCAAACAGGTCTGTTAGTGTAACAGGAGTTCTAACAGGACCATTTAAAGCGCTACTGTGCTCCATATACACATACTCATCAACATGGGACTATGGTGGGTGTAAATCCAGGTCCTTGTCATTTCTTATCTGGGTGTGGGTATGATGTCTGCCTTAAGGGGAAGTTATTTAAGACTCTCGGAGGAGCTCTAGACTACCTCTCGACTAACAAAGCCAGTGACCCATATGAGAAAGCTATAGAATAAGCTTGAATTGAATGTTATAGTATATATACACACTATGAATGCTGGATCATGGAATGAAAATATAAAACTGAAAATAAACAATAGGAACAAAATGCAGACATCATGAACTTTTCTGAACAGAACGTGACATCTTTGTTACCAGTAAGCAGCATTATATCCCTTAGCCTCATTGGTTCAAACAAATTCTCAATTTTATATGGTTTTCATTCATCGATGTTCACTCACTACAATACACAGCATTAAGGATTAACACTTCTTACAACCACTGGGAATCCCCATGGTGTCTACAAAACCTGACTGCTAGCAAAGACAGTGATCCCCAGGCTAAGCAATACAACCATGCTATTATTACCGTAACTCTTACCTTGGTCGTCAGACAAAATTTTAAGGTATTTAGACAGCCAGATAGCTATTTTGCTAACTTTAGCTTTTGGGTTGTTGTCATCTTCATCTGATGAGTCATTACTGTCATTCGAGTAATTCATTCTCTCCATTGAAAAAATGAAAGTAACCAGAGTTGAATGGCTGCAAAAAAGATATTCAGATTCTTAGCAGTAACTGATTTCATTCTGCATTCAACAGCTGAAAAAGCCCCCAAAAATCCACCCCAAAGCAGCTGTTATTTTTCAAAAGTTCCTCCCACCTACATCATCAGAAGGTGGTTTTTCTTGCCTTCTTTAAACAAGAAAAGTACTCTAGGTACCACTGCAGCACTGCTGTAGGAAGCAAGCAGAAAGGTTTACACCAGATATAGTGATGGTTACATTTCTCATTTTGACCAGAGTGTCCCTTTAATATAAACATTTCCTCAACATAAACTTCATTCTGTAAAAGTATGGGTTATACATTTAACAGTGCAACTCTGTGCTTATTAGGCTTTCTATACTATCAAACCAACTTCTGGTAAATAATTATGGGCTACATTTTGGAGCAATGTACTCATTTACAAACAGTACAATTCCATAGCCTATGTGTGTTTAGGTCTTTTTAAGTATGAGTACAACTACTGGATCTAATAGCTTTTTTACTTTTATTATAGTATACCTGCATACGGCCTTTGCAAAGGGAGTGGAATTGATCTAACTTGATTAAGTACATTATGTTGTGCTTGTATAATGCATGAAATCTTAATAATATTGCTACTATTGCCTTGGTTTTAGGATAACTGGCCAAAGAGACTCATATGCATTCACATACAAAACATTCTTCAGGGAGTATTCACCTGAAATACCTATGTGCGCTCACATTTAACAAAGTATCTCTGGGCTTGTTCAGTGGCCAAATTAAATAGAATTAATTCCTGTAATACTGCTCATATGAATGTCATTTTACAGGGCTTACCGTCTCCGAACAACTGCAGAATGGCGAGATCCACTGGTCTCTTCCAGCCTGAGTCTTTCTGGATTGCAATGCCGTAGCCCGTGGTAGCAAAGATATAACCACTACCGATGGTTACGAGTTTACAGCCCTCGTCTCTGCCTGCCATGTAGTTCAGCACAGCAGCGTCGTAGATAAACGCGTCCAGTTTACTGTCAAGAATAGAGGGGGAAAGATCATTCAGGCGTTGAAGAGTGCTTGACTGCAGCTAATGGATGCCAACTATATTTGGATACCCATGTGGACTTTACACTCACAAGGCCAAATTGCAATTGCTAAAGTATAAATTAAACCGCAGAGGCTAGGGAATGCTACAGAGTGCTTGTTAGGCCATGGCCAATTCAACTTTTTTTTTGTGCATATATTTTCGCATGACTTTTTCCCCGTTTTTTTGGTCAATTTAGCAAAAAAGCCTCATATACTGTATCACTAGTGAACTATCACACCGAGGCCCTAGCTGTAGTTTGCCAATGTAGGGTGCTGGTTCTGAACATGATGGAGCAAGTCCAAGGCACAGCATGAAATACATAAAGTCTAGTTTTGATCTACATCAGCAGCTGCGGATGTGACATCTCACTTCAGGGTGTGCTCCTATAGTCACTTTTTATCCATAGACTTAAAGATTATATACACTACTCCTACCACAAGTGTAGTTCAGTGCAAACATGCTTTTACTGCAAAATTTTATTCATGTAGGAGCACTTTGGCCCAAATAACTGCACTAGTATCTGGTGGAAGGCTCTGAAGCAATTTTCTGTTAACATAAAGGTGGGATAACCATCCCCTCTTCTTTTATTAAAGCAAGAACAGGCATCTCAGTGCACACTGTCTTTTGGTCAGCAGTTTTTTATAGCAATCTGCTCTTTCCTTTGCTGCAGTATCACCTTCATTCTCTTTCAAATTGTTCAAGACAGGTGTTTTTGGAATTGGCAGTTGTACTCCAATGGCACATACTGGTATTCGTCCTAAATCACACAACAGTACTATGCAAATGTCAGAGCCCATCCTTTTGTTTATTTAATTTCCAGTAAAAAAAAAAGCCATAAAGTACAAGTTATTCATTTTCTCTCCAACACTAAGCACAATATTAAATCAGTATTTATTTGACCACTCTTCTGTACACCCACAGGTGTTTCTGTCTGTGAGAAGACAACTGAACACTATGGGGCTAAAAGGACATGTAGTTGTCAAAAAGCCATTACTGAGAAAAGAAAATCTGCACCAGAACTTGTCTGAGTCATCAAGTGGAGTAAGGATTGTGGAGTCTAGATTTGTAATAGGAATTACGTGGATCGTGGGGAAAAAAAGCAACCAAATTCTAAGACTGAACTCTGTTGGTATAGAAAAGTATCCCTGCAGATTTTTTTTTGAAAAAATGAAAAGAATCGTAGCTGTAATAAAGGTGCAGACATTAAATACTGAAAAATTATATTATATGGAGTTGTTCAGGCTTCTGTGAGACTTTATGTCAAATATGTTTTCTTCTTATTTTTTATGGCTGTTTTGACTAAAATTAAATAAATTCAAGGGTGGTCACTGACTTTTGCACAGCACTGTATATAATCACTGTGGCACTGCCATACCATGACATAGGGCTGAAAAAAAAATCAACATGTTATATTTTAGGCTTTGTGCAACAAACATTGCAATATTTGAAACACAAATAAGGAGACAAAAATTGCACTTAGGTAAACTACTCACAAATGGATCTATTTTACTGTAGCAGTGGAAAGTTTAGAGGGGGAATTAAGGCACGTCAATATTCTGGTTAAGGCAAACTGCCACGTCGCAATTACACTGCTATATATTGTGATAGTGATATACCTTCCAGTACATTAACAACACATTAGTAAACCTATAATGTGATGTGGATAAGGATTAGCTTACATCATTTCTGACCAAAATTGTTTACATTTTTTGGGTCAAGTGAATGCATTGATTGATCCAAACACAATAAGCAGTTGTAATTGGCCACAGCACACAAGAAAACTTTCAGTGAATGATTACAGCCTTTTTTGCATATTGTACACTTCTGCTATATCAGTATTGCAAAGGCTGATATCATGATAACAGTGAATAAACAATTTATTGTGCAGCTCTAATTTCCTTATTATTTCCCAAAAAGCTTAGTTAATCTCCATCACAGATGTGTCTCAATACTTTTGTTAGGGTAGTGTATTTCCAATTTTAGTTTAAAACAGTATACAGTTCTGGGTTCTGGTGATTGCTCTTGCATAATGTATTACAATATGGTGTGAAAATGGATGTATAGGAAACACTTGTATGCTCATTAAAATCTATTATGATTAGAGATGCCACACATCAGAAATGAGTCCAGAGGAATTAAACGTTACAGTCAGTTCAGTGTCTCGGCGAGATGTGTAGCTTAGTCATTTCTAAACAAACAGCCTCAGGCTTCTCCAGTTTGATGCTATTACCAGCTGTGAGTCCACTGAACACCCACTCACTCACATACATATCCTATCCTTAAGCTTCTTTCTCTATCGCTCCTCCTCTCTCTCTCTCTCTCTCTCTCTCTCACTTTCTCCCTTCTTCTGTCTCTCTTACTCTCTGTCCCCCACCCCTCACTTCTTTTTCTGTTGCTTTCTTTTTCCTCACACTTGCTCATCCTGAACCACCCCTCTCTCTTTCTCTCTCACTCACCCAGTCTTCAGGCTCTGGAGGGCCTCGTCTACGTTCTTCTGGTGGAAGCTGGTCATGTAGCTGTGCATCTCTTTGTAGTTGTTCCTAATGTTCCTCTCTGTGCTGCCGTTAGGAACCGTGCCAAAACGGAATGGGGGAGAGAAGTCATTTGGACGCTGGAACTGGAGGGAGGAGAGAGACAGAGAGGGTGAAAAACTCTGGAAAAATGCAATTAGGAAGTCTTCCTCATTTTGTTTTTCATTTATTTTCACACCATTTAAAGACATCAGCTGCCCTTTACACTGTGTAACCATTTCATGATGAACAGAACAATAGAAAAGCTCCAAAAATACTTTGAATAAAATCATTATATGAAGATGCATTAAACAACATTATCTACATTCAGAGATGAAAGGTTTTATTACAACAGCATGCAACAACAATATGCTCATCATGCCTTTGGAGTCTGATAAAAAATTTATTAAGTAACTTTTATTAAATTGCACTTTTATCAAAGTTGACAAAATCAACATATTCAATTAATACTGAAATAAAGACATTGATGGAACCCAGAACCCAAAAGGTAACACGTCCCTTTACGTATAGTGTCTGGTGAGGCTAAAGTTTTAGATACAAACAAGTTAAATTGGGGTAAATTGATGTACCCCAGTTTGGGGTAAATTGATGTATTAACAATAATTGTTATTTTAAAATACAGTAATAGATTGTACAATGTAATCTTAATCTTATAAACTAGAAACCAAAGGTACACTTTTGAAAAAGATGGATCTTCAAGGGTTCTTCAGCAAAGAGAATGGTTCTATATAGAACCATGAACACTCAAAGAACCCTTTGCATGATTCAAATGGTTCTCTACATTGTGAAAGTGTTCTTCAGATTGATGGAGAATGTGCTGTAGAAGTTCCTATAAATAACCTTTTTGAAAAGGTTTCTATACAGAACCATCTACAGCACATTCTCCATCAGTCTGAGGACCCCTTTCATTATGCAAAGAACACTTTAATCATGCAAAGGGATTTTTGAGTGTTCAGGGTTCTGTACAGAACCATTTTCTTTACTAAGGAACCCTTGAAGAACCATCTTTCTGTAAGAGTATATTTTTTGATGTTTTATTTAGTATTTCAACGATTCATGAGTTAAATACTGTAAATATGTATCTCCAGAACAGTAATTGCACATGAGAAGGCAAAAACATTCTTAACTTTTTCTGTAAGTTAATGTAAAGAGGTTTTATTCAAAGTGATTGTGGAGCATTTCCGTTGGTCCATTCCTCATTGAATTTTCACACAACACAAAGGACAGCTGCTGTGTTCAGTATATGAATTTTAAAAATCATCAAAAATGGAAATAGCAGTCCTTTTTTGGACGGCAACAATATACTTTACCTATTTAGTGTATTTTTTGTCAAATGATCTGCCTCAAGCTTTTGAAACATGAGACATTCTGGACATTAATGCTATTGTAACTTCATTCTTGATGTTTTACAGCTTTCTCAGTCAGTTTAGAATCATTCTGGATGCATTTAACATCTCTTAACTAAACGTTAACAAACGTAACATTATAACATAATATTAGCAATAAAATCGCTCAAAATGCAATGTTAGATAAAACTAACTAGATTAAAGTCTATTAAAAACAATATCAATTAGCTGTTAAAAAAAAAAAAGCCCATGACGACATGGTAAAAACATCATGCGGACCACTGGTTGAGACGCTGGAACAAATCAACGTCAGGCCACAAAATAAATTTGTGAATTCCAAAAAGTTAACTTCAAGTCACAAAATCCAGGTTTAAACACACACAAGAAATGTGCAACTTTTGTTAACACTAAAACACAGCGGCGTGACCTGTGGGCGCTTGGCTGCTTCAGACCTTAAAAGATGAATGAGATCTTTTTCCCTCATTTCACAGTGGAATCATGTCAGTGTATCCTGTAAACCCATATTGCTACATCCGCTTGACACCCAGAAGCTTTGCCAGACATGAAAAAAATAAAGCGCAACTTAAAGTAAAGAACAAAATCTCACCACATCAATTATTCAGTGGCTACAACAGCCTCTCAAAGTCAATTCTCCTTGCCTGTTTTAGCAGCTGTAACCCAGTTCCCATTAGCCCAGTAATTTCTCACTTATACCGGCCAGACGCAAAGCAGCAAGAACATACCACAGAAATAGCAGGGAAAGGCATGGCAATTAGCACGACCGACCACCGGTGCATGACAAACACCTAGGCCAATTACAGGCAGTTTAACTGAATTTGCTTACACCCGAAATGCAACAATGAACACCTAACACATATAAGGCACTACCATTCCAATTTTTTTCCCTGTTCAGGCCAAATTACACATAGTGTTTCGTATCTTACATTATAGACTAGATCGATAAATAAATAAATAAATAGGAGGCCAAAGGATACATTTGACTTATTTGTTCCAAACAGTGACTGCTATTCATTCTGAAGTTGATACTGATATCCAATTTTCTCACAGTATACTTCTTTAAGGGTGAAGTCATGATGGTTAAAATATGACAGTGATGGAAAGAACAGTCTGAAGAATACATACGTATCATATGACATGGATATGTTTGGTTAAGGTTAAGTAAGGTGTAAGGATAAGTTATGTTCAACCCAGCGGGTAACCTCCTTATATACATCACAGGTACACTGCTATGAAAAAGTTTTTGCCCCCTCTAGATTTCTTCTTTTTTGGGTTAGGGTCAGGGTCATACTTAATTGTTTCAGATCTTCAAACCTTGATGACCTGCAAGCCTGAAGTGATTGTTTAAAAGTGGAACTTTTTGGAAGACTGTGCTTCTGTTACACCCAGTGTAAGGCTTCCACAATAAGAAAATCATAGCAGTTGTCAAACATGGTGGTGATAGTGTGATGATGATGTTATGTTTGCTGTTTCAGGGCCTGGGCAACAGTATTCTGCTCTCTACCTAAAAAGTTGTGCAGTCATCAGTACGTGATCTGAGGCTCGTGCACAAGTGGGCTATGCAGCAGGACAATGACCAAGTTCAGCTCTGATGGCTCAGAAGAAACAAAAATAAAGTTTCGGAGTGGCCTAGTCAACGTCCTGACCTGAACGACATTGTGATGCTGGGGCAGGACCTTAAACGGTCAGGTCAAGCTTGAAAGCCCTCCGCTGCAGATGAATTAAAGCAAATCTGTGAAGAAGAGTGGGCCAAAATTCCCCCACAGCATTTATAGGAAGCCTTTGGTTGCAGTTGGTGCTGCTTAACATGGTACAAAAAATTACTGAGTTTAGAGTGGCTTGGGTGACGTAGGTGTTGCAAAATGTTTTTTCCTTCAGTAAATTAAATGATCATTGAAAAACAGTACTTTGTGTTTCCTCCCAGTCTCATTGTCTGATATTACATCTTGTATAAGTATCTGAAATCATTTAGAGTGACCAAAGGGGCAGGGCGGGGGTTAGGAGGGGGCACACACTTTCTGATGGCCCTGCACACATACTGGTCCAATGAAGCAAATGATGAGATCGATCTAAGTTTAAGCATCTTACAGGCATTTGGATGGTTCCATTATTCATTTAAGTGCATAAACGTTTAAACTGCTGTTAGCATTACTTAGCCTTATGAACAACACAATGTAACACTGCTTCCTGTAGCTTTAATTCCAGATTTGCTGAACTGTAAAATGCCAGCTTTAAAAGCAGTCCCGCAATATTAACAACAAAGCTGTTAGGCTTATCTCCAGTGGGGTGGAGTTTTACAGGTAAATCCCTGCTACCTTTTTGTCGCTGAGGCCGGACACCTGGTCCACATACTCCTCCTGGATCATGAAGGCAGCCAGGTTAGCTGTGTAGCTGGCCAGGAAGATGACAGCGAAGAAGGCCCAAACGGAGACCATGATCTTACTGGTGGTGCCTTTAGGGTTCTGGACAGGTACAGAGTTGTTGAAGACCAGACCCCAAAGCAGCCATATGGCCTTACCGATGGTGAAGGAGGGGCCACCCGGCTCTGAGAAAGAGAGAGAGAGAGACAAAGAAAGAGAAAGAGAAAACATGAGAGAGAGAAGGGGAGAAATATAGTATAAATTATAAGAAATAGAGGAGGAGAAAGATAGTGTGTGTGTGTGTGTGTGTGTGTGTGTGTGAGAGAGAGAGAGATAAAGAGATAAGGAAGAGAGACAGAGGGGAAGAAAGAGTGTATGCAAGGTGGGGATAAAGAAAGAAAGGGCAAGAGAGAGGGGAAGAAACATATAAAAGGGGGAAGAGGGGGGGAAATATGAGAAAGAAATATGAAAGAAGTATGAGAGAGAGGAGGAGATAAAGAGAAAAAGTGAGAGAGGGGAAGAAAGAGAAAGGCAAGGGAGGCCCAGAGGAAGCAATGTGAAAGGTAGAGGGGCAAAGGAAGAGAAAAGAGGATAAAACAGACAGAGGGGCCAAAAAAGATGTTTATAAATTAGATGAATGCAATCGTCAGCATGTTTTGAAGCAGTCGAAACAGTAACCTGAGGTGAAAAAGGCATAGTGCTGTCAGAAAGCTAGACAGAGAGGCTAGACAGAGAGACAGAAAGAGAGAGAGAGAGAGGCACAGAGGGACCCTACAGTGTGTAGTAATTACAGAGAATCAGAAGTGTTTTTAAGCTGCAGCACGGTACAACATGCTTATGTAACGGAGGCGTGTCATTAAACATGGGGCTGTGGGCGAGAGGAGAATCTGCAGCCTCTATTTCTCCCAGCTTACAGCAAATTACTGTACACGCCATCACTGTGCAGGACATACAGAAAGTACAGCAAAGACTACAGCCTGTACTCACCATATGACTCCATTCAAACCAACCTGACTTGTTCTGAATCTATTCTGCTTCTCTTTAGAAAGACTCTATAGATCTGTTGGCCCGGCCCTCACAACATTAATATGTGAATTAATTAATATGCTCTCATTTCAGCCCATATTCAGCACTGTATTTTTGTGGTTTTATCTTCCAACGTCTTATATATAAATTTATCATTTTCCAGCTTATTGTCATCCACTCTTACTGCGCCCTTAAGACTGATATATGGCCAGTTGTGTACAAAAGTTTGAAAATACATTCACTGCAGAGAACATACTTCTTCACATTTTAATACACAGTTACTGTTTATTAGCTGAATTTAACATATTGGAAAAGAAAAAAATGTGGCCTGTTCAAACGTTATAGTACAATATTTTATATTTGATGATTTGTTAAACTTGGCAAACAAAAAGAAATTGTCAACTAAAATGTACAAAACAAAGCCAAATTTATTTCTGTTCCCTGTAGAGGATGTGTTAACTTATTTTCACTTA
Source organism: Colossoma macropomum (assembly GCF_904425465.1). NCBI lineage: Eukaryota > Metazoa > Chordata > Actinopteri > Characiformes > Serrasalmidae > Colossoma > Colossoma macropomum. The sequence continues at coordinate 1,049,413 of NW_023495761.1, forward strand.
GACAATAACGTCATATGACCAGTAGTGTTCAAACTTTTGCACAGAACCGTAAATGACCTCTGTCTTGACTGGGTGTCGTGTATTGCACTTCATTCAGAAGCAGTCCGGGCTGAAATATACAGAACAAATTGTTAAGGCTGGACTTAAAATAAATTTAATCCACTACTTTCAGATGTCTAGATGTTCTAGAGGGCTGCAATACATTGGCCTCTCAACAGCCGGAAGCAGCACAACGTTTAATCACTTAATTTATCACTTCAACGCGAATGGAGAGCTGAAAATGATGTAATCTGGGTGATAATAAAAGTACTCATGATTTTTGAAAAGACAAAAGCAAGGAAAACTTGATTTTCCATGACATGGTCACTTTTAGATTGACATCAAACTGCACCTTATTATATTTTAGAGAAAGATGCTACCGTGCTGGTCAATATGATGCGAAGAGGCATGTATTGCTTGCATGGACAGGGACGAGTGATGGGTTTTGACATCTTGGCTATAATGTGTCAGGGTGTTTAATAGGTGTTCTCCCACTGTGTATGTGGAAGTGTGTGTGGACGTGTGTACCTCGTCCATCTGCGAGACAGCGGTTATAGCCGACAGGACTGAAGTACTCGAAGACAAAGACAGCGACGGCGGACACAATCAGCAGCATCACGAACATCATCACCCAGACATCAGCACTAAAGGGCTCTGAGAGCGAGAGAGAGAGAGAGAGAGAGGGAGGGTCTCGTTAATGAAGTGCTCATTGAGGTATCCTGAAGAAGTGATCTTATCACGAACACCACTTCATTCGACTTAGTGAGTCTGTACTGGCAGAGAAAGTGTGTGACAGAAGGTGCTACAGTACTGTTCAAGAGTTTGGAACAACTTATCAGAATAATAATTGCTATTTTATTCAATATTAACAGTGTAGATTCAAATATTCTAAAGTATTATAAAGGTATTTTTAGATGTTTTATTCAATGTATGTTTCTGAGACATTAATATGCTGCATTTACATATAGTACTTCTCAAAAGCCAGAGACCACTCTTCATTTATTTAATTTCCAGTCAAAATGACCATTAAATACAAGTTAGTCATTTTCTGCATCAGAAAAAAGTGAAACATATTTAACAAAAAATTACACAGAAGCCTCAACAACTAATACAAATCCAATTTATTCAGTATTTACTTTGTCCACCCTCTCAGTATTACAGCTTTATTCTTTTCAGGTGCTCGCAGTTGGTTGTATTCTATGCCTCTCACAATCCAACTAATCCCAAACACATTCAGTGATGTTGAAATCTGGTCAGTCTAATGCTCTGAGAACACCAGCAGCTTCTTTATTTGATTTGCAAATGTTTTTTTTTCCTCAGCTACACATGCTTTCAGGCCCACCTGTGGCTTTCTCAAAGATGAAAGCTCAAAGTATTGTTAATTTGATGGTGACAGTTTTGGTAGCTTCTGAACGGTTGTTACGAGTCCCATTTTCTCTATATCTTTATATTATTTTTCAAACTCCAGTTCTAAAAACCTCTGTTTTCTCTACTTATTTTCCTTTGACTTTGCCCTTCCTCATGCAAGTGGATTATCTTATATTTAATCTCTTCAGAAATATCTCCTGAAAAATGAATAAACTGTACTTAAAGGTGTATTTCAAATACAAGGCATTCTGGATATTAAATTATTTTTAACTCAATTCTGAATGTCTTACAGTTTTCTCAGTCATTATGGAATCTTCTACAGTGCCTTCAACATTCTGTAACATCTAAAATTTCTGGATTCCTACTAATTATTTGAAATTTCTGAGTACTAACATTATATTAAAAACAGATTTACACATGTATCTCTAACAACAATTGAAAATAGTGATTCCAAACATATGAACAGTAGTGCATGAACAATAATACTGTTTGGCCTGATTAGCAGACATGAAATACTTTGCGTATTTTCAAATTGCTCAGTAAGAATGTCCATGTGTAGTGCTTGTATGTGAGTGCACACACTTCGGTCTATACCTAGAAATGCTGAGGGGGACACTGTGCCGTTGCTACGGGAGACCATGACACTAATACCCGTCTCTATGAAGGGCACAGAGAAGTCAATAACCTCTGACCTCTCCTCATTGATGGTCAAAGAGCCCACTGCCATGTGGGCATTCTTAGCCACCACCTACAGCGTGGGAGATGAGAAGAGAGAGAGAAAGAAAAAGAGAGACACAAAGGTTACAAAAGGCTTAGTTATGACATACATGACTACAGCAACGAATGAAACAATGGACAAAAAGGGGGGAAAAGGAGAAAGAAAAGACTGGATTTTAAATCAGGGTAGGAAATATATTTTTAAGGCCAATTTTTGCCCTCACTAACTGGAATTCAGGGGCATTTTACATTCAAATGGGGACCACCCAAAATATACAAAATAAGATTTGAACTTAATCATAATATTAATCAGTAACAATTTTTTTAAGAGCAAAATCATTTTAGCCAACTGTTCTTTTGTTAGCTAGCTAAATGATAAAGAAAATAAAGAAATAAAGAATGCAATAACATCACAACATATGAGGTATTTTATTTGCGCTCACTTCAATATACAACCAATCTGACCTCCATTTCAATGGCATTCAGAAACCCCTTCTGATTACTGCATTTAGAAACTTTAGGGTTGTGGACATTCAATTGCGCAAACACAGCTTGTATAATCTTTATAGGAAGGCACTGCTAATAGAATGGGATGCTCTCGAGCAACTGCACACAAACTGCACTCTCTGGAGTAATGGATGTAATACCTTTGGGATGAGCTGGAATGCCGTGTGTGATTCAAAACTAATAATTCAACATACCTGACCGCTGTAATGTTCTTGTGGCTGAAGGCAATCAAATCCTAACAGCAATGTTCCGACATCTAGTGTAAAGCCTTCCCAGAAGAATAGAGGTTTGAGAAGAAACGAGCAGCTGTCCATAAATGTTTGGACATATATTGTAGAACAACTCATTTCATGACAGCAGTTTCGATCTATTTTGATCTATTTAATCTACAGAGTGCGTTTATTCTGTTGGGTCAAGACCAGACAACGATGTGGAAAGTGTTTTACAGCGTGATGATGATATTAATTCATACTAATTCATTACATTTATAACATTTAACCAGGGAGGCACTTTTTGTCATTGTATTTTTGTTTCAACTGCTTTCCCTTTTGTCCCAGGTTGGTTCAAATAAAAGACAATATACACAAAAGATAAAGAAAGATGTTCAAAAATGAGTGAACATACAAAGACAAATTGGGTTACTACTGCGGGTTGCTATATCTGGAAATAGTCATCCCTCCTTCTTCCTTGCCCTTCCTCTCTATCATCCCTTCCCCAGTCCCCTCTTATGCTCAGGTATATTTAGCTTTAAATATCAGAGGCCTCAGGCTACATGTGAAAATGGGGCAAAACAGACTGAGTTAATAAGGTGAACGTATGCTACAGAGACACTCCACCCATTTTCTACACTTCTCCACCCATTCTCCTTATCTTATCCTTAAGCAATACACATTTTTTTTCTTTTTTTGGTCCTTCTCGCTTTTTGCACCAATACTTAATATTAAACAGAATGTATACCATCCAGACATACGGTTTCTTAGACACACTTATCACATTTGCCAGTAGACTCCTTCATTTGTTTTTTTATGTTTTTTTTCTATGAGGTTAAGAAGTGATGTGCAGTTGCAGTCTTGTTACCATTAATTATCCCAAGCCATTCTACTCATTGAGGTATATAGATTTTAAATTGAAAAAAGAGTAAATGAGTAAATGTATTGATAAATGTATTGAGAAAAATTCAGAATAGTGCATTCCTACCTTTAATAATGTGATTTCTCAATGCTGCTGCTGTTAATTTGATATGTAAAGAACATGACATGACAAGATTTTTTTGTTTGTATTATATGCTACTATTCTGAGCAAGCAAAAACACGAATAGGAATATACTTCACACTTCAGTCGCCGTTTATTGTAACGTTTATTGTTTACTCTACGACAAATTCATTAAAAAGCTCTTAATGAGCAGAATTCTGTGTGAATGTGTGTGCATGTGTGCTCAGAAATTGCCACTGTACATCCAACAATAAAGGCAGCATCTTTATGCAGTGGTAAACATGGTAAGATAGAGAAAAAACAAACACAGCCAATGTGGACGTGTAGGCGGCCCAACTACTCTGGGGGCAGATTTGAATTAATTAAAGGAAACAAAGAAACCTATGTAACTATGTCGATGCATTAGGTAAGCCAGAGTTTAACCCTGAATGGTCCGTATCATTGTTGCCCTAACAAAACCTTCTCCAAAATGATAACTTCATAGGAAGAGGGAAAAATATTCTGGTAACACTTTCTATGAAGTCTGTATTCATAAATAGTTATAAATGTCCTTGTAACTCTTTGTGAAAATGCACTGTTAGCATATTTAGTTTTAATGATAAAGTCTAATATTGCCTCATAAGGAAAAATGTACTGTAATTACGTCTTTAATGACAAAGAAATTGTAACACAAGTATCACTTTTCATTATAATGGCTTTTAAACAGATAATGACCTGTACATAACTATAAAGCACCTGTAATACTCCTTAACAGCAATAAAAAGTATGAACATTTAAAATGCCATCAGTAAGTGCTTCAAGCGATTGATATTTTAAGTCATTCACATCTGAATGTTAAATGTGACAAGTACTTCCTATGTGTCTGTTAGTGTTTTCACTATAATATACTGCATAAAGTTAAAAAACATTTTATTTGAATCACTCAGTGATGACATTGTAAATGTTTATAATGTTTTCTGTAATTGTTACTAAAAATATGTTATAGGCAGTTTAATTATACACAGGTCATTATCCATTTAAAACAACATTATAGTGAATAGTGACACTTGTGTCACTGGTATAACACAATTTATTATAGAATTTATTATAGTTCATTATTATAGTACATTATATGGATCATTATTAGAGTTTATAAATATGTTTACAAAGCATCGTTAACAAGTTGCAAAGAGATATAAGCACATTTATAATGGATTATGAATATGGGCTTCGTGGAAAGTTAGCAAATACTCTTAACTTGTAATGTAAGTTAATGTAATGGGATTTTATTCCGAGTAATTCTAGACCAGCGATGATATGTAGTTATGTAGTTACTGGATAATCCTTAAAATAACAACTGAAAAATAAACGCATTATATATGGTGTTGGTATTTGCTTGTATGCAAAATGTGAATGTAAGTGTATGTTAGTGTGTGTGTGTATTTTGGGCAGTAATAATAATACATTATGGATGTCTTGAGCCATCATGCACAGATATTAAGCAGCGAGCGAGTCAGCCAAAAACAGCAGCCTCCCCAAACATTGTGACGGATGTGACGATAATTAATCTGACTCTAAATGAAAAGAAATTAGATAAACGTGCCACATTCATTTAAACTGTGGATTAGCATATGCTTCTGCAATGGGTATTATTTCTAATCTATGAAATCTGAATTGAAACACCAGCTGGACTTACCCTCAGGCCTCCTCTCTCTCTCTCTCTCTCTCTCTCTCGCTCTCTCTCTCGCTCTCTCTCTCTCCCTCCCTGCATCTCACTTGCTCTCTCTCCATGTCTCTCTTCATGTCACTGACTCATTCTCTCTCTCTTGCTCTTTCATCAACACTCCTTTCCTCACACTTTCATAAATACTAAGTGACACATTTCCAAGCTGAAAAACACTGACTTCATGTTCCATCAACCTTATATAAAAGCATGTCTAACTACAAATCAATTAAGGAGACAAATAAAAGCTTGAATTCTCTACTGCACTTATACTACATGTCCAAAAGGATCCACACAGCCCTTCTTATTAGTGAATTCAGCTACTTTAACCCAGCTTTTTATTAATGTTACATTAAAATGAAATAAAATGCAAATATCTGTGCTTTTTGCCTGTCCTCACTTAAAGAGTAGTCCAGGCTGAAACACTGTAACTTTAACATGAATTTTACTAATAACTTGCTTTAAGCTGAAAAGGCAGATGTAGGGCAGACTGAGGTGTAAATAACACATTTAGGCATTTTAACAACATCATTACACTTTTTATTTCAGAAAAATTAATATTATGAGACTATTTACTACGGTAAGATTCTGAAGAGGCAGACTCTCAGTATTTTTAAGCTGCTACAACTCACATTAGCCTTAAGGTTTTATTTTCAAATAATCAGCCAGCCTCATGAACAGTGAAGGACTGTTTTATTTATGTTGATGTTCAGAACTAGATTAAAATTTCATACAACAGGAGTAATGGCCAAACATGCATCTGTGTGCATTTTTAAGTGGGTATATGTGAATTCTGGTGATTTCCTAGTGGGAATGTGGCATATGCCTGCACATGATGTAGGGTATAGTTCTAGCTGATATGCATCCTAATATGGATGCGGACCTGTAAGCAACTACCATTTGAAAGAACTGTAGATTCTACAGCATTATGTTGTTTAAGAATAAATATAAAAACAGGTGGATCCCCTTAGACTCTAATCACAAACACAAATCAACCCTCTGGTTTAATTCATGTGGAAATACACACTGACTAGGTTTCTAAAATTGCTCATACAGATATACTTATCAAATTATTTTCCCCTTGATCAGATTAAAGTCTTTTAATTCTGAATATCTGATGATACTTTCAGTTGTATTTTGCTAATGTGTATTTGTGTATTTGTATATGCATCATTCTACCGAATTAGCTAAAACTGAGGTCCCTCAGTAACATTTAAGTATTCAGACCCTAAATATTTAAAAGGATTATGTTATGATCTATTTATAAGGCATTAACTGAGATAGTAAAAAGCTAAATATATACAAAATCATCAGCACTATCCATTGGGAGGCGGCAATCTCAAACCCTCTGTCCCAAAATAACACTTGTCTTTTTTGTATTTTTTTAGACCTTTTTAATTTGAAGTTAAAAGATTTAGATTAATCATGAGTTTCATGTTTAAATAAAAGAAGTTGTCCCACGTTTTCATGTTACTGCTGAAAACAAGTTTTGCTACAAAGATGGAGCCTTATTTTAGTCACACCTCTGCATTTTAGAGCAGTAAGTGAGACTGCATCCCTGTCCCTCCTGGCCACAGGAAAATCAGTGTGTAATCTGAAAATCAGTGTGAAAATCAACGTGTAATAACTGCCGCTACTGAAACATATTTTCTGCAATTAAGTAAACTTTTTGTATTTAATGAAATATATTCTGATTTTATGTTCATACAAAGGTTCAAGTCTGTGTTTGCTTGTCATGAACATGCACTGGCTTGTGTTTTTGAGTTCTGCTCAACATTAAGTAAAACTGTCACTACCAAAACAGTAACTAACAAAATATTTGGTAGTTATAACATTTGGTAGTGTTTTTATTGTTTTGGTAGTGACTGGTGATGCTACAGCCATCCGTAGCCGTTGATAGTATCGTGTGATTGGGGGAGTCCTAACTAGTGGGTGGAATTGGCGACAACTAAATTGGGGAGATAATTGGGTTTAAAATCCAAAAAAATCCACTTTGAACAAATTCAGCAGAATGATCCATATAAATGAACATCTGCCCACCTCAACTATGTTAAAATTAGTAAATCCAATCAAATTTAGGTATGATTTCATCATTTTTAGAATGAAACTCTGTATTTCCATTGTCATTTCTAACTTTATTTATTTTTTAAAAAATGTCTTTTACTCTGTGTGAACGTTTTATGATAAACCAACAGAATAGAAATAGTCCAAAATTATGCAGAATAAAATCTTACATTAACTTTAAAGTCGAGAATGATTTTTCTTTCTTAAAACTGCCATTTTGGAGATATGGGGTCTGACAGCAATGACATGATAGGCTGCCAATTGTTACAAAATGCTTCAGTTAAATCATTCCATGTTAGTATGTGCTTAATGCAACACACTCTGAGCTACCATTCTTCTTCTGTCTTCTTTAGTCAGTGTGCTACATTGTGCACAAAGTAACCTAATTCTTCACTGAGGGCATAGTATCCAAAGAATACTTATTTCCTCAGATTTACCAGAATTTTACCAATATTAACATTACATCTCAAAACTCATGAGACACATGTAGATTAACTAGTCATTTTGGATAGCAAATAAAATGGCTACATTTCTGTTGTGGACATTACACCATCTGATTCCTATCGCCACCAATGTAATGAAATGTGCATCTTTACGCACAGTTCAATTATTGAATTTCACACAAATTTTAACAAAAAGATCAGAATTAGAGTAGATTTAATACAGCCGATCAAAATAAGATCTGATATTTCAGATCAAATCTGGGCAGATCTAGCTTGACAGACTTTAAAAAGGTGTTCTGGTTTGAATCTGAAAGCCGATCCCACCTCTCCGACCATGCCGTTCCACGTGCCATTGACCTTCTTGCCGTGCTTGCCGTTAGTCACCAGGTAGAGGTCATAGGTAAACTTCACGGTCTTGGCGATCTTTTTGAGGATGTCTATGCAGAAGCCCTTGCAACAGCGCTTGATGTAGATCCCTGAATCGCCTGTTTGGTTTCTGAGAGAGAAAAGAAGAAAGATGTAAGCTGGAAGGCAGACGGTAAGGGGTAATCATCCTTGACATGAAGGTTGTTTAGAACTCTTAACCATGAGAAATGAGAGAAATAATTCAATAAAATATCCTTAAAATAACAGCGATTCACATAACAGCAATTCACAAAATGATTATTGCTAGGACATTTAACTAATGCTACGCCCCAAAAAGACTTGCATTTACCAATTATCCTGGGGCAAACTGGGGTTACCTGTTTGTCTCTAGCACAATAATGGGAAGAGTATGTTATAAAATATGAGCAGATGCCATTTAGGTCTGTGGTTCATTACTAAATTTGTTATGACCTCAAGTCCATAAAACCAGAGAGCAAATAATGTTTTTGTGTCGATTATAAATGTGCTGTTGGAGTATGAAACCACCTTGCTGTATCTAGATGAATGATAATGAACTCTTACAAATTGGCCAAGCCATCACAAAATGACTGATGACAAAACATTAACATAAATTGAGCAGTGTAGTCAATAACGGTCGATAAATACCCCTTAAGATAAATTCACACTTACGACAGATCTCATTTTTTAAAACAAATGACAGATTGATAAAGCTATTGACTGTTTTCAGCACTAAAAATGGACATCACTGTCTTTAGAGACAAAAGACTAAGCACTCCATTCAATTTATTGCATCTTAGTCAGTGGCAAGGGGATATTTTTCAAGCTAATCAGTCTCACAATAAGATAAACTTAACTCTGCTATGAGATGACTTCGTACAACCTAACACCAATGCTCATATTTTAATCTGTCATGCCAGTGAATACCTAACTAAAACAGATTTAAGCAGTACTATTTAGCAATAATACTGAAAGATAAAACAAACAGGATTGTGATTTGCTAATAAACTCACCTCTTTAAAAAACAATGCAACATATATTAAATGCTGCACTTTCTTTCCATTCAGGATCAAGTCAGGTTTAAGGGGCTGAATCTTGTGTAGCATATTTTGTATACAATCACACTAACAAGTAAACAGTGTTGGGGAAGCTTACTATGCTTTTTACTGCTCATTTGTAGAAAAGAGCTTTGCAGCATCAAAGGCAACCCTCAGGGAAATCTAAGCTACAAACGACAGCAGAAATGTCTTGTAAATTGAAGCTACTTTTCACCAGGTGTTACTGGATGAGCAAGAATGACATATTTTATGCTGCACAGTCATCTATAATTTTAGGTTTAAATGTTTATGCATGATATGGATAGCAATTGAAAGACTGGAAAGGAATATAGTTCAAACTATGGTTCAACAGCAAAAAAAAATCTAAAACACAATTAAGTGTCCAGACCTTAGATACTTACAAGGATTATGTTACAATCTATCTAAACCCAAAACATTAATGTAGATTAATTATTAAGCAAAATATATACAAAAGAATCATTTATAGCATTCTTTCTATTGAGAGGTGGCTGCCCCAAATCCTAACCCCTACATTTCAACATGTGAAAATAATACTTACAATTGTTTTTTTCCATTTTCTTTGAAGTCAAAGGATTTTGACTTCTCATGAGTTTAACGTTTAAATAAAAAATATATATTTATCTAGAAATGCTGTTCTGCATTTTCATGTTACTACTAAAACACAAAGTTTTTGAAAAAAAATGTTTTAGTCTTTAGGTGGAGCCTTATTTTAACCACACTCCTGCACTCTAGAGCAGGAAGTGAGACTGCATCCCTGTCCCCCATGGCCACATGGTGAGCAGTTAGATTTCATTGTTTTGAAGTAAATATTTCCAAAATCTGAAAATCAGTGTTTAAGGGGAATTCCAAAAATGTTTCAGAATTTCTACATAATTCAATAGTTGAGAGTTGAGATACATTATATGGCCAAAAATATGTAGACAGCTGACACCTATATGAGCTTGTTGGACATCCCATTTCAAAACCACAGGTATTAATACAGAGTTGCCTTCTCTTTTTCTGGGAAGCTTTCTGCAAGATTTTGGGGTGTGTCTGTGGGAATTTGTGTCCATGCAGTCAAAAAAAGCATTTGTGAGGTCAGGCACTGATGCTGGACGAAAAGGTCCGATGTTCCAATTCATCCCAAAAGTAGCCGAGAAGATTTAACAGCATGACTCATTCTACTGCCTCTGTCTATCTGTGGAGATTGCATTGCTATGTGCTGGATTTTATACACCTATTAGCAATGGGTATGGCTGAAACACCTGAATTCCATAATTAGGAGGGGTGTCCACATACTCTTGGCCATATAGTGTATACATAAAGTCATTGACAGCGGTTTGATGTTAAATGGTTCATTGTAGAGAAACTTACTGACTCAGATTTCTGTACAGTGGAAACAGGGATCCCGATGTCTACAAGACATATATAGCCACTTTATTTACTATCAGTACTACCAGTGAAACTACAAGTGCTTTTATATGAAATGCTTATGGTAAAATAATGGTCAATCTGAAAAAAATAAGCTTTCCTTGGGGGTTATTTTGCCTTTGAACAATCTTCATGTATCCCTCCACCATGAATGGATTAAAATAAATTGATCAAAGTATGATCGATAAACAAAACTATTGTAAAACAAAACTATTGTAAAACAATGTCTCAGACATTAGGCTGAGCATTCATAACAATTTCATGTAATAATTTTCTGTGAGGGAGACCTGGTATTAACCACTCCAGACGTCTGGTTCCTATCATCACCACTGCAAACAATTCTGACTCTGTAAGTTTCTCTTGAAGGAAGCACTTCACACCAAACCTCTCTGAATGACTTTGTTGACATGTTAACCATTAAATTATAAAGAAATTTTGAAAAATCAGTGAAGTTCCCCTTTAAAAAATGTCACTACCAAAACACATATTTTCTGCAGGTAAGTACACTTTTCTGTGTTTTAATGAAAAGTATTATGATTTCTTGTAAATAATATGGTACGAATTGTTCAAATCTGTGTTTGCTAGTTTTGTACTGCCTAGCGTTTTTGAGTTTTACTCAAAATTAGCTAAAATTGCCACTACAATCAGTTAAAGTTCAGTATTTCAAATGTTTTGGCAGTGATAAAATGGAATGTTCTATCATTTATTTTAATATACATAAAAAACATAAATAAGGCATTGGGTCACTCAAAGTGAAAGGATTTAATCTAAAGTCCAAGTTAGTTAAAAGTCCAAAATGTGTTTTCAAATCTGACTTTGAACCAATTCAGTGGAATAATCCATGTACATTAGCCATGGCATGATATGTTAGTGCTATCAAAGTCCTCAGTTAATCAAGAAACACAAAATAACTAAACCATTTTATCACATTACTTTCATCTACAACTCTGAGCACCTGAATTTGTGCTCAGTGAGATTCAGCTAGAAGCCACTTATATTCCTTCCTGAGATTTTATTCTTGTGTGACACAAGCTCTCATGAGTTTTGACACATTTCCTCTTGACACTAGCAGTGGGTGACACAGTGGTATGCAATTGTTGTCCTAAAAAATTACAATAACAATATACTTCTCTGAGTGCATTAAGTATTTTTTCAGTAGTTCTGACTAACTGCATTTTTCCTAAACAAGAGATTTAGACAAATATTAGACAGCCAGTTAACCAGTTAACAAACTGTATAGTAACAAACAGCTGACTGGATGTTAGCCAATTATGAAATGATTTGCATTTCATAATTGGCTAACATCCATTTCATTTTTCTTTTTTCCTTTGCTTTTTTTAGTAAACTGTATCTGTTTTATAACCTACTGGCTAGCCTCCAACAATATTTAAAATAAATAAATAAATAAATATCATGATAAGAATTGCAATTCTGAAAATGTCTTTTTGCCACCCTTCTTCACACAGTAACAATTTGTCTGCTTCTGTAACTGACATACATGCAGTCTAGACATGAACTATTCAGTTACTTTTGTAATCTATAAAGTACCTTACATTAGTTTGGAAACTCACTTAATTGACCGAAAAAGCAAAACAATGTTAATAAGAATTAGTAATCTATACAGTACGTTGCCTGTTACCTAAGACTAAAGAGAGAACAGGACAGCTTTTCCATTTAATTTGAGTCCCCCCTCCCCAATAACAAATCAAAAGGCTCTGTTTGATAGTGAAGTAGGTCAATGGGCCTCTCACTGGGCTTTGAGCTGTTTCCTGCAGGGCACCGTGTTCCTCATGCAGGTGCCGCTGAGGGGGTCCACGTCCTCCACAATGACGAACGGGGCCTCCTCCAGAGTCACTATAGACAGGTGGTCGTCCTCCCTCTCCTCAGCATCCGAGTAGAGCTCAAAGCGTGGCCACACATGGTACTTCATAGACAACGAGCCGTTCTCCCACTTTCCCACCTGGGAAGGAAAGCAGGAGGGAGGGAGCAGGGAAGAAGGAGAGTGGTTAGAGAGAGAGAGAAAGAGAGAGAAAAGGCAAGTGGGGAACAGGGAGATAAAAGTGTGTCTAAAAGGTCAGTGTCGGATTAATGCACCCTCAATATGAGTATGTCTGAATAGTGGGAATTTACGAAGTACAAAGACACACAGACGGGACAGCGCTGATTATGACGTCAGGGAGGTGCGATGTTTTGAGAGACAACGTGAGAGAGAAAGTGAGAAAGAATGCCAGAGAGAAAGCAAGGAATAGAGATATACTCACCCTGTCCCACTGCCTTTCCTTATCCAGCAAAATAATAACCAGCTTGGGGTGCATCTGGTAGCCGTCTTCGCTAAAAGAGAGATTGCGCCCCTCGAAGGTTACGTTCATGAGGTATCTGAGGACGTAAAGAACATAAGAGTCAGTTGTAACCATCTAGAATCCTTAATCAACTGCAACCATCAAGAATCCTACACCAGTTGTAACTATTTAATCCAGAATCTTTATCCAGTCGTAATCGTCTGGTATCCTTAACCAGTTAAAATAACCATCCAAAAATCCCAAATGAGTTTCAACCATCTAATCTAGAATACTTGTTACCAGGTGTATCCATCTTTACAATTTGTAATCATCTAGAATAATTAACCAGCTGTAACAATATAGAATTTATAACCAGTTATAACCACCTACAATCCTTAACCAGTTGTATCCATCTATAATAATTAACCAGTTGTAACTATCTGGAATCCTTAACCAACTGTTACCATTCAGAACCGAACTGTAGTCACCTAGAATATCTTTAACCTTATCAACATCAAAAACTTTAAACATCAAAAAAATGCAGTAAAATGATAGCACTGAGAAATCACGTTAAAATAGAAGATTAAATGTCAGGATGGCAGTCTCACATATCTAGCAAAACCTTTCGTATATTATTGTGATTAAACCACAGTTTCACTATTGATATTTTTCTTACCTCAAAAAAAAACAAAAATAGAATTTTATGAATAACATTTAATTAGTTCCATTAAACGGTCTACATGCTGGCGACCATCGCTAGTTTACAGGGGAATAATGTGGAGTGATACTTGTTTGAATTTTATGCCATTAGAGTGCCAATACCAGGAAATATTAATAGTCACAGAATGCTTGTCAGTCAATCACATCATGTGGTTGGAACTAACCAAAGTATAATTGGAATTATTGAGTAACTACTATAAATTATTCAGTACTATGAAACTAATATGGAAGACAGTCAGTAGAGAAACTAATATGGAAGACAGTAGAGCTTAAAGGACTAACACTTTTAAGCTATAATGTATTTAAGCTATGATATATCGCTCTAAGTCTACAAGCGTGCCTGTAATGTGCTCACAGATCAGTGCATAGGTCTCTGCAAAAGCAAAATGTCCAGTTCAGTGCTGGAAGCTGTGACAGAGTGGATAAACACGAGAGAGCGCTGATCTGGTGGCCTCCTGGTCACAAGATCATTATCATAACCTTTAGCTCCACTCAAGTGGAAAAGCCAGTGGGAAGGTCTAGAGTTCCTGAAAAAAATACCCCCTATCGGAGTAAACAGTACAGATGTCATGCAAACAGCGAAAAGGTCTATAATGATCATGAACAACAAACACTTAGCCTGGTGAGAAAGGTGACAGTCAATAATGATATGTTGGAATAGTTTGATTAGAGGTCCTATTTTCACACTGAAACAAACAGCATGTTCATCTATTTTCATATTGAAAAAGAAATGAACTGATTTACTTGAGATAGAGATGATGTGCACATCAGACTAGAGATTGGTAACAGGTGTCATGTTAAAAAGAAAAAGGTCTATAATGATCATTTACAGCAAGAGGTTAACCTGGTGACAAAGGTGACTGCCAAAAATAATGGAATAGAGTTTTTATGCTTTCCATAAAAAGGTTCTGTTGATTACATGTGCTATTTCTGCACTGAAAGCTGCTGGTCATCTGCATCACCAGAGAGCCTAGAAACTGACCTATTCATGCTCCACTCAGCATAAATAGCAAAAATCCCATCCAGCCTTAAGAGAAATCACAGGAAACAAGTCAGTTATGTCAAAATATCTACATTTAGAGTGCTTTGTTCATTTTAAATTATTTTTATTAGCTGCGTCATCATGTTAACGTTAGCATGCAGGCAAATTTGCTTTTATTGTTTCCAATCTGCCAATTATGATTTCCTAAACTAACATTACATAATGAAGCTAAACTCCAATCTAAAGTCATTCATTTGAGCAAGATTTTTGCCAATGTTTTGTAAAGCTTGTCCAATCTCATAACAGTTTCTATGAATGAATGAGTTTCTGGGTTGAGCATGGACAGGTCAATTTGTAAAAGAGGTCATTTAGGCAGGGAAAAGGTCTTAAATGATTATGTACTACATGAGCTCAGACTGGTGACAAAGGTGATGCCAAATCATAATAGCTTGAAATAGTTTTTTTCCCTCCAGTTTCTATAAAAAGGTGCTGCTGATTACATGCCTTATTTCCACAGTTAAACGATCATGCGCATCACCTAGAAATAGACACTGTCACATTAACGTTAGAATTGGTGAGGCATAATTTTCTCTGTGCGCTCTATAGTTTGTGACAAACAGCCGCTGACCCACTTTAGACAGGGGCTGTGAATCAGTCCGTCGCCAGGTGTACGCATGTGTATGTGTGTGTGTGCTGGTGTATTTGTGCCCTGCAGCGCTCAGACACACAGATTTGCATCAGGGTGTTAGTATCGCGGTGTATGTGTGTCAACAAGTTTGTGTCAGTGCCAGTGAAAACTTCTCTCTTCCCTCTCTCCTCGCAGCCCCCCTCCCGACCCGCTCTCGAGCTGTAGGCTGCCATCGCCATGACAACGCTCAGCCTCAAAAAAAGACTCACCACGCAAGAAATAACTATCTACTCTAAATGAGGGGTGAGAGAGAGAGCGAGCGAGAGAGAGAGAAAGAGAGAGAGAGAGAGAGAGAGAGAGAGATGAATACATTTATACGAGGTAATGTATATGTACATGTGAAGTATACCCTGCTGTAAAGGTTTAAGACATCTCACACATTTACAGCAGGTCGCAGTAATACAGCCCAACCATTCAAATAACAGAACAAGAAGCAATTAAGCTCTACAGCTATAATACATGGAGCTGTACATTAACCTTAGCATGCTGCACCACACATGCTATATTGGGTAACAGGGCAACAAGCTGGTTGACAGCATCTATGGTTACCAAGGCACTGCCCTGTGTGTGGAAAAAAACACAGAAGAAATAGTAGCATAGAGAAAGACCCTGTAAAGACCCTGGCAAGCTGCAAGTGAGCGCTGACTGCACTGCGTGTGCGTGTTATGATTGATACGCATGTATCGTGATTTGAGAGACAGAGCGAGAGAGAATGAGAAGGGGGGAGAGAGAGAAAGAGAGAGAGAGAGAGAGAGACCGGCATATGAAATGTGTTACCATGGTGCCCACAACCACAGTGATTTCCTAGCAATCTGCCGCGTTGCCATGGGAACAATAATCTCACCAGAAAGAGAGAGAGTGAGAGAGAGAGAGAGAGAGAGAGAAAAAGAGAGAGAGAGTATATCTTTCGTACCCAGAATGTTGCCCCCACACCCCTCCATCTGTCCCTCACTCCCTCTCCCTCTCTCCCCCCTTCTCCTCTTTCCACTTGCGGGTAGGCACACGATACACAAGTTCCCAATAAATCTTGCTCTCTATAAATACAGACGGATCAATATAGAGACATGATAGAACGATGTTTGCAGAAATTACCCTTTCGCGCTGCTCGCGGCACTTATGACGACTGAGTTTAGGAGCTGGCTGAAGGAACTGTTCCTAGATCAGCTGGCAAGAGCAAAGCATGCATAGAAATAATACAAAATATAACTGACTGACTTTCTTTTATAAGTACTGATGCCATAGTGGTAAACTGCAAGATCGATATCCTGCGTTCACTGCACATCCTACCAAGTAAAGATACAAAATAATGAAGGAATGCTCCAGCGTTTTTTTACTCTGGTGTCTGTTTGCCGTAACTGTAGCATACAGTCAGTTACCACAGACAATGCTTTTATTGAAGTTATTGAGTAGTTGCTGTATTCCACCAGTAAATGTTTATGTGAAACATATTTTTGCGAATCACTTTCAGGATTCGTCAGCCAAAGCTATTTGTAACTGAAGCTGTACATGATTACAATTCATTCTTTCAGAGATGGGACTAATTTTCAGCAGAGAGGAATTTGTGGTAATTTGTTACCAGTGTAGTTGTGTGGGTAGAGTCTTTTTACAAGCTTTCCTGTCTGATCGCGCACAGCTGGAAAGCGGCCAGAACTACTTTTTCCACTGCGTTGCTTTAGTGTTCAAAAGTTGGATAAAACTTCACATGAACAGTTTTAGTTCTCTCATGTCTCATCCATCTCATTTGCGCTATACAGTCATGTATTTAAAACTTAGCAATGACCAATGTCTTCTGTTATAGGTGAGTTTTAAGTCAAGAGGTTTTCTGCTCTAAGCAGAGAAAATGCACATTGAGATTAGGTTGAAAAATGCTGGAGTACGCCTTTAATGTGGCCTTTGGAAAGACACTAAAACAGGTTGGCCAAAGTGAAGCGCACAGGCCAAAGACGCCCCAAAAGGACGTTTGATTTGGCCCGGCAATATATATATATATGTATATATAAACACTGTATATTACAATTTGTTTTGAATGTGAATGTGAAAAATGTGACTTCAAGCTAGAAGGCAAAAACATTATTGACTTTAATGTAAATTAATGTGAAGAGAAATTTGGAGTGGTGTTTTTTATCCATTCTGCAGTAGATTTTCACACAATGTCAAGAACTACTGTAGCTGTTTCAAATTTACCACATATGCTGACCATACAAGAAAATGTACATCCAATAAGCTAGCTAGCTCCAAACAGAAAACAGGATATTGTGACCAGGAGTCAGAAACTACTTGATGGCACTTATGATAATAATAACAATAATAATAATAATAATAATAATAACAGTTTGTGTTGTCTTTAAGGCCTTTGGGCCCATTGCAATTATGCTCACACTGCACTCACTGTGCCTTTTAAGAACAGAAACCTGCATTTTCGTGTAGTTCTATGGCCTCAGATTCATTTACTGAGGTGAGGTGTGTTTAGCTCTCTAAAAAAACAAACAGGAACCTATTTGGACCCCTGTAGGCTGGGCCATGTTTAAGAAAGAGGGGTTTGCAGGAAGTGAATAATAGCACCCCACCCCTTCCACAACCAATGGTAATACCCACTCACGCTGCCTTTTTTTCTTAGCGCAGCATCTACAAGAGGGCGTCACTAATCTCCGACTGATTTGGAATGACAGTCACGAGGCGGCATGACGACATCACTACAGCAGAGCAGCTAATCAGGATTTAGGTAGCTGTGATTTCTGCTCCAGTAAAACGTAGGATATGACAACACAGCTGTAGTGGCTGATCCTGCTTTGCTGCTCACAGGCAGGGTGTGTGTGTGTGTGTGTGTGTATGCGCGTGTGGTCCTGTAGGCCTCCCCTGGGGACATGGTCTGATGATTTCATGGCATTCCCCCCACAACGTGCTTTAAGCCTTGTGTAAGTAAGGTAATTAATCTACAGTCCACAATCCGCTTTAATTAAAAATACATACACCAGCACATGTACACTCAGGAGACAGACAGACAGGCAGGCAGGCAGACAGACAGACATCCACCCGCTTCTGAGCCAGGGTGGGTTAGCATCTTTCAGCATTGGCCCGTAGTGCGATAAAGTGACTTATTGAGCGTGCAGGGCAGTGGTTCCAGGGGCCACAGCCTGGCCCCGAGTTCACCCGTGCTGGCCTGCTGTCTGATTACAGGCAGGGCACTTCAGAGAATATACAATATGCTAAATATATCTTTTCGTGATTGCATTGCTGCTTATTACATTTCCAATATGACTTTCCATTTATTAAAATGCAGTGAAAATCTGACAAGATGTAGTTAAAGACTTGCCTGCATCATTTTAGCTGGGTTTAAATGCAAAAGTTTGGGCACTTCTGGTTAAACTGCATGTTTTGTTGACCTTTAAAGTAAAATCAAAAAAACATATCCTATAGAGAAATGTAAATTTGTGTACAATGTGTACAGAGAACATATTCCTTCATACTTCAATGCACAATTACAGTTAATCTGCTGAATGTAACATATTGGGGAAAAAATAAAACATACATTTTGGACTGTGCAAAAGTTTTGGTACTATTTATGCCCTGTTTGCAATGAAACAAGTACTGAATATCCAAGATATGCTCCGAAAAGTATATTGTGTATCATGATAAAAATATATCATGATAACGATAAAACAATCATATTACCCACCTCTAGCCTAAACAATTACCAATGTTTTAGAGTTGCTATGGGCAGATAATTCAGATGCCCAAGACGTGAACACATAAACATGCACAGATACAGAGGGGCTATGACAGAAACATGGAGACGCGTGCGTTTGCACACAGGGGTAAGATGTAACACAGGCAGATGGAGAGACGAGTTTTGACAGCCAAACAAACATCGCAAAGGTAAACAGTGAGACATACACACAGAGAAGAACACATAAACCCTGTTCAAACTCTCTGTCACTCTGTCTCTCTCTCTCATGTTTACACACAGCTCTGCTACGTCTGCCCTGACCGTCCCCTAGACCTCCACAGCTATATGCCAGTCCTGACAGATCTACGACAGCATGCGGCGCGTGGGCCAGAATGACAAAACACAAGCACGGAACGTCAGCTTTACTGGCCCTACTGCCCTGAAAACAAATCGTTTAGGTCCAGCAGGGGTCAGAGAGTAGAGGCGCTTTCATTCAAGCCAAACTCATGATACTGTTACTGAGCCATAGCTGCACAGTGTTACTGTCATATTAGAGGTGGGCAATATGACTATATTTTTGATATTTTATCATTATCGTGATACTTTTATCATGACAAACTATGCTTTTCTGAGCACACGGCACATTAAATCCTGAGCCCTTAGGATGTATTTGAATTCATCAGAATTTACACCAAACACATTAACATACATTTAGGGACCCTTGAATTAGAAACTGAGCCCTTAATTTCCCCTTAAACACAGTAGCCCACTCCTTAATTGTTCCTGAAAAATAACCCCAAAAACATATTTTAAATGGATAATTAAGGGGTTATCAAGGGCGTAAACATGTAGCCTATGGCTAAGACTACTTGAAGAAAAATTATTATGACTATTAATCACAAATTCTTAAAATGTGTGGTTGCTTATATGTTTGAGATTTCATTACTAAGAATTTTAAATGTACCTCACAAGATTTTTTTTTTTTGTGGTGTAATGAAGATTTGATAATCAGCAAATGAAGTAATCTTTAAATATTTACAATCTCCAAAATTTTCTAAGCAACACTTTAATTAATAAAAGACAAAATTAAAAGTATTACCAGGGGCTAATTCAAGTGACAATTTCCTGTGTCTAAGAGAAATATTCAGTTTTTTAGCCCCTTATTAAATCTGAATCTATGCACAAATCTTCCTTGATTGTCTAAAATATTTAAGGAACGAAATAAGCTGTTTTGGCCCTTATTAAATCCTTATTAAATATTAATTTGGATCAGTTAATCTGTTGTGAAATATTGACAGTTAAAAAAGCTGCTGTTTTTTTCAAATATAAAAAAGGGTTTGATATGACAGCAATGATGTGTAATGTAACATCATATATGCAGAATTATACATATAAAATGTTCAAAATGCTTCTAATCTGTTTCCTTCATTACAATGAAGTTCATCCATACATTAGTACAACAGCCTACTAACTAATTAATAATTCAGCAAACACTGGAAATGTAAATTTTTTTGTTTCAGTGGTTCTGAGAGCATGGCGAATCAGGCAGTGGCCTGGGGCTCAGTAACCGCAGCGTCAAAAGTTGTAGCAGAGTTCTTTTACATTCTGCTGTTTCACAACAGATGTAGCTCCCCAAATCCCAAATTTAGCGTTGAATATTTTACAGGGTTTATTTTGGGAGGCGAGTGAGGGTGAGGATGAAGCCTGTGTGTGTTCAGAGAGAGAGCGAGAGAGAGAGAGAGAGAGAGAGAGAGAGAGAGAGAGAGGAGAGGGGAGAGAGAGAGAGAGAGAGCAACAGAGAGAGACGCAGAGAGGGTAGAGAACCAGAGGAGAGAGAAGGGGAAAGAGAACCAGAGAAAGGGGGAACCAGAGAGAGAGAGAGAAAGGGTAGAGAACCAGAGAAAGAGAAAAAGGGTAGAGAACCAGAGGAGAGAGAGAGGGGGAAGGAAGAGAACCAGAGAGAGAGAGAGAGAGAGAGAGAGAGACAGACAGAGAGAGAGAGAGACAGAGAGAGAGAAAGAGAGAGAGAGAAGAGAAAGAGCAGGTAGATGAGATGAGAGATGGAGAAAGACAGAGAAGAAAGAAAGAAAGATGGGGAATAGGAAGAAATTCAAAGACAGAAAGAGCAAGACGAAGAAGAAAGAGAGCACAGTGTGAGAAAAAAGGAAAGAAAAAGGAGGAAAAGACAGAAAGGAGACAGAGAGAGAGGAAAGAAAGGGAGAGTCATGACAGAAAAGGAAAAAAGAATGAGAATGAAGAAAAACAGAGTGAGAAAAGTGTGACAGAAAAAGAGACAGATGAGAGGGTAAAGAAACAATGCTCGCTCTCAGGAGTGAAGCAAGACGAAAGTTAAAGTGAGAAACAAGAGAAAAAGCAAAAAAATCTGTAAAGAATGCTCCAGAGAGAGAGAGAAAAAAAAAATCAAAAGATAGAAAGATAGAGGGAGGGAAACAAAGAGGAGGACGAGAGAGGGTGGAGAGGGACGAAAAGAAAGACGGGAAGGGAGAAAGAGAGAGATAAAAGCGAGGGAGCGGCTGAGAGAAGGCCTGCTCTGTTCTTGTTGCGTCTCTCTAATCCAGCTTTGCCCCGAGCGTTCTATTACCGACGCGACGGCACATCAAATGCAAGGCAGCGCTAAATGCTAATTAATAATTAGCAATCAATGCCCCCTCCGTGCCCAGTGTCAAGCGGCAAAACAAAGCCAGGCGAAGCTGCTGGAGTGAAAGGTGGGTTTTCACATTGGCATTAAAACGGGGGTGTTTGTGAGATCACAAAAGCCGAGATAATAAGCAGACACGTCGAGCGCTGTCAAAATGTCAAAGACAGTGTGTTAGGAAAAGAAAGAGGCCCCCCCAACACGCACATATACACACTCCCTCATCCATCCTTTCAGTGTTGTTTTACTGCCTTCACAATACATCACAGAAATAGTAAAACAGTATTCACAACAATCTGAATACCAACACCAGCACTGACAAAAAATACACATCACACCAACAACTACAATTCCATTAGAAAACATGCACTGAAGTAAGTATTATATATTAAAAATGTAATCATCTTCCTTCGGTTTGAGGTCAATGCACATTTAAGGTAGCTACATTTCTTTGGTGTTTCAATGGTGTTTTAGTTTTTCGCCACTGCTTAATGCAAAATCCTGAAAAGGTTTTCTCCACAACAGCAGCCACTATCTGCAAGCACACGATTTGTACTGTCACACAAAATAAATGATACGTGATAATCTAACATCTCTAATCCTACATCTCCAGCATCAGCAAGCAGCACAGCGACAGGCAACCAGTCATTTCCTATAAAAGTAAATGAACTGTAGTTGACTTACAGCAACAAGCAACTTTGCAGAGATTTATGCAATTGAATTATAATGTGGTGAAGCGTCAATTTAAATGCTTGGGCAGAAAATTCCTTGGACCAATCGTGGACAGACTGTCTAAGGTCTCCAGTCTCCACTCTTCGAACTTTTTGGTTCTACCAGGATTTCACTCCAATTCCCAATCATGTCACATAAAAAATGCTAGAGAAACTTAGAAATCATATAAAAGTGCATGATTCAAAACACATACAGAGCTGAGACACTCCACAGAACTTCAATCCTAATGGGCAGAGCTAAACTGCAATAGCCAGAACAGGTGAATATGCAGTGTTCTCCACAAATATTGTTCCCCCTGAAAATCATGAGCAAAACAGGCTGTAAAAATATATTTCTTATTCTTTGGATCTTTCATTTAAAATATTAACAAAAATCTAACAATGTTATCAAAAAATAAATATTTTTCTCAAATCTGTGTGTCACAGTTACTGCCATCCCTTCATTTAATACTTTGTGCAGCTCTGCATCTTTTCCTACACTGCTAATGTGTGAAGAACATATGGCAAAGGATATGAGACCTCCGTACAGAACCTCTCCAGATGCTTCAGATTCAGAGCTCCACACTGTGGACTCTCCGTTTCAGCTTATCCCACAGGTTTTCTATGGGGTTTAGGTCAGGAGACTGAGGTGACCATGGCAAAACCTTAATTCTGGGGTCAGTGAACCACTTTTTGTGTTGATTTTGAGGGGTGCTTCGGATCATTGTCCTGTTGGAACATCCAAACTGTGGCCAAGCTTAAGCTTCCTGGCTGAGGCACGCAGGTTTGGATTTTATTTCTGCTGGTACGTGATGGAGTTTCTGGATCCCATATATCCAAATCAGTTGTCCAGGACTTTTGGAAGAAAAACAGCCCCACAAAATCACAGACTAACCACCATACCTCACAGTGAGGATGAGGTACTGCACGTGTCTACACCAAACTCACCTCTGGTGTTTGTTGCCAACAACTTTTATTTTGGTCTCATCTGACTACAAAACCCACTGAAAGTTCCACTGAAAGTTCCAGTAACGTTTGGCAAACTGGTTCTTGACAGTAAAGGCCTTCTTCTGGCAACCCCACCGAACAGCTTGTGGTTATATAGGTGGCGTTTGATTGTGGTTTGGGAGACGTTCTGACCCCAAGACCTAGCTAATGTTTGCAATTTCCCAGCTGTGATCCTTGGAGACTCTTTCTCCACTCGAACCATGTGTGTCATCTCACATGTATTTCCCAGTGAAACAGGAAGTCACTGACCATTTCCAGTGTTCCTAATCGCTCAGGTGGAAACCTGTGGTATTCTAAACAGCTCACAACATGTCAACTACTTTTTCAAAAACCAGACATTGTTGCTGTTTTTTTACTGTGTTTGTGTTTATTTGTATTTTTTCTAGGATTAGGTTAGTGTTATGTAAACACACACTTTAAACAACTTGCTTAGGGGCCTACAACTTTTGCACAGTACTGTATAGCCCCTTTTAAGCTCTTAGCAGTTTAGCTCTGTCTATTCATGTTGAAGTTATAAGGAATATTATACCCCCGGCTGCTTTTTGAATGGGGCACAGAACAGGACAATTATCAGAATAGAGCTCATTTACACATATCGGTCTTAAAGAACAGTAAAAAAAAACATCATAAAACCACATAAACCAAATAAGTGGACCTCAGGAAAAAATTTAAATACAGGAAAAATGCAGGTCATGGGCTTTTTAACTGAAAAACAGGTACTCTCCACAACAACAAGAGCACAGCTGGACAGTCAACAATTCATACAGAAAGGCAAGCTGAGTGTCACGATTTAAAAGATCTTCATTAATTTGATACCAAACATGTAGTAACATTTTCTAGTTGATATTTGTAACCAACTTGTGTGTTGTTTTTTAATGCACTCTTTTCTAAGCTTGCCATGCTTTCTGTCAAATGCAAAGAAAAGCGTTCAATGTTTGTTTGTATTTAAAAAAAAGATTAGTTCATTTCCTCAGCTTGCTAACATGGATAACAGTGATTAGATAGCCACCAATGATATCTGCACCAGATGAGAGTAGCCACCAATTTCTATAATGCTAAGTATCAATTTCTTTTATTCCCAGCAACATCAAAGTTTTTTGAATGAACGGTTTCTTTATCAAATTAAATAATAAGAACACAGAAACGTCAGCGCAACTATTCACATGACACAAAGGGCAGTTTGTTTTATTCCAAAGGTTGATAGCAACTGCCCTAGTAAATCTTAGCGCCTGCATCATTAAATGGAAACGCTGCGGCACTTGTGCTCGAATTTATATTAGGCCAGCTGCGGGCCGTCCTGTGGGCGTGTAAATATAATAGACTGGCATCAGTATAGACAGTAATCACCAACAGATTAAGCACCCATGTCTCATGTGTCTTCCTTAAACTGAAAGCCATTGCTAGAGGAGTTACTTGCTGTTAGATATCAAAACATTCATCTCTTTGACACTTTTCATGCTCCTTTTAGTAAAGGAGTTAAAGTAGCGTGTAAACACTGTTAAACTGTTAATGTCACTAAAACCAACACATTTACATACAGTCATATCCAAGAGTTTGAACTCTCCTTGTCAAATGACATGTTTTGCTGATTTGTTGAAGTGGAAATAAGTTATTACACATTATATTATATACTTATCCTCTACAGGAAACAAATTAAAATATGACATTATCAATGCTAGTGCACAGTTTCTATTCATTTGCTTTACTTAGAAAATCAACACAACATGTAATTTGCCAAAACGTCTGCATATGACTGCACATCTGCCTTTTCAGCCCCTAGCAGTTTAGCTCCACCCAATCACGGTAAAGTTATAAGGAGTGTTTCAGGCCAGACTACTTTTTGAATGAAGCACAAAACAGGGAGCCAATCAGAATAAATAATTTACATTTATATAAAATTTACATATAATTTACATACATCAGGCCCAATATGAGAAACTTGCTTAATTCTAAAGGATAAGGAGAGGCTAAAAAATGACACAAAGGTGGTTTTTAAGTGGCCCTCAGGAAGATACATGAAGTACAGCAAAAATTTAAAATATATGTCCTTAAAGAAACCTTTTAAAAAAACATTTTTGTCCTCAAGGCCTACAATATTTAAGCAGAGCCACGATAGGACTCATGTCTTTATAAATCTTTGCAGATGCGCTGGATACTTTATATGATTGTTTGCCGTTTCAGAGCATCTGCTATAAGAATAAACGGAAATGGGAATGTAAAAAGAGGGAGGTTGCTTTATTCAGGTGTTCAGGGGCTAATATATTCATAATAAACTGCTCTGCCTGCAGTTTGAGGAGGAGCGATAGGCGACCCGCAGAACTCACCCGAAACGCTCCCCCTCAGTGCTACCCATGGCGCTGGGTAACAGGCTGTGTAACGGTAATAAAAAGAATAGCGACTCCCGTTGAGGTCCTGAATGAGCTGAAACGTTTCTCCGCGCAGATGCAGGCGCCTCCATTATGGGGAAAAGGTTTCTGTCGATGTGCCGTGGTCATCTTTAAACACATCGTGCCTCGTTCTTTTATATTCAGCTCATTTTCTCCTGCGCCTTTCTGTTAATGTGACCAGTTGGAGATGCACCTCTGCATTTGATTCACTCACTTCAGAAAATCGCATTCTTGCTGACTGAAATGTTTTGTGCATTTCTCTCCTTCATATGAGACTGAGTTTAACTGTCAGTGTCCCAAAAAACACCTCAGTGTCAGTCAGTGAGGAAAGTTAACCCTTAGACAATTACTTTCATTTTGATATAGCTTTTAAATATTATTACATAATTATATGCAAAATTACACAGTACGTTAATAATGAAATCTATTTAAATTCAGTTTACATTCTGAGTCATTTTTTTCATTTGTTTCAATGTCAAGAAATGATAAACATAGCAACAACGATAACGGATTGTTTTTCTTTGTGTTAAACAAAGCTATTTATCAAGTTCAAATCATAAAGAAAAAACTTCTCTTCTACTTACAAACACACTGACACATGTAATGCATTTAATCTACTCGAATCAAATGTGTTCATTTCAAATATTTAGACAGTTTTTTCTTTCAGTTTATATTTGAAAACTAAAATCAGTCACTGATGTGTGGTACTGTGATATACACTACTCGTACAACACTAGCTGTTGGAACATGGCTGTGAAGATCTGAATGCATTCAGCCACAAGTACATCATTGAGTACTGATGCTGATGATTAGTTCTGGAGTACAAACACCATTCAAACTCATGCCAAAGGTATTGGATGGCGCTCCATCACTCCAGGGAGCTCAGTTCCACTGCTCCAAAGCCCTGAGGGACTTTATACCCCATCTAGCTGACGCTTAGTATTGGGCATGGTGTTCTTGCTCATGTGCAACTGCTCCAGAGCGTCCCATTCTATTGGCTATTTATGGAGATTATATATGCTGTGTGTGCATAACTGAACATAATGAATTCACTTAATAGAAGGGGTGTCTGGATATTTTTGGACATACAGTGCATTTTATTCATAAGGAATTGATGTACTCATTTAAATCTGTTCAATTTGATGCATTACTTTTTTCAGTGTATGGACCGAAAGTTCAGAAAGTGACTTTTGACACAACGTCTCCACTTGATTTAATGTACTATAAGTGAGAAACCATCAACTCCTTACATTCATGGACCCACTGGTGGGTGATCCTATGAAGTAATAATAATAATCATTTTGTACTGTTTTCCACATAGTTATTGAATGATAAGCCTTAGCGTGGGTTCACTTGGATGTGTTTTTTGCCAACTAAAGTGCCTTTTTACTATTGTTTTCTGTGGGCGAGGTGGCCTACGTAACAAACTCAAAGCTGTGAAGTACCCTACGTAACAAACGTTTTTCTGTGTTGAACAATCAGATCAAACGTTAGACAGGCCTTCAGTAACTTTGCAGTCACTGGGTACCCAAAACTGTATGATTTCACAGACCAAAATTAGCACGACATAAATAAAATAACAGTTTTTTAAAAAGTGTAGCTTGCTTTTACTGACAGCACCACATCTGCTAGTTTAACTTGCCTTAAATTTTGGGTTCACTGAATTCAATAACAAATTTACCGAATGTAGACAGACAATAATAAGTTAACAGAATGTAAGATAGACTACTGTGTTAGCTTACTATTAGAAGTTCAATGAATTCAAAATTTGAAGGCCACCAGGTTATTTACTTTAAGTTAAAACATCCAATCATTTTCCCCAGTGTACTTTCTAAAAGGGCTGAGAAGCTTTCTGTCTACACATATTAAAACAGCAGCTAGCTACTACAATTGACTGAGAGTTATGATGTGCAACCAGGAGCAGCGTTCAAAAAAAATACACTGTTAACCCCTGAAAAAAAAACAGACATCAGAAAAAAACACATTGGGAACTCCACCTTAGGATGTGGACCTTTGTGAATAAAGACAACTATAAAAACTAAGGTATATGAGTAATAGCTTAGAGTTAACCCCTTAAACTGTAAGGGCTCGTATGTGGGTTCAATTCCTCACTATTATACCTACTTAAATTGCCTATTAGTTTTGCAGTAGTTGCTAAATATTTCATAGTAGTTACTACTGTTGGTTAATAAGTCTTAAGATTTATAACTAAATAGTATGTGTGCAATTTGAAGGGTTAATATTGTGGCTTTAGAGCACGCCTGTGTTCTGTTTAGTTTAAGTTTAAGGGTGCCCAGTTAATAAAATGTTTGTGCATGCTAGTTTTTGGTCATTTAGTTCATTAGAACTAAATGGCACTACACTCTGTTTCCCCTTTCGTTTTTGTACACTCCCTCTGAGTAATGACCAGTAAAGCAGAGGTCTGGACCCAAACTTTGATTGTCTAAGTTTCTTGTGAGAACCCCCCATGTTACAACATCAAATGACACCAAGTTTTGTTGTTGGTGGTGATGACTTCTAAGGGTTAAAGGCATGATCTAGTATACAAATGGAGTTCTTTAGCCTCTGATGGTCTATAACAACATCGTTTTCAAGCACACTGGCAAACAGGAAATGGATTTCCACTACCATTTAATTTTCTGAGCAAGTAAATTAGTTGTCTCTAATGGTGCTCTTAGTAAATCTCGTTCTCAGTGTTTTCTCTTTCTCTCTCTCTGTCTCTCTCTCTAAATTGACCAAGACAAATTGACTGTAAGTCTAAGTGTTTCCAAGAGAGGTGTGTGTGTATATATTAGCGTGTTTGTGAGTACACTTGGTCCATTCCAAAATCATTACACTGACTATCAATTCTGGCTAAAAGCACAAAAAAAAAAAACAACACCAAGAGACACCAACAAGACTTCCTATAAAAATCTTTCTAGTGAATAGGTATGAGCCTGTGTGTCTGCGTGGGTGGGCGTCAGTCTGACTCACCTCAGCACTTCATTGGGGTTTCCTCCCTTTGTGCCTTTCTTGTCGGGCGCACCGTGGCAACCTGACTTCAGCAGCGTGTGTGGACCTCGGTCCAGCATCATGGTGGAGGTCGCCATGGCGATGATGGCCACGGCATCACGCACACGAGCCTCCAGCCCATAATCCCACTCATCATAGGACACGGAGATCAGACCTGAGAGAGACAGAGGGAGATATTTACACTATATAAAAGTGTTTTCAGTTAAACCTTTGTGCTTTGGTAGGTTTAAACTGTTTTTATTCCCATCAAAGATACTGTTCAGTTAAAATGAAGAAAAGCAAAAAACAACTGGTCAGATGAACTAAAGCCCTGTTCCATATGTTGCAGCATAGTTCGCTTCCCCAGTTTTACATTATTAAGCATTTAACCTTTTATACCACATGCCATTTCTGTTATGCTCTAAGCTGTTTCTTCATATCGTACTGTACATGTAACAACATTTCTGGGACTGTAAAAATGCACTGATGTATGGCAATGCATGCCGATTCAGCTGCATCGGTTTGGTTGAACTGATCAAGATTGATAAAATTGAATAAAGTGAGTAATATCTGCTTCAAAATTAAATTTCTTGCCCGGAACTGAAACCGAAAATAATAACAAACAACATAATAACAAATAACAACATAATAACAAACAGCTTAAAAAATAAACTAAAATGATTTCACTGTGCAGGCTACAGTGTCACGAAATCCACCATCCAAAGCAATGACTTCCATTAATTTCTTGGTTATACTTAATTATTATACTTATAATGTTTTCATCAAATCAAAAACTGCGACTTTCCAATCTGTTTTTGTGGTTTCGCTGTATTCTGAGCAACGCAGGGAATGTAGTATTTTCATAGTCGAATAATCTATCAATTACTGAAACGAATAATCGATTATTTGGATTATGAATCACTACATTACCAAATAACTTTCATGTAGTTTTTAGCTTTTAAATTTAGCTTGAGGTTGTTTTATACATTTGCTAACTAACAATGAAGACAATAAATATGAATAACATTCAAGCATTCACTGTTTTAATGAATTTTCCTTCTAACACAAAAGATAAAAAAAAAACTTCAATATATTTTTCCTGTCAAAATTTATAACCAAGGATGCGCAAAGTAGCAGCAATAAAATACAACAAAACAATCCGTTTTTCTTTAATCAAATAAATAAATACAGTCTAAATTTAAACAGTGCAGTCTGTGCTCTGTTCATTCTGCTGTCTGTCTACACTTTACTGCAACTAGATTCTACAATCACAGGTCTTTATTGAAACTGAGGAAAGTCAGCATCTCTCTGTGCTCCTGTGAGAGTCTGAGAGCGGATACTCCCCGCTGTAGAGGAGACGCGCTCTGATGGAGCGGATGGGAAAGTGGTGAATGTTTGTGGCGAACTTCTCTATGAACAGTTAAATTAACGATTTTGTGAAAACATTTCATTTCATCGGTAACCCTTCGTCCAGCTGCCCTGTGTGTTCACGGAGAACCACCTCCTTAAACTGTCAGCGAGTGGAGAACGGAAAACTGTAAACGCGCTCCTGTGTTCTCCGAATCTGAACGCACCGGTGGCCTCGACGTTAAGACGACGATGTAGTGTTGAAACTGTGAACGTTATCCGGAACAGAGTCGCTGTGAATAATAGTTACTCGCTTCTCTGTTCCAACTCCATGAACGATTCCAGAGAGCAGCATTTCGAAACAGAAAACGTTACAGCTCAGCTCAGAACATGAGGTAGGACGGAATTTAACAATAACATTTTCTAACCAGCTCGCTACCACAACTATCGCCGCGTCCCAAACCACACACTTCTGTACTTCACACACTACACTAATAAGTGCACTTCTAACGGTATATGCGCTATTTTTACACACTATTTATTGTGCTACTATGCGGTTTGGGACGCGGCGTATCTTACCGAGATGAATCTTCTTCACCCAGTGAGACAAGTTTCCTCTTCAGATGCTACAGTATGGAGGATGAGCTCCCATAGCCAGCTAAGGTCGGCTTTACAAACAGCACGACTGATAACCTTTGTTTCTGAGTTTAGCTCTCACACATTTGAGGATTTTGTTCTTGAGGCTGCCACCGCGCTGTTGTTAAGTCTCCAGTAAGCGGTAATGCCAAAACGTTTCTAGTGAGCGCGAGAAAGACGCGTAATGACGTCACCAACTAATCGACTATTAAATTAGTTGCCAACTAATTTGGTCGTCGATTTTAGTCGACTAAGTCGAATAATCGTCGCACCCCTGTTTTAAAGTGGTACCAGTCCTGTAGCGGAGTTCATGTGTGCCATACACCCTACTGATGCTTAATATAAACAGATAGTAAACCGCTCGTCTAATGTCGCCCATAGAAATTAAGAAAAAGTTCCAATGAGCCGATATTTTCACTCTGCTGCTGCTCAAATTGTTTAACTACACAAATGTATGCTAACTGGCAGAACAAACAGTGATTTTAATCATTATATCTCCTTTTGATTAACATATATTTTTTTTTCTTTTTTAAGTCTTAGATTTTGACACTTTGCTGTAAGCCTGCTCGCTAGGTTTCCCCCATCACACAGTGCTAGTAAGCAGGGAGGGTGAAGGCTAGCATGCCGCTTCCTCTGACACGTGAAGCACCAGTGCATATTTTTACTTGGACACCACTTGGGAACCCTTGTAAAATTAATTTAAAGAAAAGCTTGGAGTATTGATTTGATTGCCTGTGTATCACTACTGTGTAAAAAGTAAACAGATACATTAGTGTAAAATAATTGTGAATAGAAACAAAATTGAATTGTGTTAAAAATTTTTTATGTGCTGAATCGTTTCCTACAAAAGCATAACTGAATCCAGAATTGTACCCAAATCTTTCCCATTCTTTTTTGCATTCTCTGTTCTATTTTTTCCTTTCATCCTTTTTCCTCTCTCCATCCCCTTTTCATTCGCACCTGTAGGAAAAACAGGTGGCACGTTGTCTGCATCCCCCGCCACCAGTGCTGGTACGATCCAGGTGTAACCGTATCCAGTAAGGCCGACGGAATGTGCCACCTCGAAAATGGTGGTGGCCTCTTCTTTAGTGCAGTACAGCAGTATCACAGGGCTCTGGAGCTTCTTCATCTGGTTTTGAATCTTAGAGTCGCCGTCATCCACCGACATGTCCAACAGCAACACCTCCTCCAACTCCCAGCCCACAAAACTATTCTCTATGGTACTCCGAACCTGTACGAGGGAAAAAACAGATAAGAACTACATTTCCCACAATGTAATTAACAAACCGCTGTAAAATCATAAGACATGGCCTCTCATAGCTTATTGCTCTATATTACAACTCCCAACAAAAAAACTGTTCTCTGAGATGCTAAACCTCTGCAGAAACGTTAAAACCGCATTTCCCGAAATGCAACTAATATGGCCCCCAGTTCACTCTAACTATACTATATGGTGCGCTTAATCTACATTTCCCACTCCACAACTACACCAACTGCCAACCCACACAATTGGCTGCATTCAAATCTCCTTGGAATTACCGTAATTACAAGCTCCCAACAGAGGAAAAAACCTTCAAGTGTCACTCTGAGCCGTAATTACCAGTCGGACGCCCAAGCAAGGAAACAAATTGTGACGTAAAATGACCAGCCGTTATGTCAACGTACTACAAACATGGCTCAAAATTGTATACTTTTTTCAATAAGTACTAGTAATCGACATGTCAAATCACCTTTTCCATTTTACATTGTGCAATTACACTCCAGTGCCCCATCAATACCGAGCAGTGAGTGAATTAGATGGAGGAAATCGAATTTTAAAGCAGCACTTTGAAATTTATTAGCTTGTCTTTACGGTTTTGCAAAAAAGAGGTGCTTCAGATAAGCATGCCATCGTAACTGTTCTATATGGTACTCCAGCATTACTCCAGCAAGTAGTCCAAACTCCATTTCCCACAATGTGTCTCCCTATCCCCAAGAAACCTGTTTTCTGTTGATCTCTGCAGGCGAGACAGTTACGGAAGTACACCCTGTTTATGCGCTGCTCCATTATAGAAATGACAAATATGTCTGCAGTAGGGCCAGTTCTTCTCCACTGCTTTCTTATCTGTGAGATCAAGAACAGCCACAAAAGAACGTTTTTTTTTTTTTCAACAAAGTGGATAACAAAGACACTGTGATATCTCTTGATTCTTCCAGACATGATTTCAAAGACATTTGGACTGAGACATCATTTTGAGGTCAAGTCATCTAGGCAGTAATTGGTGCCATGAACAATTGAAGAGTCAAAACTAAATTCTAGATCAGGGCTTCTCAACCTTTCCCATCCCAAGACCCACCTGTGTATAACTACAAAGCATAGTGGCCCACAGGAAAACTAAAATCAACTTTTAAAAATACAACTTTATATTTCTTTTCTTAAATTCTGTTACTAAAAACCTGAAAATTAGGCCCTGAAAAAGATCAGATTGGCCATTCTCGTTTTCATTAGGTTTGCAAAATTTGTAGGTATGTTAAAAAACATGAAACATGTTAAAAGGCCACATGGTTGTAGTGATGTTAAAAAGGGTGAAAAAGAATAGAAATGTACAAGGTAGATGTGATTTGGAGCTGTAGTCCATCGTGTTTTTATGTTTTTGTGACACAGTGAAGTTACCGGCCTAAATTACCGCCTCCCTCTGAGGACAGGCTTGCAGACCACTAGAGGGTGCTTCACGGCCCACTGGTGGTCCTCGGCCTACAGGTTGAAAAATCCTGTTCTAGATAATCTGGGAGTTGCTTACAGTTGGGGCAACATGCATGTAGACTGCCTGTGAAAAGTCTGGGGACAGCGTGCTTTCTTTTGAAATTTCCCAAGTAATGTTTGTTTTTTATTGTACTTTTAAATTAAGTAAAACAAATACCTGCAAAGTTAACAGAAAACAGCCTCTAATACATGTATATTTTGCCACAGTCATCTTCATATTCATCCAAGTGTCTTTCTTGATATGAAAAGTAAGATTTGTCTTAATAATAAATTGACAGTTTTCTGTCAGATGCACATATTGAATATGTTTTGGCACAAAAGTAGTTTAAACACCTGAAAAGTTTGAGTGACACTATAAAATGTGAGCGATTTGGCATTTCCTACTGTTTTACTACTGTTTCATTATCGTATGTAAATATATGTTATACTATTTAATTTAATTATACATACACATACACATGTATATGTGAATATATAACAATATATATGTCCATATCATGTACCCTAATAAGAATGTCCTTAATTAAATATTTGAATATGATAACAACAAAAAGCATGTTTCTAAGTTCTATGTTGCTGAAAAATTAAATAAATAAATAAATAAATAAAAAAAAGTGGTCCTGAAAAAAGACATCTTTGCATCTTTCTCACCCTGTTGACAAAGTCTTGGTATCCAGGGTAGTAAGTGGTGACGATAGAGAAGATGTACCAGTCGTACTCTTCCATAATGTTGAGCATGACGCTGGCCTGCTGCTCTATCGACGGCCCGAACTGGAAGAACATGGAGTGGTCATCCTGCAACAAACAAAGGCCACAATCATCATATGAATACATGAATAGGAAAGAAGCTGTTAAGCAGGTGACTATTTTTCATTCTTTTATTCATTATGCACTAACTGCTAATCAGTGTTGGAACAACACCGCATTCGCAAGGTCACATTTAAAAGGATAAAACAGGGCCACTACAGCTTATACAGTTGAGACAATGTGGCAAAACTGCATGTCAAATGTTATTTCTCACATGATTGTGCATGCATTCCAAGGAATGCCTGACCAATTGTGCAAATCTAAAGGCATGAATGTAAAACTAGTGTTTACTTGATGCCATAAGAAAACAGAATTTGGTCATTGTGCCCCAGAGGTAAATGGTAGATTCAGTCAATTTTAAAAGCCCTTCTATGCATGTAATATGTTGTAAATGCATTCTTATCTGCAATGCACACCAAAACAGGGGTGTGTGTCCACATTGTATGCATTTGTATTTTGGCATCCAAGCCTATAAATTACAATGCCTTTGTTCATGTGTTCATGCATCATTTGTTTTTGGGTCTTGGCCAGTGAACACAATGTTTGTGTGTAAGTATGCATACGTGCCAGCAGTTGACAATCCAGTGTGTGTGTGTGCGTGTGTTTGTGCACAAAATCAACCGTATGTGTGTATTCGTTATGTTGCTCATGACTCATGTCGGACTACCTCCCTCCCTCTCTCGGTATGTCTCGTAGGTCTCAATGCTCCGCTCAACATCAAAGCCCACTACCCTGGAGTCCACCCCCCAGGGGGCTGCAATGGACTGATCCGTTACCTTGATTCGGCTTTAATGAGGTAACAACACTGACAAGGCGGGAGGGGGTTAACGCCGACATATCTAAGCTTCCGACATTCATTCCGGAAGAATCAGCAGGCGTCTATGTGAAATCACTCACACATGCTGCTTTCTCGTCTTCACCTATACATTAACACACGCTAAAGTGCACTCTCAACCTCACACTCTTCTGACCTTGGCTACTTCTCCGGCTCCAAAGTGCTGCTTTACTTTACCTTTGGGATAAGTTGAATTGCCATCTGTGATCCAGAACTGATCATCCAACATCAGTGCCTGACCTCGCTAATGCTCTTGTGGCTAAAAGCAATCAAATAGTCACAGCAATGTTCCAACATCTAGTGTTGCCTTTCCAGAAGAGTAGAGGACGTTATTTCAGCAAACGGAGACAAACTCCTGATTAATACCCTTGATTTCAATATTTATATTATTTATATTTTTGATTATATTATATTTAGTAACACATTAGTAATACGTTAACCTAAAAAAATCATTATAAATTAAACCGCAATTAACACACATCCGACACATCCATAGTTGCTGGTATGAGTCAGAGAGTGTTGTCCTCTCCATAAACAGCTCTTTTGATAAAAGTTATGTCCAGTTACTGCCATGATAGATTTGTTTATTATTGAAGTACATTGAATGTGTAACATTAAAAAGCAGTACACACCACTGTTGCAGGAATACCAGTATTATCAGTAATGATAGCATTGGAAGACGTCTTCAGCGGACTATGTTCACAGGAGAACTATGGATACATCAACCAGCAGCAAACTAACAAAAGAAATAGCACACTGGAACACTGCAATGTTAATGGGGGTGCAACAATACTCAAACAGGATGTGCTATTCATAGGTAGATTGATTGGTATTAATGAGCCCAAAGTGTGCCAAGAAAACATTCCCCACACCATTACACCACCTCTACCAGCCTGGACTGTTGACACTGTTGGCAGGTTGGGTCCATGGATTTGTGCTGTCAGCGGCAAATTCTGACCCCACCATCTGACTGCCTCAGCAGGCTACATTTTTTTCATTTTTCAACTGTTCAGTTCTGGTGAGCCTGTGCCCTCTGCAGCCTCAGTTTTCGGTTCCTGGCTGACAGAAGTGGAACCAAATGTCTTCTGCTGTTGTAGCCCATCAGCCTCAAGATTTGAGATGCATTCTGAGATGCTTTTCTGCTCACCACCAGAGTTGTACAGAGTGGTTACCTGAGTAAGTGTAGCCTTTCTGTCAGCTCGAACCAGTCTGGCCAATCCCTGTTGACCTCTCAGACAACAAGGTTTTTCCATCCACAGAACTGCTGCTCACTGAATGTTTATTCTTTATTGCACTGTTCTGAGTAAACTCTAGAGACTGTTGTGCCTGAAAATCCCAGGGGATCGGCAGTTATAGAAATACTCAAACCAGCCCATCTGGTACCAACAATCATGCTGTGGTCACATTTTTTCCCCATGATGCGAACCTTGCCTAAAGCTGCTGGCCTGTACCTGCCACACTATATATATATATATATATATATATATATATATATATATATATATATATATATATATATATATACTGCTGCTGTCAGAACAAAACCTTGTATCTCCATTTGTGTCATTTTTCTGCTTTTGACATAATTTAAAATGCCTGTTGGCCTTTGATATTGTGTGTAAATGTCATACTGAATGGACCCAAAGAAATGACCCAAAATTCGGGTTCCACTGACTTACATTAAAAGTAAAATATCTTTTTTCCTTCTCCTGTAAAGTTATCACTATGGAGATATAAGGTTTTGTTCCAACAGCAGTGATATATGTATGTATAGCTAACAACTTCTGGTTTCTGTCTTTCCCTCCCTCAAATCTCTTTCTCCATCTCTTTGCCAGTTCACGTTCTCCTCTCCATCTCTCTGCATTCTGCTAACGTTGCAACTCCTGCACATTTAAACAATGATTGAATCCGCAGACCCCCTCCATTCACCCTCTTTACTGTGTAATATGCTGAAGTGGCCAGCCCTGTCATTCGCTTCTCACTCCTTCCCCGGCCAGCCCTAGACAAGCCGTGGGATGCTAATAGCCTTCAAAACCTTACTACTAATTCCCTGTTTCTTTTCATTTCTCTCTCGCACTCGCTAATAATCTAGGCGAGAGAAAAGAGTAGAGTGTCCCGCAGTGCTAGTATATGAGTGGAGTAATTCTAATATCAGACATTATAATGAGGCCATTAAATAATTTCTCCAGCTAGTCTCTCTGCTGCTGGGTAGGGAAATCAAGCTATGGCTTGTGACGTTCGTGAGGGAGTGTGAGCAGAGTGCGGCATTAAAATAGACCAAAGAGAGATTTGTACACGACAGATAGTATCAATTCAGGAGGACAGAGCTGTGGGTACAAGTTATTCATCGAGTGGACAGTGCTAAAAGGGTCAGTTTTACAAGAGGGCTTTCAATTTTGCAATGGGGTGTGTTTAGTTCATCCGGACAGCTTGCAGTATTAAATGCTTAAAAAATGGCTTAACTTGAATGAATGGCTGTAGAATCCTTACTGTGGTTCTAGACTGTTCTACAACAGGCAACTGTTAGAATCTCCTTCAGTTTCTTCACTGACTGTGGAACATTAGCTTAAAGGATTTACTGATATTTAGTAGAATCCTTTCTTCCCTCTAACCCCATAACATTTCCTGTGACACTGGCTGCCAAACAATCACAAAGCATAACAGATCCACCCCCATGCCTAACAGTTGGCAGGGTGTTCTTTTATTGAAATTCTTCTCTCTTTTTCTCCAAATATACTTTTGGTGATTGTAGCCAAAGAGTTCAATATTTGTTTCATCAGACCACAGCACTTGATTCCAAAATGCCTCTGGCTTATCTAGATGTTGTTTTGCATACTTTAGATGCTGACTTTTGTGATGAGATCACAATTAAGGTTACCTTCTGATGGCCCTTCCATGTAGATGATGTTTGTGCAACAACACTGCATAGTGGGCCTGTGCATCTTGACTTCTGTGCCAGCCAAATCTTCCTGTAGTCCTTGGCAGTGATGTGGGGGTTTCGCTTTGCACACCTGATCAGTCTATAAGCAGTTCTATCAGAGAATTTTCTGGGTCTTTCAAATCTGGTCTTGACTTCAACAGTTCTTATTTTTCCTTTCATAATGACATTTCAGATTTTTTTGCTTAGATATTGTTTTAACAGCTTTCGCTGCTTTGTAAGAGTCTTATTCAGCCACTTAGATGAGCCCAAGGTTGTTGAGTTTAAGCACAACACCCACAAAATCTATTAAGTTCTGGAACTGTCTACACCAATTTGGATTACATCCTAAAGGGTCAAATAAGCTCTGAGATCTTATAAAAAACAGTAACACTGGAGGATCGACTGAAAGGATATTCAATGTATTAAAGTCAGCAAATAAATAGTAATTAAACATTACATTTGCAGACATGTCATATTTAGGTTTGCTCAATGCAACATGCATCCGTGTTACTTTTTTCACTTCAAAATCAACAAAATGATTGACTGATCATGTTAAGATGATTACAAAACGATTAATAAGGGGTGTCTAAACCTTCATGTATAACAGTACATAATACTGTGACATTATAAATGGAATGCATTCTAAACACAGTGATGTGCCTGTACGCTTCAGAGGGTTGACTTGCTACATACTGAATGAGTCACTTTATGAAAATGCTAAATATTCTAAAACAATTTCTTTGCACCAAACAACCCATTTTCAATTTTGTTGTTCAAAAGATTTACATGCTACAAAAACAACTGACAAAAGAGACAAAATGTCTTCTTCAAGTTACAAAGATATCATTTGCTCCACACATAAAAAGTACAAACACCTACATTGGGTAGCCTACATCCTACTTTGGAAAAGCAAAAGTAGCACAGAGAGTTTCACCCCCTCATAGGCAACAGGAGCTTAAACTTTATGAGTACTTCTGCACGTAGTCTCTAGGTAGTAGAGGTAAGTAGAGGACAGTGTAATCCTTCTGACCGTTGTCATTTTGGTTGTTGATATGCCAACATCAAATACAAAAGTGATTGGTAGAGTGAGTTTATGTTATCAAAGTTTAAAAACGTTGAAAAGGGGCAAATAAAATGATGTTTGGAAGTATACATGGATGTTATACATCCCAAACACAAAAAATGAATTGTGTTATATAATATATAAATATGTATATAATACGTTTTGCTAAAATATAAAAAAAAATCCTAAGCACACAATTAATTAATCAATTTAATATTTAGTTAAATCTTGAATTACGTTTACATGCAAGTTACACTCTGTATTAACAGGTTTGAGTCGGTACTTTTAACGTTGTAGTTTGTTTCGTGAACTAAATTTTTACTTTCAGTCTAATAAGACTGTAAGCACAACAATAGCAATCAATCAAATTTAAATCATAATGAAGGAACATACAAACACAAATGTGAGGTCAATAATGTTTAGAATCCATACTACAGACAGAATGTCTCTGCTTGATTCAATAAAGAATGAGGAAAAAAGGGATTGTTCTATGATACACCCTCAAATGTACTAATCGTATAATTAAAATACAACCTAATCTGGGGATCTACTGTGGTTTCAGACCAAAACCTGATCTACTTTTAACTCAGCAGCTGAAGCAAAACTAGACCAGCGCACCATCGCTCAGTCCGGGCGCTCACCATCGACCGCTGCATCAGCCCCTTTAGCGCTATTAAATGCAGCCGGCGCAGGGTCAGACCAGTGAGAAGGAGTCCTGCTCTCCAGAAGGTCAGTCTGACCATTAACGAGCACTACAGCCATGAGCTTGTTAAGGCTGACAGCGGTCAGTGAGCTTGCCATACACCACCATAAATGCAGCAAGAAGGAGCAGCTTAGGCTCTGATTGCTATAAATATAGAAAACAGCTTTTGTACATTTATCTCAAAGCCACTGGAGACAGACTGAAGAGTGAGCCTCAAGAATAAACCAATATAGATATGAAACATAAAAGACAGAAAAAACATCATATTTATATATATATATTTATCTGCTTTAGAGAAGTGCATCATGAGAGAAGCTATATAGAGAGGCCTTGCATATAGAGAAGGCAGCAATATTCAAATGAGATCCCTTAACTTATCATAATGTTGTTTTTATTAGCTAGTTTTCTCACCTCTGGTCAAATGTTTTGTTGATTTTCTGAATAAAAATGAGTTAATTCATCCAATCCAGAGAACAAATTCTGCACATTTTAATACACAATTCCTGTTTATTTGCTGAATTTAACATACTGGGAAAAATAATCCCAAACAAATGGAACAAATCCATACAGTGGCTGGAGTTGAAGTTGAGAACCAAACCTGTGTTCTTCTACCTTTGTTGTCTGGCTCACAATGCCTGAACTACCTTTTTTTTTACCGCATATAATACATATGGGACATTATTACAATAGCTACTTACATATATATACAGTTATATACGCAAACGTTTGTGTGCCATTGGTGAAAAGTGAAAATAAGTACAGACATCCTCCTGAATTTAACATATCAGAAAAAAATAAAACATAAAATGTGACCTGTGCAAAATGCATGTTACACTGAGCAAATAAATGTAAATTGTGCATGAAAAATTGTAGGAAAATGTTCCTTGTAGAGAATGTGGTAATTATTTTTCACTTCTTATAACCAACACATGTAATTTGACTGCCCATATGACTATTTATGTAATTCAACAAAAGTAAATTAGTTTGGTGAAAATAATGCAGGCCAAATAATGTCACAAATAATAGCAATATGTAGTAATATAATCACAATCCTGCTATTTTGTCAACATTGTGCAGCCCTAGAACCCATTTCACAAACTACTTCATCACATAATAGCACACAATAGCCACAGACTCCGTACAGTACTGCCATGCAATATGGAAGTATAGTAGATTCAGCACAGAATGCTGGATATGCCTGGGATCTAGTCACCAGATGACTCACAACTACTTGTGAGGCAGGAGAGAGAGAAGGGGAAAGAGAGACAGAGACAGAGAGAGAGAGGGAGAGAGAGGGACAGAGAGAGATAATAGGCTTGCTCATCACAAACTCAGCCATCAAAGCATTAGGGGAGAGGTGGGCAGCAACAGCGGTCTTCCGCAAATGAATAGTCCATCTTTTCTGGTTTTACCCCAATTAGGCCCACAGCACTTGGGGTGAAGTAAGTATTCTCTTTCAACGTATAACGTATTGTTAAAGGAAGGTGTTTCAAATCCACAGAACTAGAGACAGCTGAGCTGACACCAAATGCCAAGACCTTCAAGCTTTTACAGACTGTGTGAAGGTTTCTTAGACACATTTTATAGTGCTGTGAAAGCCTCAACACGTACATAGTGGAGTCAGACCAATGAGGTAATTAGCGTATGGGAGGGGCTCCAGAATAAGGAAATTAACTGCAAAAAGAACTGTGTTTGAATGAAGAAAGGTTTGGAAATGGAGTATAATAACAAATAGTTTAATGTCCTTATTTGGCTTCCACTAATATATTTAAAATGTTATTTGATCTATGACGATTCTTTCATGAAGAATGATTACTTTGGCCAGGGTTTGGTTAGCAGACACATCAGACACTTCTGTCGAAGTGTAGATTCTAAACTTTCAACTGCTACCACATTTGTGTTTGTAAGCAGAAAAGGAGGTATTATTAAAATTTGCATCAGATGAAAAGTTATTGTTGTGCATACAGCCTTGTTCTGCAGAAAGAAAAACACTGCAAATTATTGCCAGTTTTTTACTGCGCTGTATTCACCATTCTTAATTGTAATCAAGTTAAGATTAAGCATTATGGGATATGACTGTTAAAAGGCATAAACATTTAAAAATATGTATTTTTAGTGCTTTCATTCTGACAGGTTCAGGTTTTGTTATTTTAAAGACTTAAAATGTTACACTGCCTTTTTTATTGTTTAAATTCTGCAACACTTGCATATTGATAGTGCCAGTTTTTGGCCATGTTTGTGCAAAAAAAAAGCAGTTAAAATTTCTGTTTATTTATTTATTTATTTTTGTTTCACTTTTGACATTTGACATTCTGTGCATAGAGCAAAAAAAAGGCTGAATAAATATGTTCATTTGTGCTGTTCTTTTAAATTAACATATGTATAGGTCTGGTAAAATTAATATTTAATTTTTTATATGTAAATTCACAGCAAATTACTAGCTACTGAGTTGCATTACATTTACAGAGGATTACGGTAGTTACAGGTTATTACTGTATGAGTGCACAGCAGAATAAAGCTACATCACAGTAATCTTATGGCTCAGTTGACTGTGAAGTCAGAGTAAATAGTTGCTACTTTACTGTTATTTACAGTTAATATGGTACAGTCGATTACTTTGAAAGTAATGCAATTAACACTACTTTCACAGTGAAATTGTTTACAGAACATCCTTTACAATTTTGCCACATTTCTTTAATTTCTTGCTATTGAAACAAACACAAAAATGTCAGAAGTCTTAAAGACTTTAAAACTATCACTGCAAAATGAAAATTGAGAGCCAATTTAATAAACTGCATCATTTATGACATAAAACAATGTAACTATGGAGCAGTAAAGCAAATAAAAGTAATAACCTTTTTTAAGGGTTAATAACTGATTGAAATAATGTTTTGAGGATTGCTCCAAATGACTTTTTTCAGATTCTATTGTGATGGCCACCTTGATCTATTTGGGATCAAGTTGGCTTATTACCACATGCAGTGCATTATGTAATCTTTCAATCATTTCTCACACTGAGTCACTCATTTATTTCCATTCTTTTATAATTTTTTAAATTAATTTAATTATTTCCTCATTTCTTTCACCACATTTTTCAACCTTTTTGTCTCACCACTTCATTAATCGTTTATGATAACATTACACAGGCCTACTCTCTCAACCTGTTCCTCTTTTGTATCTTCTTTTTTTTATCTCATTCTCTCGCCCTCTTCTAATCCTCCTCTCAGAACTAATTCTTTTCACTTCTTCCCTATCAGTCAGCTCATCCTGCTTCATCATCTTGGCCTACCTTTCTTTAAGGACCCCCATCAGTCTCTAATCAAACGCACGCCGAATTAATTACACGTCACATGCGAAGCATAATTAACGCCAACGACCTTCATTCCCATCATATTACCCCCTCCCCTCCATTCTCTTTTAAATCTAATTTTTAAAAAAGCTTGTCTTTGATTGAAACATGAAGCTATTTCCGTCCAGCGGAGATAATTCATTTATTTTTCCCTCTCTGCCTTCCATCTTCTCTCTTTCTAGTCTTTTGTAGAAGCGCCAGAGGGATGAACGAGGACACTTGAGGCAAAAATGATGTCTTCTCACCTGTTTTCCTCTGTGTGCACTTACAGTATATCTATGCTATCGATACCCATATGTTCACAAACTATAGTTCAACTTTTTGAGAAGACTTAAAGGGAGCATCTGCATAATTCAAATCATTTCACTGTAGAGAAACATACTGACTGATTCCTTTTCAGTGTTGGGCCAACAGTTTTAGGCCAAACCTTTATCTCAAAACTACTGTAAAACAGTGTCTCAGACACCAGGCAGCGTATTCATAACCATATAATATATCTTTCTTTGAGGTAGCTTTTAGAGACATTAAATGCTTTGGATGTCTGGTACTTATAACTACCACTGTGAACAAGTTTCTCTAGAAATGTGCATTTCACATCCAACCACTCTGAATGACTTTGTATACATCTTAACGACTTAATTATACTGTAATTTTGAAAAATTGGTGGAAGTCCC
The DNA here is from genome assembly GCF_904425465.1 of Colossoma macropomum. Taxonomy (NCBI): domain Eukaryota; kingdom Metazoa; phylum Chordata; class Actinopteri; order Characiformes; family Serrasalmidae; genus Colossoma; species Colossoma macropomum. The sequence goes on from NW_023495761.1 coordinate 1,093,503, forward strand.
CTTTAAGACTTAAGCCTTAAGAATGAAGTAGCCACAAAGGGTTCTTTGGAATAAAAGAGCCACTTTTGGTTCTCTAAAAAACCATTCAATGGATAGTTCTTCTTTGAAAAAACATTTTATAATTTTAAAGAACTTCTACATAATATAGTTTCTACACCAATTTAAATATTTTCCTAGAAGTATATTCACCCAAGAATCATTTAGGAACATTTTTCAACCTATTTTTAAGTGTGTGTGAATGCTTCAACACCAAAAACTTTTTTGTGGATATCATGTTTGAGGTTGTTGTACCAGACAGAAATGTGTAATTTCTAATTAATGGCATTACAAGGGCCAGACAAATATTTTATACATAAAGCAAAGCATTTTAAAGACAAAACCATCTTCGCTAACTTTTCAGAACAGACGCATTCTTTTTCTTCTTTCTGAATTGCTTTCATTTTTATAAAACTACATTAAAGATTTTGAACTCACAGTGGAGCCCATGACCCCTCTCTCTCTCTCTCTCTCTCTCGCTCTCTCTCTCTCTCTCTCTCTCTCTCTCTCTCTCTCTCTCTCTTGGCTTCATTCACTTATGGCCCCTCTTTGTGCTTATGTGTCCTAATAATATATCTACAGATTGTTTGTACTGTGTTGCCCTACTGCAATAGTTGTGTCCTTCTTGTTCTTGTTAAACAAGGCCCACAAGAGTAAAAGATATGAAGCCCCATTCTTCTACAGCAGTGGGGCTAACTTCGATAGTGACAGCACATCCCAGAGGAAAAAAAATCTTTCTTAAGATTGTCTCAGAGAAATAAAGCAGATCTCAATATGATATTAATGAATATTAATGAAGGATCAGTGATTTCCAAATTGCTTCTCCTAAACCCCCCTTAGGAGAAAAGGGGAGATTAACATAAGCATTTCTCTATAAGACGTTCTAGTGATGAATCAGAAAAACATGAGTTCTCCATTTGCACTGACAGATGACGATGAGATCTTACACTTTTTTATGGAGATATTATTCAGCTGAGACTGGACTGAGACGAGTCAGACACAAAAGAGTTAAGCCACATGTGTGACAATATTTTGACCAAAGTGAGAAAATCGTAGTTTTATTTCTCAGGAGCCAAAATTCAGAAACTGGAGAAAATGGCTTAAGTCTCACTCTGATTTTAAACTGGACTTAACAACATCTAAGAGAAGTCCCTGAGATCAAGAGGAGATCTCATTTAGAATATTTCTTTCCCCTGGGATTAGCTAACATTACTTAGCTAACATTACCTTACTGAATATGTTCCACGGACACTTTAAAACAAATAACTTTTATTATATCAAATGTAGGAGACTTTCATACCAGTTCAGTACACCTAAATTTAGCCACCTAGCGCTCTGTCTACGTTGCAATTTGAAACAGCATACAAAGTCCAGCTATTCGAAAACCATGGGCATTAATTTGTAGTTCCCCTCTGCCATGCATACTAAATTCATCCTTCAGACTGTCATATAAAGAAGCTTGATTTGTTATGCCAGAAAACACATTTCCTTGCTTTAACAAACCCACTTCAACTCAGTAAAGGGTTGTTAATGAGCTGATTAGATGGAGCAGGTGTGCTGGGAGCAGGGAAAACATATAATAGCACTTACAGTTAACTGGGGCAGATCTAGCAGGACAGAAAGTTCACAAACTGACCTGTAGCAAAGGTGGCCATCCTATAACAGTGCCAAGTTTAAAGTCACTGAGCTTTTCAGTACGACTCATTCTGTCAATGTTTGTCTATCGAGATTGCATGGTTTTGTGCTTGATTTTATACACCTGTTAGCAACGGATGTGGCTGAAACATCTGAACTCAATAATTAGGAGCAATATCCGCATATTTTTGGCCATAGAGTGTAGCATAAACACCTACTGAACCTGCACCAAGAGATATGAGGGAGACTCTGAGAGAGAAAACCCTGGAAGTACACTAAATAGCCAAAAGTATATGGACACCCCCCCTACCTACTGAGTTCAGTTATTTCAGACACCCCCATTGCTAACAGGTGAATAAAACTAAGCACATAGCCATACAGTCTACATAGACAGGGTCATACTGAAGAGCTCAGTGACTTTAAACATGACATTGTCATAAGATGCCACTTTTGCCACTCGTCAGTTTGTGAAATTTCTGACTGCTAGATCTGCCCCTGTCAACTGTAAGTGCTAATAGTGTCTAGGAGCAACAACAGCTCAGCCATGAAGTGGTAGCAGGCCACAGAGTGCTTAAGTGCACAGTACCTATCCTCTATTGAATCACTCACCACAGAGTACCCAAGTGCCTCTGGAAGCAACATCAGCAAAAGTGTCAGAAGCTTCAAGAAATGGGTTTCTATGGCTGAACAGCTACACACACGCCTAAGAACAAAATGCACAATGCTAAGCGTCTAAGGTGGGGGTTGAGGTTTGAGTGGTCTAAACACGCCAGCCACTGGGCTCTGGAGCAGTGGAGGCCTCCTCGTGCAACATCAGTGCCTGACCTCACAAATGCTCTTGCGACTAAATGGGCACAAATTCCAGAGACACACACTTCCTAGGATAGTGAGTAGTGGAGGCTGCCACAAAGAGGGGCCAACTGGATATAAAGCCCAAGGTTTTGGAACGGGATGTCCAGCAAGCGCATATGGGTGCTCCACATACTTTTAGCCATACAGTGTATGTAAAAACAGATTTGCCATTTTTTTTATGCTAATAAGGATTACACTGTTAAAAAAATAAACTGAATGTCTTTCAAAAGCACATATTTTCCAGCTAACAACATCTTACTATTTCTAATTTTTGGAGATCTGGCAACCCAAACTGAAATTTACTCAAATGAGCCAGCTAGTGAACACGTTAGTTCTAAGCAAGGTTCATGAGGTGTTTCTAAAAATAGACCACCCTAATGTGTTATGGCGGCTGTGTAAGTGGCAGCTCTTTGTCTGCGAATGTAAAGAATAGTCTCTGTAGCTGAGGCCTGTCAGCAAAGAAGTATAATGCCTGGAAAACAAAAGCAGGACACCTTTGCACCTTATCTTTGATGTGGAGGCAGCCAACGGAGTGAGTTGAAGTGCGAAGTGAAATTTGAGTGCTCCCCCCATTTCATGTGGGGTGAAGGCAACCATCACTGCCTTGAAAACGACAAGCATACAGCTGCGTAGGCCTGTGGGTCTCCACAGCGAATTAATAAGATTTAATAGATCCACCATGTTTTCTGCTTATCTAAATGAAGTAGGCTAGCCTCTCCACGCTAGCCGTGGGCGATGACCTCAGTCATTTTCTGTCACAATGACCTCTTTTTCTCTCTCTCTTTTTGAGTTTTACAGCCTTAAGGTTCCTCGGAGGGAAATGAGACCCGAGGCCCTCGACCCCCTCCTCTGCTCTCCTCTCTGATCCCTTCTCCTCTACTCTCTGAGAAAATGAGATCTGCTCATTAATTGTTGAAAGTGTCTCTCCCATTATCGTTCTCTGTTATACCATGGTTCTTTTCTTCTTGCTGCCACCTTTCTCTTTTCTGTCTGTTATCCCCCTCTTCCAACCTTGCCCTCCCTCTCTCTCCTTCTGTCGTTCATTACCGAGCCTTCGTCCTTCTGCCTTTTATCTTAACTTCTTTACTTTTCAGTTCCAGGTCAACATCCCTACTTGGCATGACATCTCTTCCAAGTTCAGTGCCAAGTTTAATCTCTCTCTCTCTCTCTTTCTCTCTCTCTCTCTCTCTCACACACACACACACACACACACACACACACACACACACACTCACTTATCTCTCTCTCTCTCTGCACCTTTGTCTTCTTCTTCCTCCTCTCCCCATGTTAAACCGTTCCATGTTATCTTCGGTGCATTAACCACATTAGCTGAGAGCCAAACACTGTAGGTTCTGTTGGGAAAACTCTTAAGTGTTTTCCTCCCCCCCTCTGCGGATGGGGAAAAGGTTTGTAACTGGCTCCAGTGGAACAATATAAACGCTGTCAGGTATGTCTCTCAGCCAAGATCTGATGTACAAGAAACATTCACACACGTACAGATTTGTTTTTGTTCTTTGTCAGGATGTGGGGTCATACATATATCCCATATTATGCATATGTAAGTACCTATATGTTACAGTTGGGCTGATGCTGATTTCCGATAATTTACATGTACACATTGGCTGATGCCAGGGTTTTTTAGTAAACAGATAAACGCTAATGGTAGTTACCTCAGCTAATTTTACCATCCCAGCCTTTTTCAATCCGTATCTTTTTGCTTGAAAACAGCCAGTTTGTGAAGAAGAAGTAAAGTTATACCAAGCGTGACAGATGATGCTGAACGCTTTATTTCGTTCAATTTATACAAGTAGAGTAAAAATGAACTTGAAATTACCTTTTATTGGCTCTCCTGGTGCCTCGGTTGTCAGAATATAACTGGTGCATCACTTAAGGTGGGAAAACTGGAAAATGTGAACAAGAAGCTGGCTAATAAGAAGCCAACTTCAGCTTCGTAGTTTGAACGCTTGTACTGTTTTTTTATGAGGAGATTCAAGCTATCAAAATATCCTACGTAGAGTTTTATGTACAGAGCCTCTGGGCTGACACACCAGCATGAAATCTTAGAAACCAGTACAGGCCTTTCAGCATTATTTAACACAAATGATGACCAGTCAGATTTTTTAGAATGGCCTGTGTTTAATTATTGTTGATGAGTCTTAAAAGAAGATTTATATCAGATTGATCTTTTGACTTTGGTATGGTAAGCAACAGATTTTAACCAATAAGCCAAAATCCTGGTAGAGCAGTGTAGCTTTTAACTACTGCATTTGCATGTTGAAGTCAAGGAATGGGTCATTCTGCAGTGATTACTTGTTTCCCTGTGTTTTAGTCTCAGAGCTTCTATTCTCGGTATACCAGTTTTTTTTTTCTCATCTTCACTTCATTATAGGAGTTTTAAAAGACAAGTAATCCAGAAGTAACAGAAAGCAATCAGAACATATCAGAACACCAGCAGTCTGTAACGGAATACTTTAATCTTCCCAACACCGGATGTAATAAGTAATAAGTTGTATAATATGTCCTGTATGCATTATACAGTCATATGCAAAAGTTTATACTCCTAGTCAAATTATATGCTTTGTTTGAGTTTTGGATTTTTGACGTATTGTAAAAAGTAAAACATAAAATCTAAAATAAAAAATGTGCCATAGCTTTTTCACAGGCCATGTTTTATGTTTTATTATTTCCAATACTCAAACATAACATCATTTGACCAGGGGTATTCAAATATTTGCATACAACTGTAAAATGTATATAAGACATGTTACCTATCTTATTGCTTATTGCTTTTGGCCAGGGTTGGGAGGGTTACTTTAAAATGTATGCAGGAGGAAGTGTTAACTTATTTTCATTACATTTCATTATACATTTAAATAAAACATAATTTGACTAAGGGTGCATGAACTTTTGCATACAATTTTATATGTAAGTAGCTATACATAAGATTTCCTATAAATATTACATATGCAATATGCACTTACCAATAGAAAACTCAAAATAACATGACAATAATACCAATAAACACATTATACAGTAAAAAGTAACAAGAATTTCCTCTTTTTAAACAGTAGTTTAGAAGTTGTGAGCTACACAACAAAAGTCAGAAGAACACAGGTTTGGATCCCAACTTCTCCTCGATCTCCACTGTATGGATTTGTTAAATTAACTAAATAAATTATTGGTGAACTAAACAAGGTATTGGATTGAATTAATACTGGGCTGTCACAAGGAGAGGTTTGAAAATAACTAAACAGACACATTTGAATACATAAAATCACTTATTATATTATTATTATTTGTATTTATTCTAACATCAGCATTTTATAAGCAAATAAACATTTACTGCCTGGTTCAACTTTTAAATGTAATTTTCTCAGGTGCCTAAAATGTTTGCATCTAAACCTACAAGAAATGATTTTGACCTTTCAGTTACTTTTGTAAAAAGTACACTCTTAAAAAGGTGGTTCCTTAAGGGTTCTTTAGTAAAGACAATGGTTCTATGTAGAGAATGTGTTATATATGGTTCTATATAGAACCTTTTTGAAAAGGTTTCTATATAGCACTAAAAAGGGTTCTTCTATTGTTACAAGCTTCAAATCATAACAAAAGCAAAAAGGTTCTATAAAGAACCATACACAACACATTCTCAAACTATCTGAAGAACTGTTTCACCATGCAACATGCAAATCATTTGTTGAATGTTCTTGGTTCTATATAGAACTATTGCATTTACAAAAGAACCCTTGAAGAACCAAAGAAAGGAACACGTTGTTGGTCTTGTAGCTTAACCTTCTTTATACTCTGGGGTAAATATCAAAGTCAGGGCATTCTTGACAACAGCTTGTATGGCTGGAGTTTTTCAGATAAGAACAAAACAAATATAGCTGTATTTGTCTATATGAATTCAACAGATTTATGCATAAATCATGCATAAAGCACATAAAGCATAATGGAATAATGGAGTTATGAGTCATTGTGAACAGCATAGTGGGGTTCGGAACTGGTGACCCAGTTGCAGAGAAGGTGGCGATGAAGGCAGTGCCGGAAAAGGTGATAATGATGAAGATAATATAGAGAAGAATGATGATGATGATGATGATGATGATTATAGCTGGTGGTGATGATACTGTGGGTAACTTCAGAGTCAAAGAACAGTATGGAGGTGGCAGAGATATCGTCAAGTTGAAGACAACTTGGGTAGTGATCATGTGTGTCAACTTAGGTTAACATGGGGTGGGGAGGGGATTTTGATAGAAGTTTAATGTGGGGTAAAGAGATCGAAGTACGAGCAGATATCATGAGCAAATACATGTGAAATAATTCATTTCGTTATCGTTACACTTTTGCACTTTTGTATTAAAAAAGATAATAGTATTACAGCGCATTAAGAGCAATGCAGAACAACTTGGTTTTCTTTTTGCTGCTTGTGTTAACAGAGCTTTAACACAGGTAGCACTATTTTTAGAGAACAGACCAGGAAAATACAGCAAAACAAAGTGAAATAAGCCATAAGAATCAATGAAAATAAACGGAAAATCGAACAAAACTTTAAAAAACTTTCATTTTTCTTTTTTTTCTAAACATTCCATACTGAAACAGATTTCTTGGTTGTTCACCCGGCTTGAAACTCACAATCACATGTGAGAATGCAGTCAAGGGTAAATAAATGTACAGTGCTCTTTTACAAACTGTATTTTTCTTGAGCAAAGTAACTGATTTGACTGTTTATCCATGTGGTTAAAGGATATCTGTAGATCTTTCTTGCTGAAGTCCAGCACATGTGAACTGTCGCTCTTTTGCTGCTTCTCTTATTCTATGTGAGTATGTGTCCTTGGGTTGCCAGCTATTCAACACTAAGATCAACATACATTCATGATGCAATTAGTTTTCATTTTCAAACCTTTCCACAGCACATTTACAAAAGTCCAAACAAAAATGCACCCCAAGACTATATCTTTTCCACTCGCACTACATTTTCAAGCCAGTCATATTTTTTGGGACAACAGCAAATCTGGCAACACTGCGAGACGAAAAGGGAACCCGTGAGTGAAACACATGCATGTGGAAAACAGCTAGGTGTTTCTGGCTACCATAGCGACCATGCATGCTTAAAACCCCTATTGTTGCAGTTTCACTAGAGCAGCTGTTTTCAGACTGTTCAGTACAGTTTCATTACTGTGGCTTTTTTAAGATTTGCGCTCCTAATTTAAGCGAATGCCCTGATGCTCCCCATGGTTTGCGCCTGGTAGAGATGGCAACTGTCATAAAGCATAAAAATGAAACTGAAAACTAGAGCTGGCTGATATATGGTCTATTCCAGTACTGCTATTACCCAACAACATTAAATTTTACTTTTAGTAATACTAATACTTTTAATTTCTAATGGAAAACGCTAGTTAAATGTCATATATGTCATAAGCCATTAAATGCATTAATAAAAAGCTTCTTTTCTGTATATGTGGTTTATGTCTAGGTAACAGAATAAAACAGTCCAATTAAAACACACTGTATAACAAAGTGAATGTAAAACTACAGTCAGTAAACATTTTACAATTTATAGTTGTTTACTGTATTTGTACAGTTTTGTCCCACATCCCTGTTTTTCTATTGTACAGCTCATATGTGCTCTAATGTGTCCGCATGGCTGACTAAGGGCTCTCAGTTTTGATATGTTACAGTTAAAACTTCAAGCATACTCTAACATAGTTACGAGAACAATAGTGCTACTAATCACAGCATGTACTGAACAGTACAGTACAGCAGTTACATGCACTTATGCCAGTCGTTAAGACTTCAAAGATGACAGTAACCAAATATCTATTGATTAGATGAGATTAAATAGATTCAACAAGATTCAACTTTGTCACTGTGCAGAGTACAGATACAAAGCCAATGAAATGCAGTCAGCATCTAACCAGAAGTGCAAAATACAGTATTATTTACATATAAAGTGCAGAAGGATGGTATAGTGATAAAAAAATATAGATATGCAAGTATAAATATAGTATACATATATGCAGAGTGAGTGGAGAGTGTACAATGCAGGCAGTATGTACTGTGAGAGCATACGTAAAAAGATATGTATGCAGAGCAAACTCTACAGTAACTGTTGGTGTAAATATGAATAGTGCAGTAATAGACTGTGCAAATATAAATGCAATAATACTAGGACATTATAACATTACTTGATGAACTAGTTTAATGAAACACAAAACAACCTCATGGCTGGAAAACTAAAACTTGTACCAAGGGTAAAAATAATATGCTAAAACAAACAATTCATTTTCCAACTGTATGATAAAAAAATAAGAAAATTAACAACAAGTAAAAAAACACATACTGGGAATGCTGGGAAGATCCACCCCAATTTCCCAATATACTTTGCAAATAACAGCAACTGTAAAATCCTATATTTTAACATAGCTTATTTTATAAGAAGGGTGACCTGTATCTCCCAGAATGCACCACTTTCTGCAACAATCTGCTGTACTTAAGGAATACAGTATATTACTGTAGGATTTCTGCTGTAAATTTACATCAGTTCTTTGTAGTGCAAGCCATGTCAGGTTTTAAACTCGTGAAAATATGCTGACAGAGGAGTTATAGCACATGTACATCTACATTAGCCAGAGTGCAACACATCAGCATCGGCGCTTTTAGGTGTGCTACTATATTTTCTATCACTGAATAAATGCTGCACGAGGCTTCCTTTGTTGTTGGATTCACTGTGATTTATTCTGTGTGGGTGCACAAGCTCATTCATTGCGCAGGTTAAATTGACAAGAGCTCATTACTGTTTTGTTTAATCAGAGAAATGATTAAAAACGACTGATGTGTGACTCTCATTCATGTGTTTTCTTATTCAAAAAAGTAATGAGACAAACTGAATGAAAATCTATGAATTTTTGGCTTTGTTAGATCACATCACAGAATGCACATCATATTCAACAGCAGTTCACGAGACATCACAGGCTTAATGGAGAAGAGCAGATTAAATGGCACATTTTTGCACAGGCCTTCAAGTCAGCAACAACTCTTGAATATCCTCTTATACTATGATGCTGTGATATATTTGATAAATATTATACCTTTGAATGAATCACTACTGCCCAGCACTACTGCAAAGCAACTATTTTTTTAGTAAGTTTCGTCTGACTGCATTTTAGAAGCTTCCCACCCGGCTCTCCACTCCGTGTCTTAGAGTAGGTAAAGTCTCAGCCCTATTTGCAGCAGACCAAGAGGAGCCACCCCTGCCCAATTTAATGAGACTTCCTGCATCTCACGAAGAGGTCGCAGTTACGCTTCTCTTGGCTCTCTAACTAGGCTTTGGCATCGAGCGAAAAAGAGAATCCGCCTTCCTTTCATTAAAACAAGAAACCTCTCTCTCTCTTTAATCCTCACTCCCAATGGCCAAATTTCAACTATTTAATCTTTTACTCTAAATGTGTGATCATATTACTGCTCGTTTATTTTCGGTATTAAAATCCAAGACTTGGTCAGAGTAATTTGGCTATGTTAATGACCGAAACGCTAATGACATCTCCCTGTTTGGGGCGGCTAGCGTGCTAATACGCAAACATTTTTTACGGCCCACAAATTCACCATTAATTTGCTGTGTGTAAAAGCAAATGGAGCATGAATAATAGAAAGCCGAATCCCCCATTCATAGTAACATAATGACAACTCCCTAATGCTCTTTTCAACTATGACCCCAAGAGGTTTTCATTCATTCCTATTTTACAGATTGAATAGATAGAAAAGGAAAATGAAACTAGGCCTGGGTAATGTAAGGGTGTATAGCGATATCAAATTTGAAGCGTAACAAATAACGCATTGTCATAATGTGATTACATTAAAGTAGATCTATTCTTGGTCATTGATGGTGCCTTACATCATACTGACCCAAAGTGCATGACTGTGCTGCTTAGGTCTTAGGTATGTTGGCCCACAAAGGTGTCAAAATTGACCACGACTAGTCAATTTTCACTATTGAGTACGTTATTAATCAAGTAATCAAACAATTATTTTGGTGACTAATCAAAAAATGTTTTTGAAGGGTCAATAGCCTACATTTTTCTTGTATATTACTTTTTCCCTTGAGGTCCGCTTATAACATTTGTGTGGTTTTATGTACGAAAGATGTTCATAGTTTATTTTTACATGATCCTCTCTGTATCCCTTACAATTAAACAGGGTGTTAACAACTGTGTAACAAACTGTGCCTTCAAGGCCGACGTGTAAATGAGTTCTGTTCTGATTGGCTGTCCTATATTGTTTCTCATTCAAAAAGCAGTCAGAGCTGGAAAAGCAGACAAAGACTGGAAAAATACTACATTGGATACAAAAATTAACACGATAATGTCTGGAATGCTATGTTTCCTCTGGTCCTTATATTTTCTGCAAGAAATTTTTCACACTGATCAAACCAAACTTTCTATCACTTTTTCATATCATCATCTTTAATGCAGTCTTTTGGTCATATAGATACAGATGTTTAACAAAGCAATAGAACATCCAAATTTGATTGTAAATAAAAACATGAACATTACATGTAATCAGAAAATTTAAATAGGAGTAACTATACAAAATTCCGTCACTTTAGACCGATCAGAATAAGTTCTGTGGCCTTTTTCCCCCTCAAACTAAATTTAGTTGATAGACTACATGGGTTAAACGAAAAAAATGCAGCCAAATGTAAACTATAAAAATGTGAAATATAAAAGGTGAATTTTAATCAATACATTTTTCAACTGAGTAGTTAAGCACAATTAAGTATTCCATTTTATTCCATCACTGTCGAACTCACAGATGCATAAATCCATCCAACCAACAGCCTGTAGCTTCCCTAACTATGCTAAAGCGACTGTCCAAAGGGGTGATTTGTTTACATTATCTTGATAAAAGCCCACATTTATTATACTGTGTCCTGTGCAGCGGGTTTATAAAATCCAATGAAGACATATTCAGGAAGCAGAACAGTAGAAGTAGGCTTTGATGACTAGCTTGCATAAACAGGAACAGGAGAGCTCAGTATCTCTGCAATATGTCCACAGCAGAAGCATGCGAGAATAGCCTTTGGGCTAAAGTGACTCTCTGACCCTTCCTTTAGAGTACATAAGTATGCAGTCACGCAAATTACCATGGTTACCCAGGCTCCCCTGCACAGGCTCACGGGCGACGCGTGTCTCAATCACAGCGCGCAGCAGCGCATCTGCATAATGCAAATAGGACGATGGGAACATGATATGTCTACACAGAGCGAAAATGAGGAAGAGGAACTGTTGTTGATATGGCATGACGCACGCCTGGCAGCTAAACACACACGGTAACAGTACATGTGTTACTGTAAAGGCAATTCATATACCAACAGAATTACACTAGCCCACATACACATACACACACACACACACACACACATATATAAATTCCTGTTTGTTCTCTTAACCCTCTTAAGTCTTCCATGGTTTATACATCAGTAGAGATCGGATGGCATGAAAATTTCCCATCAACATATTAGCTTGTGGCTAATGCGTTTGACTAGGGCTCTATAAAGCATTTGGTAAATACACTGAAAAAAGAACACACATTGTAATCATTTCATCATGGATGTGGCATTAATCTTTTTTTAATTAAGCACTACTACTGTTTATCGTTTACTGTAAACGTGTTGCCTTGGTGTGTATTTTGCAGGGAGAGTGCAGCAGTAGACTATTTACTTTATCAATATCACAAAGTTACTTTTCAAAAAAAATGGAAAATGTTTTATTCCTTAATTTACAGTTTACTTAAAATTAGGTGATCATCACTTGAGTTGATCACATGAGTTTTCTTCCACGATAAACTCAGTACTTAAAGCTTTCATCTTTGAGAGAGATTTTTCAATAAGGGCTTCGTGTCAGCTACACATCCTTTCAGACTCATAGTGCTGAGTTGTCTTCTCACAGTGGAAGGATGGACAGAAACACCTGTGGATTTTTTCAAATCTGAAGTCAGAGTGGAGCTTGATTTTCTCCCTTCTTATCTTTTCATTTCTTATCTGATGGTGATAGTTTTTGGTGGTCTACCAGGTCTTGCATGGTTATTAGGAGGTATTAGGATTAAGATTTTTTCTTTGATAATTTAATATTTTTTCAAAACTCTTTTTTTTTTGCCCCACTTATTTTCCATTGACGTTCCCCTTCATCATGCAAGTGGATTATATTATATCTAATCTCCTCAAAAAAACTTGTGAAAATGAATAACTTGTACTTAATGGCTGTTTTGAATGGAAATTAATTAAAGAAGGGTGGTACCTGACCTACCTATACACAGTACTGTATATCACTGTTGCATCCACAAATATGGACGTGAACATAAATGTGCAACAATACAACACATCTTATAGTATCGTAATGTATTGTACTACATCGTATTGTATTACCGTATTGTGGCCCTGATGTTAACTCATGGCTAGTGTGTCAGCTTGTGGCATATATATAAGCTCACAGCTAGCGTGTTTGATCAGGGCACTATATAGCACAGTTACAAACTAATCTGAATGGATTGTAAAAAACTCCATTATGCCATGCTGAAGTCACAAATATTCGGAGAGGGATGATAAAAACAGACATGATGTACTGCTTGAGAAAAATACCACACACCTGCTTCTAGCACACAGGCATACGTGCTTACACACACACACACGTGTAGATGTGGTTTCTTGCTGTGACATAGATACATGAGCTTCAGTCAGACTGAAATAGGTTGTAATAACATGAGAACTAAAAACACTTCATCTTCTGAAGACACACACAAACACACACCGAAGGAATACACTTCATCTTTCAAAGCAACAGCTACCGCCGCTTAGCATCTGAACACTACAGATTACCAAAACCTACATCAAACACACACACACGCATACGACAAAACACATACCGTACAGCACACAGGCTTCATCAAACAGGCACATGTGTGCACACACACACATGCACATGCCTGTGCGCACACACACTACTGTGCAAAAGTCAGAGACCACCCTTCAGGTTTTTTCCTGAAGTATGAACGTAAGCTTTGGTTGACTGTGTAAATGACTTGATATGCAGAGTTCAGTGCAGCGTATCTTCTTTTGTTAGCTGTAAAAAGCTAACTAAGCAAGACAGTTAATCAGCCAATTTAGCTACTTTGAACTAGTACTTTATTAGTTGCATTGAATTAACAAAAACAGAATTAAATTGTTAATTGCAATAATTTTTATAACACTCATTAGCTAAAATTTCACGATGGAGACAGGCCTACTTCTTACAAACACAAAATCAGTATTGATTGAAAGTTTGGAACTCAGGCTTTTCTCCACTTCTTTTAACATGCTTTGCTCATTACCAGTGATAACTGAATTTTAAAGTTTAATTTAATGGGTCTAGAGTATAAAACCGGTAAAAGGTCTACCATTAAAAGCCTTCCTACATATTTATTCAAAAGTCACATCTGCATCCGCCATTCTGAATCTCAAAACGTAGCGATTCTAGCTTTACAATGAACCTATAATTTACCTCGTTTCTACTGTACACTGTGTGTAGTCACTGTAGGCACGAGTTTCACTTGTAACTGTGTAGTGTATCGTCATCTCAGTGTCACACCCGCACTACTGAAAAGCCTCAGCACAGAGTTTAAAAAAACCTCTCTATTTCACTTTCTCTTTGTGCCTTTTCAGCCATTGTAGGTCTATCAAATGCGCTCCTTCTCTCCCGTCGTCTCTCTACTTCCCCCATCACCACCACCACCCCACTCTTGAAAGAAGCTGTGAAGAAGCTTCTTTCATCCCTCCTTTATCCTCCGATGAATTCGTAATCAAAAGAGATCAATCTTCGGGGCCTAAAATTAGCCTCAACGCCACGTTCTAATCACAAAGAGCCCTCCTCACATCATCTCCTGCTTTCTCCTCGTCCTCTCCACTCCACTTTTTCTCCCCTCCTGCTGCGACAGATGCAGAAGGGAGAAGAATGTAAAAAATGCATGGATGGATTGCAATGCATAAATACGAAGGTGGTGATTAGAATAAAAGTAGTAATAATTATATCATCGCTGTCAGAACAAAACCTTGTATCTCTAAAATGCTAACTTTTCAGGAAAAGGAAACCTGATCTTAAACTACAATTGAAATCTTATAGAGACTTTTACACAAATAATACTGCGTATTTTCTATTGGTCTACTCATCAATACGGAGCCCCACTGGTGACATCCTGTATAAATAAAAAAATAATGCGTGGCCACAACTTAGTAAGGCATAGGAACGAGACAATCAAGTCGTGGCCATGACTTAATAAGGCGTGGGAACGAGATCCTAATGTGTAGCCACAACTTAATAAGGCACGGGAATGAGATAATTAAGCCTTGACAACAAGTTAATGAGGCATGATCTTGCGGACATGACTTAATCATCTTGTTGCCACATCTTAGTATGTCGTGGCCATACATTAGGATCTCGTTCCCACACGTTAATACAGCATTATTTTTAGTTATACAAGATGTCACCAGCAGGGCTCCATACATTAGGAAATTTCCATACAACGTATAGATTGTCTATATATACCGGTCTCTATTGTCTATATTTCACATTATAAGTTCACATTATAGTAAGACAGTAATAATAAATAAAGTACAGTTGTATGCAAAGGTTTGTACATCACTGGTCAAATTACATGTCTTGTTAAAAGTTCCCACTTTACAGAGAACAAAATTAAATAAGGCACTTTTCTGCTAATTTTAGAGCACAATTTGTGTTTAATTGCTAAGTTTAACATATTGGAAAAAATAAAGCATAACATCCCATAACTTTTGCACAGCGCATATTTTATGTTGTATTTTTTTCATCAATATGTTGAATTTAGCAAATAACAGTAATTCAAACAGTAACTAACGTGCAGAAGTGTGTTAATATATTTTTCACTTAGAAAGTCAACAACAATTTGTGCTCAGTTCCTCACCATAGATTTCTTTAGAGGACAGAAAGAACAGAGATACATCCAGTTTTCTTCCTCAGCTTTACATTATTCAGCATTTAACCTTTTATATCATATGACATTTCTGTTACACTGTAAGCAGTTTCTTCATATCATACTGTACATGTAACAATTTCTATGGGTGTAAAAATGCTTCAGTGCGTCCCGCTGCACTGATCTGAAGGTGGCCATTCAACTGAAATGATTCTGGAATGTTAAAACTGATTATAACTGATTCTAACGCACATTTTTTGGACAGAATACAATTCTAGTGTTATTTTTACATGTAAAAATACCCCTAAAAGTTGCTTAGTGTATTCTTTTTGTTGTTTTTACTGTCAGTGTATTTTTTCAATATAATTCTGAATCAGGCCAAAATAACAGAAATTGAATTATGATGAAATGTGAGATTTTAGGATGCTTAGGATTGATTTGTAAATAATCGTAGCGGAATCGAATCACTGAGGTCAGAGACGTACACCTCGGAGGGAAATGGGGGCTGTCTTACTGGAGCATATGCCATTCGCATCAGCGCCAATATGTCAGCCATGTCAGTCAAAGAGTCGGTGTTTGAGTGAGGTCAACATGAGGCGGGGGGGGTGACAATAATAGGAGACAAAAGAAATACAAAAGCAAGAGCAAGGAAAGAATGAGGGGAGAGAGAGAGAGAGAGAGAGAGAGAGAGAGAGAGAGAGAGAGACGCCGCAGTTAAAAAACATGGGAAAGGGACAGTAAGAAGGTGGAGTCAATATGTTTCGATGACCTTCGACCCCACTGCTTAATTAAATTCTCGCTGCTTTGGAGTCCATTAGGCTTGTTAGCAAAAGAAGGGACAAAGGCAATTAATCACTTGCTGACATACACGAGCCACAGTGGAGGACCAACACACACACGTACACACAGTCCTATGCAAAAGTCTGGGCGCTCCTGGTCTATTTACATGTCCTGTTGACTTTCTAAGTGAAAGTAAGTTAACACATCCTCTACAGAAAACACTTTTCTGCACATTCTATTGAACTCTTGCATACGACTGTGCATGTTATTATGTAAAGTCAAGTTCTTCGCCATACGCACAGAGAAAGTGAATTTCACTGTACAATGAATTTCTCAATACTATATGTACTACACAATGTACTATATAGGAGACATCCTTTGCAAATTCTATGGCATGTTGGACAGCAGTGTCAGGGCAACATTTGGCAGAAAATATTTAATGATATTTAACAATATCGCCACTGTCAGAACAAGAGCTCATATCTCCAAAGTGGTAACTGCACAGGAGAAAAAAAATATTATAACCTTCCATTAAGTAACGGAAAATGTAAAAATGTTTTTGTCCAAGTAATTTTGGGCCATTGAGGCAGCTGGATTTTTCAAATCATGCAAAAAAGTAAAAAAAATGACATCAATGGAGATACAACATTGTTATGCAACAGCGATAATATGTAAATGTTCTGATGATTACCACAAACTGGAACGGACAAAATAACCCAGCAAAACGGTAGTGCAACATTGAATGCAAAAAAATTTAAAAAGTAAAAAAAAAAATTATTCAATTAGTAAAAATAAACGAATAAAATTATGTAATAATAGGCTGACATTCAAATAGCTACTTGTTACTACACAGTTTATGCAATTACTCTACACTGGTTGTTGTTGCTGTACACTGGCTGTATAAGTGTTTTTTGTAAGCATGCATCCACCAAACAGAATTTAATGGCCGAGTTTAACAAATTGAAAATAAAATAAACATAAAATATAAAATGTGCCATAACTTTTGCACAGGCCTCATGTTATGCCAATTTCAGCAAATTAAGAGTAATCGTGCATTACAATGTGCAAAAATGTGTTCTTTGTGAAGGATGTGTTAACTTATTTTCACTTAGAAAATCAACGAGGGTCAACCAAACGTTTTGCACATAATTGTATCATGATAACTACGGCTGCACAGTGATACCAGAATCATATCAATATCAGCAGATAACAGCATCAGTCAGATGGTTCAATGTGAACGATATCTGAAATTGATATTTGATGATGTATTTATTGTACTCCAGAAAAGCAGAAGGTTGTGCGACGCTGGGTTAAGGTGCTAAAACATCTGCATTTTTTCATTTTACAGGATTTGTAACACTACAAAAATAAATGTCATGTTTCTCCGTAGTGTTAGCAGATTCAGTCCCAATTTCTACATTTTATATATATTTATACATTGGCATCAGCAGATACGTACAAGAAAAATATCAGGCATCGGCCCACAATTTCCCATATCGGTGCCTTTCTAATGATAAAAATAACATATTGCCACAGTGCCCACCCCTGCTACAAAGAGGGAGAAAAAGAAAGACAGAAGCAGAAGGAATGGAAGCAATAGAGAACATAATAATGGTTGAATGGTTTGGCAATAAGAACAGTAATAGTGGAGAACTGCACAAAGAGAGAAATAAAGGAAAGAAAGAGATGGAGAAGGTGAGAAAAGGAAAATTGAGAGGTGGGGGGGTAGAAAAGAAAATAAAAAAGGCAGGGAGAGAGAATAACAGCCAAGATGGGGAGAGATATGTGCATGTATGTGAGTACAACTGCAGTAAGGTCGATGAGCATGAGCTGAACGCTGTTTAGAGCTCATTCTGAGGTGCAGAAATCAGTGTGTGAGAGTCAAGATGGCACACAAACACAAACACACACACACACACAGAGCGAAGTGGTGGTGCAGCAGCTAAGGGCTTGTTCTGTTGCGATGTTTACTGTTTAGTTCTGAAAGGGACGGATCCATTAAGTTTCATTAGCTTAATGAATTAGAGCTATTTACAAGGCTGTGAAACCAAGCAGTGCACTGAATATGCAAAAATGTCCCCCTTTTATGAACAACTGCGTGTATGTGTGTGTGTTCTCACCGACCTTCATTCACCCCCTGCACTCTAACGTACGTGTGTGTAATAAGTGTGTCTCGTGTTTCTCTCAACTCATCTTAAATGCACTCACTTCTAATCCAACTCATATCCTATAAACACATTCTCTCTCTCTGTGTATCTCTCTCTGTCTCTCTCTCTCCGCCAGTAGGCATGGCAAAAAACACAGCACCGCGATAACTGGAGATACAATGGGAGCAAATTTGAGCAAATTCCTTTGACCAACAAACGGCCATCATTAGTCGATGATTAACCGCAACCCCTCAAGCTGCAAGAGCCTGTATGTGTTCAGTTCATTACTTACTATATAACTTGTGCCTTAATTTCATTGAGATTACTAAATGATAAATGTGTTATATGTGTGTACCAGATATGTTTGGCATCCAAATTTGACTTCTTTAGTTTAGCCCTGGATCTAAAAGGCTAACTTTGGTGTCAATCACTAAAAGTCAATAGTCACCCAAATTTTTTTCTGTAAATACATCCCCAAAACCCACTCAAGCCGCATCCAGGTCTTCATTAAGGTTGACAAGTTTGCACAATGTGATTTAAGACACAGTATGACTTACTGCAAACTACAAAAATGAACAAAACCTCACCGGGTAGCTGAATGCAGTGAGCAGCCATTTTAGTAGTGTGCTGAATTCCTCCACAGAACCAGGCACCCCTTCACGATGATGTGAGTCATGCAGACATACAAATGCTAGACTTCCTTCCTGATTTTTGTAGTTATTATTTACAAACATGCATCTTCAGTTTGAAAATTCACACTTATAAACTTAAGGGTTATTTATAAAGAGAAATGGCAGAAAATGCAAATATGCTTGCGTGCATACGAAAAGGAGTCCAATTCAGCACAATATCTGTTGTCTAAAGAAAAGAAGCTAAAAAAATAAAGGATGCCAAAACAACTGCAAGTGGAAATGTCAGTTATAAAATGAACAATTCTGGTTCTGAAATCTAATTGGCTGAGCCATGTTTAAAGCCATTGTAAAAACTTGTAAAAAATGATCGTCATCTGCCACGTTTATGAATACCTATAACTAGCCTTTGGTCATAACAACGCATGAAGATAACAGCAGCCCCACATCTAAAAGAGAACAAGTTTAAAAAAAAAAGGATTTTAAATTTTCAAAACCTATTTAAAGAGAAACAAATAAATAAAACAAACAAAAAAGATGTGCTACCACACTTGTTACTACGCAGTTGTAATTTTTCAGCCTCTCTGTCATTAGTCTGAACTCTCTGTCTTGTATGATACAACTTCATCCGTATTGATAATACCCAGAAAAGCACACTATCACTGTCATTTAGTGCCACAATGATGCTCAGAAAAACATTTTGTGACATCATTTATTGCTACGATGACGCTCAGAAAAGCATATTGTGACATCATTTATCACCATGACGATGCTCAGAAAAGCATATTGTGACAATTTATCGCCATGACGATGCTCAGTAAAGCATACTGTGACATCATTTATTGGCACAACGATGCTCTGTAAAGCATACTGTGACATCATTTATCGCTACGATGAAGGCTCAGAAAAGCATATTGTGACATCATTTATCGCCATGACGATGCTCAGAAAAGCATATTGTGACATCATTTATCACCAT
Source organism: Colossoma macropomum (assembly GCF_904425465.1). Taxonomy (NCBI): domain Eukaryota; kingdom Metazoa; phylum Chordata; class Actinopteri; order Characiformes; family Serrasalmidae; genus Colossoma; species Colossoma macropomum. The sequence goes on from NW_023495761.1 coordinate 1,113,536, forward strand.
GACGATGCTCAGAAAAGCATACTGTGACAATTTATCGCCATGACGATGCTCAGTAAAGCATACTGTGACATCATTTATTGGCACAACGATGCTCTGTAAAGCATATTGTGACATCGTTTATCGCTACGATGACGCTCAGAAAAGCATACTGTGACAATTTATCGCCATGACGATGCTCAGTAAAGCATACTGTGACATCATTTATTGGCACAACGATGCTCTGTAAAGCATATTGTGACATCATTTATGGCCATGACGATGCTCAGAAAAGCATATTGTGACATCATTTATCGCCACGACAATGCTCAGTAAAGCATATTGTGGCAATTTATTGCTACAGTAATGCTCAGAAAACCATGCCGTGACAATTAATTGCCATGACGATGACATTTCGTCACAGTGCCTGCCCCTACTCCATCCCTTGCTCTCTCTCAGAATGTTTCCTCCAAAAAACCCTCCACCGCATCTCTCTTCCTCTGCTTTATCTATCTTTTCTTCATTCAAGCGTTCTTCTCTCTTTTTCTCAATCCTCTCTCGCCCAGGTTTTCCCACTATGAGTCTCTCTGTGTCTTCTCTCTGTGTACACACACAGACACACACAGTCACTAACCCTCTTCTTACATCTGTTATCCTCTGCTTCCCTCCTTATCTCGCCACTTCAGTTTTGCCACTCTTTCCCCCTCCTCTCTCTCCCCCTCTCCTTTCTTCTTTTCTTTTCTATTTAAGGAAATAATTATTTCACTAAGTTTTTCTGATGTGGAAGTCCACGTCTCTGTAATTGTAAATGAAGATACCCTAAGCCCCCTCACCTTCTCTTTCCCTCTCTCTCTCTCTTTCCCTCTCTCTCTCTCTCTCTCTCTCTCTCTCTCCTTCTCTCTCTCTTTTTGTCTCTCCTTGTCTCTCTCTTTTTCCAGTTTGAATTTGAATATCTTTCTGCTCCAGCACTTTTCTGACTAGGGACAGCTGCACTGTCAAAAAAACAGAGAGAAAAAGGAAAAAGACTGAAAGATGGAGACTGCTGTTCAGGCTGTGCTTTTGGCAGAATGGGAAGAGTTAGTATTGTGAAATTGATAAAATTCATGAATTCACAAACAGCCCGTGGGTCAGCAAGTGACACTACTGACACAGTTCATATGCACAATTGCATTTATAGCTACAGTATTCCTAACCTACTGTATGACGAGAGAGAGAGAGAGAGAGAGAAAAAGAGAGAGAGAGAGAGAAAAGGAGAGAGGGAGAGAGAGAGCGCAAGCAGGAGAGAGAATGTGCGAGAGAGAGAAGGAGAGAGAGCGCGATAGGAGAGAGTGGGAGAGAGATTTCTAATTCAAAGAGACATGCAGCGTTTCCGTGGCAACGTGGTTTCCATCGTAACGGTCTTGCTAAAGATGCCATTAGAGTGAAAAAATACCCACTTGCACTCCCATGCACTGTACACACACGTACACACACATACGCATAGACGTGCACACATGCAAAAACAAAATGGCACACAGACGCAAATATATCCTACATTCCAAACAACACGTAAGTAATAGCAGAACTGAAACATAAAAGCCCCACCACACACATACAAACAACTTGAACCACACACAAATTCACATATACAATAACATGTATATGGATTTCTCATCTAAGAATAAGCAACTTGATACATTTAATTCAACACAAATGAGCATATGTGAGGACTGCTGCACAGTTTTTACAGCCAATTTCAACGATTTGTACTACATTTGTAAAAGGAAATTCAGCTTTTCTACATATTACAGACCTTAATATGTGAGTCATTCAGAGTGGTTCAATGTGAAGAGCTGCCATGTATACAGTAACTTACCAACTCCTATACTTTTTCTTTCTAAAATATCATTAAGCAATGACTCAGCAAGCACACTTGTAATCATTTCATAGAATAACTTTCTGTGATGTAGCTTCGGGATGAATTAAACACCTCAGACGCCTGGTTCCTGTCACCATCACTGTGAATAACTTTGACTCGTTTCTAGAATGGAGCGTTTCAAAGCTTAAACCACTCTGAACTACTCGGTTTACGTCTGAACCATTTAACTATGCAGAAATTAAAAAAAAGGTGGAAGTTCCCTTTAAGAAAAATAAGAATAATAAAAAATATATAAAAAAATAATATAAAAAAATAGTAAACATAATACAATTTCCATGATGCATAATCTCAATTATGCTGTGCATTTATGTCTATTTTACTCAAACAGAGGTCGAGTTCGGCCAACAGCATTAAGGTCAGCTGGATATTTTGGTTGGTGAATTAATCAGGATTAGTTTAATAAACTCTTTTCAACCTTGTCTTCAGGCATCATCTTAGAATTTAATACTTCTAATAGTAAACAATAATTCATGTTCAAGCATTTAATGATCTTAAATCTTTGAAATATGTTTTTTAAGGATCCATGGGGATGCTGTAAGTGTGTGTGTGTGTGTGTGTGTGTGTGTGTGTGTGTGTGTGTATGTATGTGTGTTTTCCCTTGTTTTTTTCCAGGGAAAAGAGTGATTGGGCCACACACATTCACACAAAAAACCCACAGTTTCCAAAGTGCTGAGCAAACTACATACATATTCCATAGTGCTGAATGGGGTGTATAAATATTACATAGTTTACCACCCATTAACACACTGCAGCACTTGCTTGGGTTTACTGGGTTGGCATGTTCTAAACTCTTGAGAAGGCAACAGACCTCAGCTAACCACATGACTGTGTTCTTTGAAGAGGACTAGAAGCAGTGTATAAGGTACTTGTGCAAAGTCAGGGAGATTGAGGGGGCAAGTTCACCCCACTTTTTCAATACTATGCAAAATAATAATCATCAGATGGTTGCCGAAAAAAGTACATAACTTATTTTCCTGATAACATTATGTTTTGAAAGGGATATTTCCATAAAATCTCCCACACCAATCAAATCACATTGTCACTGAAAGCTAAAGCAGACTGAGTTTTGCAAAAAATAAAAAGTCTAGCAGTGTAAACTGGTGCTCAGTCATGCAACAAGCCTAACAGCTAACTTCACTACCTTTAATTTGAACCAACATTACAAGATTATGGCCTGTTTACACTACAAAGTGTCCACTTCCATCATCTTTGTGTTTAAAAGGGAACTCCACCAGTTATTCTACATTTCTGCGTAATTCAATTGCTGACATGTAAACAAAGTCATTCAGAGAGGTTTGAGGTGAAATGGTGAATTGAAGAGACACTCAGGTTTCTTAACAGTGGTAGTGATAGTAACCATGTTGTGATGTCTACAAAACAAATATATCTAGTTTATTTACTATCCAAAACCACCGGTGAGCCTACACATGTCTTCTGAGTTTTTATGTAATGTTGATCATGGTAAAATAGTGTTAAATGTTAACAATAAGTTTTTTTGGGGTGCTATATTGCCATATAAGATCCTTGACAATGAATGGATTAAAAAAATATGTTTGAGGCTAAAGCCTTCTCCAAAAGAACATTAAACCATTTCTGTGTGGGATCTTCAAAAGGTATTAAGCTATTCAGACATCTAGTTTTCATCACCACCACTGCACAGAAATTAAGAAGAATCAGTGGAATCCCCGATTTAAGGTGTATCTGATTTAACACTCTTATAGATCAATAATTCAGACTACTTACACTGCACAAATGAATCATCTTTTTAGTCAAAATATTTTCATATATAGCTTAGATGTGGCTGTTTTGTTTAATGTGAGATGTTTGTTTAATGTGTAATATCAGCTGCTTGTGTTTTAACATTTTCTGTGGTTTTTACAGCGTAAATTCAGTCAAAAACCTCTTCTAAAGTTACATACACAATTTCTTTTATTTCAAACAACACATGCATTCAAATCAGATTACAATCAGTTTGAATATCCATGTATCCAAATAACTACAACCATCCTCATTGTGTGTGAGTTTACTCAGGATATAGTACTCACTGAATGATCATCTTTTGTGTGTTTGAGTGTCTGCGCACAAATGTCCGTTTACATGTTACTTATTCCGTGTGCGCGTGTACATGAGTGACTCACTACAGACAGAGTTCCTGCATGTCTCATGTGTGCATGTGTACGTGTGTGCGCGTGATGATTCAGTATGGACAGAACAGAGCTCCTGTCAAAACAACAGCTGAGATATTGTTATGTCATCACGTCATGCCACCGTCCCTCCTCCAACGGGATGCCAAGTTCTAGTGCTGCATTTGCATTTCTCCAACAAGTGCCCTTCGGCTGCTATATTTAAATGGCCACATTATGGCCGGACCTCGCAGAACGTTCCGGAGATGAAGGGCAAGATGGAAATACTCCTGTCTGACGGCAACGTTCCATTATTCAAAAGGAGCCTACATGTTGAATAGGAAAATGTCTGAAGAGCATTGCTTTTTCTTCAGGGTTTGGTGACAGAAAAATAAATTTGAATACCAAATATTAAGCTGAACGCTATAAAATGTAGGATTGTTGGTCATATATTAAGTATATGTATGAAAAAAATGTAAGTTATTTACTATATATTGCACTGTTTTGTAGTGGTGATCTGAAAACATGCGCAATATGCACTCTTACAATCCCACAATGCACCGCAATAACAGATCATGTACATTAATGTAACATTACAACATTAGTGTATGAAATCATTTATTTGAATCTGTTCCTATAATGATGCTCGTTGTTTCCTACACTAGTGTTCTATATAGTGTTCCCTGTAATACTGTCCTTTAATATGGTTGTATATAATACTCCCTATAATGGTGTTCTGTACAGTACTTCCTATAATAACATTATACACACACACACACATACACACATACACTATCTAAGCCACTCATCCTCTTGGGTCGGGGTTGCTGGAGCCTATATGTTCTATAAAGTGCTCCTATAACAGTATTATAGTGTTTCCTGTAGTAGTGTTCTTTATAGCGTTCTTTATAATCGTGTTCAATATAGTGTTCCCTATAATACTGTTCTCTGTAGTGTTCTCTATAGTAGTTTTCTCAATAGTGCTCCTTTAATAATGTTCCACAGAGCATGTTCTAAATTAATGCTCCATACAATAGTGTTCTATATAGTGTTTCCTATGACAGTGTTATAAAACTGTTCTATATAGTGTTTCCTATAATAGTGTTCTCGATAGTGCTACTTTTAATATTTTTCTAGATGCTGCTCCCTATAATAGTGTTCTATCTAGTGTTTCCTATAATAGTGTTTTATATAGTGCGCCCTATAATAGTGCTCTATACAGTGCTCCCTAGGGATGTTGATAATGTGTGAGTTTAAGATTAATCTTTTTGAAATAAAAGAACATAACAGCAGGGTACAGCAGTTCAGTAAAGCTGCAGTTGTAGTATACTGTCATCTTTCTTTTTGCCATGAAACTATAATTATTCTAATAATAAGAGGAATATGAATGTCACACAAACTTTACTGTCTAAGGCCGTTTTGTCTGTGGTCACTTAGCATGATGTCTTTTGTCCTAGGCCACTTCGCTTGAGGTCGTTTCGCCTGATATCCAATAACCCTGAGACCTGAAGCCTTTTGGTCTGATGTCTGAAACTTAAAGCTGTGGTTTGAAGATGTCCTTAAACATACACCGTAACATAGGCGGCTTCTTGTACAGGCATCTGCCTGCCGCAATGGCACAGCATGCCCCACTCTCTGTGTGCGTTCAAGAAGCACAGTGTTTCTAGAACAAGCTCATCTATGTAAGGTAGTAGGACATTCTGTTAATTATGCCATCTAATGCAACTGCATTGTTTGAAAACCAGTTTGTAAATGACAAGCACCAGTCAACAAATTACTCTGGCACTCCTCTTGCCCCCCTAGAAGTTTTGAAACAACACGGTTATTGCCATCTTACTCTGAATTCGATTTTTTTTTCAAAATATTGAATACTGAGAATACAGAATCATCAACACATTGAATTATGAATCGATTTGAACTGCTGGCTGTATTGTTAATCCTCTAATGCTAGGTACAGTATAGTATATGTTTAAAATTACAGTTATGCTTGTGTTTGGGACTACCAGTGTCTGGCTATGATCTGGTAAAAAATACATCAATAAGTGAACTTTTTTTTTGCTATTGCTAATTACAGTCACAGTGGCCCTGGAGTGTAAGAGCTGGCCCTGGAGTGTAAGGTGTGGGTGTGTAGGTGTGCATGTAAAAGGTTAGAGTGTGTGTGTATTAAAGGTTACAGTCAAGTTCAGTGCAGGGGGCTGGTAAAATCACCACCAATCACATGTGGAAAAGAGCACCTCTCCACCTGTGCACTTCTCAAGGGCCTTAGCAATTTACAAATCCACTTTAAGGTGTGTCTGTGTGGGTTGGCAGAGGGTGACTGTAGATTCACAAAGAATCTGAGAAGAATCACATGCAGTCTTTGCGCGAGTGTGTGTAGCTGGTGGTGCTTTAGCAGAGTTGATGTCTTGAGGGAGACTGACATGATGTGATGGCTGAGTTCCTTCATATATCAAACACACTGAGCTGATACAACCTAGCCTGCAGATGTGGTGTGTGTGTGTGTGTGTGTGTGTGTGTGTGTGTGTGTGTGTGTATTCTCCAGTTGTGTATCTGTGTCTTTTTTTATTTTATGTGTGTGTGTGTGTGTGTGTGTGTGTGTGTGAGAGAGAGAGAGAGAGAGAACAAAGGTGTGTAGAAGTGCCAGTGCAATGTTATATTGACTATATTCAAGGTTTAAATTGAGAGGGTGCTTTCTTTAAGAGTAAAGAGTGCCCCCCAAAAGAAAGACATAATTCAAAAACAGAGGGTCCCCTGATTTTTCTTTGAACGAAATGCAAATTTTATGACAAAATGAATGGCTAACCTTAGGTGTCTTTTCCACATTTTAGACTACTTCCCCACGATAAACTGTAAACCCAGTCTGAATATATAATTTAACAATACAATCCAGTGCACCAAGCCACGGTTTAAAACTCAGGTTTAAAATGAGAGAAGCTTGACCGCATCTCAAACTTCTGAGAAACTTTAGATGATTTGACTTTAAGTCAGAAACAGCCATGAAGACACAGAAAATGTAAGCAGCCAAGCCAAAAGACAACAAATATTAGGCTGTTCAAGAATATATGATGGAAAACATTCACACTAGGCTACATGTCTTTTTGTGTAACAACCAACATAAGACCAGAACTTTACCCATTTGTCCAGCAACCTGAACTGTAATTTGGATTCACCTCTTGTGGGACCCACCAAACCTGCATGCTGACAACTGAATCCATTTATACTACCTTAGTAAAATATACTTTAGCTAACAACTGAGGAAAAAGGTGGGCTAGTAGACCTCTTTGCTGTGTCTTCCTATCAGCTTCTAGAAGACACCGCACAAGACCACCGTGCAGCATCATATAGCAGATACAGAGCAAAGTGCAGCAATACCTCATAGCATGTGTCACAGTAAGACTATCAATAAACACAAAGTTCAAGTTCATTTTTACACTCTTTTCTTATATGTTTAATGGCATAAAATGATACAAATGTATGAATTTAGGAATATATTTCATATCAACTAACTATTCACAAATGGTCTGTTTTCAGGTTATAAGCTATCAGGTAAAAAAGAGTAGGCTGTAAGGCTGGCTGAGGTAACAGATCATTAGCATTTGTCTGTTTATCTACTTGGGGTGTCTTTCTTGGGGTGAATTTCAAGCCACATAGTATGGCTTTTTGTGGTCTCATTCATACGTCTTTAATATGACTTTAAGGCAGCACAATATAAGATTTTTTTGGGAGCACTACTAAGTCAGGAGAAAAAACACGCAAAATATGGTGGCCATGCACTGATGTGAGTCACCTAAAATAATAATTTAAAAGTATTACCATTTTTCATGCATTAACATCACATGCAAAGGCTCAGAAAGAACAATAGGAAGTCCGCCTCGATGTTTAGTCTCAAATGCAAAATCAACATTATACTGATGAAGATATGATGAAGATATGATGATAGTAGATAATTCACTTACTTCCTTCTTCATGTTGTTCACCAAAATAATTCAAAGATCTCTTTGAAAGTTATTTCAGTCGCAATCATCAACTTTATCAGCACAGGAAAGGAGGCTGAATCACAACCGACATTGCAAAATGTTCTTCCACACAGTGCATGCAATTACACATTTCCACCAGAGAGGTCTCCAAATGCCCAAAATTTACATAGTACAGCTTTAACGCAGTCAAGTTAAGTCAAGTTAAGTCAAGTCATAATAATGGACACTGTGATGCAGGCATATATAATAGTTTTCTCAACCAACAGTTTGCTTTTCTCAATCAGCAAAAAATATTGATCAGACGTATTCATACAAATCTTGACAGATTTAACCTAGACCTATTTTCTGATTTTTCTTTCCTGTGTGGTGTGCTGCTATTTTTGATTGAATTATGAATTTTTGTGGTGGTAGAGAAAAAAGACTGATTGAAGGAGAGGAGAGAACTCTAAGAACTTGGGCTAGAGTTCTGGGCAGCTTCTGCCTGACGCTAAAAGGCCAGACGTCCAAAAGAACACAAGCCACAGCTGCACTAGAAGCGCTGAATCCAGGCAGGGATAGCACATGTGGCCAGGGGAGCCGGCCAGGCGGACGGATCCTGTCAAGGCCGAAATAACCAGGGCAGCAGGTATGATGAAAACGGATTATAGTTGGATGTTGGCTGGACTGAATCTGCAGACTGCAGGAGCTGGCAGATGGCCGGGGGGAAGAATCCAGGTCTGTGGCGGAGTGGCTGGTAGGTGCACGGGTGTCTCACAGATGACTGTGAGAACTTCGTCACAGGAGACGGAAGGTGGTGTGAATTTATAGAGCATTATACTGGAAGGAGGAGGGGTTTCAGGCAAGTTCCTCCTCCCAAACTTCAGTTATTCCATAACTCCATTTAATATTGTCAGTTTACTAATTTTTGACTTCAGATAATAGCAATGTACGCGCACTCACAAAGCCATTCACAGAGGTGATGTATGCTGAAATGTTTAATCCCATGAAATTAACGGAAAAAATTAAGCTCTAAATGAAAGAAAAACTATTATGATGTCATTAATGATAATAATAAAATTTCAGAAGTGGGTTTCAGAAGTTAGGCTGCTAACTCCACCTGGCTCACTTCTGTATTGTTGTGGCCCAGTATCAAAACATCTGAGGCCCGGTGGTTGGGAACCTCTGAGCTAGATTGAGCTAGATAGACTCTGTATTTTAATCATAATGTATGATTTCTCACATCATCACAGTATCCAACAACTTTACTGTATTTTACGTCCCTGTCGTGCTGCCCTAATACAGATGCAAATTTACTTCTAAGAAGTACGTATAAACCAGTATGCACTTACACCTCCAGCAACACACAGTCTGCAGGTCTGTAATGCCGACTTCTGAACACACACACACACACACACACACACACACCAAGCCTTGTGATCTTCAGCATGCCTGGTGTCTTCACGACTTTCCTCTTTGATCTCTCACACACACTCATACTTAGACTCCTGTGATCTTTGAGGAGAGCGCCTTGCGCGCACACACACACACACACACACAGACACCGAGAGCACAACCCAGGAGTGTGCCACTCAGAAGCACCATCAAGAGGCAGCAAATGAAGAAAAACAGAGAAACAGAGTGTGTGAAAGAGAGATAATATAAAGCACAAGCAAAAGAGGAACAATAGAGCAGTGGAAGAGAGAGAGAGAGAGAGAGAGAGAGAGAGAGAGAGAGAGAGAAGGGAGCAAGGGGGTGGGCAACATGAATTTCTATTCAGTAAATGTAACCATGTTGTGAGTCTAGAATGTTCAATTCCTTCAAAAATAAAAAATAAAATTAACATTTGTAACACTAAAAAACATCACCACAAAACAGCAGCGGCAAAAAATGTATACGTATATGATTCTAATACGATGCTAGCACTCTTCAACTTCATAGGTTTCAAATAATTTGCAGGACAGTTGTAGAAGAATGAAAACATTTTTCAGATTTTTGTGTCCAGAATGATGAACAAGATTGTAAACACCGAAATAAAGTTACACGAAATTAGTACTTAGAAATTGTATTTAAAATCAAATGTTGGGGTAAAATTACTGTAAACACAGAAGACAATTATGTTGTTTATCATTTAATACCTTTACATTCCTCCAGTGGGTAAATTTACAGGTAAATTTATACGTCTGGGAGAAAAAATTGTATAGAGATTATTTCATTTCTTTTGGTTCATTCTTCATAAAGTGTTTATACAATGTAAAAGGGCAGCTGACATTTTCAAATTATGTTTATTTCAAATTATTATTATCCATATATATGGAGTTTTAGGAGGCTTCAATAAGAATATGTAAGCAACTATTTGATTTATCAGCAAATGTTTTTTAACTATATGACAGCAATACAGGCTGAACTGGTAAATCTAAACGTGGTACATGGTTGGAATAAAGTAAAATGTATCGTAACCTAACCTTTAGCCTGACAATCATATTGACACAAAACATATGATGACACATAACGCAACCCTAATTCTGTAATAAGCGTGTTTCATATTTGACAATCCACTTGACAGTTAACATCATCAGTAAAGCACAATTTAACTAAAACTAGTGGAAAATAAATATGAATAAACAGAAATCAAATAAAATCAACCAATAGTGTTTAATTTTTAGCCCCTTATAATCATCAAAACACTACTGTCACTACTGGTCAAAAAATGTTCATGACATTTGAGCTCTATTAACTGTAGAAGTGATGCTCACAAACACGTGCACGCTCACACACACACACACACACACCTCTACACCTCTGGGGTACAGCAGGCCTCAGCACGGCTGTTCTACAGACCACCAGCAGGAGAATGAGAAGAGGAGAGGGGGGAGAGGAGAAGAGAGGAGTGAAGAGAAGAGACGACAAACGCAACAACAGAAAGGACGGAGAAGAGAAAAAAAGATAGGAGAGGTCAAGACAGCAAGAAAGAAATGGAGAGAGAGAAAGGAGAAAGCGTGGGCTGTTTTTGCATTTAAACAAGTCACAGAATCACTTAACACTGAAACGCACAAACAGAACATGATCATCTCTCTCTTTCTCTCTCTCTCTACAGCGTCTTCATTTCCTATGTAGGTTACATGCCTCCATAGGATAATGATAACGAGCGACAAGAATGGGGCAAGAAATAAGGGGATAAAATAGAAAATGCACAGCTGCGTGGGCAAAAAGTGAGATAGAGAGGGAGAGAGAGAGAGAGAGAGAGAGAGAGAGAGAGATATTGACAGGATATACAGTGAGGTATTTAGTTAAGAAGTCAGTCTTCTGGGACTCATCCTCGCTGTAACACGGGTTTTCCTGTGCGGAATCCAACTATTATCTCATAACACTGGAATGTGTAACATAATAGAGCCTCTGCCCAGCCTGGATACTATTCATGCCTTTATGTGTGACACATGCATACATACACACATACACCTTTACCTGTATATCTATGTATTTATTTGATGGGCATTTTAACCATTTGTGCTATTTGAATATCTTCATTTTGAAAAGAGCAGAATTCAAACACCCAACAAGAAAATATTTTCTACTGTTTGAATAAAAAACATTAATTCATAACATTTTTGTTTAAGATATTTCCATTTATAGCTTCATTTGCCACTTTGCCTAATGTGGGCCACAATATGAACTGGTCAATGTAGATAGGTTTCACACATATACAGATATGAATGTATATATATATATATATTCAATGCAGAAAATAAATTGAAATATTGTACAGACATTTGCATATACACACACATATACACGCATTAATATATGTATAAACTAGTGCTGTCAAAGGTAATGCAGTAATACAGCTCACACACTGTATGTTGCTAAGTTGTGTAGTTCAATCATCAAAGCACAACAAGTATAACAGATCATCTACAAGCAAAACACATCGCTGATGCCATCAATACCAGTGATTCAGCAGACTGCGCTGGACAGTGCTCATGGCTGAACTACATATCATCCCATGAGCAACTGTATAAATATTTTATTATATAAAATAATTTATAATTTATCTTTTTTTTTTGCAAATGTCTGTATAAAATTTAAATCTATTTTCTGAATTGAACGTATTAGTAAAAAGTGAGTGTATTACTAAATGTACTGCTTTAAAAATGGAAAAAATCTCTCACATTTGAGCAAATGAGACCAATATGATTGTGATTAACTACACAGATTAATTAATTGTGATTAATTATTTTAATAGACAGCCCTAATGTAAACATATGTCTATGCATTAATGTAATGAATGTGCTGTGTGAAGGTCAACTGTATAAACCTTTCTACACATATATATTTATCTGTACATCATCTTTACACTGAGCACTTCTTTACTTTTATGTACTCAACATTGTTGTTCACATTAGCATACATTAAAGTTAAGAATGTATATTAAAGATATATATATATATGAGAGCGAGAGACAGAGACAGAGAGAGAGAGAGAGAGAGAGAGAGAGAGAGAGAGAGAGAGAGAGAGAGAGCATTTGTTCTTCCATGCCCATGTGTGTATGTGTGTGCATGTCTTTGGAACTCGTGCAAGCCTAACACTGCCAGCCCATCCCAGGATTACACCACAGCTCCCTAGCAACCACTTGGAGCCGCATGGTGATGGCTGGCCCCAGGACAGCCGGCCCGTATTGTGGAATGGAAGCATAATTCTTCCAGATTGGCTTCACCTCTTGCCAGTGGCCACTGCATTGTCTTCCACTGGCCCAGCTTCCAGACAATAACTATGATCTAATATGAAGAGGATTATTATAGGCACTTTCTAATCAATGGCGTAATCAGAGAGGACAATGGTGCTGTCATTATCTCTCCGATACAGACTCAAACAACATGCACGTTACTTACTGAGCCATTCAATATGGGGAAACTCTAGTGGTTATGATGGAACCATAACATGAGCGTGTGTCATGAGGATTACACTGACGTTTGGCATTGTGTGGAGAAGATAACAATGCTAGTTTAAAAACATAAGCCTGCCTATAGCTACACTGTTATAGCTACATTGATATCTATGCATCCCAAGACTAGGGATGCATTGATACCTTTTTTTTTGCGTATTTTTAGAACTATCCGATATCAAATCCGATACCATAACAAATTACCTTCTTAGAATTAAGTAGTTGTTAGTATAAATGAGTGCAATGTACAATTAAATAATTAAAATCTAGCATACTTTAAATGACGTGCATTAGCTAGCTATATTAGTTACCTTGAATCGAGTAGCGCTGCAGTGGATAAGAGCGGGTTTTCTGTATAGCTGTAAGTAAAGTATGTTTCATAGTTTTGTTTGTGTTTGGCTGATTGAGCTGTAGTTGAGTGTCTTCTACAACCACACATACACTGTGATTTTAGAAATATTATTCTTTGATGAAAAACACTTGGTTTGCCTGACATGCAATATGAAACAGAGCCTCTACAAACAGCTCTGTCTATGGACAAATATCAATAAAGCTGTTGTATTCAAAATAACATGTGTAACTGAGTACTGAGCAAACACACTGAGAAACTAAGCTACGGCAGTCCGGCTAATCATACTGAGCACTGAAATATACATAATAAGACAACATGGTCTTTCTACAGTCTGTTTTACAATGACAGTTAAAAAAAAAAAATTCATTGTATTAGCATTTATACCTCGCTATTCTGTTCAGCCAAACAGAGTAAAGTCAGGACATTCAGACTTCGGTACTAAATGTCAACTTTTTCAACTCTGTTTCACTAGTCCACATGTCTCCACCTGTACTGGGAAAATGGTTGTGATTGTGATTGGGTGTGTTTAAAAATAGACTAAAATCACACTGTGTATGCTTAGCAGGATGTTCAAAGTGACCAGCGAATTTGTGCACATTGATGGGATCATGAACTTGTGTACTAATGCATTTCGGATACAACCCTGAAAAAAAACGATAAAAAAAATAATAATTTAAAAATCATTCAAATAATAGCAATCTGCCACATTTTGAAAAAAATGACAGTCCTGAAATGCAGGGCAATAACTGGATCAAATTTTCAGTGAGGGTGATGTGTATTACACCAACTGTCAGTTTCTCCTTATATTGTTTTTTAACCAAATTCTTTACCCGTCCATAATTATGTACCTTTTCCTTTCATGTATTCCTCTCCCATCCCTCCAGTCGTCCATAAACTACTATTACTGTCCCATGAACTCAGCTACCCTGTTTCATTTCATTTAATAATCATGTTACTATTTATATACCCATTTATTTTCAGCTGAAACATATATACTAAATCAATTGACAGTTACATTGATTTTATTTCATTGACCTCTCTCTGTCGCTCAGTTTGTGTTTCTGTACCTGCCTCTTTTTCTCTCTTCTCTACTCATAAAGTTAACCAAACATAATACAGCCAAATGTACCAGCTGATTTCTGAATTACATTACATGATACTGTGCCATCAATATGCTAGTTAACTGTGAACTTTTTCTGTTATAGTACGTCGTGAGTAGTTTACATAATACACCTTTGAACTACCATTCATTTCTCATCTAATTGCCAATATAGCCAACTACACAGCCTGTAGCCTAAACTGAGCAGCTACTAGAACTAGGCTAACACATGCTGATTTAGCCTGCAATGTTATGAGTGGTCCAAATACAAATGAGTCATCAGGTTTGCATTTTACAATCATAATGTGTTAATTACCCTCATAAACTCTCACACTTTATCATAGCTATGTTGCATGTTAGCCTATAGTATATGGGTCATTCTACAGAAATGTTCATTTTTGTGTTACACTTGAAAAACATGTTAGGGTTACAATTTATTTATATTTTAAAATAAAACTAAGTTATTTTAACAATTACACCAATTACACCTTTAACAATTACAATTACTTGAGCAATATTGGTTTTTAAATCAATTATACAGAATTCCAAGCACCACAGAAGTGCTGGTCCTCACAGTCATGTGTAAAGGATGAGCCCCATATTTTGAAGTAATAAAAACATGTTTTTCTGCAATTTTAATTGTAATAATCTATACTTGACAATGGAATATATGCATTAAATGACATAAACAAATGCAAAATAATTTAACTGCAATAATCTATACCTGACAATGGAATATACGCATTAAATGATAAATGCCGAAAAAATATTATAAAATATATAATGAAAGTTGTTGTCCCCAGGAGTCGTGTCACTGGTGTTACCCCGTAACAACAAATCTCTTATTTTGAAATAAAAATTATATCACTTGACTTCCTTTTACCTATTTTCTGAGGATCTATGGAAAAAAGCACATGGTACACCCACTGTGTCTTTTCAGTTATCAGAAATTTTCTCATTTAGCTCATAATACTTTATTCTTTGGTAATTGTGAAAAAATAGAATACAAATGGACTAAATTACACATTTTAGTGGATATTAAATGATTGACAACATGTGGTTTGATGCTCTGTAGCAGCCATTTTGTAAACGCATTTTTCATTAAAAATGTCTCTGGTGTTACCTTTCTTATGTGTAACACCAATGAGGATTGGTAACACCAGTGACACATTACATCTCAAGAAGTCAAAGTTGCTCTGGGTAACATAAGCGTAGTGTCTTGTACTGAAACTTCAGGCAGTTCAGTCAATGTCTAAACCAGCTGTTCTGAGGTCAGCTGGGAACCAGTCACTGCTGACTGAATAGTCTTGGTTCCAAATTAAATCTCATAAATGCTTCAGAAACTACAGAGAACCTTGCTGTCCTCATGCTAGTTAAGAAAATGAAGGGCGTTGACAACGAACCAAAGGCTTGAAGCAACTGCAGATAGCACTGGTTGCTAAGCAGTGATTGGTGGGCTGAGAAAAGAAGGCGAAGCGTGGCTCAGAGTGTAATGATTTGCTTGGCCTTAACAGCAACAGCACTCACAGAAAACAAATCAAAAGTCACTCTTAAAAAATGCGGCTTAATAAATCGTTTTTTTTCCCATTTGATTGGATCGGCCTGTGAGAGCTATGCCTCAGAGTAGGCTTCCGCATTATCGGAAAGGCACTGTTATGAGGTATGTGAGAAAACCCTTCTGAAACTACCAAGGTCCAGACCTCGCTGCCCTCGTAGCCAGTTACAGTCATGCTGGAATGGTGTTTTTAAAATAAATGTCACTTCAGTTGACATTGTTTCCTAACACTATGAACTTAATACATTTCTAGGTATTGCATAAATGTCCAGATACCTTTTGGGCTCGCTGTGTATTCATATAACATATATCCAGCAACATCTCGCAAGTCAGTCTGTCTGTCCTTCTCTCTGTTACTGTGTTTCATGTGGTAAATCCCACACTTTCTCTTCTTTCTCTCCTCCTCCTATCTCTCCTCATGTGAACTCTGTGTGTACACATGTGTCTCTGTTAACCTGACCATCCTGTCTGACGTGTCCTCTCCTCTCCAACATCAGCGCCTGAAGCTTCTCCCAAAAAAAGGAGAAAAAAAAGAAAAAAAAAAAACACTCACTTCTGGAAATAGACTGACTCTCTCTACCTCTCTCTCTCTCTCCCTCTCTCTCTCTATCTCAATATTTCCTCTCTGTATCTATTGCTGCTTGTTTTTCCTCCATTCTCTCTCTCTCTCTCTCTCTCTCTCTCTGCCTCCCCCCAACCCCAGCATCCTTTTACATATATATATAGAAATGTATGTGCCGGTGGTTGCCATGCCAACCGATTCAGCCCACAGAGAGAGAGAGAGAGAGAGAGAGAGAGAGAGAGGTAATTATTAAGAAGAAAAAGACAGGGTTGAAAACACTCCTCAATCCCCTCTATTTAACCACCTCCTCCTGTGGCATGTCACACATCTCCTTCCTCCCTCCCTCTCTCTTCCTTTTTATCTCCCTCTCCCTCCTTCTTTCTCACTCTCTCTCTATCACTTCTTCACTTTTTCTCCCCATCTCTCTCTTAGATCTCCTCTTTCTCTCCCATCTCTCTCATGCTCACTCTCCATACCCCCTCTATCTCTCCCTTTTTCTCTCTTACACTCTCTCTTGCTCCCTCTCCCATTCTCGCTCTCTTTCGCTTCCATTTTATCTCCTTCTCCTGTCTCTCCCTCCTGTCTCTCTCCATCTCTTTCTCCTTGTCTCTCTCTCTTTTGCTCTGTTCATCTCTCTCTTCCTCTCTTTCACATTTTCTTTCTCTCTTTACTTCCCTTTTCTTTTCTCTCTCTCCCATCTCTCGCTCTCTCTCATTCCTTCTCTCTCTCTCATTTTGTATTGCCCTCTCCCTCTATTTCTCTCACTCCCTTTTCTTTTTTCTCCCTTTTGCTCTCTTGCACTCACATCTTTCATTCTCTCTTTCTCTCTCCCACTCTCCCCATCTCTTTTCCTTTCTCTCTTCCTTACTGACTTTCTCTCTCTTCCTTTTTATTGCCCTCTCCCTCTACTTCTCTCACTTTCTCTCCCTCTCTCTCTCTTTCTCCCTCTCTCTCTCTCTCCCTCTCTCTCTCTCTATCTATCTATCTATCTATCTATCTATCTATCTATCTATCTATCTATCTCTCACTTTGTCTTATCTCTTTTCCACCCTTTATCTTCCTTTTTATCAATCTATCAGTCCCTTTCTCTTGCTCTCGGTCTTTTTCGTTTACATGTTTTTTACTTTGCCCTCCATTTGCATCTGAACGTTCTCCCTCTCTCTCGCACATTTTCTCACATTCTCCCTCTTGCTTTATATCCCTTCTGTTGCCTTCTTTCAGCACCTCTCTTCCTCTGCCTCTTTTCCATTCACTTCCTTTAGGTTCTGGTTCATTTTGGGTTAACTTTTTTATGAATTCCTCCTTTTTGAAAACTTAACCGTGTTGTAATTGTATGTTGAGAAGCTTCCTTTATTTCACACCCCCACACTTTGTTTTATAACATCCCCCTCTCTTCCTTCTCTTTCTTTCTCTTCCATCTCTCTTTCTCTCTATTCTCTCAGAGTCATCAGCGTGATTCTATTCTACCCATCTTCCGTCTCCAGCTGGCATATTTATCCTTCCTCTTTCCCTCTCTCCATCTCCTCTTCCGCTTTTTTTAGCTGCATTTATAGGCTCGTTCAGCAGCAGTTACTTTGAGGTGATCTGGCCTTTACAAGCACATTCAAAAAAGACGTACCAGTAAAGAAAACAGCCAGCATAAAGACTTCTTCCTTTTCAAAGCAGGCAGACAAATAAAAAACACCAATAAACATCAATACGATGCTGTATCTGTAGAGTAAAGCATCCGTTGAGAGTGTGTCATTTATTTTTCATTTTTTTTGGCATTTCTTGAAATCCACTGATTAAACTGCTTTAAACCGATAAATCGCAGTATGGTGTTTATATGACCACTCAAAGGACCTGGTAACTGCCACGATCAGATAACGATCATATTATTAGTGCATATGTAAAAACACAAACGTCTGCACAGCAGTGAAATATCACTGATATTCTGCTGATTGCATAAGTGTCTTGCCTGTGTAAAATCTGTGGTGTAACAAATCTGTTGAGAGAAAACTCTGAATATGTATTAGCTCACTGCAGCCTAGAATTAAAATCAACTAAACACTATGAGAGCTTTCTACGACAAGTGGGAAAGTGAAGGAGTAACTGCTTGACACAATCTTAACAACCCTGAATCAGAACACTACACATCTAACGTGTGTGTATGCACGTTTTTCAGTTTCCATTAAGCATGAAAACAGTTATGTTACCTCGCCTGGTAAGCATCTCTACAGTACCACACAACCATTCAAAGATAAACAGAGCTGCAGATGATTCTAAAATGACTGAGAAAGCTGTAAAACATTGAGAATGAAGCTCCTATGAATCCTTGAAAAATTGAATACAAACATACAAAATACTTTCAGTGTGTAGTTTATAAGATTTAAATCACTGTATGTTTCCACTGTATATAACATGAATTATTAAAATAGCAAGAGATTACAAACATTTGAGCAATAGTGTATATGAGTAACACCTGTGTATCATTCGACAACCTCAGTTTTTTTTTTACTAAAAACACTAGGTGAAAATGCTTGTGGCAAACTTCAATTCTATCACATTAAAGTCAATTGGAAGAGCCAAATTGGCTACTTGTAACATTTTGACACTAGCTAGAGGAGCTCACTTGACTTAGATTAAATAAGAGATTTCTCAGAGGAAGACGGTTGCTAAATGAGAAAGCTTTTTCACTGGAAAGGAAACTGCAAATGTACAGTCACCACAGAAATCTGACTAAACTCAAAAGAAATGACCATTTGCAAATTTTAAATCTGACCAATCCTATATTGCCGACTGTTGCTATCCGCCAAATTATTGGATCCAACGACACATGCAGTAGTGATACATGTTACTCAAAGAGGATAAAGGGATTTATTTTTTTTCCTCTCTCAAACCTCAAACAAGCTGTAGGTCAAACTGTGGTATCATCCCCAATTGAATATTTCAAGTCAAGTCAATTCAAATCAAGCAGTCTTTGTTATTCCTCAATTTGGCTTGAATACTTGTATATGGAATGAAATGTCATTCTTCAGGCCCCATGGTGCTACACACAAACATAAAAAAAGATGCATGACAGGTATTTCTACATCACCAAGGACATCTCCAAGCCAAGTTGACTTTAGTTCACTTGACGTTCATTTGTTTAACTAGTTTTAGATTTGGATAACAGTTGCGGCTCCAATTTGTAGTACCAAAACACAAAGTAAAAGTTTAGTAATGTTAGTCTAAAGCAAATCAATGCCAGTGTATCTGCTTGCTCTGTTTGTTGAGCTAATGTTATCTTAGGTATCAGTAACTCAAAACAACCACAAAAAAAAGAAATAAAAAAGGTAAATGCTAGCTAGCTAGAAGTTGCCCTTATATCAATAGTTTTTTTTCCTTTCCTTGTGGAAGCTCAAGTCCCACATCTGGTCAATGCTTCAAGCACTCATATGTTTGCGGCCCTCTGCCAAGAAAAAGGCAGTTCTATTTAGCAAAACAGACAAAAACGTGGCATTCAGGTTTAACATGAGAAGTAAGCCTGTCCCATCACATAACTAAAATGACCGTGTCTGTTTCTCTACTGCATAGGTTACATGTAGCTCACTGTGTGGTGTTATAGCTTATAATGGTAATGAGGTGTCTTGAGTAGAATGGCAACTGACTCTTACAGCTTCTCTCTCTCCACATTTGCCACCAGTAGAACAGGCGCTAGTCCAAAATGTTTACAAACGGTCAATTAATCCTTAACATTTTACAGCGGTCATCTCTAACATCAGCCCAATTTGCCATGGTGCAGTGGATTGCGTCCATTTTATGACCCATTCAATATGCTGACGACTGTGTGTAGACACAGGTGTGTCTGTGTGTGTGTAATGAAGTGGACAAGATGTCCAGTGTGTGAAGATATCCTGCACTAATTCAATTAGCCCTTTACAGAATTCCTTCCTTGCTTCCTCAATGGCATTAGAGAAATAAATGATATTTTAATGACTGTGGCCTACTCATGATAATACTGACAACATTTCCTAGTACTATAATACCTTGCATGAGTTCTGGGACAAATGTCTGGTCAAAGCTAATTAATTATTTATTATTAACCACTGATATGCAGTTCTGTCCAAAATGTATAGGCACAAAAACACAAAAAAACAAATGTATAAGTTGACAATCACCTCCCTTAACTCTCTTAGGATGCAAGCAGGATGGGGGAAAAACAGAAGACCATAGTGTTTTTTTGGCTACTTAATAGTATTTTGTGTAAGCCAGGGGTGTCCAATTTTATCCACAGAGGGCCAATGTGGCTGGAGGTTTTCACTCCAACAAAGCAGGAGGTCATCTGATGAAATGTTTGAAGACTAAGGCCAACCGATTTAACAAGTAGAATCAGGTGTGCTCCAGTTTGTTTGGAGTGAAAACCTGCAGCCACACCGGCCCTGAGAATGGACACCCCTGATGTAAGCAACGGAGAGGCTACCCAAGTCTGGGGTGTTTTTAATGTAGTGAATGAACAAGAATTAATTAAAAAAAGAATCTAGCCTAAGGGATACACACCACCACTCCTGGGTAGTGACCGAGTCACAGACAGTTCAAACAGCAGATGTTGTGGGTACAGCAGCAGCTACATGAAAGATCAGTAGACAAATACAGAGAAAAAGATGAAAACTTCAAAACTGTTAGTATGCAACACATTTTGCTCAATGAGACACTGTTTTTAAACTAAAACCACAATCTAACTATAAGTCTAATTATGAGTAGGATAGCAGACACAAACTGTGCAGATCTCTTAAGCTAAATGTCTAACCCTAGCATAATGCATGCTTATTATCAACAGCACGCTTGACAGTGTTCACTAGCCAACTACTGTTCCTGTTTTCTGATATGGGGCTCACTAGATTTAATTGCTACTATGCAGCAGAACTTTCCTGTATTCCTGTTCACTGTTTCTAAAACAATTTATAAAACAGAGACAACATGAACCCAGCACAACTGGTGAGTTTCTGTTAGAAATGAAAACTCACAGCTTGCAATTTATCTGAAGCATTAAACGAGCCATTGCGCATAGCATTGAGGTTGTTAAAATGGGTAAGGATCACATGTTTTGTGAAGTTGCTACAGCAACAAAATATGTTTTTGTAATTTCCATTTTTTGCAGGTTTGTGGAGGCCTTGATCTTCATCTGAATTTGACAAACGTCAGTTAGTCTTACTGTTGTGCATATGGTCCTGGTTTGTGGAAAGAAAAGCCATCCTTTATATTTTCGCCACGTTTCTGTCACCGCCTGACACTGAAAGAAACAGCAAAGTCAGAAGTGCAGTCTTGAACCTGTCAGTGCAGAATGTAAATCAAATGTTTATGTGGTTCATTATGCAACTCAATACTGAATTAAATATGTACTTACATAATTCCATTTGAATAGAATAACAAATCTAAAGTAATAACTCTCAACTTCTAAGCGTTAATAGAAACAACACTTGTGTGGTTCTCTGTGGGGTGAATAGGTGATATGCGACTGTCTCTCTCACACAAAAAATAAATAAATAAAAACATTACATCAAGCATTTATGTAAGGAATCATTGTGCTACACACAATGTAGAAAAAGTTTAGCTCCCATTAAGTAGCCCTGAAGCATTACCACTAGGGAGCAATACAATATGAGTCACAATGCAATTTTGCCAGAATACCTTATACCTAAGAGCAAGTACGAAAGAGAAAGCTCTACACCAAGCGTGTAACTTTTTCAATACAGTATCAAAAGACTAAAAAAAATTAACATTTAAAACAACGCATAGAAATTTAAAAGTATATAGCTGATACACGCCTCGGCCTCTTCTAATATTCTCTCATTTGAGATGAAACTACTGTCAATAAACTAAGCATCTGCATACACCCTAATTAGAGTACAGAGGGCAGGAAGGGGAAGGCCTTATTCTATGCATGCACCCAAGCTCAAAAGTTTGGGCTTTTTTCTGTTGCTTATAAATTCTAGAGCAGTAATATTCAACTTGGGAAGGTCAAGTTCCATCAAAATTCTTTCTTACAAAGATCCGGATAAACAAACTAAAAATGATGAATGGCAAAATTGTTTTTTATTAATGGCTGCACCACTAAAGCAGTTCCGGTCCTAGCTTTCCCACAGCCATAAGCAAAATCCAACAACTAAAACTTCTTCATTCTCTGCCAAATTGCCAACTGCCACACCCCTACATTCCCCTTACAATCATCTGCTGTTAATCCAGTAGTTCTTCCATTACACTATTGAAAACATCGTACCTTTAAAATTTGCTGAAGATCTTTATAACCTGTTGATTTATCCTCCCACATTATATTGGGCACATGCAGCGAGCAGCAGCAACATGCTCAAATTTTACTTTCACTTTGTGTTTTGACCTGTGTCGCTATAAAAGCATGTATAAAACATAACAGGATATGTAGTATAAAACGTCCTAAGCAGGGCAGAAGGATTGGTTAGAGTCACCATCAGTGAGCTCTTTAGAACGACCCATTCTGTCTGATATATATATATATATATATATATACACACATAAGAAAGAATGGGTCATTCAAAAGAGCTCCCTGATTTTGAGCATGGTGCTGTAATACATTGCAACAAGTCAGTTTGTGAAATTTCTTCCCCTTAGTTCCAGTGAAGGGAAATATTAATGCTTCAGCAAACCAAGACATTGTGGACAATTATATGCTTCCAACTATGGGAACAGTTTGGGGAAGGCCCTTTTCTGTTCAAGCATGACTGTGACCCAGTGCACAAAGCAAGCTCCATACAGGCATTGCTGGGCAAATTTGGTCTGGAAGAACCACACAAAGCCCTGACCTCAACCCCATCAAACACCTTTAGGATGAACTAGAACGGAGATTGTGAGCCAGGCCCTCTCATTCAGCATCAGTGTCTGATCTCACAAATCCTCATCTGGATGAATGGACAAAAATTCCCATAGATACACTGCAAAATCTTGTAGAAAGCTTCCCAGAGGAGTGGAAGCTGTTATAGCTGCAAAGCTGGGACCAACCCTTTTGTAGGTGTCCCAATACTTTTGGCGATATAGTGCATATATACAGCTGACGCACAACTATTTTTTACTTATGTTAATTGGCTTTACTGCAGAAGTGCTTGGTTCATTCAACTGAAATTTCTAACTGGGTCTCCAAATGGGCCACAGGCTGCCCGTTGATGACCACTTTTCTAAAAGTTTGGATTATTTTGGCTTTTATTTATCCGAGCCATATTCTATCCATATTTGATATCTAATGCATTAACTTTTTATCTTAGTCTAACTAATCTGTGTGGTACATAATCAGAGTTTATAATCAGACACAATGTATTTTTAACATAAAATATCAAAAATCAAATGAAATCTTCACCTCAGAATGGAGAAATCATATTCAACCTGAAAATATATGCATCATTATACCAACTGATAACAAATAACTGAACATGAGTGGACTGATAAAAGAACAAAGTCAATATCAAGTTAACATTATTGGTCAGAAATTTCACATCTTGAGAGAAAGAATCAGAAGAGGAGATGTTGGAAGTGTACTGAAATGATGATGTTTACTAAATGATGCCTAAGTGAACATTATTATAATGACTGTAAAGTTCGCCTGTGGTTCGGTAACTCAGTGTTTTTTAACATTTCAAAATGCACTTATGTTGAGCCACAGCTGTGATTTGTTTTTCCATTTTTTCTACCTTGTTCCCTCTTTTTTTTCCAAAATGACAAAACAAGTGTGTTAGACTCCCACTCTTTTAGTCGGTGGCATTTGCTAAAAGTCCTGGTGACATTTCTTTTCTTTTCTCTCCCTCTCTTTCTCTCCATGGTCGCTCCTATTCATTCCTTTGCTTTCTATAGAGTAAAACCAACACAGCCTCTGTTAGTCTGGCTCTCCATTTTCTCTCTGGCCTCCCCCTGTCTGTTTATCCCTCGCTCTTTGATTTTTTACCCCCTCCTTCATTCTCTCTCTCAGTCGTTCATCACATTCTTTCAGTGCAAAAAAAGCAGTGGAGTATTGGTAATAGCAGAAGTGACAGTAATACTAATATGAGCCTATGAGCCCCATTGCGTCTCTGACCAGCACCACGCATCTTCACACTTTCACTTCAAAGCACTTTGCTCGGTTCCCTCTGTGCAGTGTTAGCCGCGATCATCAGGCCAGATAAAACAGCCTTGGACACGAACGCTTTACCACAGCACGTGCACTGACTTCTGTGACAATGCGATGACCTTGGAGATTGATCCAAATAAAAGACAAAAATATATTTAACACAGAGAGACAGAGAGGGAGAGGGCAGAGAGAGAGAGAGAGAGAGAGAGAGAGAGAGAGAGAGAGAGAGAGAGAGAGGCCTAAAGAGAAGCCAGAGGCCAGAAAGTAAGAAAGTGAGATGAAGGGGAGAGAGAGAGAGAGAGAGGAGAGAGAGAGATAGAGAGCCCAATGGAGAAAGAGACCCTGTAGGAGCAAGAGACCAAATGAAAGAGAGCCAGAAACAGAGAGAACAGAGAGCAAAAGACAGAGACCAACAAAGAAGAAAGAGACAAAGAAAGACTGTAAAGAGAGAGAGAGACTATGTCAGAGACAAACACAGAAGCCAGGAGATGAAAACAGAGACAGAAAGACAAAAACCAAAAGAGAGAGAAAAGAAGAAAAAGAGACATAGAAAGACAGCAAATGAGAGGATAATGAGAGACACAGAGAGAGAGAGAGAGAGAGAGAGAGAGAGAGAGAGAGAGACAGACAGACAGACAGACAGACAATAAGAGAGAGACATCGGAGGACAGAAAGTAAGAAAGCGAGATGAAGAGAGACAGCAAGAGACCAAAGCAGTGAAAATGGGGAAAAGAGTGAAAGATAGATAGATAGAGACCGAAACCCTCTAGGAGCAAGAGACCAAACGAAAGAGAGAAGAAAGATGGATAGAGAAAGAGACACTGTAGGAGCAGGAGACCAAAAGAAAGGGAGACAGAAAGAAAATGGAAAGAGTAGTAGATAGAGACCAAAAGACAAAAGAAGACAGAAACAGAAGGAAAGCAAATGAGAGAGGAAAAAAAGGAGAAAGACAATGCAATAGAGACAGGGAGAGAGAAGGTAAACAAAGACAGAGAGAACAAACGAGAAAGCAAGAGCAGAGAGAGAGCAAAAGATAGTGAGTAAGAAAGTTAATGAGTTAAGAGTCAGAGAGACATAGAGCAAAGCAAGAGAAACCAGTGAGACACACAGAGAGACGGGGGGGGCAAAGGGAGAGAGAGAAAGAAAAGAAAGAAAGAAAGAAAGAAAGAAAGAGAAAGAAAGAAAGAAAGAGAAAAAACGAAAGAAAGAAAGAAACAAACAAACAAAGCAACAAAGTAAAACTAAAGAAAAACTAGGACTTTAAAAGAAGAGACTAAAAGAGAGGGAGAGAGAAGCCAGAGACACCAAATAAGAGAGAATGGTAAGAGGAAAGAAAGACAAACAGATAACAATGCAAACCAAGACCATGGGATAGATAGAGCAGAAGAGGGAAAGATACAAAGAAACAAACAGAGAGAGAAAGAGCCAGACAGAGCATGAGAAAGAGTGCAAAAGAGAGAGCATCAGCGAGAGAGAGAGAGAGAGTGAGACAGAGAGACAGAGATATAGAGAGATAGAGAGAGAAAGAGAGAGAGGGAGACACACACCCAGCGAGCGAGAACAAGCAGAAAAATTAGACCAAGCCAGACAAAGCTCAATGAAGACTGAGCACAACAAAGAAAGCCATTTGGTAGCCGTACCTTGGCAGCCATGATCATGGAGGAACCCCCGCGGATGCCCAGGATGGGGATGTGTGTCTGGGCCGAGATGAAGTCCAGGATCTGGGCGATGGCCTCCTGGTCGGTGTCATCTCCGAACACTACACCCTGCAGCCAGTTGCGGGACATGAGCGCGCAAATACGGTTGATGATGCTCTTGGGGTCAGTCTCGTTCATGGTGACCAGGTCCACCTTAGGTGGCAGTGGCACATGCAGGAAGTCCTCCTTCTCCAGGCCTTCCGCCAGCGTCACCTCACTGGAGTTTCCCACCAGGATGACAGCAATGCTAAGGCCCTGAGCGAACTTGGGCGGCAGCGGCGCCGCCACCGGGTTGGCCGCTGCCGGAGGGTAGTGTGGCGGCCCGATGATGGAGTGGCCACGGGTGCTGCTGCTCACGCCCCCGGCCCCAACCCCGCCGGCGGTGGAACCGCCCCCTCCACCCCGCCGTGACTCGCAGGCCGGGAGGAAGAGGAGGAGCGGGAGAAGAACGAGGAGAGAGAGGCGAAGGCTGACAAGCATGGCCGACGAGTGAAGACGCAGTCCCTGGAGGAAGAGAGGGAAGAGAGAGTTTAAAAATGAGACATGTGTATTCCTTCATGGCCAGCCATCACCACCCATTACTGACGTGTTGAAAGAGATTTCTTGGAAAACATCAAGATCCTTTAGAGAATTCAGATATGCACACTGAGTGCGTTTACATGCAAGTAATAATCCCATAACTGAAGAAAACTGGCAGTAATCTGATCAATGTGTTTACATGCACTTGAGTAATCAGATAATGGGAAACTCCAGGTCTATATGAGTCAGACAGTAATCCGATTTCTGCTTTGCAACCGGCCAATAAACTCACAGAAGACGTGACGTAAACATAATGTAAAACTCAAACTTCATGCCGCGGCATTGAGCCACTTTACCAGAAACTATGAAGAAGCACCATCTAGAAGATGAAGAATATTTAAATGCTTCATGCGTCTCACAGCAACACCGTTTGCTTATTTTCTGGTACAGCAGTCTATTCTGCACATGCGCAGACTGAGAAATCTGAAAAAAATACGGGTATACATGCACTGAGAAATCTGATTACTGAGCTAAAACCCATTTCTCTTAATCTGATTTCTTAATCGGATTTCTATATTGGTGTATGGTGTTTACATGACCATTCAAATAATCGGATAACTGCAGAAATCCTATTTTTTTTTGTCAAGTAAATTTTTGAACATTTCTATTGGTCTGTTCATCGTGGATGTGCAAGTGTTTTTTTGCACAAGAGCAACAGACACACACACACACACACACACACACACACACTCATACTATGTATTGCATTCATTTACTGATAATGTCAACAACTATGGGCAGGTAAATGAACCAAAGCAGGTCCATAAGCTGCTTCAGTATGCTGAAACTGTATAAAGGCAATGATTTTCCAGAGTCTGAGTAAAATGCCACTCAAATGAATAAAGGTAAATATTTTACAATAAACTATTTGAGTAAAATCTATTTCAACTTCATTTTACATGGAAGATACAGATACGAGTAAAAACAGCCTAGAAATATTTCTGTGCAATTTATATGAGTTTCATTGGGATGAAATGTTCTTTGGACGTAAACATTTTTCATTCAATGAAATATACTTTCATTACATTTCTTCCATTTTATGTAAACCAGTTACTTGAAGATATCATAATTCATTTATTTAATGTCGACATATATTCAGCTTTCCAAAAGCCAACTCAGATGAGTAAAGGCAACTGCTTTAAGTTACTGAGTTAAATTAAACAAAAAGAGTAAATGCAATCTTTTCAACAAACCATTTGATTAAAAGGCTATTCAAATGAGTAAACCAATCATTTCCATAAGCCATTTGAGTAAAATGCAAATTAAATGAGAAAAGGCAAATGTTTTTATAAGCCATGTGTGTAATTTGAGTAAAATGCAACTCAAATGAATAAATTAGTTATTTTTTTCCAAATCCATTTGACTAAAAGGTTCCTCAAATGAATAACGGCAATCATATTCCACAAGCCATTTCCGTAAACTGCAACTTAAATGAGTCAGGGCAATTATTTCCCATAAGCCATTTCAGTGAAATGCAAGTGTAATGAATTGAGGCTACTGCAGTGCATTAACTTCTATAAAGTCACTGGTTAAGTTTTATGGTTTGATGCGTTTATTACTAAGGTGAGGCGTGCCCTAGATGTGCATTTGTTACTGGCTTTTATAGTTTTGTAATGCATAAATCATTCGTGTGAACTCGACCTTGAGTTTCAGAGTGTGTGTGACTGTCTTGTAAAGTAACAGTGAAACACACTCAGCATGAGAGCTTTTAAAGAAATTGATTGTGAAGCACAATGAGAAGTCCAAAGGACAGTGAGAATAGCCGTGAAAGAGAGTGAGAGACAGATGACGAAAAATAGCGACAGACAGAGAGAACGAGTGATGATGAGAGGCAGAGAGAGGGTGTATGAGTGTGTGTGCATGTGTGTCGCCCACAGAAAGTGTTTAGACAGAATGACACACCAGTTGATTGATCTGCTGACAGAATGGCTTACACGCATTAAAACAGATCGCAAATGTTTTAATGTAACGTTAGAACATGAAATTTTATATATGTCACATATTAATTTTTTAATATATATATACATCTATACCTATAAATAGATATATATACAAATACCTCATATCTCTGTTTTTGTCATTTTTCAGGTTTTGACCTAACTTTGACCTGACTCTGATGTCCTAAAACGGACCAAAATTACTTGGAAAAATATCTGGTTCCATTGACTTACGTTGAAAGTAAAGTATCTTCTATCCTTCACCGAGGTTTTGTTCCGACAGCAGCTGTATATATATATATATATATATATATATATATATATATATATATATATATATATATATATAAAACAATACCATTTATGAAAATTATATTGCTTTCTATGAATAACATTGCTATACATATTTATGAAAATATATTACACTTTATAGCCATGTTTATTATGCATTATGAATTGCTAACATAATGCATTACAAGTAGTGTTCATAATATAAGAGCTTGTAAGTTGTATTTTTTAGCTCTAAGTAAAGTGAGTCTCCAACAATATTATGAGTGAGGCTTCAAGTTGAAGTATGTACTGAATGATTTACTGAAACACTACAACATACAGAGTAAAGCACTTAAAATGTCAGATTTTAACTTAGTGGTGCCATCAGTAGTATTTTACCAAACCTAGGAAAGTCAATATACACTACTGTTAGCTTGATGCTAACTTAGCACCGCATACCCAGTAACTTCTAGCAGAAATTAGCATTGCTGTAGTGTAGAGATGCTACAAAGTGATGGTTTGTAGGGGTTCATGTTAGAACCACTGAGGGAACAAAATACAATGACCGTACTCTAAAAACTTGCCCCTCACACTCAGTGCCTTTGCTCCACAGTAACTTTATACTCAGTGCGATGTCAGAGGGGGTTTCAGGGGAGGGGCTTGCTGGGTACTTGGTTTGCTGTGATATAATGTATTTTTTAAAGTGAGAGTGCTGATGTGGAAAGCGCACTGTAGTAGTAAATCTTTGCTAGACAACTTGTTTGGGGCCGGCACCTGAAGTCCAGCCCTAACACACCCCATGGCATAAACAAACTTATTTGTCTCACTTTACACTCTGCAAACTGGAACAGTCTTCTTTGGATCTGAGTCCAGCAGAACGCCTTTAGATGTGGTAAAGCGAGAAATTCACAGCATAAAATTGCATACCTGTTGCAGTAGCAGTCATGTAAGAAGTAAGTCCACCCCATGAAATGTTTCATTGTTTTTTTTGACATATGTGGGCATAAGCTAAACAGCATGCATAGATAAATGTTATGTAATAGAACAAAAAACAAATGTAATTTGACTTTGCAATCATTTATGTAAAAATAAATTAAATGAGATGTTTTTTTTTCTGTTTAAAATCTAAGTACACCCCTGGCTTCAGTAACGGCTGTTGCCCCGTTTGACAGAAAAGACTTTTTGTATGTGTTTCCTATAAATCTCTACCAGTTTCTGGCATCTACTGAGAGATGTTTTTGCCCACTCCTTCATGCAGAATTATTTCAACTGTTCAATGTTTGAAGGACTTCATGCATGTGAATGAATCCCATCATTTCAATGGGATTCAGATCTGAGCTTTGACCAGGCCATTCCACAACTCTCCACTTCTTCCTTCTGAGCCATTCATTGGTGAATTTACTTGTATGTTTGGTATCTTTATCCTGTTGAAAGGTCCATTTCTTCAGCTTCAACTTTCTAGCAGATGGCCTCACATTCTCCTCAAGCTCTCTCTGGTATGAAATTCATAGTCGATTCTATGACTGCAAGTTGGCCAGGCCCTGAGGCGGCAAAGCAGCTCCAAACCATAAGGTTTCCACCACCATGCTTTACAGTCAGTATGAGGTTCTTCTGTTCAAATGCAGTCTTTGGTTTTTGCCAAACATGGCTTCTGGTACTGTGACCAAACACCTCTATCTTTGATCTGTCCATTGCTGCAGAAGTACTGGTCCTTGCCTAGATATTGATTATCAAATTTTAGTCTTGCTCTGATGTTCTTTTTAGACACCAAATCTTCCTCCTGGCGCCAATGTAGGTCATCAGACCTTTTTCCAGCCTTCAACTGTCCAGTTTTGGTGAGACTGTGCCCACTGCAGCCTCAGTTTTCTGTTCTTGGCTAACATACTTGGAATCCAACATGGTCTTCTGCTGTTACAGCAAATCTGCCTCAAGGTTCGAGATGCATTCTGAGATGCTTTTATGCTCACCATAATTGAAGTTCTTCTGATGTAGCCCTGATAATACCCCAAACTCCAATAACAAAGAGCAAATAAGTGATACATAGAGGGGTGTACTCACTTTTTCCATATAGGAAACTGCATTTCTGTTTATTTTAATTATATGAAGGACTACAGAAATGTTTTTTAAGGTGTCACTTGTTAAATTATATCACCTTTGTCTATCAACATTGTTTAAATGAAGACCGGATATCTGTATGTCCAAATATGCTGAAAATGTCTAAACTTTTCACAGGGTGTACTTACACCTTCACATGACTCTATCTAAAAGAGCGCATACAGGCTAACTTTGTGACTTTTTAATTATTGTGCTAGCCTAGCTGTTGGCTACATAAGTATCTTTAATTAATAATCTAAGCGTAACCCTAAAACTAATCTTGACCTCAGTACCTAAAAGAAATTGGTTTACCCGTTTTATTTTAAAAATGAAACATGTAGCTATTGTAAAAACTAGCGATTGGCTAAAATTAAGTATTTCTATTTTGGATGATTTCTGTTGCAATTTTATGCCATAAATAATGTAATGTCAGGTAAAAGTGCTTGTGCTGTATTTTGAATGCTGCTGCAACACCTTTACCAAAATGTCACAGCATAATTACACACGATTCACTGTACTAAATATACAGTTTCCTCTTACTTTTGATGTAGAACTTTTTTTGACTATTTTTTTTTTCATGAATTTAATATACCAGTTTGAAACATTTAAGAATATAATGGGTAACACTTTCTATGAATGTCATGTTTGTAAGCACATTTATAACATGTTATAATGTATTCATTAGGCATTATAAACATCGTTATAAAAGAATTACACTGAATTACACTTTATAGCCATGTTTATTATACATTATGAATTGTTAATGCTTTATAAATAGTATTAATAACATGTTATAATGTCAGTGCCAAAGAAGTCAGTCCCAGCTTGGAGAGCATAAAGTAAAGACAAATACCAAGCTAACACTGGTGTACATTACCTTTCCCACACTGGGTAAAACACTGATGGCAGCACTAGTTTAAAATCTGACATTTGAAGCCTGTAATGTGCTTTGTTGTGTATGTTTTAGTGTTTCAGTAAATCCTTCAGTAAATACTTCAACTTGAAGCCTCACTCTTAACACTGGAGGAGGCTTTAGTACAGTACGCTTCACTCTAGCATTTTGGCTGTAAAGAAATCATAATCCAAATTAGAAAGGCATGACTATTATGTTGGTATCTCTTTTTCTTTGGTTTTCTTACACAATCAGAACATTTTGGTCCTGAAAATGTACAAAAACAAACATGCAAATACATGCATACACAACCAAACACACACACACACACACACACACACACACACACACACACATACACACAGTGACTGACTAATAGTAAACGTCTCTCATATACATCTATTAACCCCCCCTCTTAAAAATCCACCTGTGTCTCTCTCTCCCTCTCCACCCATTTCTCATTCTCTCTACTCATCCCTCTCTTTTTCTTCTCCCTCTTGGCCCTCTCTCCATCTTTGTTCATTCCTTTTGAAGTGCCTGAAGAGATCACATTATTGTTTACTGCCATTCTCATTAGCAGCAATGCAGAGAGAGACAACCACTTAGTCACTACCAAATGTGCAGTGTGTGTGTGTGTGTGTGTGTGTGTGTGTGTGTGTGTGTGTGTGTGTGTGTCTCTGAAGCTCATAAATCAAAATCGGTCACAAAACTAACAGAGCTTTTTGCGAGGGGTGTGTGTATGTATGTATGTTTGTGTTTGATTTTTCTCAGAACGAAAATGTCCTGACTTTGTTGGAAAAATTTAAGCAAATGGTGTCCTTTCTATGTAAAGTGCTTTTTACAAAAGCTACATGTTTCATTGTTTAAATTTACGTAAAGTTTCATCCGGTTTCATTGCCACAGGTGTTTAAAAGCACGTAGCCATGCAGAATGCCTTTACAAACACTTGTGAAAGAATGGGTTGTTCTAAAGAGCTCACTGAATTCATGCATGGTACTGTAATATGATGCTATCGTTTCAACAAGTCAGCTCACAAAATTTCTTCCCTCTTAGATATTCCACAATCAACTGTGAGTGGTATGATTGAAAAGTGAAAGCATTTAGGAACCACAGAGCGGGTCGCCGAGTGCTGAGGCGCATAGTGCATAAAAGTCGCCAACGCTCTGCTGACTCAATAACTGCCAAACTTCCTCTGGCATTAACATCAACACAAAAACTATGTGCTGGGAGCTTCATGGCATGGGTAATAACAACATGAGCAGCTGCATGCAAGCCTTACATCACAGCAAGCGTTGGATGGAGAGGTGTAAAGCATGCCGCCACTGAATCTGGAGCAGTGGAAACGCATTCTGTGGAGTGATGAATCACTTCTCTGTTTGGCAGTCTGATGGATGAGTCTGGGTTTGGTAAATGCCAGGAGAATGTTACGCGCCTGACTGCACTGTGCCAACTATAAACTTTGGTGGAGGAGGGATAACGCTATGGGGGTTGTTTTTCAGGGCCTAGGCCCCTTAGTTTCAGTGAAGGGAAAACTTAATACTTCAGCAAACCAAGACATTTTGGACCATTTCAACTTTGTGGGAACAGTTTGAGGAAGACCCTTTTCTGTTCCAGCTTGACAGAGCCCCAGTGCACAAAGCAAGGTCCATAAAGGCCAGGCTGGGTGAGTTTGGTGTGGAAGAACTTGATTGGCCCACACAGAGCCCTGAATTCAGCCCCATCAAACACCTTTAGGATGAACTAGAATGGAGATTGCGAGCCAGGCCCTCTCGTCCAACATCAGTGTCTGACCTCACAAATGCTCCTCTGGATGAATGAACGAAAATTCCCACAGACACTCTCCAAAATCTTGTAGAAAGCTTCCCAGAAGTGTGGAAGCTGTTATAGCTGTAAAGGGGGACCAACTCCCTGGAACCTGAAAGCGTTTGCACTCTGTGTGTATTTACATTTATCTTTTAAGAAAATTATTTGTTCCTGTTAATTATGCTTTCACCAGACTCTGTGGTCTTGTTCTACCAATTGAATTTTTTAACTCTATCAAACCTAAAATCTTGTCAGCATTGAACCTTTTTAGTTTTTGTCCCCCTTAACTTGTTAAAACTTTTCATTAAAAGGAAGTAGTATAAACATGTATGTCCATGTTGGACGTATTAAAGGTCAGCATTTGCAATTTGTGCTTTCTGGGGACTCCTGTTGTTTTGTGACAGTTTCTGAGTGAGTGCCCACAGATCAGATCACTAAGAGCTTATTATTGATTTGGCTCATCAGAGTAACAATAAAAGGTGCCTGCAGTGTGAAGGTTATTCCTATTCATGTATCTCCTTGCTCAAAATGGCGGTTTGTGACAAAAAAGTCTATTTATTTTGAGCTTTGTAAGATCGTGTTCTTCAGTTCTTCAATTCAATATCAATATTGTATTGGGAAATGTGTGTGCAGTTATAGCCCTCATGTGTGTGTGTGTGTGTGTGTGTGTGTGTGTGTGTGTGTGTGTGCGTTTGAGCTGACAATATCTTTCTTACTGATAGTGTTTCTCTTAAGGGGCTGACACTGTGGCATTAAGGGGAAGAACATGAGCCCAGCACTACCAAAAACATGACGAGTGCTCTGGGGAGGATGAGAGGCGAGGGAAGGAGAGGAAGAAAGGGGAAAAAAGAAAAAGAAGAAGAAGAAGAAGAAGAAGAAGCAGAGGGATTACTCCGAAAGAAAGGCGGCTCTTACAGGGCTAATTATTGGAGGTTTGTCAGCGCTAATTGCAGGTACACATGCTAATTGTGAATGCGCTCACTTCTGTTGAGACGGAACGACTGGAGCGAAGGAGGAGGAGAATGAGTGGGAGGAAAAGAGCGAAGGGAGGGAGAGGCAGAGGCAGAGCGAGAGGGGGGGCTAGGAAAGAATGAAACAAGCACATATGGAACATTAAAAAAAAGGAAAGAAAGACACAAAATATGAGGAAACTGAGAACAAGGGTACAGTAATGGCTTTAAAAAAACAGAGATAAAAAGAGGGCAAAAAAAGAGAGGAAAGACAAAAAAGGAGGGCGGATGGAACAGTAAGAATCATTTGAAAGAACTGAAATAATCAGATGAATGCAGGTATAATAAATAAAACAATGCTAAAAGAAAGAAAAAAATGACAGTTGCAGCAGATGGAAGCTGACAAAACGAAGGAAAAGCGAAAGAGAGAAAGTGCTAGAGGATGACAGAAGAAAGAGAAAAGAGGCAGAGGAGATGTGCCATTCGGTTTTGCCGTTCAGTTTAGCAGCGCTTGGTATCCATAGCAACTATTCAAATGAGCCATCCTCCACACACACACACACACACACATACACACACACACACACACACACACACAGACAACAGCACTATAGTGATACAGTTTCAGTTTTAACAGCCTTAAATTTCTTAATAACAAATACTTTTACATTTCTACTTAAATAAGGCCACTCTAGTAATATTCTCAGATTATGGTGTTTCACACACTGATGATGGGGAAGATTTCAGGATCTCTGAATAACACACTCTCTCTCTCACACACACACGCAGCACTCCTACACATTTTCTTATGAAAAGCTGTAAGCCCCATGTTGTCGCATGTTGCACGACTTCCTGCTGATATGATGACGAAACTCAGCATCTTGTCGGCTTCCAAGTGTTCACATTCACACACAAAGCACATGCACACATGTATACACACATGCGCAGTCCACCAATTTATATTTCCATTCACAACAGCCATTATCTACATATTTTAGGGCCAGCAAAAAAAGTAGAAAATATCTTTCAGTGTTTAGTTTGTACCCTTTGCTTCATTAAAGCTTCTATTATTGCTTTCAGTTTTTCAAAGAAATCTAAAGGGACATTTTTCCACACATCAGTCTTAGAAGTTGGTTGTATTTTCTGCTTCTCACAATCCAAGTAAGGGCTTCTCGACAGCTAAACATCCTTTTAGACTCATAGTGTTGAGTTGCCTTCTCACAGTGGAAGGGTGGACAGAAACACCTGTGGATGCTTTCAGATCTGAAGTAAGAGTGGAGCTTGATTTTCTCCTCTCTCTCAAAGATGAAAGCTTTAAGTACTGTTTATCTGACAGTTGACAGTTTTAGTGGTCTACCAGGTCTTGCATGGTTGCTAGGAGTCCTATTTTCTTTTAATTAATTACTTTTAATCAAGAAATCCAGTTCTGTAAACCTCTTTTTCTTCCAACTTATTTCCCTCTATTAATTCCCTTTATTAATATCCAATAATAATGATTATATCCAATAATGATACCCTTATTTGCAGTATACCAATCCCTTTAGATACCTTAGAAACTCATAGTAACTTTCTTACCCCATCTTGAGTCAGTATATTGTCATTGTCATATAAACCTCACATCCCTGAGTTAAATCACAGTAAGTTTATAGAAGAAGGAAAAAAGTCCTTAAATCAGTTAACACTTTAAACTCTATGAGACCTGTAAATCAAATCCTTACTCTTATTACCATATAAAATATATACCTGTACATATTATTATTTACTGGAAAGTACATCTTAAGATTAATAACTGAATAATAAACATACTGTAATATAACTTGTTTGCTTTCAAATTATCTGCTGGACTATGTTTTTCAAATAACGCAATGTATATAAGACTTTTTCAAATGGCGAAAAAAAAAATTGGTGTTTTTGATGCTACCAGTTTTGAACATAGAAGACATGTCAGTATCATTTTTTAATATGTTACTCTAAAAAATATGTTTCTTCATGTTACTGAGGTTTTGATAATTGCGTGTATAACTCTGTATATGAATTTGAGATGTCTAAAATACAGAATATCCTGCCATTTCCTTTACAACTGGAACAGGGAAGTGGCGAGTTCACATCATTTACAACATGTTCTAAAATCATGGTGTACTGCACTGAATTTACACATGAAAGCTTATTCTGGTATACTCGTCACACTGTCTGATGCACATGCTTTTAGATGAAGTCTTAAATCAGAGGAATATTTCTCATAGGTGACCACAGAGCATGCGCTTCTTATAGACTCCAGTCCGACACAGAGGAGGTAATGCATGCTTTCATCTCAAACAGGCTCACTGAAATGCCCAATTAGCATCTCATCAGTCATGTTATCTCCTACAAGCGGTTTCATCAGACCATTAAAATGAGCATTTCTGTATACAAGTCGACCGTTCTGCTGGGCACAGCTGTCAAATATTGTGGACAGTTGTAGTTATATGCGTTTATATGCTTTACATATTTCTCCAACATTTCAGTTTTCACTTTTTAAACAGGGGCCTTTGAAATTAAATACAGTTTTACAGGAATATTCCAGCTCTTCTGAACCTAATCTCTATCTGCCACATCCAAAGCGTACGGGTTACTTCCACAGACAATAATTTTCAATGCATACTTTGCAGGGGTGCTTCTAGGCATATTAAGGGGGAACTGAGCCCAACCTCTTTGCCTGACAGCTGTCGAGGAAGAACGGTCTACATGAAAACCAGAAAGGTTTTCTGACTCAATACTCACTTTCACTCCTTCTCTGTTCCACTTATACTTTCATTTTAATAATTTCACACACATGCATATGAAATAACTTGTTTGAGACAGAAACAGCGTGCCAGTTGTGTCATTCTGTTTTTGCATGATCAGTTTAACAGCACAAACTTGCAAAATGAGAAGTTATTAATTGCACAATGTCCCTTTTATTTGAAAATGAATGTATTCAATTCATTTATACTGCATAACAGTTGCCAATGTGCCTAATTTGTTTAGTGGCTTAATATGTGTTTTTATGTTGGCTGTAAGTGGTAAGCCTTGACATAAGTGTTAGTATTACTCTGGCTGCTCTGTAGTTTACTTGCTGTTAAACACAAATATTCATTGTCTAATAGTCCACCTATCACTAGTTCTGTATTGACAATTACCATAGGAAGTGGCAGCTCTACCCATTAAGCAACATAAGCAGCTGCTTAGTGCCCTCCAGCCACCAGTGAAGCCCGTAACAACTCCTAGCTGTCTAAGATGCTTGAGTGAGGGGAAAAAAGAGCTACTGGTTAATCATGTCTCAAAAATGAATGTATGCAGAGAAGATAAGAGAAAAAGCTTTAAAGATATATGTATGCTGTTTATTTTGAGGTGTTAATGTTATGCCATTTATTTTGGCTTATAGTGAACAACAACTACCACCGAATCTGCGGTCTGTCTAACAGAGCAGGTTTTCTGCCTAAGTTTTAAAAGCTGTAATTAATCCTCAGGCACGTGAACTTAAAAGTATATAATTTATAATGAACAGCATATTGTGTGAAACATGACGAGGAGCTGACAAAGAAGGAAAAAGTACTACCTAAATACTTAAAAAGTAAAGCATTTATAGCAATAAAAATGCAGTGCTGTTTCCACCACAAGGGTTCGAACTAAGTAAATAATAATTTTTTTTATTAATTAATTTCAAATAAAATAATTTACTTGAAACGAGTATCCAATCATCAGCAATGCACAATTAGCCAGCTACAAATTTACATAATTTATACAGATTGTGGTGATCATTATTCATGGTGGTCATGGTAAATTTTAGTTTGCCTTTAATTGTTCAGTACATTAGCTAGCAAGACATGGGGTCCCCAAAAAGATTGTGGTTAGAGCCCCCAAGAGTCAGCCCTGACCCTACGTTACAGAGAGAGGTCATGAAAGCGGAAAGACTTCAAAGGAAAGATGCTAAGGCACTGTGGGAAATGTACTGTCTGTAGTGGTCATAATGTTTGTGTTGTATAGTTTAGCCCAAAAGTGAAAACTGGAAACTATAACTTGCGTATTGACTTTTATCCCCTCTTGATTATAGTGGGGCATGGCAACATTATACAGATACACATGCACCAGTAAATTGGGTCCAGTGACACCCATGACACTTAGTAAAAACAGAAAACACGTTCATTTGAAACACACTTATGATAGATGCCAATGAGCAGTTGCTTCAGAAAGCCGCTGGATTATTCCTTCAGATTCGTTGTTTTTTGGATAAATACCAAACGTAGTTTTCTAAATGTTATTTAATAACCTTGTGAAAGTCATACTCATGTCTTGACTGATCAGCATTTATTATAATAGATCAAACAAATGTACAGAAGATTTAGACATTAACCCGAAAGTGCTTTCAGAGCTACGCATAACTGTGTCCAAACTTCAGTGTGCCATTACTTCCAGTTTTCACGTTCATAATTATCACTTCGGAGAAAGAGCCATGCACTTATATAAATATTTCAGTGTTCAGTGTTGGATGGCAGCATTCCTAAACAATCAGTGAACATGTGATCAACTAAACATAATCCAAAAATTCCAACTGACGTTGACAAGCTGATCAGCAATATATCACTGTTGTCATATCAAAGCCTCATAATTTCATTTATTTCATTTTTACACTATTTGAAAAAGTCTGCTGCCTTTTACACAGTATGAACAAGTGAACCAATACAAATAGTCCAAAATGTCCTGCAATAAAATCTGTTTACATTAGGACTCCTTTTTCCTTCTCCTATAAAGCTACCATTTCGAAGATATGAGGTTGTTACAATATTTATGATTATAATTTGTGATGTACTAGTACATGATCTCACAATACTTTAGAACTAGTCTGAGACATGAAGAAACTGCACTGGTGTTAAGCTGGGAGTTTCTGGAAGCCTATTTTAGATGAAAGCAAGCTGTTCCTTTCATGCTCCATTGGAGTATATGGGAGATATGTCTGTGCTCCATGAAATGCGGCTAAAATCTTTGTGGACCACCACAACAAAGTACAAACTAGTTGAAAAGCGAGCTTTTTTGTTAAAATTAGCTTAAGCCTTGAAGTTATGGTAGCACAGCATGCGTCTGTCCCTTCTCAAGCTCACCGACATCCTAACTGGACACCTGCTGGGAGTCCTTCAATGTTTAAGTGTAAATGGCAGGTTAGACAATAACTGTCAACCATTATACATGTTCTCACACACATGCACTCCCTCGTGGTGATGTCTTGTATCAGTGTCCCTTCATGTTCCAGTTGATGACACTCTCTTGATCATCTCGGACACATTTGCGCAGGGCCCGAGGCCTAATTTCTGCTGATTGGCTGCAGATGAGAGACTCGTTCCAGCACCGAGACCTAATTGGCTGCAGATGAGAGAATGGCCTGGGTCCTGGGGCATCATTGGCTAGAATCCTGAAAGATGGCCCAAGGGGCCTGGTCATGTCCACTAGAGTCGGCCAAGATGACATTTACAAACAGTATCGATCTGAAGACCAGCCGGACCAGTAAACTACCAGACCATGCAGGCACATAAACACATACACAAACAGGCACAATCAGGCCAGGCCAGTGCTGACGGAATGAACTAGATCGCGGCCATATGCCAATGTGTCTCCCTAAGTAATCAAACATTTTGAGCTGTGTAATCTGATGAGCTGCGTGTGGAGGGAGTGTCCATGTACAGACTTAAAAATGATGGTTCTTCAAGGGTTCATTAGTTAAGAAAGTGGTTCTGTATAGAACCATGAACACTGAAAGAAACACTTTGCATGACTAAATGGTTCTTTGCATCTTTCAGACTGTTGGATAATGTGTTGTATATCGTTCTATATAGCACCAAAAAGGGTTCTTCTATTACAAGCTTGACATCATAACAATAGAAGAACCCTTTTGGTGCTATAATGCAATAATGTTGTCCCTAAAACCTTTAGGAAGCTCCTTCGCCTTCCTCATGATTGCTACTTGTGCGAAATCTTCCCAATGGCAGTGTCATTCAGAATGACACTAGATGCAACTTGCACATTTTTATTTTTGGAACATTAATATGTAAAAATAGATTTTTGAACCTTTACATTATGTATATTTTAATATAATGTCTGAACGGTTTTATCTTTATCAAGGTAGTTCTTTAAACATATCTTCGTTCATGCTTATGAATGTGTACTTTTCTGAATGTGTATTAAGTAACCAAAAGTCTCAATACTTTTAGAAATTCCCCTCACTGTAAATCTTTGGGTCATCAATATCCAATTGGTATACTGGTCAGGTACGTCATATCTGTATGTGTGAGGGGAGAGGTGTTCATAAAATTGTGTCTGTGTGTGTGTGTC
Source organism: Colossoma macropomum (assembly GCF_904425465.1). Classification (NCBI taxonomy): domain Eukaryota; kingdom Metazoa; phylum Chordata; class Actinopteri; order Characiformes; family Serrasalmidae; genus Colossoma; species Colossoma macropomum. The sequence continues at coordinate 1,154,669 of NW_023495761.1, forward strand.
TGCTTATACACAGTAACCTATCTCTGTTTCTTTCATTACATTTAGAACGCGGATAAGCACACTTTTCTCACAATCCTTGAGCTCAGTTCTTCCTGGCAAGGCAATAAATTATGCATTAAACAAAATGTTTGTACAAAAACCCATTGCAGGTTTTATCCCATCCCCAAATTAGCTCCGTTTCGGCTTGGGAGGAAACCCTCTGATAACAACCCAAAACACAATTAACATTTATTGATGCATTTATACAAAATGAATTCGCAAGTGCTGATTCAATTCAGGAGCAAAAATAAAAACCACAAACAGAAAAAAATAACTGGATTATCAGGGCTAAGTGATGAGTGAGGTTTGTAACATTTTGTAGGACAGAAAATACACGGAGGGAGGCGTACACATGCTTATGCGCACACACAAATTCACACTCACACGTCCTTACACACAGCGTTTTGAAGTGGTGCATTGCGCGAGTGGGATTGCGCTTGTCTGGTAATCCAGTTTGACACTATGGAGGTATGCTGCCTGCCTCTCTCCATCTCCAAATAATTCCCTCTGCTGCACACACACACACACACACACACACACACACACACACACACTAATACGCATCCAAACACAGCAAGCCTGTCAGAGCAAGAGAGGAAGATTTAAGTGGTATTTTCCTTTGCTCACAAAATAAGCTCAATTACACAGATACACAAATACAGACGTACAAGCAAAGACAAATATACAAAATTGTAGAAATGAGTCCAGTTATGTGCAGACATGCACACACAAGTTGAAAATTCTTGGCCAAAACCAAAACCAAAATTCAGGGGGCACTTGGCTGAAAAATGACAATAAAGAGAAAACAGTTTATATAAAATAAACGTATTAAAATTATTACAGTACATAACCTACAGTATGTGCCATGAAATCCACCGTCCTCACCACCAGAGAACTGTTGGTCAGCCAAGGCAATGAATTCCGTAATTTTTTAGGCTATCCTTGCACTTCGGCACTGGCTGTGTGATTTTTTCATCATTTCAAAAACATTTCAAAACTATATATTGTTTCCTGTTGTTCAAGTATCAAACCTGTAATGAAGACGTTCTTAGGCGTTTGAACATGAACAGAGTGAAGTAAAAAACAGTATTGCAATCCTATTTCTCATTTTCTTGAGCATTCATAATATTTCTATTAACAATAATCATAAAAGTATATTAATATAAACATTAGATTTTGACACTTTTACCGTAAGCCTGTTTGATCTCTGTTTTGTGTTTAACTTCTCCATTAAAAATACTTCTCCTGCGGTGCATCCCTAATAACCAGCATTGCTTTTTTTTTCCTACACACAGCTCTATGAGCTGAATGAAGTTGTGTGTGGGCCTCAGGTGTTGGCCATTCACTCAGAGCCTTTATGAGGGGTAATGGAGCTGTGCCAGCACAGTTTCACAGAGAAGATTCTGCTAAATAAAAGAGAGAACAAAAGCAAACAAAAGGGAAAAAAAACACCACCTGAAAGAGTCGAGCAGGAAAATGGCAAAGCAAACAAACTATAACAGTGCCACAATACACATATTTTCAAATACAGTGTAATTTTTCATTCTGATGTGAAGACAAGATCTGATTCTCAATAGCAAATTAAACCTCAAAACTCACAACCCCAAACAGAATCTATGAGCAAGTTCAGAACAAAAGCCCTGTCATTTGAGCATGAATGCAAGCATAGAATAAGCAAGAGTTTACAATTTTGATTCACTACTTCGAACTTTAATTTTGTTGATTTTTCGTTGTACTAAAATTGTTACACTCAAAACAGACAAAAAACTCAATGTTTTACTCAATGCTTAGCTAATAAGCCTCTAAACAATTATATGACTAATGTGGATATATGTCTGTATCATAAATTCTTCCCATAGGTCTTCAAAAAGAGGCACATGACATAAAGGCAGATTTAAGTCATTCTACAAAAAGCACAGACTTCATTCTACAGCTTTCACACTCTCATAACAGCACATAGTGATGTCTGTGTGATCAGTTAAGAATAACATATTTTGTGTGCCTTCTAATACAACCAGTTATCTGACTTAACACAGGAAGCATGCTCAGATTTTTAATACAAGGATATGGTTTGATTACACATTCCAGTATCAGAAATATGCTATATAGTTGTGGTCTGACAACTTAATGTGTTAAAACAGCCAAAAAACATTACTCAACGCCTCATTTACTGACAGCGGAGGTGCTGTCCATGCAGTCTCTTTATAAATAATGTAAACACACAAAACTAGTTAGTTAACACAGAGAATCCAAATGGATAAAGATCCCTTTAATATACATGTTGGAAGACCTTTGAAAGAATGAGGCTTGTTTGTGCTGTTAGTGCTCTGTGCACTTTTCCTTCTGCCAACGTTTCAGACTTTCTTTCAATGACGCACAAGTGGTGCTTAAATCTCAAGATGCCCACTTCAGTACAAACATGTTCAAACATGTGAATCTGACAAAATCTGGACTTCTGAAATAGAAATCTACACTCTTAAAAAAGATAGTTCTTCAAGGGTTCTTTAGTAAAGAAAATGGTTCTATAAAGAACCATGAACACTCAAAGAACCCTATGCACGATTAAAGAGTTCTTTGCATCACGAAAGAGTTCTTCAGAATGTGCTGTAGATGGTTCTATATAGAACTTTTTAGAAAAGGGTTCTTCTATTGTTCAATGTCAAGCTTGTAACAACAGAAGAATCCTTTTGGGTACTATATAGAACCCTTTTCAAAAAGGTTCTATGTAGAACCATCTACAGCACATTCTCTATCAAACTGAAGAAACTTCTCATGATGCAAAGAATCCTTTAATCATACAAAGGCTTCTTTGAGTGTTCATAGTTCTTTATAGAACCATTTTCTTTACTAAGGAACCCTTAGAGAACCACCTTTTTTTAAGAGCGTACAGTAGTCTGTGACTCATTCAGTGATGAAACAGTGCAAAAAAGGATGTACTGAAATGAGAGCTGTGGGTCAAGGCAGATATCTGACATTTTTTAAATTAACATATCTGTCAATGTCAATACTAATGCCAACACACATACAAGGGGTGGGCAATATGATGAAATTTTATCGGTATCGTGATAAATTATGTTACAATACGCTTTTCTGATCATACTGTGTATATTGTCAGTACTTAAAGAACACAGATTAACCACATTTCATTATAAAGTGAGCATAATTTGTCCTGTTTAATGGGATTTAATGCAGCACAGTTTGCAAAATATTGAAAAAGAATCATTGTAGATGTAAATTTATTATTATTTTATAGTTTTTTTAATATGTGGCAGTACAGGTTCTATTTTGTCTGACACAACTTATTAAATCTCAGAAAAAAAAAATATTACTATGCATATTGGGTATTGTGAAAATGTCTTGGAGTATTGTGATATAATCTTTTGCCATATCACCCACCCCTACACACAGACACACACACATTTATAAAATGTGGAAATTAGGACTAAATCTACCTGGATTTGACTTGGGGTAATTTACAAGACTATATAGGTATGTCACAGACCCAATCCACAGCCTGTTTGTATGGGAAATTCTGACCCCTTCATGTATATGTGCAGACAAGCTGCCAAGTTACCTTTCATGTTATGCAGGTCGGTTTTGCCCTCAAAAACAAATATTTGGCTTTAGCTTTATTGAAAGATGATTCAAATGAAACAGCATCTATCTCTGTCAATTGGTATATAGCTCAGTTTTTATTTGCCATCTTTATTGGTGATGTAAAGGATTATGATTTAGATATGTTTCTGAGGCTCGCAGCTCCTGCAGGTCACACTACAACCTCTCAGAAGGTCTTATTCAAAAGCTTTAGCCATTTTTATGTGCTCTGACAGGGAGAAAAGCAGTGAAATGAAGTGTTTTGTAACTGAAAAAGAAACGCTGAACTCTGGCTGGTTTTGTGATTATATACATTTCCGTGCAAAAATGGCCAAATGGCAAAACATCAAGCTTTTAATGGTCTTAACAACAAATCACTAAACAAATAGATAAAGTAACTTAGTTTGCAAAAGCTTTTCCCTTTAATTTCTTTAAATGTTGAAGTCTTGTGGGTAAACTTGCAAACAGTCTTTTACAGAAAGAAGAGTCAATATTGTTCCACTTAGCACTGATGACTTCAAACAGGTGAGAAACATGGCCAAGCTGGTTTGTGGTTAATGTGAGATCAAATGTTCTCAATAGGGTTTAAATCTGTAAAAAAACATGATTTTTGGGCTTGGCTTACTTTTTTGCATGGGAGTGCGCCTGCAACTACCACAGTATACAAAACCATGATTATTGGCAAAATCAATTAACAATAAACATGGTGAAAAACATGCTAGACTCAAAAAATGCCATTTACTCAATTTGTCTCCTGGAAATGACCAAAAAAAAATGCTCAATATATACTCACTTCTTCTGACTGTATTTCAGTGAGGATTTAGCCAGTCCAGTGACTACGAAATGTGCAGAAAATGTGAGAGAAAGTGCTCTACTCACACAAGCACAGTATATAATAAGCATAACAATCAAACCAACAGAATGAATTCCAACAGAAGTCCAACAATGAGCAGAGTTGAAGATCTGACCTAACCATTTCTTTCTCTTGGTTTATGGTTAGGGTGGATTTCTTTAAGCAAATGTTGGCCAATACCAATATGATTACATTATCATTGTACATTCCTAGATGCAAATGCAAATGATTTAACCGGATGTCTTAAAGATTTTTAAACCATGAAAAATTCTACCTATTAGGCGTGTAACTATGCACATATTTTTAGGCGTGATACAGTTGTCAATTCTGAGGTTTAGTCTAAAGATTAAATATGGTCTTCAATATTCTGTGTGTTAAGTACTGATTCCACAGAACTCTAAATACTACAAAATACTTGGTTTTGCTCACAAAAATAATTTTAATTTTAAAACAAAAGACTTAAAAGTATCATGTTATAGAACAGATAATCTTATAGAACAGATATAACTGTATAAATATAGAAAAGACGCAATCTTGCACTGGCAGTGGTCTCCATGGTAAATGACAGAGAGACAGAGGAAACCTCTGGGTTACTTTATGGAAAAGAAAGTTATCATGAATAGGATACTTGTTATCTATCAATACCACTAGAATCAAAATTATTATTACGGTGTGACACCAATACCACGATAGACAAAGGGATATGTAGTAGTGTTCTTACCCTAGTGAGAAGTAGTGTGTGAGCGGGTGATTGGGGACAAGCCTGTTGTCTCATGGTATCCATGTGCTGATCTTCATTTGGCCTTAACGAGGAACAGCTTGCTAATTAATTACCCATGACCAATGGGCAGGGGGGTGATCCCATGCTCGCACGCGATTGGTCGAGGTGGAAGCAGGCCATCACTAAGCCCTGAAGGGACGAAAAGATCCTTCACCCAAAAACCTGCTCCTCAAGCCTGAGATACAACGATCAGTGCATGTGTGTATGTGGATACATTATGTTCATGTAGCGTATGCACACAGTGTGTACTGACAGTGTGCATACTAGTGGCAAAGCAGATTAAATGCTACATATCCCCTCATCAGTCTACCTTTTGTGTACTTATGAAGGGTGGAATAACACAACATTAGAAAAATCAAAAACCACATTTTTAATAGTATTTATTAACTACATTAACTAAGAATATAATTAATCACATTAACTATTCTGATCACTTGACTGCTGTAAATACTATGTAAGTTCTTTAGGTGTAGGTTTAAGAAGTTCTTTTAGCGTACAGAAGCTATGCTCAGGAAACACTGGCGCATTAAATGTATTAATGTAAACTTAAATATCATCAAATACTCTAATACTTTGAAATATTTGGAGAATATTATAATATTGAATTTTTACAATACTGCCCAGCACTATCTCAGGGGCATTAAATGAAGTGAATGAGTGATTCTAACACTGGGCCTCACTCACCAACTGTTCTTAAAAGGGACTTTCTTCTTAAAACTCACTAACGCAGTTTTCACACAAGATTCTGACCTTCACACTATGTTCTTATTTGGGATGTGCGAACAACTCTGTGGTTTAAGAACACGTCATGAATATGATGCAGACTTTTTCTTAGGACCTCTCTCAAAAACAAAATTAAGAAAATAACTTATTATTATAGATATTGGAAGATATTGGTGAATGAGGCCAAATGCTTTCGGGACATGGGCTACCTTGGTGGGAAAGTACAGTCTTGTATAGGACAAGCTCTAGTACACCCTATACAGTGTAAAATGCCAGGCAAGCTAAAGGAAAAACTATCCATAATTATCCATAATTATTCAGAACAGTCTAAATCATAGTTAAAAACTACGTAATGTATGCATAGGTTATCAATACCAACAGCAACTACTGCGATGTTTAAACTATAAAGAAACATATACTAAACTAGCGCTTTAATATGTGAGCTCGTGTCAAGATATGTGAGCCATGTCTAGAAGAACAGTGTCAAAACTCATGAGGGCTGGTGCCAAACAAGGAAAAACTGCCTCAGGATGGAGGAACCGAGGTAGCAAGTTGAAGCTCCCTGACAGGGATAGATGGACATTTGTAACAGGACAATTACTAGAAAACAATGAAGAATAAGCTCTAAAATAACCACAGAAACCAGTTTCTACCATTTTGAAAGAAAATCCCACTGTTTTCAAACTAATGCCTATCTGTCGCATCTGCAGCATATGGATGATTTCCATGGACAATAATTGCAACTGTAACTTCCCTGCACTTGCAAAAAACAACTCATTCACTCAAATTACACTTGTGGTAGAGGCTATATGGACAGTTTCTTCAGCTTCAGCACCTGCTCAGTAGCTTCTATTACATCTGTGTTTATAATGCAGCAGATAGAGAATAGGTGGAAAAACACCGCAGTCAATAGATGATATATTGGCATTTTTACATGACTTAAAACAAGGGTTGTGTGGTATGGGCAAAATATAATATCATGTTAAATATTACAAACAAGATATGGCCTGTGAAATGATAAAACACATATTTCCATGTGTTGCAGAAGGGGTTGTATAATCTCACCCACAAGAAAATGGCATAAACTTGACAGACTGCATTAACGTCTGCTATTTATCAGAACCCCTGCAGAATATTTTGGAGCACTATTTGGATACTGAAGCGTTCTGCAAAATTTCTACAAATTACACATTCCTTACATTACAGGGCCAATACTGCACAATTAAAAAATCATATTATTTAGCTCTGATTATAATAACAGGGAGTGTTCAAATGAAATACAACCAGGCAGAGTCGTGTGATTACAAAACTAGGATTTTAAAGAAGTAAAAAATAATATGCAAGAATGGTTTGTCTTTTACTCTTTTTTTCCAAATCTCAATAGTTTTTGAGTGAAAAAAAGCCCAAGTGAGGCTTATGATATACAGTTTTTGCACTTGTAATATGCTAACCATGATGATGGGCCTGTCATCCTTAAAGAACTGTCCAATACCCACCAAAAAACTGCCATCATTATTAGCAAAACCCTCCATAACACATGGCTTAATAAGCCATTATAATTATCAATTGTCAAAGACATTGTGTGAGGTAGTCATAGCCCTTTCAGCACAAGGAACAGAGCCAGCTTTTCCTCTAATTGTTATGGAGGTGCGAACAGGTGCACATTAATAAACTGATAAACCATCACCACAGGTGATGCAGACACACACAAACACACACTCACACACACACACGCTAACCTAAATCCCCCCTAATTGGTTGGTCAATGTTGTTAAAGCTGCTTGGATGAGCCCAGTTCAGGATAATGACCTTCATGTCCATCAGTCCATCTCTCCCACTGACATGAGCACACACTCCATCGATCAGAGAGAACAGGTCGTCTCTAGCTCGCACACACACTAACAAATATACAGGCGCTTTGCGTGCGCAGTCACGCACCAAGCAGTTTAAACATGAGGAAAACATCAGCACGGCGGCCGCAGTTCATTCAGCATCGTAAAGAAACTGTGCTCTTTCTTGTGTCCCCCCCCCAAAAAAGAAACGGCTGCAGAAAATGTCTGCTTTGGTGTTGCTTCGCTTGTAACTTTGCAGAGGATGGTTACGGTGCACCGTGCAAAACTTCTCATAATCGCAGTGCTGTATTTGAAATGGTCCCCCTGAGGGAGCACTTTATAGAACATTATTACAAGGAGCACTACAAAGAACACTATTACAGGGAGCACTACATAGAGCACAATCACAGAAGGCACTATATAGGACACTACTATAGGGAGCAATATGTACAACACTATTACAGGGAGCGTTCTACAGAACACTGTAGAATGCTCCCTATAATATAAACTCTACCTATTATAGAACTTTTATAGCAAACATTATATAGAACACCATTATGGGGTACAACTAAGGTGCACTATATGAAACATAATTATAGGAAACACTATATAAACAACAGTATCAGAGAAAATTCTACCATTACAGAAAACATTTAAAACACACTATTAGACGAATCACTGTATGGAACACATTACTGTTGGGAGCACTGTATAGAAAGCTATTACAGAAATACAATATGGAATACAATTATAGAGAGAGCACCATGTAGAATACTATTTTAGAAATCACTACACTATTGTAGAAAACACTCTATAGAACCCTCTTATAGGAAACATTCTACAGAACCCTAATATAGGAAACATTCTGCAGAACCCTAATATAGGAAACATTCTGCAGAACCCTATTATAGGAAACATTCTACAGAACCCTACTATAGGAAATATACTACAGAACACTATTGCAGTAAACATTCTATAGAACCCTATTATAGGAAACATTCTACAGAACCCTATTATAGGAAATATACTACAGAACACTATTACAGTAAACATTCTATAGAACCCTATTATAGGAAACATTCTACAGAACCCTACTATAGGAAACATTCTACAGAACCCTATTATACAAAACATTCTACAGAACCCTCTTATAAGAAACATTCTACAGAACACTATTATAGGAAACATTCTACAGAACACTATTAGAGAAAACATTCTACAGAACCCTATTATAAGAAACATTCTACAGAACCCTATTATAGGAAACATTCTACAGAACACTATTATAGGAAACATTCTACAGAACCCTATTATACAAAACATTCTACAGAACCCTATTATAGGAAACATTCTACAGAACACTATCATGGGAAACATTCTACAGAACCCTAATATAGGAAACATTCTATAGAACCCTATTATACAAAACATTCTACAGAACCCTATTATAGGAAACATTCTACAAAATCCTATTATAGGAAACATTCTACAGAACCCTTTATAGGAAACATTCTACAGAACACTATCATGGGAAACATTCTACAGAACCCTTTTATAGGAAACATTCTACAGAACACTATCATAGGAAACATTCTACAGAACCCTAATATAGGAAACATTCTACAGAACCCTCTTATAGGAAATATACTACAGAACCCTATTATAGGAAACATTCTACAGAACCCTATTACAGGAAACATTCTATAGAACACTATCATAGGAAACATTCTACAGAACCCTAATATAGGAAACATTCTACAAAACCCTATTATAGGAAACATTCTACAGAACCCTATTATAGGAAACATTCTACAGAACACTATTATAGGAAACATTCTACAGAACCCTATTATACAAAACATTCTACAGAACCCTATTATAGGAAACATTCTACAGAACCCTATTATAGGAAACATTCTACAGAACCCTAATATAGGAAACATTCTATAGAACCCTATTATACAAAACATTCTACAGAACCCTATTATAGGAAACATTCTACAAAATCCTATTATAGGAAACATTCTACAGAACCCTATTATAGGAAACATTCTACAGAACCCTTTTATAGGAAACATTCTACAGAACACTATCATGGGAAACATTCTACAGAACCCTTTTATAGGAAACATTCTACAGAACACTATCATAGGAAACATTCTACAGAACCCTATTATACAAAACATTCTACAGAACCCTATTATAGGAAACATTCCATAGAACACTGTCATAGGAAACATTCTACAGAACCCTATCATAGGAAACATTCTACAGAACCCTCCTATAGAAAATATTCTGCAGAACACTATTAGAGAAAACATTCTACAGAACCCTAATATGGGAAACATTCTACAGAAACCCTATTATAGGAAACATTCTACAGAACACTATCATAGGAAACATTATACAGAACCCTATTATAGGAAACATTCTACAGAACCCTATTATAGGAAACATTCTACAGAACACTATCATAGGAAACATTCTACAGAACCCTAATATAGGAAACATTCTACAGAACCCTAATATAGGAAACATTCTACAGAACCCTATTATACAAAACATTCTACAGAACACTATCATAGGAAACATTCTACAGAACCCTAAAATAGAGGAAACATTCTACAGAACACTATTATAGGAAACATTCTACAGAACCCTAATATGGGAAACATTCTACAGAACACTATTATAGGAAACATTCTACAGAACACTATTATACAAAACATTCTACAGAACCCTATTATAGGAAATATTCTACAGATCCCTATCATAGGAAACATTCTACAGAACACTATCATAGGAAACATTCTACAGAACCCTAATATAGGAAACATTCTACAGAACCCTAATATAGGAAACATTCTACAGAACCCTATTATACAAAACATTCTACAGAACACTATCATAGGAAACATTCTACAGAACCCTAAAATAGAGGAAACATTCTACAGAACACTATTATAGGAAACATTCTACAGAACCCTAATATAGGAAACATTCTACAGAACACTATTATAGGAAACATTCTACAGAACACTATTATACAAAACATTCTACAGAACCCTATTATAGGAAATATTCTACAGAACCCTATCATAGGAAACATTCTACAGAACCCTATTATACAAAACATTCTACAGAACCCTATTATAGGAAACATTCTACAGAACACTATCATAGGAAACATTCTACAGAACACTATTATAGGAAACATTCTACAGAACCCTATTATAGGAAACATTCTACAGAACACTATCATAGGAAACATTCTACAGAACCCTAATATAGGAAACATTCTACAGAACCCTCTTATAGGAAACATTCTATAGAACACTATCATAGGAAACATTCTACAGAACCCTAATATAGGAAACATTCTACAGAACCCTATTATACAAAACACTCTACAGAACACTATTAGAGGAAACATTCTACAGAACCCTAATATAGGAAACATTCTACAGAACCCTATTAGAGGAAACATTCTACAGAACCCTAATATAGGAAACATTCTACAGAACCCTATTATAGGAAACATTCTACAGAACCCTAATATAGGAAACATTCTACAGAGCCCTATTATAGGAAACATTCTACAGAACACTATTATCAGTTAACATTCTACTATAGGACACATCAGGGTTACTTCACAACAGCAAAGAAATGACTTCTGGGTGGATAATACAGGTAGCGCTGCACTGGTACAACAGGTTTTTGTATTAATCGTGAGACAAATTTAACCAAAACAGAAAAACAGAAAGCTTTTCTAAACTGACCTCCCCAGGTCAAAAACTTGTTAATACTGATCATGTAACTATTAAGTACACCAGTCACAGACTTCATTCTAGTGGTGTTTTTCATCATTTTATTTCACTTAATTCAATTCAATTTGACTTAATAACTAACCTTCTTGCTAGTTAGCTTACTTTATTGGCTGATATAAAATACTGCACTATTCTGCACACTCACTCACACTTGTCTACATTTACCCAGAACCACATGTAGAATCAAATAAAGCTTCATTTTTCTGCATGTTAAAAAATGAGCCAAACACCTGTGTCCACTTTCATAAATGCTAGTAGCGTTATCTTCTTATAGCTTATATCGCCTGTTGAATTCTCTACAAAGTAAGAATTCTAAAAATAGCAATCAACACATCAACATACCATCCTGGACTACATTCTGGTGCTCATGTCATGATCATCATCATGCAATAGTGCTTAGCAACGTCATCTTCATCTGACGGACGCTAAATTGCAGGTGGCTTCAGCAACAGGTGTTACAAACACAGAGGGTAGCAGCTGTACTTGCTTTTGAAAGCTGCAAAATGGGAAAAATGTAAGTAAAATACATTACATTCTTTGGTGCATTTGCCAGTACAGCCTCAAACACAAGATTTTACCACTACTGATGATGTTTTGTCTAAGTTCTATTTATTGAATGCAAGTTATCTACCTGGAGGTACACTGTTAGAACTAAAGGGACCGTACAGGTACATTTCTCATTTATCAAGGTAAAAACAATGGAAATGTGCCCTCAAAGGTACAACAGTGGTTTTAAGGTCCAAATTTACATCTTGAATAAGTTTTATTTTCCCAGGTGAAAAGTACATATTTGTACCTAATGTTTTAAAACAGAACAGAAATATAAAAAGCCTGGAGACGAGACGGGGTGTGGAGTCAATACAACTTAGAAAATATAATGTCAATGGACTGTGGTACAATTATGTTCCCTGTCTAAAGGTACTGAGATGTACCCTTGAGGGTCCCGTTAATTTAAAAAAACTAGCTATATATTACATCAAGACAATTGTGTCTCTCAGTTTACTTTTGGCAGTAACGGTGCTGATGTAATGTATTTTAAAGATGGGAAAATGATACCCACGCAGGTATGAATCAAACATTTTCTAAATATTGAAGCAAATTCAACGCACGTTGTTTTTTTAAATGAAGTACAGGTTATCAGTAGGAGCGCACTGGATGTTCTCCACTGTTATCAGACACCACTACAAAATGGAAGACTTCTGAAATAGCGCTCTAATGGAGTGAACAGGTCACAGTTTTGGCTGCTGCCACAAACAAGCGGCAACAGTTTAGAACAGTAACAGTTATGTCACAAAAGGGCTCCGGCATTGCCCCTGTGTTCCGTTGCCACGCCAACCCAACTTCCCGTTGCCACGCCAACAGAACCTCGAAGTGATGCTGGGGAAGATTTGAAAGACGTTCTCGCTCTCTCTTCCTTAATCCCTCTGGTGCCTGTCAATCAAAGGCGAGCGTGACTGGCAGCTGTGCCGACCCCACTGAGCAAGGGTAAAGCAAATCTGTCACCTTACATTAATAAGCAAAGGGGAGTCAGAAGGCAGGGACACATCATCAAAGATTTCAGGCTAGCTGACGAGTCCTACCCCCTCACACACACACACACACACACACACACACACACACACTGCCTCCGTCCCTCAGAATGAGTTCATTAGTTCTGTGGAACACAGCTTTGAGAAACAGAACAAGGGATGAGAGGGCAGTGCATCCTCTCTCTCTCTCTCTCTCTTTCTCTCTGTCTTTCTCCCTTTGTTTCTAGTTAACCCACTTAGTTGCGATGTCTGGACAAGACTATGGGCACATTACTCAAGCTTGAAAGAAGGCAGCACGACCAAGAGCAATTTGGGAGAACGCCTGCAGAAGAAGACAGTGAGGCTCTGAATATCACACACAAACACACACACACACACAAACACACACACACACACACACACACTCATGCCCACATATTCACCAATTCATGGAGTGAAGCAACAAACAATTAGAGTCCCAAAAGAACAGAGGATGGCACTGTGTTAAAGAGACAGAGGAGAGGGAGAGAGAGAGAGAGAGAGAGAGAGAAAGAAAGAGAGAAAGAAATAGCAGGAGAAAGTAAGAGGGACAAAGACAGTGAGAGATAAAGAGCAAGACGAAGAGACATAAAGAGAACAGGAGAGGGAGAGATAGAAGTGGGATACAGATAAAGGAGGAGGACAGATAAAGAGAGCGCTTGAGAGAGCAAGAGATAAATAGATAAACAGAAGAGGAGCGAGAAAGATAGAGAGAGAGGCAGAGAGAGAAAGAGTGAGAGGCGAGAGTAACAGAGGGATAGACAGAGTGAGTGGGTGAGTGAGTGAGAGAGAGAGCAAGACAGAGATTACGGTGTGCGTGTGTGAGACAGAGAGAAAGAAAACTTTTGGACAGAGCTAGAGGGATGGAGAGAGGGATACAGAGAGAGAGGGGAGGGAGAGAAAGCGAATCAAGGCGTGAGGAAGAGTGAGCGTGTAAATGGACAAGAGGAAGAGGAGCGAGAAAAAAAAGAAAGAAGGACTAATTTCTTACCTTGAACATTGCCAGCCCGACTATCATCCTCTCTCCTCAACTCTGGCATGATGATGTGAGCTGGGTCTCCTCTCTTCCTCTCATAGCCTCAGATGGAGGGATGACTGACTGATGAAGCAGCACAAGGGGGGTCCGCAGAGGGAAGGAGGAAAGGGTTTGGTGCGGGGAACGAGTGCTGGATTCAGACTGCAGCAGTTTGGCCTTACTGTAGATCCAGATGGAGGTTTAAAAGTAACAGACGAACTGAGTCAAGTAATTAATTAAGAAAAAAGTCCAAAATATGTGACTCACCAAGTCATGAATTAGACCGAAAAACGACGACTGAGAGGTTTTAGTTCTTTCAGTCACTACATCAATAAAAACACACTGACCGTCACACCTGAGGTCTACGTCTCTGTAGACATGTCCTTCATAAAAACCCCCAACAAAAGACAAAAACAACTCGAGACAGGTTCTTCTATGAGTTCATCGCACCTCCAGCTCCGTCTCCTAAACACACTTCTGTCCGTTAGCTTCTTTCTTCAGGGTTGGAGTAAAAAAGTTCGTTTAAGGAAAATCAGAGGTTTCTTCAGCTCCTGGATTTGCGAGGTTCTTCAGCTGTCAGTAGTTTTGTGATTTCCACCTGCGTCGTCCGTCTCCTGATGGCGTCACTAGAAAAAAGGCGGGAAAAAAAAAGAAAACCGTCAAATACCGCGCGGGTGTATTTCCTCTCAGAGGTGAGCGCGCGAGCAGCGCTCGAAGGAAAGCGGGGTTCACTGTGCTGAGCTAACCAGCTCGGTTCTGGTCAGTTTTACGTTCTTTTCTCACTTTGTCCTGTGATTCCAGAAGCGAAATTAAACACTTGTTGATTATTTTAGAGCATATTCGGGTATTAATGGGTATCAATTAATAAGATACACTCAGAACCTCTTGTTTGTTCCAGTTTAATCCATTCATGTCCACATTCGAACTATTACATTTCAGCTTCTTTGAGCACAAATATGAAGAAAATTTTCACATTCATCAAACCGCATGGCTAAAAGGTGAGTTTTATCACTTAATATATCAGATTAAATTCATTCTTTTTGTCATTTGAAAAAAATCCAAGCTTAATTGAAAATAAAAGTATAAACTATAAAATAATAAAAATAGGTACTATTAGATGTGCACCCAAGGTACAGCTTTACAAAATGTCATCACTTTAGACCAATCTGAACAAGTTATGAACAAGTTCCTTATCATATTAAATCATACTAAATGTTGAGGCATGAATGGATTAAACAGATAAATCTTAACATAAATGAAGAAACACTGTAAATAGAACCAAAATGACCCTACTGTAAATAGGTCCAAAAGTGTATATATATATATATATATATATATATATATATATATATATATATATATATATATGTATATATATATATATATATATACATATATATATATATATATATATATATATATATATATATATATTGCTGTTGTTGGAACAAAACCTTGTATCTCCATTTTTGTTGTTTTTCTGTTTCAGACATAATTTGAAAATGCCTGTTGCTCTTTACATTGTGTGTAAATTTCATGATGAATGGACCAAAAGAAATGGTCCAAAATGACTTGGACAAAAAGTCTGGTTCCATTCACTTACATTAAAAGTAAACAAGGTTTTTTTCCTTCTCCCATAAAGTTAGATACAAGGGTTTGTTCCGACAATAGCGACATATATATATTTGGCATATTACCATATAACACTCATATGATGTTCCATGACATCTGAATCCACTTAATGTGATGCAAAACCTCACAGTAAAACTATTAGCTGTCAATCCAAATACTATCTGGTTGGATTTAGATATTACGGGTCATCAGCTAACAGGAAACATAAGAAACTCAATTTCAGTAAATGTTCACTAGTGTATTCTTTCTAAATGAGCTACAGAAAATATTGTACAGGCTCATTACTTTCAGTGGAAAAACTGAATAAAATAATAGCTTTATTTTTTAGAGCCTATAACTTGCACATCCCATATTACTTGAATCCACCCTCTTTAGTCTGTAGTGGCCTGGATGTTCAGAGCAGAGTCCAGTGATTGACTGATGTGTTAGCTTTCCGAACCCACAGAAAACACACACACATGCACACATACAATAAATGGGTGTTAACATGTCTTCTTGTGTTACTTACCATTCCAACCATTTCTGCAGTGTCTCATTAATGTCTGGGTGATGTTGGGAAAGACTGGACAAACGGCACAGAGGGCACAGAGAAAATACAAGAAATGCAAGAGGGTCTCCCCTGACATGTCCGTCTAGTCGAATCACAGGCTTTCAAAAGACGTGAAAAGTCCTTGAAATTCAAGAAAAATAGCAAGTAGGAACGTGGAACTGAGATAGTAGGCTATATAAACCTGATAAATCCAACTGGCATGTCACTTGAATGGAATGAAACCAAAAAAAGACAGAAAGTAAATGTAAACCAGTAAACTATAATGGGCAAAAAGCAGAATTTGAGAAATAGGAGGTGACTGTTTGACCAAGAAACAGATGGATGAAATGGAGGGATCCTCCTAGTTCTGTGTGATACTGCTAAAATTCGGTATCATGGTGCTTTCCACATATATCACGGTATCAGATACTGTTTAACTTTGCTTTAATAATGAAAAAAGTGTTTACCAAGTCAATAAATCCATGTTTCCTGAATACTGAGACACTGATAATGTAAAATAATGTCTTGCAAACTTAACATGGCTTGTTTTGATTGAGCTGTCAAAATAACACCAAAGGGAGCTTTGCACAATATTTTAAATGCTAACCACACAGAAAACACATTTCCAGAACAGAAACTCTCTGTTTATTTAGTGTGTATGTATTTAAGACTTTGCTTTCAGAGCAACCTGAAGCACCCAGTAAATTACATTACTAGATACCATAAGTAATGTGAACAAAATAAAATAAAAAAATGTAAAAGCAACAGAGACGGTACTTCTAATAGAGTAGAATATTATCATGGATATAATATTATCCAACAATATCTCTAAAACTCAAAATCAATATCACAATGTGATGCCAAAACCACTACACCATTATTAATTGTATATATATATATCACCCAGCACTAATCCTCACGTTTACAATATTTAGTCTTTACAATATTTAGTCATTCACCAGTGCATTAAACCTGAACTCCCCCAAGTATAGAGGCATTAAACATACATCCAAAAGTGCAAGATGTTAAATGGAGATGCCAGATGCGTTTCTAAATAACAGAATAAATTGAAATATTTGTGAATGAATTAGTGAATGGATGGGAAAAAGTTTTTTTTTTTGTTTTTTTTTAATTCTCGAGTGTTTTTTGTTTCCCTGCCATCTGGGACACAGCGGCTTTGCACGTCAGCTGATCGGGGGGACCCGCGAGAGATGGAGCAAAGAGGGAGGGGGAGGAGGAGAGGAAAGGAGAGGGGGATGATGATGAGGAGGCCAGAAAAAGTGTGAGCTCGCCTCCCAGGTGGTAGACGGGGCGGAGGAGGTGAGGGGGGGAGAAAATAAATATGAAGGAGTGACACATGAAAATTAAACACCCAATAAAAAGGGATCTATAACAGTAGAGCAGCCAAAGCCAGCCGTGAATGATGAGGGGAGTATGGGGAAAAAACGAAAGAAAAACACGGTTCAGCACGCCATCTGATGAGTAGATACTGAGAAGAACTTCATACCATTTCAGACATTTGTTCCAGAAGGATGACGATGTACATAAACTAGGACCAGAAATTAAATATGAACGTGTCTTTCCTTAACTTCAAGCAAATGGTTAACAGTTTTGTAAAACAGGCTCCATAAATACATAAAGCAAGCTATTTTTGGTGTCTCAGACTGAAAGCCTACTTAAATCAAGGCAATTTTTGTTGCCTTAGAGTGAATGCCTGCATAACGTCTCAAGCAAATGAAAGCACAGCTTCGTTTCTGCTTCTGGAGGCCTGTTGAATTAAACGACAAACTGCTTCACACTGCAGTAACAGCAAATGCCTTCACTTCAGTGGGTGTGGTGATGCTTACACTTAGGCCCAAAACAGAGACTAAAGATGGACTAATGGACAGGACAGAATGAAAATATGGCTATTTATATTTATGTGGTGACTATATGCATATGTAGCTTCAGGCCAACTGTGTGCATGTGTTTCAGGAGAAACAGAATGGCACTGGACTGGAGACCCCTTCACTTAAAGAACTACATAGAGAAAATGGAGGGACCTTGGGGGACGGACAGTGAACAGAGGCTGGAAAGATGACACAGTTCGTTTGTTCGTCCATTTGTTTCACGCGTGCAAGGTGCGTGCCAAGGTGTGCTCCGAGTACACGACGAAAAAAGGGACGCACAGGTACACACACACACCCACGCACACAGACAAAACAGGTCGGACAGACACTAAACAAGTTGTTGGAACCTACCTAGAGGAACTTTAAAGCGTCCAGCAAAAAAAGTGAGGTGGAAAAAAAGGGGGGCAGGCAGTGGAGGAGCAAGAGAGGGAAAAAGAAAAGGAAAAGGGGAGGAAAAGAAAGGGATGAGACAACTTAAAGGAGGAATATGCTCTTTTGTTTTTGTGTCCAACTTTTCATTCAGTGAGCGCAGGAGCGTTTTCAGAGGAGACGGTTACGGAGAGAAAGAGAAGGGGGGGATGGTCCGAGGAGAGATGATGGAAAGGAGGGCCGGATGATGGAGGGGTGAAGTCGGAGCAATAAAAGAAGCAAAGAAACTAGAGAAGCCCCTCTCTTCCCCTTCCTTCCCCTCTCCAGAGCGGGTCATAGGTAGGCGAAATTGTACACCAGGTAGATGGAGAAATAGATGAGCAGGCAGATGATGGAAAGAGCGAACAGGTGGAAGGACGAGGCGCCTGCCAGCACCACGATGAGGAAGAAGAAAAAAACGAAACGAAAGAAAAAAACGAATACTCCAGCGCCTTCCGTCTTCCCTCTCGTTCCTTGCTCACTCTCTTCTCCTTTAGGGGGGATCGCAGGTGATTGAGGTGTTTTTTCTCCTCTCTCTCTCAGTTCACATTCCTGTTCTTCTCATCGTTTGCATTCCTCTCTTGTTTTCCTTCTTTTTTTTTCTTCCCCTTTTTGTTTTTTCTCCCACCCTCTTTTGGCTTGTCATAAAAGAGTCCTCCGTTGTAGAGTAGGAAAAATAGCCCTTTTCCATAAACAGTGAGTGAGGCAGGGGAAAAACTGGAGGAAGAGGTGCTAGCGGTTGTGCTGTCTGCCTTTGAATGCCACAGCAAGAGTCTCTCTTTCTCCCTCTCTCTCTCTCTCTCTCTCTCTCGCTCTCACCCTCCCCTCACCAGTAAAAAAGCGAGGGAGTAGCAGAAAGATGGAGAAAGTGAGAGGTTGAAAGACAGAGTGAGGGGTCCCTCTGCAGGTTTAGAGGGAGATTGAGAAAAGGGGTTGTGTTAGAAGTAAAGGTTCATAACATTCAGTGCAGACTAAAAGAATGAATTGGTTTTAGAGTCTGATACAAGACATTTAGCTCCCTCCACTGGTCAGGAATGAGCTTTTTTGCCACACGTTTCCAGATGCTGCTGAATTCAAATGTAGTTTTCACTAACTTGATGGTTGTATCTGAATCTCCCATTTTGGGTATGAATGGATTGTTAATCTCTAGCTGTTCATTTAAAGGCTTATTACTTAGCAGCTACTAAGAACAAGGCAACATTCACCATTTTAGTGTCTGTCAAAATCAAACCTCCTGCCACTGATTTAAATAAGAACAATTCTGCATTGACAGACAACAGGCACAGAGGCGTGGCAGTGCATGACAATTGGAAAAAGTTCAACATAGACTTTTGAAAGAATATGTAACCATGCGGTAACCAATGGAAGATGGTTTGGTGCAGGGCTTTAGTTAGTCATGTCAAAATTGAGCAAGATGGAGGAGAAACAGTCACTGCTGTCAGCTCCAAAGCTCTGTTTTATGTGTAGTTTATTTTCTTTGTTTTGTAGTGTTGTTTTATCCTTTCACTGGTGTTGATCTGCAGTATGATGTGCGGCTAGATAGTACAGTTTTGAGACGTTTGTGAGAGGACATCTTTAGAGAAGAGCATGTTGCTAACTAGCTTCTTTCCTCTGATTGTACTAGGGTTGCCAACCCAGCCCTGTAAAATTTCAAGACAGTCGTGTAGGTGTTTTACTAAACTCAAAGTGCAGACAGATGTCTGTTCAGCCAATAAAATTAATCCTCTCACTTATCGCATTGCAATGCTGCCTAAACATTTCAACAAAACTGCACATTTTCAGAACAACGGTCCCTACATTGAGGGTAATCTGAACAAGGCAAACCCATTCTTCTATCCATTCGGATAAAAAGATACAGTTAAAAACTTCATAAGAAATGTCTGTAGCAATAATATACAATTTATTCTTAATTAGCTTGGTCACGTCCACTTGAGTCTCACATTGAGATGCTAGTAAAGGCTTGATAAACCAAATCAGGTGTGTTAAATGAGCAGTTTATAAATAATTAAAAGTTGTTCAGTGTCTGGGTCTGTTATCAACAAAGATCAGGAGCTTCGAACTCGAGTCCTAGAAGGCCAGTGTCCTGCACAGTTTAGTGATTTTCATGCTCTAACACTCTTAGGCCTTGAATAAATGAATTTAATAAGGCATATGCTTTTTTTCCTCTGCTTTGGTCTTCATCCACACTGAAACCATTGAAAATGCTCTCAGAAAACAGCATTTATACAATATAGTGTGAATAGAGGAAACCAGAGACTTGTGAAAAAACTGATCTCTATGGTCCTAAGATTGGCCCCTGACTAGAGGACAAGTTTGTTCAAATGCTGTTGTCAGCGTTATTTGTTTTGACCACTCTTTTAGAAATGAACATAGCTGTGTACAATATTTCCTGCGTACAAGAAAAAGTACTTTGTGTTCATTACTGTATGACACACCTCTGCAAGCTCAATGACAATACAGACTTGATTTTATCGTTCAGCTTAGCCACCTTTGCTGGCACACACCACAAAAAAACACTTGTTGGAAAATGTAAACTTTGTGACTGCAGTAGTAAATGCATGTTCAGTATAGCTGCTTATAGCCTCTCTGCTTCAGTATAGCTGGAAACAGTTTTGAAAACAACCTAAAAATGCTTATTTGAATCAGAATTATTTTCTGAAATCACAAAACATGATTTCAGCGCTCACCTGCACACATTCAAGATGGACTGAGGAGACTGTACTGACATGTCATGGTTTACTAATGTAAGCAATGTGACACATTCAAATCTCATGTTTAAAGCTATAAAATATCAAGTTTCATTATATTTCATTGCAAACTCTGACACTGCATATTAACAACATCAGATCATCTTACCATTTGCAGCTGTTTCCATCGTTTTTCAAATTGTTTTCACTGTGTGTAAAGGATTATGGAAGACTGAAGGTCTAGAAGGATACACCAGTTGTGTTACTCAGAAACGAAGAGTTAATTTCTTGGCCACGTTCGAGAAATTCTACGTAAGGAGCCAGTCTTCAGTAACGGCCAAGAAATGTATATTACTGCAGCTGCATCCTTGGCTTTACAAAGAGGTCGAATGGCTTACTAAAGCTGGTGATTAAATACTGAGTTCAATCGGGTGTCCTTAAGCAGGTAATCACTGAACTGTTCTGGACACTAGACTTCCAGGACTGAAATTCGATGCCCCTGAGAAAGACCGTGAAGGCTTTTACCATATAAAATGTCAGAGGGAGAGCATATTGCAAAACAATCAAAAAAAAACATCTTCTTTAAATATTTTTAAACTTCAAAAAATCACCGCTTGCTTCTTAGTGTATGTCTTAACTCTGTTTTCAGAGTAGAATATCTCGTATGTGTTCTGTTCTTTTTTACCTAGTTTCATTCGTTCTCTTTCTCAGGAACTCTCTCTGATCCTGGCCTGATCTCATCCTCATCCTCTTTTGATCCTTCCTTTTTTTTGGCACCTGTCGTCCTCTCTTGTCTCAGCTCAGACAGTCCGCCTCTTCCACTCATTCGCTTGTCTTCTCAGAAAAGAAAAAGACAGGAGGTGGGGTTGAGGAGAGATGAAGGGATAAAGGACTCTGTCTTCAAGCCTAAAGTTTTTCTTTTTCTGGTCTGGTATGTGGGTTTGGTCTGTGAGTAAGGTGGACTATATATATCACAAATCACTGTCTTAATTTGATAGGTCTTATTCAGTGACTTGAGTCTTTATTTTGTTGTACAATTCTAAAGGTTACAATAAAAGCAAGCACTGCTAAGCTCTTAAAAGCATCATTCCAAGAGATCAATGCCAAATAGACATTTTTTTTGTCCTGCATAGCATCAGTTATGTATTATTCTGACCAAAAAAAGGTTTTCCTGCCTCAGTAATCATTTTTATATTTATGTGCAAAATAACAAAGCAAAATTCAACAATTATTACAACCTTTTATTTAAAATATATGCTTTTATGTCAAATTTATAAATCTTAATATGAAAGCAGATACTTTTGATCATTGCAAAATTTAATGACAGTCTATATGGACATGTAAAAATGCCTAAATTCTTAAAAATATTTTTTTAAAAACATATCTTTTCCCCAAAAATAGTCATTATTTTAACAATGAACTTTGAATTCATATATTTAAGTTTGAAAAAAATGTATTATTGGCTAGTATGATGATACATTCTCTTTATTATGATAAACTATGCCACAATTCACATTTCCTGACTGTATCATGGGTCTCATTAGTACATCTAGAATGCTGAAAAACTTCATATGTCTTTAAAAAACATTGAGATCAAATATAGAGAGCCTGTAAACAACCTGTGTATAATATCTGCATAAAACTGCACAGTAACAAGTAGCTGCCTGTTACGCTGCTGTTTCAGTTTATTAATTTATTTTTACCAATTGTTTTATTTTCCTTATGTTCCTTTTTAAATTGTTTATTTTACAGTAAGAGCTAAACTAATGTTGAAAAAACTTTTGCTCAAGCTTCAGGAAAACGTAATAACAAGAAACTATATCATGAAAATGTCTGAAATTATAATGAAGTTAGATTTTACTATCACCCACTCTTGGTCCTGACTAACTTTACTCCCAGTTCTAATCGGGTAAAGGAGCACAAAAGTGAACACATGACATCCTACTGACACCTAGTGGTGAAAACTGAATATGGTAGAATTCCATTAAAAAGACCACTTGGTTCTTCTGCAGACACATAGTATTAAATCAGGCAGTGTAGTGAAATATGGAGCAGACAGACACAAAGGGTTGGTAAAAAGGTCAACATGTTACTGACAAAGCAGGTGTTTTTGAGCAAGGAAACATTAAACTGTAGCCCTCTTGGACAGTTCTGACACATCTGTCTAAACACAAACCACAACATTAAGCAAGTGAAACTGTTCATTTCACATATAGTACACGTTGACTGTGCTACATGTAGGGTGTAGCGTGGTGGTCACCAATTACAGACCTGAGGATCTGCTTTCCTGTGGTGTTTAGTTCCAAACAGAATCTGCCACACCTGCACCACCTAATTAAATGCAGATTGGAACTAAATACTACAGGAAGGATCTCCAGGAGGATGGAAGGGGACCTCTTGTGTAGATAGTAGTAGTCAACCAATATACAGTTTTTTAAGAGTTGTTGAAGCCAGTTTATAATTATATGGTGTATACTTTTGTATATTTATTTTTCAAACAATACTTACTTTTCAATCCAATTCCAGTAATTTGTGTTCCTAATCAAAACAGAAAACAGGGAATAGGCAAATGGGATAGCCATACTTCTCATTTTTAACTGAAGTAACAATCCTTTAGTCATGGATCTGTTTTATTTTCTTTGTCATTTAATTCACAGTGAATTCTCATCACTGGTATTCAAAATAGAATTTTCTTATATACAATTAAATTAAAATAATGCATATGTATTGCAGTATACATTAGCTATTTATCAATATCTGCTTAAGTTTTATATTTTATACAACATACGGTCATATCTCCAAAATGATAACTTTACAGAAGAAGGGAAAAAAACCTACTTTACTTTTAATGTAAGTCAAAGGAACCAGACTTTTTTCCAAGTCATTTTGGGCTGTTTCTTTTGGTCCATTCATCATGAAATTTACACACCATGTAAAGAGCTACAGGCATGTTCAAATTATGTCAAAAACTGAAAAAAATTAGGTTTTCTTCTGACAGCAGCAGTATACATGTATTACATATAATATGTATGTAAATATGAAACTGTTGGTCACAAAAGTGGAAAAAGTACAAAGAAACTGTACATAAGTGAAAGTATGGTTACTGTTCTCAATAACAAGTTGTACACAGTGTGCACAATGGTACAAGCTGATCAACCTGGACTACTAAGTTTCATTTAACCCCTTTTCAGCAAATTTTTAAATTGTTGTAAAATTTAAATATACTGAAACACTGGGGTAAATATGACATGGTAACATATCCTTGCTGTCCAGTGAAAACCATGTTTCTCCATTTTTGTTGATTTTTTAGATTTTCAGAATCACTTTAACATACCAGCTGTCCTTTACGTTGTGTAACCAATTGAACCAATAGAAATGCTCCAAAATCACTTGGAACAACATTGACTTACATTGAAAGGTAAGAGTGTTTTTGCCTTCTCCTGTAAAGTTCATATATTGGAGATAATTGTTTTTCATTGGACAGCGACAATATTGTGACAGGCATAACCACTGCACAGCATAGCATTAGGGGAAAATGCCCCACTGAAGAACAATGCTCATTTACTGTAAAGCTAACACTCAACACTACTCGTTGAAGGCAACCATGTAACATTTGGACCAGTCGCTATCGGGAGAGGTCTCAGAACAAATGATGTAGTGATTAGGAGTTCAGGGAGAGGTTGGATTCTGAATACACTTAGGACAATCATAATCACAAGGACCTAGGACATCATTTCTGCCAAGCCTCTGCCATTAGTGGCTGCTCCCATGATTGCCAAAACATTTCGGATGCCATATTGTCACATTATCAGCCTTATTTGTGGGCATGATTGTAGTAAAATTTAGGACCATATCAGTGCAGTCCTGCCAGGACGAGATCACATAACATATATGATTTCTCAGCAGAATGACTTTAAGAGAACACTCAGATTTGCGGTCAAATCACCTGAAAAACTTAAATAATTTCACTTTATTAACAATTACACTCTTTCCACCAGCTTGTTTCCTATAGTGCATCCTGGTGCCATCATTTCCCCAGGTACCTGGCCGTTCATGTAATGTAAAAGAAAATAGGACTTATTGGACCAGGCGACTTTCTTCCATTGCTCCAGGGTCTGGATGGGGTTACCATGGGCACTCTGGCCTGCTAGACAACCCCATACCCAGCAGTGTGAAATGCCCTGTGTGTTGTGACACATTCCTTCTGCAAACATCATTAAAAATTTGTGTGACTTGTGCCACAGCAGCCCTTCTCTCAGTTCAGACCAGACAGGATAGCCTTTCCTGCTCTCGCACATTGATGAGCCCTGGGTGCCTGACACCCTTATGTCGACAGGTACTCACCACTGCTGACCGGGAGCGTCCCACAAGCCTTGCTGTTTCGAAGATGCTCTGACCCAGTCATCTAGCCACGAAACATTTTCTTTTACATCATGCTGATGGCCAGGTACACATGCACCCTTTATCTGGGGAAGTGATGACACCGGGATACACTCCAGAATGAAGAAAAGCTTGTGAAGGGAGTGTAATGCTCTGGGCAATGTTCTGCTGGGAAACCCTGGATCTGGGCAATAGTCATTACCTAAACATCATTGCAGACAAGGTACATCCCTTCATGGCAGTAGTATTCCCCAATGGTAGTGACCTCTTTCAACAGGATAATGCATCCTGCCACACTGCACACATTGTTCAGGAATGGTGTAAGAAAGAAGAGGAAGAGTTCGAAGTGTTGAACTACCTTCAAAACGCACCAGATCTCAATTCAGTTGAGCATCTGTGGGAAGTGCTGGAACAACAGCTCCAATCTACGGCAGCTCCACAATGCTTACAGGGCTTAAAGGATCTGCTGCTAGCGCCTTGGTGCCAGATACCACAGGGCATCATCAGAGGTCTTGTAGAGTCCATTCATCGGATTTATCCCATGATTATTCAAATACGGTTGATAAGATAGGAGCCTGGGAACGGATCCTTAAAACTTCATTAAGGTCACTAATGGCTAAGCGCTTTATGACCCTCTTGAAGGGGAACTCCTCCGATTTTTAAAAATTTCAGAATAATTCAGTCCCTCAGATGTGATTCAGAATAGTTTTGTGTGAAATGGTTAATTGTAGAGACTCAATAACGTGTGCACATCTTGAAGCTAACAACAGCAACGTATTTACTCATTAAAGTCTCTCCTACCACAAACTCAGCGCTTCCCAATAGCCTCCTCGTACAGCCGCTCTGCATGGCTACGTCTGCCATGCTCCCATGGCAGAGTAAGTAGAGGGATGCTACAATACACTTTAAACCAAAACTTTATCACAAAACTATCATAAAACAATGTGTCAGCCATCAAGCAGTATATTTATAACCATTTCATGTAATAACTTTCTGTGAGGGAGCTTTAGAGGTGGATGTCTGGTTCCTATCACCACCACTGTGAACAATTCTGACTTTGTAAGTTTCTCTAGAGCATTTTACATTATACGACTCAGAATGACTTTGTTTACAACTTAACTATTTAATTATGTCAAAGTGTTGAAAAATCAGTGGAGCTCCCCTTTAACCATATGTATGCCCTTTACATTGTGTGCAAATTTCCATTGACTTATATTAAATGTAAGTTTTTTCCTTCTCCTGTAAAGTTATCATTTTGGAGCTAGGTGAACAGTACCTTAGTTTTTCAGAACATTGACAAACATTCTATTGTTACAGCTCTTCCTATTTACAGGCCACATTTAGGCCGACTAATGGACTAACTTAGCCAGTTAATTCACAATAATAATAAGATATCAAAATATTTGTTTTTTTGCAGCCCTAAGAGCCACATCAGCTGTTGTGCTATCTACCCATGATGTGCATAACGACAATCCTTGATAGTTTGTTACTTCAAATACATATATCTATAAATAATAGGAAAAAAGAACTTCTGTGGATTTTCTTCATTTTATTTTCTTGTTTATTTTCAACTGTATCATGGTAATGTATTAGAATGTTATTTTAATCACTTCATTCGCTTTGTTAACTGCATTGTAGGTAATTTATAATTATGAAAAAGAAAAATCATCATCGTATTCTTTTCACTTCGAGTATGCAAAGTCATGGAACCAAACGGGATAGACTTTGCTGTCCATGCACACTGATGTTCCTGGGGTGCCCGACACCCTTTTGGCAGTTCATAGTTTTTCCCTCCTCAGACAACTGTTGACAGGTACTCACCACTGCTGACCGGGAGCATCCCACAAGCCTTGCTGTTTCGAAGATGCTCTGACCCAGTCATCTAGCCATGAAACATTTTCTTTTACATCATGCTGATGGCCGGGTACATATGCACCCTTTATCTGGGGAAGTGATGACACCAGAATACACTCTGGAAGGAGGAAAAGCTGGTGAAGGGAGTGTGATGCTCTCCCTTCACTAGCTTTTATCCTCTGTGAGTTTTGATGTTTTTTCAGTTGATTTCAGTGTGGTTTACAATAAGTGGGAGTGTTCTCTTTGTATTGTTGAAAGATCATAAATATTTCCTGGTTTTGCCCTGCGAGGACCACTCTGACGTGGTCTTAAATTTTACTACAGTCATTTCCACAGATAAGACTGATTATGTGACACAGCAGCATCTGAGATGTTTTGAGAATCACTGGAGCAGCCAATTATGACTGAAGCTCTGAGGATAAGATTGTCCTAGAGGGTTATGACTGTCCTAAATCCTTTGAGAATCCAGCCACCTGGTCTTGCATAACTGGAAATAACTGCCAGAGGGAGTTGCCAAGATGGCCACTGAGTAAACAGACTTTCCTATAACTGACTGATCGGTCAAAAACTCATAGAGTGCAATCACCCCAGATTCACTCAGAACACACCCCTGATATCAAATGAGTATTTGGTTTTCCTCCACATCAAAAGCAGAAATTTATATTCCAGTGGATATCATATTCTTCCACTCAAGCCCAAGTGGCAATTTAGCATACTGCATTCATATGATCATGACATACACACAGGCCAGAGCTGGACAATATTCATTTTCATTAATCGCTGATAGGACTTTTCCAAATATCTTGGCAGATGTTACCATTCATAATCCGAAAAAGACACTCCATAGACACTCCATAGCCTTCAGGACTAGTTTAACAAAGCTGCACTTCATAACTTGGTCACACCATGGTGTTTTTTGGTTTTCTTCATTGCCCATATTCGCATAACAGTGAGTCTTGTAACTAGCTTAGTGCTGTTCTTCCAGCTCAGACTCTCATGTTTGTGTTTATAATGATTTCTTGTCCCATGTTTCATCTGACCCATGTTGACTCTTTTTATTGAACATGGGCACATAATTAAGTGGCAAAGTTGCTGTTCACCTCCTCAGTGTAAAAATGTCATTGGTCAAGACTGTAGATCGGGTAAATATTATTTTCAAAAAAGAACACATCTTTGTGTGTTATTTGAGCCTTCCAAAGAGTGTCTCTCTGCAAGTTGAACTGCAGAAGAGGACCATTTGAGAGAAGCTGTCCTTTCACTTTCATTCATTTCTAGGGAGACTTCTGTTGTTTGATCCACAGGCCTGTCAATCACTTTATAGCTTCAAAATAAACATTTATCCAAAGTAGTACAGAAAATTATGTAAAAAATGCTGTGACTCCAAAGACTATGCTGTAATATTTGAAGCAAATGCTCTTCAATAACACAAAATACATAGCGAGTTAATAATGATAATGATAATAATAATAATAATAATAATATTATTATAAGAAAAAGAAGATGTAATTAATAATAATAAATCGTTATGGTAGGTTACATTATTTACAATTATTATTTATTTGTTTTATAGTGATCAGTATTATAATACATGTTTAGTTGATTTTGCTCTGGTGTCTTTCTCTTGTTCTCATCTCAAATTATATTCCAAGTATATTTTACAACAACTAACAGTAGAGTGTACTTGTGATTTATGTTTCCTTCAACACATTTACAAAAATGTGCTGGGCAGCTCTATTTGCACCACACTCTTTAGATTAGTGTTTGGCGCCTGCGCAGTCTTATGTGTTCCCGCTATCCACCAGATGACAAGACAGTCCTTTCTTCGCTGTGCACTGGTCACCGCAATGCACGTACAGCTTCACATGCTTCAGAGGCCAGTAGAACCTCTGCCAAAACCGCTTCACCGTCTAGCCCCTGCCAAAGTGCCCCACGCCAGCCATTGCATGCTCCACGCCCGGCACTGTCTTCCTCAGGCCACACGGCACCAGCAGCCGCCACACATGCTTCCCAGGCACCAGCTCCACCCACTCGAGGTACAGCAGCTGGTTGTGCATCCAGAGGCTGTCCCAGCCAGCATGCAGCGCCTTAGTGGTGGGCCCGTGTGGCATCACGTCTACCCAGCCCAGTTTCTGTCCCACTGTCACTGCGAGCAACAGAGAGCAGCACACCTTAGAACTTCACATCGAGCAGCGTCCAAACTTTACTTGAAAATTAGTTGAAAATTCTGCAGTCAGCAGGCCGCTAACCCCTCACACCTCTCCCTCTTATCTTGTCTTCTCTCTCTCTCTTTCTCTATCTCTCTCACAGTTATTCCCTCAGCCCATCCACCATGGCGTCGGCCCAGGAATGCGCCCTCCAGACCCTGAGCTCAGAGTTGGCCCGGCTGGATCGGCAGATCACCGCCCTACTGAAGAAGCAGGACGAGCTCCTTCGGCGGAAGTCGATGCTCGAAGCCGCCCGGGAAGTTTCCCCCTCGGTGGTGGCGCCAGCCTCGTCTTTAAGCACGCCAGGAGACGCCATTCTCACGCCAGCGCCGCATGGTCCCTGGGAACACCAGCGCCGCAGAGGGCCCTGCAGACCCCAGCCGATCTTCACCTCCGGCAACCGTTTCGCCGCCCTCAGTACACCGCCTACACCCTCGCCGCCCGCCCCAGCGCCCCGGACCTCGTCACCCGCCCCGGCGCCTCGGCCCTCTACACAGGACTCCGTTTATGTTATTGGTAGTTCCATTGTCCGCCACGTTAAAATAAAGGTTAAAAACACCCATGCCACTGTTTCGTGTCTTCCAGGTGCTTGTGTCTTAGACATAGCCAAGCGTCCATGGTGATCGATGTCGGGACCAACGACATCCTCGACCGACGTAGTGAGGTCCTGAAGGAGCACTACCAGACGCTGCTAGTCACCGCCAGGAAGAACACAGACGCCAGGATCGTCATCTCCGGACCGCTTCCCGCGCACAGGAGGGGATCCGAGCGGTTCAGTAGGCTCTTCGTGCTGCAGTCCGCGGCTGGTGCGCCTTCAACGGCTTGGGCTACGTGGACAACTGGGCCTCGTTTTGGGAACAGCCAGCCAGGATGAATATTCAGCACTAAATGAAGCCACCCCTATAGGCTATAATTATGTACACAGCCCAAGATTATCAGGCAAAGGCAGTGGATTAGGTGTAATCTACCAGAATACCCTAGATATTAGTCAAAAACAATGTGACACCTTCACTTCTTTTGAGGTTCTTTCTAAAAACATTACAAATCCGGCCACAAAAAAGAACACATTTTCATTATTTAACATTTACAGACCACCGGGACCCTACTCAGAATTCCTAAAAGAATTTAGTGATTTCGCTGCAAATCTAGCTGTGTGCAATGATAAAGTAATGATTGTAGGAGATTTTAATATCCATTTTGAGAAGGCAGATGACCCACTAAAAAAGGCATTTACTTCAATCCTAGACTCTGTTGGTATTACCCAAAATGTAACAGGGCCTACAGGCTACTGTAGTCACACTTTAGACTTAGTTCTGACAATCGGACTTAACATAGACAGGCTTATTATCCTACTGCAAACCTCAGTAATCTCCGACCATTACCTAATTTCTTATGAGCTACGTATTGTATCCGTGATACAATGATAAAACCTGTACCTTAAAACAAACAGTACGGAAACTAGAGCGGAAACGGCGATCAACCAAGCTGGAAGTGTTCCACTTGGCCTGGAAGGACAGCTTTATAGAGTATAGAAATGCTCTCACTAAAGCTCGCTGAGCATATCTGGCCTCGCTGATCGAGAATAATAAATATAATCCTAGAGTACTGTTTAGTATGATTTCCAGAATTACAAAAAATCAGGCAGGTATTGAACCACAAATTCCGGCGACTCTCACCAGTGAAGTTTTTATGGACTTTTTTAATAATAAAATCGAAAATATTAGACAACAAATTCAACCCGCAGTATTAAATCCAACTTGGCTGTCATCTGACGTGGCTGATATAAAACATAACGTAGTTGCAGAAGAAAGGCTTGAAACTTTCTACCCACTCACACAGCCAGAATTAGAGAAGATTATCTCCTCTGCAAATTGCACAACCTGCACACTTGATGCAATTCCCTCAAAGTTACTCAAAGAAGTGCTACCAGTTATCATTAATCCTCTTTTAACTATAGTAAACTCATCCCTTAGCCTGGCCATGTACCCAAAACTTTTAAACTAGCAGTTATTAAACCTCTGATTAAGAAACCAAACCTTGATGCTAGTGTATTGTCTAATTACAGGCCTATTTCTAACCTACCATTTATATCTAAGATCTTAGAAAAAGCTGTAGCCCAACAACTTAGTTCATATCTAGATAAGAACCACATATATGAAAAATTCCAATCTGGATTCAGGCCACATCACAGCACTGAAACAGCTCTAGTTAAGATAACAAATGATCTTCTTGCCTCTGATCAAGGCTACATATCCCTGTTGGTGCTACTTGACCTCAGCGCAGCTTTCGATACGATAGACCACAATATTCTCCTAGAAAGGTTAGAAAACATGGTTGGAATCACAGGGACAGCCCTATCATGGTTCAAATCTTACTTAACGGAACGTTATCAGTTCGTAAAGGTAAACGACTTATCTTCCAATTATTCACAAGTAAGATTTGGAGTTCCGCAAGGCTCTATTTTAGGACCATTATTATTTACATTATACATGTTACCGTTAGGAACAGTTATAAGTAGCCATGGCATTAACTTTCACTGTTACGCAGACGATACACAATTGTACATATCAGCCAAGCCTGATGACAAATACAGGTTAAAGAAAATAGAGGATTGTGTAAAAGATGTGAAAGGTTGGATGTTGCGTAACTTCCTCCTTCTAAACAGTAACAAAATAGAGGTTCTCCTTCTGGGTCCAAAAGTGGCAAGAAATAAATTATCAGGTTTAACTTTAAATCTCGCTGACTTTCCAGTTATACCTGGTTCAGCAGCAAAAAATCTTGGTGTCATACTTGATCCAGATTTATCATTTGTTCAACACATAGGCAGTATCACTAGGACAGCTTTTGTACATCTTCGCAATATCGCCAGAATAAGAAATGCCTTATCGCTGCATGATGCAGAAACATTAGTACATGCCTTTATTACATCACGGCTAGACTATTGTAATGCACTACTATCAGGATGCACCAGCAGGAATTTAAGTAAACTTCAACTAGTTCAAAATGCTGCAGCCAGGGTCCTCACTAAAACTAGAAAATTTGATCATATCAGTCCAGTTCTATCATCACTTCATTGGCTGCCTGTTAAATTCCGTATTGATTACAAAATTCTTTTATTGACGTATAAAGCCCTACATGGGCTCGCTCCTGAGTACCTACAAGACCTTATTTCCCATTACGAGCCACCACGATTACTCAGATCACAGAGTGCTGGCTTTTTAATAGTTCCCAGAATTCAGAAGGTTTCAGCTGGGGGGAAGAGCCTTTTCTTATAAAGCCCCCAAACTCTGGAATGATCTTCCAGAAAATGTTCGGGACTCAGACTCAGTCGCGATCTTCAAATCTAGGCTGAAAACTCATTTGTTTAGTTTAGCTTTTGGTAGTTAATGTTTCCCCTTAGATAAAGGCAGCAGATCCAGGGGTCCATGGACGCAGGGAATTATAGTAAACTGAGACGTTGGTGCTGTCGTCCCGCCACTCGCACGCGATCACTCAGGTTTATGGACGGTGGAGCGGAGGGATGCCAAATTGTTTCAGGGTGCTCCCGTATCTGTGTGCCCTTTTGGTTCTCTCCTTTTAGTTAAGCTGTTATAGTCAGATCTGCCGGAGTCATTAGCCACACTCTGGAAATGTTTTACTTATTATTATACATACACCCATACAGAACTGAACTAACTCCATCTCTCTACCTTTTTTCTGAATAAACGACTGCCCACCTGTCCGGCTAGACACTGATGGACGATTGTCTGTCAAGCTCTCCTGCTACCCGCTTCAGACCAGTTGCCCACGCCCCAGTCACCGCCACCTGCCTTGGACTAGCTGCCCACCCGACACTGAAGTGGACTCCTAACTATTATTACAACTACTACTACTAATATTAGTAGAATAATAATTTTGTAGGTAGTTTGACCAGAGGAGGATGGGTCCCCCCTTGTGAGCCTTGGTTCCTCCCAAGGTTTCTTCCCCAGCTCTGAGGGAGTTTTTCCTTGCCACTGTCGCCCCTGGCTTGCTCACCTGGAGGATTTACATTTTATGTTAAAACTTTGTCCTTAATGGATTTCTGTGAAGCTGCTTTGTGACAACATCAGTTGTAAAAAGCGCTATACAAATAACTTTGACTTGACTTGACTTTGACACTTGGAGCCATGCATATTCCCAAGAGAGTGCTGTGTCCTCCTCCTGAGCACAGTGGAACTGCTCACAGCTCAGAGCGTCAAGAATGGTGCTACTGGGGGCAACAACAGCAGCAGCAATGCTACTCTTAGCCACCTTCCACTTTCTCCATCATTCCCTGCGTCATTGATGCTGTCGGGGCCCGCGGCCCTCAGGGTTCCACCTCTAGCAGCCGTGAGAAGCTTCACTTGGACCATGCAAGGCTTAAGCAAACCAGAACTCTAGTACTTTTTGCTCCATTAACTATAATAGGCATGCAATATCTTGATTTACCTTGTGTACCATTTTTGTCTGTCTGTGCAGTATATTTTCCAAAGTGTCCTAACTTTAATCAAAAAGTGCAGAGGAATCGATCCCAGTTTTTTGAAAAGCGGTAGGACAAAAGCCCCCTGTGGTTCCAGCAGCTGTACTGGTCACTGCATTTTAATTCTGACTCACAGGTGTGCACATACACTATATGGACAAAGG
Source organism: Colossoma macropomum (assembly GCF_904425465.1). Taxonomy (NCBI): domain Eukaryota; kingdom Metazoa; phylum Chordata; class Actinopteri; order Characiformes; family Serrasalmidae; genus Colossoma; species Colossoma macropomum. The sequence continues at coordinate 1,189,104 of NW_023495761.1, forward strand.
TATTGGGACACCTGCACATTACACCCACAGGAGCTTTTATGACATCCCTTTATAAATCCATAGAGAATAATATGGAGTTAGTCCCCCCTATAGAAGCTATATATAGGAAGCTATAACAGCTTCTATTCCTCTGGGAAGCTTTCTACAAGAGTTTGAAGTGTGTTTGTGGTTGCCCACTGATCTAGAGGAGCTTTTGGCTCGCAATCTCTGTTCTAGTTCAGCCGAAAGGTGTTTGATGGGGTTGAGGTCGGGGCTCTGTGTGGGCCAGTCAAGTTCTTCCACACCAAACTCACCCCCATGGCTTTATGGAAGTGCCTTCTCCAAACTGTTCCCACAGTTGGAAGCATAGAGTTGTCCAAAATGTCTTGGTCTGCTGAAGCAACATGATTTCCCTTCAGGGAAAGGTTCTAGGCCAACCCCTGAAAAACAACCCCATATCATTATCCCTCCTCCACCAAACTTTACAGTTGGCATAGTGCAGTCAGGCAGGTAACGTTCTCCTGGCATTCATCAAACCCAGGCTCGTCCATCAGACTGCCAGATAGAGAAGTGTGATTCGTCACTCCACAGAATGCGTTTCCACTGCTCCAGAGTCCAGTGGTGGTGTACTTTACATAACTTCTGTCCCCTGCCCCCTTAGCATTGTGCACTTTGATCTTAGGCTTGTGTGTAGCTGCTCAGCTGTGGAAACCCATTTAGCAAAACTCCTGAGGCACAGTAGTTTTCCTGATGTTGCTTCCAGAGGCAATTTAAAATTCTTTAGTAAGTGATTCAACAGAAGACAGGTACTGTGTACTTCAGCACTCACCAGTCCTACTTTGTGAGTTTGCGTGGTCTTTCGCTTTGCAGCTGAGCTGTTGTTGCTCCTAGATGTTTCCATTTTACAGTAATAGCACTTATAGTTGACTGGGGCAGATCTAACAGGATAGAAATTTCATAAACTGACTTGTGGCAGAGGTGGTATCCTATGACGGTGCCATGTTTAAAGCCACTGAGCTCAACCCATTCTACTGCCAGTGTTTGTCTACTGAGATTGCAAGGATATGTGCCCAATTTTATCCACCTGTTAGCAATGGGTGTGGCTGAACCACACGAACTCAATAATTAGGAGGTGTGTCCCAATACTGTTCTATATAGTGCATTTAGTTGAAGTGAACACAATTATAATATGTAATGACATACATCAAACTCAAGAGACAGAGAGGACTGTATTTTGTTTTCAAGTCAATACCTTTATTTGAACGTTGTTCTCAGGGTGTCTGGTTACCAGACAGAACATTACAAAAGCATTAATGCCACCAACTTTGTGTAGTTTGAAACCAGGCCATATTATGGAGCATACGTGCAATGTATTGAATGTCTTTTTATTAAAAAAAAAATTATCCTTAGAAAAAGAAAAAAGATTTGAACAGACCAAATACAACGTATAAATATCTGACCTATTGGTTCAACACTTAACTCTGTACAACCATTCTACACATGGAAAATTCCTTTTAGGGGAGGATTCACACTGGTGCCAACTCCAACGTTTCCTTAAAATAACGTCAAACTGGATAGTGTGCAGGTCTGTGTTTTAGTGTGTGTGTGTGTGTGTGTGTGTGTGCGCACGTGTACTGCATGTTTGAAATGTCCCGTCCTCACTCGCACCATTTCTAATACCAGAAAGGTCTTAACTAAACCAGCAGTCTGATGTATAGTTAATCATTCAATTTTTTACCAATGTTTGTGTATTTGTCCTTTACGCCAACTACACCAAGTTTTCCTTCTCCAGCCTAAGATACTCATCCAGCTCAAGAGGAGCCCGAGGATGGCGGGTTGATGACGTCTGTACACTGCGGTTCACAGAATGGCCCAAAGCGTCCATACACATCTTTAGCCCTCACAGCGAAGTAGTAAGTAGAACCAGACACAAACTGAGTCAGAGTGCAGGCCATGGGCAGGGGGAGCGCCTTCACCTCGCCAATCTTCTTCCACAGCGACTGAGACGAGGCAGCACCACTGGCTGCTGCCCCCTGGTGGTCCTGATGGTAAGCGTATAGGTGGTAGCTATCCACTGCCGCACAGTTGCGATCCGTTTCAGCGACGCACCAGGACAGGACGATACCATTCTGACTCTGGACGCGGGCCAGCTTCAACTGCGGCTGCTGGGGTGGCGAGGTGTGGGCAGCCTCCGGGGGCAGCCTTGCAGGAGGGGTCGGGGCTAGCGGCAATGGAGGAAGAGGAGTCGAGGAGGATGAGCCTGGACGGGATTTAGAAGGCAAGTCCTGGATGGACACAGAAATAGTGAATCATCAATCCAGAGTATGACTTTAATACGTTCACATTTGTTGGTGTTAGCAACCAATATTTATTATTAGTGTAAACAGACTTCTGACTAAACAACCTGTACACTAAAAGTCTACGATCAAGTTTGACCAGGAGCATCCAATCTTATTCACAAAGGGCTGGTGTGGCTGCAGGTTTTAACTGTAAACATAGTGAACAGACTTGATTCCACTTGTTTAACGAACTGGTCCAAGTCTTCAACACTTTGTTGGAATGAAAACTCGCAGCCACACTGGCCTTTTGCGAATAGGCCTCACACTCGAGTCAGATGCTGCTGATATTCTGCCCACACTGGACGATGAAGGGAAAAAATTCTAATCTGATCATTCTTATTACGATCACATGACCATGCATCAGATTTCTGATCTGGGACCCCATGAAAGTGCCTTAAATCCGATTTCAAAAAAGGTTTGTGTTCTCACAGCTAAAGCACATGTACGCAAAAGAAATCACATTTGTTCAACTTCAGCCATGTATAGCGAACATAGGCGAGTAAGACAAGCTACAAAATGTTGCTTGTATTAGTGATACATCTCAATCTAATTGTGGAAAAAAACAAAGCATTTATAATTCATAACTTATTTTTCTCTTTTGAAAATTGAATTGTAGTTGCATGTACTCACCACTGAGGGTCGATGCTGCACTGCAGAGCGACCTGCTGAAAACGAAAAAAAGAATAAATGACAACTGATCTCAAAAAGTAACCATCTAGCTTCATTCAAATTTGAACCTTTTTATGAAGCGCTGTGCAATTCATATGTAAACAAAATGAGAATGATCACACAGATTTAATAACCAGGGTAAGAGAGTAAAATGGAGTGAGAGGGTGAAAGATCGATGTGAGACACGAGCAAAGAAAAAAAAAAATGAACGTCACTTACCAATAGGGATGTATAGGTCTACAACACAGAACAACAAACAAAAGACAGAAAAGAAAAGAAAAAACCCCAAAAAAAAAAAACTCACCAACAGAGGTGGAGCTGACTAACGGGGGTGGCCCTGAGAGTCTCTGGGTAGTGGTGGTAATAGAGGAAGCAGTAGCCTTCTGCACGCCTGTCACTATAACAACACAAACCCACACACAAAGCCAGCCGGACAATGAGGGAGTGAAGGAACACAAAACAAATAACCACAACACAAGAGAGAAAAATGATAAAGGGTAATGGAAGGGGAAGCACAAAGGCAAACCAGAGGTGTAGTCTTTTACCTTGCACATCATCATCATCCTCAGTCAGATCTATGAATGAACTCTTGGGCCGAGCAGACTGAGGAAACAACAGAAAGCCATAACACATAAAAACTCATGAGAAATGAAAAAGGTAGGAAGTTCAGAAACCAATCACTTGTGGTGAAGAGTCCAGTAGCACTGTTACTAGGTTAATTATTAATAATTTAATGATATAACATAAAATTCTGGTACATGCTGACACTAAAATACAGGGGTAATTACTGTGGAGTAATTTAGTTCTTTGAGTTCACTACACAAATGCAAGTCAACCAAATATTGTACTGTTTTCTAGGTATTCTTATTTGTTAAAAATCTGTTGCTTACCATATCAAGGTCAAAAGATCAGTGTATACAAAATCTTTTGAGAGCCATATAAAGGCTATTCTGAAAACACATTGTGTTCTATTGGCTCCATTACTTGCACAGTGCTTGGACCCCGATGGTTGCCACTTATGATAGACATTCATTTAGCTCTCAGGGCAATTATGCCAGTCCACAGAAATGTATTATCAATTTCAGATGCAGAATAAATAAAAGCTGGTTGTCTCTGTTGTCAACAAAGACTATGTACACGTTAATCTTTGTCACCTAACACTTGCAAGCTACTGAAAAAATGAATCTGAAAATGAAACTGATATAGTTCTGATTGGCAAATAAAAATGTGTTATTTATATTTGTGTTGCCTGCATAATGACCAAGAATTGCTGCTGTGCTGTGTCTGAGGGGATCTCTCATAGATTTCTGTTGGCAATGTGGCCCACTTTTACGAAACTATAAAATCATCAAATCTACACGATTTACATGTATGGCATATTCAGCATTCAAAGCAGTGAATTTTGCCGAAAGGCAACGAGTTTATGTATGAATTGAATAGCGGCAAAACAGAAATTTCCTAACAGTGAAGCTGGACCATACTACACATACCTGAGAAGGAGATTTGGCTGGAGTAGAGTTAGAGGCTTGATTATCTGCAGGTGAAAAGAGAATAACAAAGAAAGATTATACACCATGCTCTCATAAAGCACGTGGAACATGTGTGAAACGTAAGGAATGCACACACAAATGATTCACTGCAAAGGTAACGGTCAAAGCAACTATATATTACAAACGACTAAAGAACTAAATGGAAAAACCACTGGCAAACACACAGTCGTAAATATAATCAAAATGACATCTTTCTAATACGCCTAATAAGTTAAATTCCATGTCTGGAAATCTGGAAAACAAAACTGGTGCATTAACAAAAGTGTCTCTGTAATATTTTGACCAATCGCGGACAGGACGAGGTCTCATAACAAAAGGCGCGGTTTCTGTTTGAAGTATAAAGCCAGCTTTAGTTTTTTTGCACAAAGGAGGTCTTTCAAAAGATGCTTACAACATATTTTAGGCTCAGCAGGTACTGACAGAAACCACTTGATGCCATCATGTGGCCAAATTAAAAAGTGCTGATTTTTTATGGATTAAGCAAACAGACTAAAGACTTTTTTTTAAATGTACCATATGAACAATATTATTATCAACGACATATAAAATGGACTTATTGGTAATCTTGAAAAATACCCAACAGTACTTTACACACATTGTAGAGGCGCAAACATGCACACACACCTGTCTTAGAGGCCATTGCAGATGCAGAAGGTGGACAGGTCGCGGCTGCAGCCGAACCCGTTGCTGCAGGGCCTGTGGTTGCTGGGGACGACGAGGCTGTAGCCACTCCCACCACGGCCGCGCACTGCGTTGGCGTGCGGGCGGTTGTCACAGAAACAGCAGCACTGGGTGAACTCACAGCCCCTGAACCGCCCTGATACATTGACCTGCCTGACGACATCTGTGGAGCTGTGGAGGATGACGATGGTGAGGAAGACGAGACAACATTGCCCGCCGACTTCTGCAGGATAATGGTGGTGGTAGCTGTGGTGGTCTTGGCTTTGTTAAGATTATTAACTGTGGCCAGTGAAGACACTGGGATCAGACCAACGCCCCCCGCTAAAGTCCCTGCTTGTCCATTGGCCATGGCCAGCGGCAGCTGAATCAGCAAAGGCTGGATGGACATGGACTGGCCCCCTGATGTGGCCGTGTTTGTATTCATAACGCCCGTATTGGGGCGGGTCTGCAGCAGCAGAGTGCCTGGCTGGGCCTGGCCGGTCAGAGAAGAGGTAGAGGAGGAAGGGGTGGAGCCTGTTGTTGTTGAGAGGATTTGAAGGATGGGGGCAGGAGCAGCCAAAGCAGAGGAAGTTGGCGTAGTTGGAGTGGAGAGAGGTTTAAGCTGAGCTGGGGTAGCTAAAGGAGGACACAAAAAAAGTCTTTAATCCAGTTTTAAAATGTAAACGATTTTGACACCAATTCAGAATTAAATAGGATGCCAGAATCATGAATTCAAAAACATGCAAAACGTTCCAGACCCTAATTTTAAGACAAAATCTCACCGGTAGAGCTGGTCGACCCCGGAGCATTGGGCTGCTTCGGATCTAGTGTGGTCCTTTCGATGCTATAAATAAGAAACAAAAAAAAAACAACATTAAAATCAACTAAACAACAAATGATAAAACGCCAAAAAAGTTTGGAACACTAAATGCAAACGTAGAAGTATTTCTATTTTAGCCACAAGGAGGAGTCTTGGTCTACTAATTGTGCTTCTGAAGAGGAGCAGTAAACCAAAGTGAAGTTGAACCAGCAGTTCTCTCTCAGGCAGTCTTTAGATTAAATTAGCCCCAATGCAGAAAGTGCTCACCGCTGAGTTGCTGTGGTGGTGTTGGTTGTGGCAGCAGCCTTTGCAGCAGCAGCCTGCAGAAGTACTCATTACTATTTCTGATACATACAACATAGTAGTAAAATATAATAACGTAATATAGTATGTCTTTGCTGTTAGCATATAATGGCCCTTATTTCTCAAAGTTGCTCATGGTCAAATCTGATCGTAAAACGATTGCACGCAATTTTCACCAAATTTCATCTGTTGCATCAAACTCACGAGCTGGTAGGAATGTGAATAAATTTGAGCGTAAACATCCGACAACCTAAAAAAAGCTTGATTCATGGTTAACTAACCAAAGCTATTAACAGCATCATCTACAATATCAATTTTAAGCATAAAAATAAAGAATAATACTAATAATTTAGGTCCACAGTAATCCAGTACAAAAGTGGATGTACGCATTTGCCGCAATTATTCCATGTTCCATTTTACTACACTGTGCTTCTGTTTTATATTACTGATGCTGCCAGAAAAATCTGAAACACAGCTAGTGCAGGAGCATCTCATACACTGTAGTAATACAGCATTTAAATGTGTTATTTTACACAATTACATCATTCTACCTTCTTAAAACAACAGATGTTTTGTTTCTCACATTTTATCCTTTCCATTTATCGTAATTTTAACACTATGAAGTTTGGTCAGTAGGGGGAGTACTGTGCTCACTGCTTGACCTCAAACTCTACAAGAACAGCCACTGGCTTGCGAGATGCTAAATGCTGTTTTTTTTACTGGCTCTCTACCAAAACATCTGCATGAATTAGGGCATGCTTCTTGTAAATGATACATAAATTTGGTGCTGGTAGGCTGGCGCTTGATATTACAAACTGAAGCTGATTTATCATTTGTGCTCAAAACCTTATTCTTTGATGAATAAGGGCCAGCGTCAAAAGTGGGCTACCCCTAACGAGTTGCTTTAGCTACAAGACACCAACTCACCTCTTGAGCTTTTTTGGAATTTTCTGTTGCCTGGTTAGCAGCTCCAAACTTCTTGGACAGACGTGAAATCTTAGCCTGAAACCAAAGACAAACCAAGTGCAACAAATGTGAGGAAAAAAAATCTGAGTTTTTGGTTATCTGCTCTCGATCAAATGATTCTGGAGGCACTCAGGAAAAAAAGGCTGAAGCTGCTAAGACTAGAATGGGTTAGAAAAGAATCTGTGAGGACTTGGGGCTCCTCTAGTGCATTGTTAATTTGTAAATGGACCGTCAACGGCTTTTCCTAGGAGTGAGCATCCTACAATGATCAGTGTGAAGATTCACTGTAGAATGCTCAAATATGCAACAAAGAACACTTGAGTGACAGCTGAGGATCTGCAGTCGTCTCCTACACTTGACAACACCCGTGATCATGATCGGACAGCGAACTAGAGTGGTGTTTCTGAATGGTTATCACAAAGGCAACCACTGGCAGAAAGAATATAAGGAAGTTCATGATATTTCAGCGTATTTTAGCTTCTACTGCACGTGCAATTCATCTCAAACTTGAATGATCCTTAATTTGTTGACCGCAATGCAATGAAGCAAGAGATTATTGTCCAAGGTTTGTGGTCCATGGTCAGCTAAGAAAAAAGGTTGGTGTTTGTGAATGCACATAATGCTAAAGGCCTTTTTTGTGAACAACTGTTTTGTCATCTTTTGGCTTATATGTTGACGCTTAAATCTTAGACCATCCCCCATAATGCTACATGCCTTAAGGAAAAAAAACACTGCAAACCAACAACAAAACCTCATCCCAAATGTGAAGCATGGTGGAGGCAGCTGAATTGTATGAAGGACCAGATTGGCCTGCAGTCATCACAGAACCAATTAATCCCAAATTGTAACAGGAACTTCTGCAGCAGAATGTATTACAAAATGAGTGTGGTCCAAACAGAAATTCAGTCTGTTTGAATTCAGTCTGTATCATTCTGTTAGAATGGCCAGGTCAGAGTCCTGACCTTGAACGCTGTGGCAGCAATCAAATAGTTCAAAACACCTCCAAAGCACTGCACAGAAGATTATTGCCAATAGTGCAAGATACTAAATCACAGAGGCCGAGATACTTGATTATTTGAAAAAGTTTAATAAATATTTGACTTTGCAAAACGTGGGTGGTGCTTGCTTTTACATTTTAGGAGCCGCTGATATGGAAATAAAGTTAATTCCAAAAGGTTTACAAACTTTCTCACAATTAACAATGACAACATACACCTTCTTACACCCTGTTAATCACTATAATTCTGATAAATATTCAGTCTTGGGAACCACTTATATGCTAATGTATGCTTCCTCATGTAAGTCTCAAGTCTGTTCACAGCACATGCCAGAATAAGAGCAGTAATCTACGGCAAGTTTTTCTTTCATATCCTCATGAGTAAAACTAGAAAAACATGCCGCAGCAGGTCCTGGGTCAGCACTCACCTGCAGCGTGCTGATGTGTTGAAGAGCATTTTGCTGTTTGGTGGCAGAGTCTATCTTCTCCACCCGGTCCTTGAGCTCTTTGAGATTGCGGTCAAACACGGTCAGCTGTAGCACCCGCAACCGATCCTCCACCAGCTGCTGCACCACCTGAGAGAATGGATTTGAACAAATGACATGATAAAGAACAGAAAACACTAGCAAATGCAAAAGATGCAAGTGGACCCAAAACTGGCAACATCGTTTAAAAAGCAAAAATTGGACGTTACAGTGATTTTACAGCAGCAAACAACATTAATCATGATTACTTCACTGCAATGCAAAGCCTCAACTGGCTAATTGCCTTATAAAATGTAGACAACCTACAATAAGCTAAAATACATATTAGTACATGTAAGTACACAATTAATTAATACTAATAATCACAATCAACAATTTAAGCCAAGCTATATTATTCGTTAACAGTAAGCTATGGTTCAGAGTTAACTTTATTAATAAGGGACTCAATTACTATATGCAGTCATATGTGTTATAATGACATTGTTATAAACATGGCTAAACCAATCACATTTTAGAGCCGTAAATATCAGTTTTATAAATTGAAATCCAGTATGGGTCACATGGCCACACTAAAACTCATATATGATAAACAAGCAAACCTTTTCCAGTTTCAGACGGCTGCCTGCATTGGCTGTGATCTTCAGCTCTAGCTGGGCCTCAAGCTCCACTCCCTCCACCCTTGCTCTCTTCCCATCTCTTTCCTCTTTAATATCTACATCTTTTCGTCCATCTTTCCCCCCTTCTGGTGAGAAGGACCTCTTCTTAGCTGCAGGGGTGCCACTGCCTGTTTATGAGGAAAGGAGATGCAGTGTATTTGGTTTAGAATGTACACTGCATCTAAAATTTGGATCCTCAATTTGTTGACAAGAATGTAAGACGTATTATTCCAGGTCAGAAATTAAAAAATGATAGTGAAAACATCACTATCATACTCTCAAAAATAACCATGTGGTTATATTAAAGACAGATGGTGTTAGTGATTTAGATGGGTGTGTCCTAGTCAAGCTAAGATTAGATTATTGTCTAGCACATGTACAAGAATAGTGTCTACTGAACTTAAGACTTCAGCAAGGATTGTTACATAAAATGCAAAATTCAACTATGCACAACAATTAGCACCTCAGTAGTGCCACAGCGTAGGTTTGTAACTCCACTGCAAGTTTGGACTGAACTGCAGCAGCATGCCTTCGATTGTTTAAAGTGTGTGTGGCAGAATTATTTGAGCACTACCTGCTGGTTTTGAAACGTAGAGAAAGGCAGAGTATTCACTCTTTGTCTCTCCACATTTTTTATTGCTTTTTGGAAGGGCACTAATTACCTGTGCTATCTGCAGCTTTACATCCTTGCGCACCCTCTGCCTCCTTCTTCTCGTCTTTCACAGCATCCAGATCCATCTTCTCCTCGCTCTTCTCTTTCACCTCATCCCGCTCTCCCTGGCCCTCATCTTCCTCACTGAGAAACAGGAAGCCCTCTTTCACTTCCGGGTCGCATTCCAGGCCGGCAGCAGGAGAACCAGAAGCAGAAGACGAGGAGCTCTTAATGCCTTTCTCCTCCTTCTCCTCTGCTGAACCGTTGTCAAGTGGGGCGCCATCTGTATCCATGGCGGCAGTCTCTCCATTGAACAGTTGGTCCGCAGGCGTCTTTTTCGGGTCACCCTTCCTGTCAGATTTAGAGGTCTGAGAGGGGGAAAAAAAAGGATTTTAGTTATATAATCACATAAGGAGAGAAATAATGTAGCAATACACTTTGGCAAGTTTTTGCCTAAAAACACCCTTGAAAAAACACAGACAGACTACATTCCCGATTCACACTTCTGCACTAAAACTGAAGTTGACGCAATTCTGGTAAAACTACACAAATCCCCTCTCCTCTCCTGAAAACTTTCAGATTGACAGATTTCTCTAATTATGGCAACAATATGTTCCTTGACTTCCACTATCTGTAATGCATGGCATGATGGGTTTGCGCTATTAAGCAAATGTATGTAAACAAGCTGCAGAAGCGGTTTCACATCCAACTTCTCGCAGTACCAGACTGTGCACTCACTTCCATCTTGTCGGTGTCGGCTTCCTCTGGCTTCTTTTCATCCTTCCTCTCTCCTTTTTTCTCCTCACCTTTGCCCTTCTCTG